>NC_139453.1:27042595-28242595 GCF_963924565.1 Ascidiella aspersa | reverse complement strand
AGCAGCAAAATATTATGAGCAATTACCGAAAGGTTTAAACAGCGAAATATGTCAAGACATTGAAGCATAATGTGTGAAGGTTGTAGTTAGAAGTAGTAAGAATAACAAAGCCCATAAAGAAGTTTGGGTGACTCTTTTAAACGTTTCGAATAAATCTTTATTCATTTTTGACATATTGAGAAGGCACATACTCTTTGGTCAAAAAGCAGCTTCCGAGGGCTAGATCACAGTCGGTATTAAACACATACAGCATGTGTGTATGTCTTTTATTGAGAAGGCACTGATTCTGTCAATACTAATTTCTATAGTTTCGTGTAACCTGAAAAGCGTTAAACGAGCAAGTCTGTTCCAAACAATCCAAAGATGCGAGCAGTCAATATAGGATATCATTTCAAGTGTATTGGAAAACATATCCACGGCGAGAGAGCGCCGCATTGAAGATATATCATCGTCTCGTCTCAAGTGTTTGCCAAAAAGATGAGACGTGTCCTTATAGGTTCTTAAAGCGGACGAAACAGCTTTTTAGCCTTGTCAGGCGACGCCAAAACAACCAGTCGGGTGCCTCGACTTACAAAACGCCCAAGATGGCTGTTTTTTTAATAAAAAAACTGGCCAGAGGGCCCATGGCGCGACGGGAACCTAAAATAGGCGTCAGTCTGCCCAAGTTTTGCGCCGAGAGTCTTTCTACGGCGTTTTTAGACCCCTAGGAACGCCTGCCTAAGCCCCATTGAATCATCTTCGTAAACAGTCGGGCACTGTGGCCGGTAAAAATGCGCCCACTCTAAATTATTCAATAAAACGAGTGCGATGTCTCCCCCCTTTTATGCGCTTGATTGACACGTTTTGCCAATTTGCTGGGAATTCACTTTGATCGGGCGTGTTGAGTTTCCTAAGGCTGGCTACTCCCTTGCTTTTAACTGTATTAGAAATATTTTTACGTGGGTTGTTCTTATTAATACCAAACGTTACGCCACCACACGTCTACTGTTGTAAAAAAATTAGGTGGATATGATTCAGATGGATAATACAAAATTTGGCGTCCCGTTCTTTTAGTGCTGTAAAAAAGTTAAGATATTGTTCACATTGACAAAATTGTTCATATTGACAAAAAGTCATGTGAACTGGACTTTTACTGTTGCAAAAAAAAAAGGTGGACAGTTTATGTCGATAATAAAAAACTTTACGTCGCTATACTTTTACTGCTGTAAAAAAATGAAACAATAGTTCGTAACGATAAAACAAAAAGTTACGCGAACTGGATTTTTACTGAGGTTATCGGGCGTGTTGAGTTTCCTATGCCTGGCTACTCCCAATTTGAAATTATAATTGATGTAATAAATTACAGGTTTTAATGTAATTGTATCTATAATGTGATTGAGGCATTTTAATTCTGTGTAATTCTAATTGTAATTTGCTAAAATTTTGACTCAATACATTTATTTTAAGAAAATTAAAGTTTCAATGCCGAAAATTGTAACTAATGTAAATAATAAATCGCAAAGCCAAAAAGGTCGAGTAGATCGACATCATCTTGATTATTAAGACGTTTTGATACGAGCTTGTATTTTCAGTTATTGTGAGATGATACATTTGCAATTTATTATCAAGCTACATTACATATCCGTGCATAGTGTAGTAATGTACCTAACTAATTAATTACAGTTTTTAATGTAATTGTAATTGTAATGTAATTGAAACATTTAAGGGACTAATTGTAATTGTAATTGAACTGAATCAATGTAATTGATCCAACTCTGATCAACACCGCCCAAGGGGCACAAGTACCCCAGTTTAAGAACCCCTTCCTTACAGTGTACGCCCTCGAGCAGTACATGTATACAAGCCGGCGTCAGTCGTCGGCCAAATTGCCACCCTCAGCTCTGCCCTACAAAGCCGGCTCCCGTCTCCCCCTACTAAATTTGCGCCCGGGTGCCCCAACTAGAGAACAATGGGCGTTTTGGCGTCAAATTGGTCCCGAGGCGCCCTTTAATAAACAAACTAAATTGCCCCGAACCGTTCCCCCGCCCCTGGTATTAAATCGCTCGGCGAAGCGTCATGGGTTGGAATTTCACCCCTCCCCTCCCCTGCATTTTCTTTGACGTCACTGCGGTGCTTCTTGATCCAGGTCGGAGAGGTTAAAAGCCCCCCTTCGCTAAACTGGTTGCGTAGAAGCGTTGTGATTAGCTGCAAGGCAAATCCTTTGTTCGATGAGGAGAGCTTGACTCGCTTTGAACTTGAGCCATTTTTTTTCGGTGAAATTCGGCGGCTTAAGTTTGTGAATGGCACTTTGCATTTGAGTGGAAGTCAGGCGTTTATTTATAAGTTTGTAGGGAAAAGTACCCGGAACTTTTTCCAACTAGAAATTTCGGAGGAGTTTCTCAATTGCTGATTTTATGGAAAACCCCAAAAAAAACAAAAACTAATAAAAATGTGTCTTCTTCCAAGAAAATAATAAAATGCCTTCAACTTAAAGCAAATATTCTATCGACTTTTTAATCGTAAGCATAGTCAGTTAATTTTAATATGTAAAGAGAAATATATTGTGCCAAAAAAATCTATTTAGTTTCTATAGGGAAAAAAACAATACAAACATAAAAAAACTGGTTATAAACAATAGATATACAAGTAAAAACTACAACAGAAATAAAGGCAACATCAGTGTAATGTTAAAGCACAAGTATATAAGTTCACTATACTTTAACAGCATTTCATATCATTTCCGGTTGAAATACTGTTGTAAATGTTAAAATATTGTGAGTTTAATGTCACAATAAACGAAAGTGGGACAACATACATCAACTCTACACAACGTAGGAAGTTATAGTTGGATAAAGCCTTACACTAATTTTTTTCTATCAAAACAAGAACATTGGTACATTGATGTATACAAGCCTATTATCGTAAGTTTAACGCAAGCCAAACGTCATGCAAAAAGATTTTTAAAAACCTAAAAATAATAAAACTTCTTAAAAGAAAACTCAAGCGCCGGATTTCTATTTTTGTTTTACTAACAGATAAATCGTAACCGGTAATGGAATCTTTACAGCAGTCATATTTGACTTTTAGTCTTACTTTCGAATCCTGCTTCCCAACTTTTTTTAATCTAATGAATGTTGTTGAAATTCGTTTGCCATTTTTGTAAAGCACATAAAATGGTATAAATCTAAAGAGTGGGGCTTAATATAAAAATAAACTTAGCCCAAATCACAAAAACCGACATTGAAAAAAGAGTGTTCTGGCTGCCAAAAAGCAATGGTTTAAAATAGTGAAGTTAGCTTCGAAGCATTTAAAAAAACAGGGAAAAAAACAAGCCCTTGTTTGTTATCGAGTGAGTTTTTTTGCCGCCCTAAGCTGCTGTGATAAAGTATTAAATGCAAAACACGTTGCAGAAGAGCGCTTCCTAAACTTTTTGAAAGCTGCGATATGTTCAAGTTTAAACAGGTTCTTGTTCTTTGAAGACCAACCATCTTAAGCTATAGACAAAATAACCTTTTTGATGAATAAAAGTTTCATTTACATTAAAATATGATTGAATTACAATTATTAGAAGAGCTGTTTTTTTTTAAATATTACTAAGCCTGGTAGCAACAATTTATATATTAAAATATGATGTTCTTGCTATCAAAAGCAATGTTGACAGTGGGGAAGTTGGTTTCAAAATATTGTACCAAAGGAAATTGACCGAGTAAATTATTTGTGACCCTATAGATTACTGTGTTAAAGCATTAAATGCAAAACACGTTACAGAATAGCACATCCTGGACGTTTTGAAAGCTGCAATATCTTCAATTTTGAACGGGTTCTTGAGCAGTGAAGAACAACCTTTTGAAGCTATATACAATATAACCGTTTTAGATTAATAAATATTTCAATTACAAAAAAATAATGTTCTTGCTGTCCAATAGCAATGTTGACAGTGGTGAAGTTGGTTTCGAAATATTTTAACAAAATAGGAAAAAACAAGTCCAGCACAGGTCCTTATTTTTTTCGCTGGCATTCTGCGCGGTATTTCTTAGCTTCCAGGGCAATTAAGGCATCTCAGTTACATTAAAATATGATGTTCTTGCTGTTAGAAACCAATGTTGACAGTGGTTAAGTTGTTTTCGAAATATTTTAACAACAAAGGTAAAAACAAGTCCAGGTTCTTGTTTTTTTCCTTGTCATTCTGCGCGGTATTTTTTAGCTTCCAGGCCAATTAAGGCACGAACAGAGGACCAGGGTACAATTGGTGCTCTCCCCTTTGATCATTTGACCTCCAACTGTTGGCAATCAATGGTCATTATGTCGTCACACAATGGATAAGAGCGCGCGCGCCGCGTATTGTCTATTCCGCCGAGGTGCGCGAATTTTCAACCCTGATGTTTCCTTGTGTGTTGTTTGGTCAGAATTTTTGCGAAATTTGATGTTTGCCAATTTTTTGTTTTTGTTTAAAATTAAAATCGCCATTGTTAATGTTGTAAAACATTTAAGGGGAAAATATATCTTCTAAAACCGTTTGCTATATTAAAACATTAAATATTTAATCTAATATTTAAAAGACCCTTGATGTATAATTTCATTGTTTTTACCAACTATTGTGCGGTTGACTTGTAACAATTGTAATGTATGACTAGTTTTGTTTAAATGTTTTCCGCGAACGATATTATACGAACTTTAATTTTTTGCAAAAACATTATTTCAAACGAATTGCTTAGTTCGTACACAAAATGGGCGTTTTCATGGGTTTTAATTTCACTGTAGTTTAAGCCCTGTGCATATAACACTGTTGTTTTAGAAATACGTGTAAATTCCTTTTTGTTAGTTTTATTTTATTAAGTCGAAAGATCATTTAATTTAGTTTTGAAAATCTTTTTCTTACATTTTAAAATATTTGGTGGAGTTTAAATCAAATAGTAGGATTTAATTGATGTCTATTTTATAAAAAAATAATAATCGATTTCCATGGTTTCTGATTTTTTTCTGGTTGGTTGAACAGTCAAAATATTTTTTTATTTTTTATTTAAAAAATGGCGACGCTGTTTTGATTAGATATAGAACTATTTGCTAAAAGAGGATTAATTGTTCGAATTATATAACTGACGATGCTTGGCTTATGCTTCATTAAACGTCTAATTACAAAGTCCTGGAATTTCTTAAGTTTCATTCAAAGTGTTTAATAAATGCTTCTTCATTCTGTCTGGGTTTGATATATTCGTTTCATGTCTTACTAAAACCATTAGCGATTATCTTAAGATTTATTCGAAACGTTTGCAAAATGCTATCTACTTCTGTTTGGGTTTAATATTCATCCTACGTCCAACTACAACTAGAACTATTATTTCCAGGTTGACCTTGATTTGTGTTTAAGTTTAACAAAAGTTTTCTTTGAGCAAGGAAGTGACGACCTTATGCACTTTTTACCCAAACTTCGAAAGCGAAAAACAATCCTTCGAAAATTTTCCCGGGGGAAAAAGACGCCAAAAAACACAAACCGCACGGGAATCCAAAATGGTGTTCCCAACTGCGTTCAAAGTCTTTTCGCTCTTCGCGTAAACAATAGGACATAGGTGCACCCGAAAAACCTCGCTCGGGGGTGGTTTTGCGCATGCGTGAGGCGCCCTAAAGCCCCCTAAGCCCCCAGATTTGTGGCCCCACTTTACCCGGGGCCGTTCATTCTGCTTGGATGGCCGCGTTTACCTTTCACGAGTTCCACAAAGCAGCAATTATTGCTGGAATTTGCTCAAAGCACGGACCACCCTTCAAGACAATAATAAAGATCAGGGCAATTTTTTTCGCCTTTTGGAAATTGCCTCTATTCTTTTTGTTTCCTTAAGAGTTTTGGAATTTTTTTTTGACGAGAGTTAAACCTAAAATTCTAGGTTATTTTACGCCACCGTAAGTCGCTCGTGAGTTGTTTCTCGCGTTTATCCACTTATCAGTGTCAAGTTGGAATCTAATGATGTACTATTGACGGAAAATCCAGTTTTGAAATAATACGATTTACGAAATTTTTAAACACAACTAAATGTATTTAAACGTTGTAGGACTATTAAATTCCTTACAGAAGTAGGTAGCATTTTGAGATTTTCGAATAATTCTTTATTCATTTTCAACATCAGTGCTTCTTGTCTTTTCTTTATAGTGGCTGACAATAAACTTTGGAGCGTAATGTTTGGAGGTTGTAGCAAGACGTAGTAAGAATATCAAAGCCCATGCATATGTAGGTAGCATTTTTGTAAAATACTATTATACCCTTCCCACTGAGCCTGTGTAACCTCACCACGTGCTAGTTTTTGTTTATTTTTCTTGCACTACAATCCTGATTAGATGAACTGATTTCGGTAATAAACTACACGGTATATTACTATAAGATGTCGCAATCGTTGGCCGGTACTTACTCAGCAGGGCTGTTCACATTTTATAACCTTAAGGGGATTAGTCTTTTAAACCCGCGTTGGAATTGTTTAAACGTACAAGTTGGAATATTTGATAGAATACTTATTGAAATTCGATATATATTTTGGAGAAATGTGATTTAACGTTGGAATTTCGGGCAAATGGTTCGCTGTTATTACATATTTCAAACATATTAAAATATTTTGAAAATTTCATAATAGCATTAGTCATTACTGGGCTGAGAAAGATTTTCGAAAATATCTAAAATCTTATCTAACCACACTTATAATTATCCGTCAGATGGAGCTACAGAGTAACGAACATTATCGAGAAAATCGAGAAAAGTTGGTATATAATATTTTACCACCCTAGTCGCGACAGATTATATTGCTACTTTATTTTTGTATGAAAATTAAACCTTATCCGACATTACAATTAGGATTTTTTTTTTGGCAAATTGGCAAATGATTGTCGCACTGACGTTTGTCAAAACTTTAATGTACTGTTCATAACTACAACACCGGGGAATGTCGGTACAGCATTGGTGGTTGCAATACCACAGTCTCGTTTTTAAAATGGTGAATACGTCAATGTTTATTACGGCTATCAGCAAGTCATTGACTTAAGTCATCACAACACTGATATGACTTAGAGGAAACTTTCGAATGTGTAGTAGTGCAACTTTTAATATATATTCAAATTGTAGCATTATGTAAAAGAGTTTCCTGCGTTGAAGTTCTAGCCAATCTTGTTAGCCTTAAAGAATTGTAGTAATATATTCTCTCTTTTGAAAGCGTATTATATGTTTGTAGATAATCCTAATGTTTAACAGATACAGATAAAAAAGCGCCTAATACCTAAGCTATTTTTGGACCTCCAACCAAGCGTTTAAATCTTAACAAATTACAATATTAATTTAATCCATTATGTGAAAGGGGTTTTAATACCATTAATAAACATGTTTTAGGAATATCAAAGCCCATACAGAAGTATGTATCATTTTGAACTCTTCGAACAACTCGTTATTCAGTCTATGTTGAAAATGAATAAAGAGTTATTCGAAACGTTTAAAATGCTACCTCATTCTGTATGGGCTTTGATATTCTTACTACGTCTTACTACAACGTCCAACCATTATGCTCCAAAACAAGTTTTAAATTTGAAAGATACCAAACAACTACAAAAATCTCTTAAATTATGTGCCTCGTCTCAGCCAAAAATCCGCTGCGCTTTACATAAGCGAAACTGTCCGCCAGGTGTCGCACATCGATCACAGTTTGCCGTATGTACACCGGAGGGCGCCAAAGGGTCGGGAGCAACTTTTAGCGGAAATTTGCAGAAATAGAAGCGACTGAAAAGAGAATGGCGGGAGAGTAGATCGTAGCTGCGAAGGAATTCAAGGGTTGGTAGGGAGGTTAGGCTTCTCTATAGGAGAGAAACTGCGTAAGCGCTGTAGTTCACTGGGCGTACTGAGTGCGTCGATACGCAAGGTTCGCCGCTCTTTTAAAGCGAGCACTCGAGAGCTGCCGCTGGCCTTGAGAGTCGCTTCAACGCGACCGACAGTTGGTTTGTAATGGCGGAAGGCTGCAGTCGTGGGTAGAGCGTACATCGCGAAGGTTTGTTGTCGATTTCGGGCGCATTTCGCTGAGCAGTGTAAGCAGGAAAGTTTGTTTTCGTTTTTTCGCCGGGGACAGATTTGTCGGCGGTTTTGTTGGCTGACTGCTGATTTTGGCCGGCTGGGCGACTTAGCTTGGGGCTAGAAGCGTACAGAAGGCTGTTGAAAACGCGACATGGAACCGGCTTATGCTTGCGATAGAGCATCTCTGTTTGTATGCGCTGTTCGCTCGTAGACTTTAGTCGTTCGCGGCCGGTTTATCAAGCTGGATCTTCGGTCTAGGCAAGGGCGCAGTCTAAAACCGCTGAATATCGCGTAATAAACGGTAATGCGCTTTATGGTCGAATAAGCCACGAAGTTGAAGCTTCCATTAGTGCCCACTGAGCTTTCGCGCGGCCCACAGCATGATTCCTATCTCGAAAGTTGGACTTGTACCTCTAGGTTGAACTTCGGACGTTTTGCCGACCTGCCAGTCTTTTGACAGTTCGGTTAAGGTTAGATGCGTTTATTGCAGTTCGCGTTTTGCCGCAATCCGCTTTAAGCTGCACGTTTTTTTGTGATGCGGTTTCGATTTTGGCGTTCAAAGGCTTCCTGAAGATTTGTTGCTTTGATTCCACGTGCAAGTTCAAACAAGTAGCAATTAGATGCAGTTATGTCATATAGGAAAAAAAAACATAGCTTTCTTAGTAAAACACTCTCCTATATTAAAACGGCAATTTTGTTTTGCTCTCCTAGTCAAACTGTACTTTTTAAAGGTAAATTTCGTGACTTTACTCTGTATGGTAATGCAGTTAGGAAACAATATAATTATTAGGTTGTGCGTTGTAAACACGAATTAAATTCAGATTTTAGCAAACAACTTAGGATCAAGTCTAGCTGCGATTGCAAAATTGAGTTTTCAACACTTTAACGCTTATAGTTGATTGAATTTGGGTAGAAATTGTTAAAATTTTATATCCAATTTCGAAATTTAGTTCAAAGTATACCAAACCTTTTAGGATCAAATCTTAGTGCGATATTGGAATTTGAAGTAAGTTTCACAAGGTAACCTTTCAAATTTAGATAGAAATTTTTTAATTTTACATCGCAACATCAACATAAACTCAATTTTAAGCACAATGCGCAACAGCAAATGAGCCGTTTTACCGCAACGATGACAAAACAACAACAACAGCAGCTAGAGCAAAATAGCGGCGCTCGAATTCCGAGTCCTAGTTAGGCTCAGCCAAGCAGAAGAACTGGACAAACCACACAGCACTTTAGACTCGCAACTTTCCTAGTCGTTGTGTTGCTTTACATTGGGCTGACTTCGGCGTTTTGAAGCTGCAAAAATAGCAGCAATAAAGTCCTGTTAAACCTGGTTGGAATTTGACTCGGTTAGAAGTAATAGTTTCTAATCGTTAGAGACAAAATATATACAAATGATACCACACTGCTGGCAAATTATACAGCTACCTAACATGTCCGACCTTGATTACTAACATTGCTTATCTACTGCCTTGGTTATTATTTTCTTTAAATTAGTTTCTCTTCTACTGGATTGATTTATTTAGGTGGGGTGGTCTTAAAGTGATGTAAAATACCTCCTTGTGGCAGATTTTTAGCCTTTAAGAAACACAAAATTAGGTTTAAAATATCATTGAGAGGTATAACTTTAATCTTACATCTATCCCAGAGATAAAGTTGTTCTAAATATTGCGGCTTAAAAAAAGATTAACTTGGCAAAACCAACTATATAAAATGTAGATTTTTAGGTAGAAATAAAATCGCGTCAAATTCAATGGATGATTGCTTTCTCGGGCAAAAATATTGATGCAACATCATGATGTTCAAACTTTTCAAATTGCGTGAATCATCGCCAATCGTTTATCTTTACTGAAATCGCAAGAACAACGAATTAACTGTATATTTTGAAGACCTGGTTTTGTGTTTTGGTACGGCTGCGCTTATCTTGGTGACTATCTTTTTTTTTCTATGATTTTAAGATTTGCGATTAAACTTACGATTCTTTGAAATAAGGCGATATTTTAACTTATAAATATCCTGTTTATTGGCCTGAGGTTGAAAAATATTGACGGGTTTGTCAAACCAACTTCAATGCAAGTGGATATGTTTGGTTTGATAACTTTATTAAATATATTGCCTTAGAGCAAAACGAAATTGTGTTTTGATTTTTCACAGCGCTCTCAAAATTACCAAGCGTCGTAATGAAGTCAGCAGAAGCGAACTAATACATTCATGGGGATTTTGGGTCAATATTTGCCGCGTATGAAATCAAGCGTAGGGTGCCAAATTTCTCCAAGCAATTTGGCGCAAGGGTTTAAGTGAGATTAACACCGCTTTATTTTCCCCCAATTCGACCGATGGCCAAATTGCCAAGGGGCCCGAATATCAATCGAGAAGTATAAAGGGAAAATGCGTTGGCGCCTTGGCGTTATTAAAAACTAGAAGCCCTTAATCGCCTGCATTAACCGCGGCGCCAGCCACCAATATATATAAACATAAAGGAGCAATCTGGACCAGATGAAAGTGTTTTATCAAGCACGGTTGCTTGATTACCAGCGCCTCACTAGGATATTAATTGTAGCAGAGCAACTGTGATTTTGCGAGAGAGTCGTGCGAGCGAGAGAATAGAGAAAGGGCGAAAAGGAAGAAGGCAATCTTTGTGTACTGCAATATGCCGCTGAAGGTGAAGAAAGGTTGCGATGCATTCAAAGGCGTCTTTGCATTTGGACCGGTGTTGGGTTACCTTAGTGTGGTGTACGAGCGTTCAGTTCTTGTCGAAGCGGCGCCTAGAGTTATGGATTCGCGCCTCTGGTAACAAGCAGCGTTGCGGGGCTTCAGCTTAAGCCTTTGTAAAAACAAGTGCGAGAAAGTTTGGGCCGTTTTTTTAACGCGCTATTGAAGGTTTAAGTTTACGCCAAATGCCCGTTACATTTTAAGCTCGGCATACTAGACGTAACTAGAAATTTAGGTGTAATTTTTTGAGCTGGTTTTTCAAGGAGGGCGTAATTTTGTTATTGTTGGTGATTTGTTTAAAGTTTTGTAAGCTTGAATTATTTTAATAGTTTATACCTAACTTTAAACGTGGTATGTTTGCAACGTTATTCGTAGAGCAGTTATGTGCAAAGATTACCGTTGAAGTTACTTTGATCTAAATAAAAGGAAAACTTTTGGAGTTACGTTTAAGGTTATGTTTGTTTCTGATCTTTAGAAATTATAGATTATAGTTAATATCTGAGCGAAAACATGTCGACACCCGGTGAGCGTTTTGACCTTTAAAGCATTGCAATTAACCAAAGGCGGTCCGAGATCAGATAAAAACTTACGACGCCTCGAATCTGCCCAGACGCAAAAGCTGTGTACAACCGACACATTCACATCAAGAGATTGGCCTTTCGCACACAAAAAAACAAACAGCAAACGTCTCAAAACAGAAGCTAGAAGAAGCGCTGTAAAAAGTTAGAAACCAGCAAAAGGAAAAGCTGAGAGAAATCTACAGCCATGGACTACAGGACTGATATATTTTCTTCGCCGGCCGCCGCTGCCGCAGCAGTAGCGGCTCACCAGCCCTACCATTATCTTAACCAGCAGTCGTCAAACTACAACTACTACGCGTACCACAACAACGGGTACTTCAGCGCTTCGCCTTCCACCTCGCCCACTTCCAACCCTGCCTCGCTGTTCGGTTCATCCACAACTGGACAGTACAATCTCCCAGGCAGCGGCACCACATCACCCTTCTCCGCCAATACGTTGTCCAGATACGCCGGCAAGTTCTCGACCGGCTTCTCCAAGCTGAACAACTCAAACACCGGTATCTCGGTGACCACAGTTTCGCCCCTGCACCCAGGAAGCGGCCTGGCCTCGCTGGTGGCCTCCGGTTCCACATACGCGTCAGGCCGGTCCGGTGCCACGGACACAACGCAGTCGCTAGGGGGCCGTTCGAGGCCAGCCGACCACAATTCTTCATGCGATGAAAATAAGAACTCCTACAGCAGTGCTTATGAGAAGTCTGAAAACAAGGGAAAGGAACAGTTCGCCGAGAAACACGGCCAGGAAAACGGCCTCGTTCCCTCGCCGTCGAAAAGCGTTGATTCTAACGAGTCATCAGTGATCGAAGGTAATGTTTTGCGTCCGCCGGAGAATTGACGCCGATTGCCGCCGATCGCTTGCCGTAAGCGCCAATCTGAAAGCGAGTTTTCAAAATGGCGGCGCACTGCGAGCGGTCGATTTTTGCAGACAGGAGGTTTCGCGTTTCGAGTATTTCTGAGCGACGCGGCTCGACTGTAGTTAAATATCTTAAAAATACCCAGGCCGTTTAAAGATATGTTTTTATGCCAGTAATGTTTCACAAGTGCAAATTTAATTTAAATCCTTGAAGTGTTGTAAGTAAGGCGTATTAAGAATATCAAAGCCCAAACAGAAGTATTAGGTATCATTTTGAACGTTTCGAATATAGCTTTATTCATTTTCAACATCATATTCGAAACGTTCAAACTGCTACTTACTTGTGTATGGACTTTTACATTCTTATTACCACCTCCAACACTAAATGCTCCGTTGTGGTAAGTGAGATTTTGAGTAATTAGGTAAACTTAAAGCTTGGTTTGCCATAATTTACTTATCTACCATAATTGTATCCACACAAAATAGTCCATGTAAAGGTTTTAACAGTTTTTATTCCAATTAAAACCGGTTCGTATGTCTTTGAACAGGTCTAAAACCACCCCCAGGAAAAATCCACTTCTTAACGAAAAGCAAAATCCCCCTTAATCCGCAACAAATGCATATAGGAAGGCGCGCGAGATTAACAAATCGCAATCGGAACAGTAGATGCCCATCATCCCCTATTATCCTCAGCAACAGCTACGCGTGCTTCTTTCCCTGTAAGCTTTAACAGGCGATAAACTGCAACAGTTTGAAAATCGCCCGCGGGTTGAAATCGTCTATATCTAGCGCCCTGCTATAAGCTTATGATAATGTGCCCGTCTCCACACTTAAAACCACGCGGATTCAACGGCGTCTTAGGGCTAAGAAATCGCGGCTTATCCGACCCGAGGTTGACCCCGCTATATCCGGTGCATCTGCCCATTGGATATCAGGGTTTTAGCATTATTCCTCTACCTAGTAACAGTGGTGCATTACGGTGCACCTTGCAATGTGGTGGAATGCTTTTAAACCCGCAATCAAGAAACTGCTAGGTTAAATAAAAATGGCAGCTCATTTGAAAGAATAGCTAGGAAGCGTTTTGTAAACGTTTACAATAAATCTTGAATTATACACAACCGATTGAAAACGAATTTTCTAAATCGCTTACAAAATGCTACCTATACTAGGCGTAAAAAATTAAACTGTTAATCGAGTCAGGCGTGTAAAACTATCAAAAAGAAGTAATTTTGTTTGTAAAAAGTATAGCTAGGCCGGTAAATTCGGCAGATTAACATTGTATGTGACTGTGACGATATCTAAATTGCTTGAAAAGTTTGAAAATAATTTAACGCGGTACAAAAATTCATAGGTTCGGCACATAAATATGCGGAAATATTTTACGCCATAAAGTTGTCACGATAAAACATTCGACTTTTCAGGGCAGCGATAAAAACGCCATCAGAGTGATGTGGCTATTATATCCTTTACATTTGCGACGGCATGCCAAATGAACTACAATGCGTTTCAAGCCGTAAACCACAGCGAATGCTTCTTGGCTATTTACGGACTCTTCGCCACCACTAAAACATGTTATCTGTCGAAATCTTGCTTCTTCAGTGCACAGTATAGGCACAACTTATCGTCGAAATTTGAGCGAAATAGAAACAGCATTGCATTTTCGCTGCACGGAAATGCCTTATTTTCCAGTAATCGCGTGAGACATCTCTCCGCGATTGAATTTGCACACAAACGAGTAGACCGGTTTTGTAACGAATGGACCGGTTTTGTAAAAACGTATTATCGGCAAATCTATTCAGTTATAGCGGATTGCAGATTTCGAAAAAACTCAAACGACCCTGAATGGTATACGTAAGCCGTAATCGTTGGTCAAAAAGTAGATTCAAAAGGGCTAGGTCACAGTTGTTGTGCACATATGTGTGTGGTTACCGTGTATCTCCATTGACCCTGAAATGTTTTTAATTTATTACTCTCTCTCATGACAGTTTTGATTTAAAAACTGGAATTTTTACTCCACTCCTTTTGATTTTTTAGCAGGCCCATTTAGAGCCGTAAAATTACACGCTCAAATCCTGTTAATCCGTAAATGCTTTTGAACTGAGAAACTTGCCTTGTCGACTTTTCGACTCTTGATGAAACCTTAAAAGCGCGTCTTCTCGTCAAATCGATGCCATTTCCATTTGCAACTCGCGATATTTCGCCGGAAAAGCGAATCAACGTCCATTTGCATTTTGCCGATCCTAGTTCCTTAATCCGTGGCCTTAGAGTCGCCGAGAGTGGTCGAAATAACGGGTTCCGTGGATCAGTGCAGAAGGCGCGCCTCCAAATCCACCTGAGAGCATGGATTTGGATTCGGTAGCGCGATTTCACGTGGGTCCATTATCACGTCATAATGCATCGGCGCGGCTTACGCGTTCGCGTGTTTGGTTATTTGTTGGAAATGTTTTTTGCTGGCGTTGAAAACATTTTTTTTAGCAAAGTAATGAAAAAATAGCTAGTGCGTTTTTGTCAGTCTGAGCTTCTCAGTTAAACGCGTAAAAAAGCTACAAATTAATAACATCTTAACCGTTTTTAGTTAATATTGTTTTATTGAATATAAGTACAAAAATAAAAAGGTTTCACTCTAATGAAGGAATAATACGTCACTTTTCGCAATGCCAAGAAATATGACATTACGTTCAGATTGTTTCAAAAAATAAGACAGTACCTTTCAAACTTTCGAAAGAAGGTATAGACTTCAATTTTTGGACTGTGTAATCGCTTTGCCATTTTATCGCGGCTCATACCCGTTATCCAATAATGTACAGCGATTTCGGGCGGATCTAGAAAACGTTTCAGATTGTCAGAACGGATTAAGCGGTGGCTTGGCTTGACTCAGAGTTCAGCCAGACGATCTCTACAGCACAAGGCCTTAGTCTGAAACGTTACTGTGTTAGCATCTCACAGGCAAATAATAACAGTTCGTAAACCATCGAGATAACGTCAAAATACAACCAGGCCTGGTTTTAGGCTGGAAAATTGCCTGGAAATTAGGATTCAGTGAAAGTTCAACTGTATAGAGTGGCCAAAGCGGACCACCTAGTCTGCTAATCCCCAGAGCTTGGGCGGTTATCTCTTTCGTTTTTCAGGCGCTTCTGAAAACTATACGATTAGGGAATTGAGTTTATCCTTGGCAACAAAAGTTGGCGGTCGGTTATTATGGAATTCTTCCATTTTTTTTATATCTGACTCGAAGGTATTTTGATCCGAGGGATTTTGTACTTTAGCTCTCTGAAAATTGCCCGGTTGTTTATAAACAAGGGTTGTAAGCATTCTTTCGAATTTAAAGACTGAAAATGTATTTTAGGCGAAATATATTTCTCACTACTTGAAAATAACTGGCTTTGATTACGACCGAATAGTATAAAGAATATTCGTGTTGAAAACGGTTCTGTTAGCGGCAGAGAAGGCACATATAAATATACGCTCTCCAAATTAAGATAGGTTCCCTATTAAGGATTTGTGTGCGGTTAAATTTATATCGCAAACGCATTGGCACACAACGACGGTCTTGCATTCAAGTCCAAGTGCCCGCCATATTGATTTAATTATTTTCACATTCCAATCCCTTTGGAATTACCAGACTGCGATGTAGTTCTGTTCAATTCTACGTACGCTTTGCCATCCTAATACTAATTCAACCGCACAAAGTCCAGATAAATCCGAAAATTGCCAGGCAAGATCAACTGAATTACGACAAAATATGCCGGATTTCCAATACCACAAGTTCTTAACATTTGATCGCATAATAGGTCTCAAGGTGCGAAACTAAGTCCTGCCTTTCCCTCTTCGTTCTAATCTCGCGACTCGATCGTCCTGTCTTGCAACGTTATATTCATAATCTGCTTATGCGAGTGAAATTTCCCCACACGCTACCTACACCCCTTTGCATTCTTGTCAAGGCTGTGAGTAAATTGCTTGACGCCACTGGGCTTATGTAGGCTTAAGCTCTTTTCCTTTCCTGCTTTACTTTTCAATTTACTCTCCGAGCAGCTTAGGCGGTTATTAGATCCGCTTTTTGTATCGGCGATAAGGTCTTTTTAAACTAAACAAAATGGTTATCTTTTTTAAATTTTTTGTTTATAAATGTATTGTTTTTTGCCTCTGAAGCCTATTGCGGAATCCTGATTTTAATACAGGGTTTCCAAGACCAACTTTAGAAATATAATTTAATGTTGGACCGTTTTTCACAATATTCTTACGTATAAACAGACAATGTTTTTTTTACATTTGTAGCTTAATTGCTACACGTGATGTAAATAAATAAAGGGTGACTTTAAACGTTCAAAAATGCTACTTACTATGTATGGGATTTTATATTCATTCATACGTCTAACTACAACCTCTAGCCATTAAATACAACTTACAGACGAAATCCTAGAAAAACAGCTAACATGAATGAATAAAGATTTATTCGAAAGGTTCAAAATGATACCTACTTCTCTATGGGCTTTGATATTCTTATTACAGCTAACATGATTCATTTCGAATTTTTTTTTACTAACTTAAAAATCCCTTGAGCCTAATTCGTTTATTTAACTTACAAACGACATGCTAGAAAATCAGTACACAATATGTTTTAACTCATGAAAAACGCAACAAACAGGATTCTTTCTAAAATTTGTTGTTCTGTACCTTAAAATCCCTTAAGTTCAATGCGTTTATTTAACTTACAAACGACATGCTAGAAAAGCAGCAGCCAACATTCTTTGTGAACTTATAGTAGTTCTAACTTTAAATCCTTTTAAAGCGTTTGTTTAACTAACAAGCGACATGCTAGAAAAGCATCCAACAGTATTCTTTCTAAAATTGATTCTTCTGAACCTTAAGTTTAAAGCGTTTAACTTATAGGTGTTCTAACTTTAAAATTTCTTAAATTTAACGCGTTTATTTACCTTACAGACGACATGCTAGAAAAGCAGCAGCAAGCCGATCAGGCAGCGGGCAACTCCAGTCCCGGGGCTTCTCAGTCGGACAAGAAGAAGCCGAGTAACGGGACGGACACGGAGAAGGGAAAGGACACAGATAACGCGTGCAGTGATGACGGATGCGCAGAGGGGGGCGATGGGAACAGAAGGAGACAAAGGAGACAGAGGACACACTTTACCTCCCAGCAGCTCCAGGAGCTGGAGTCGGTGTTCGCCAGAAATCGGTGAGTTGATTTCGGTGCTTTAAATATTAAAGTTTATTGGTTTTGATTTTACTTTCTTCTGTGGTTGCAACGATTCTTTACTTGATCGCCGTTTGATTTAATTGGCTGTATATGAGCTCAAATGGTTGGATTAATTAAGTTCTGAGCAAAATTTCTCCAAAGTTTGAACAAAATTTTGTTAAGCATTTTGATTTATTAAGCATTTGATGCGACTTGGCGATGTGTTTTATATGAAGAAAGGCTGTGGTTAAGGGTAAATCTGTTTGTAAAAATTACGAGAATCTGTCGTGGCTGGTTTACAAGCCACGTATAACAACATGTATCCTTCGAGCCGGGTCGCACAAGCGACCTATGTATTTCTGAGGTTTTAACTCCATTTTTGATTTGGTTGGTTTGCCGACTGTATATGAGTTTTCACATGGTTGGATTAATTAACATGGTTCTGAGCAAAATTTCTCCATGGTTTGAACAAAAATTGAATTATTATGCTTCAAGTATCACATTAATTGTTTGATTTTACTTGGCTCTGTTGTTGGATTAATCATGTTACGTGAAGCAGCGTTTCACAACTTTGTTGTCGTAGATATGACAAGCTAAAACAACAAGTTTGGAGCATTATGCTTAAATCTAATAAAGAGCGGCTCGAAGCGTTTAACATGCTACCTACTTTTAAGAGTTGATCGCCATTTAATTAGATTGGTTTGCCGGCTGTCTGTATATATATGAGTTCACACGGTGGGATTCATTAAGATGGTTCGAGGACAATTTCTCCCAAGTTTGAACAAAAATTCAACTAGCAATACGGCGGCTTATTTTAATTGACATGCTTCACATATCAAAGTTTATTGTTTGATTTTTACTTCAGTGCCAAGTATCTGTCGGACATAGCAATGCTCCGGTTGGTTTCTCTTGGTTTAGTATTTTAATTGATGTCATTAACACAGCGTATAGACTGTGAACCTCCAACGTTATCACGTAACGTCAAATTTTAGTCAAGTTCCATGCCGTTTATTCAGAAAGTTTTTAAACAATTTTATTATTTTTTCAATGTTAGACCCTTTAACTGATAATCAAAATATCCAAGTTGATACTTAGGCCAATACTTTAAAAAATCCGCTCATTGTAAATATCAATGTAGCAGCAGAAAGCAAATAAGAAATGTACATATAAATATTAATTACCAACTTTTTATTTCGTTTCTAGGTACCCAGATATGACGACAAGAGAAGACATAGCAAGGTGGACGAATCTAAACGAAGCACGAGTCCGGGTGAGTTAAATTTTACACTTTACGATGTTTCAAAGTGCTCGAAGCTCTGGGCAGACGTTAGTGGCCGATTGGTATACAGCTCAGTACCTTGTTTATATCATCAATAGCAAATGGCAGTGTTGTAAACAAGTCATTTTTGACAAAGTTATGTCCTTCGAGTTATTTGAAACAGAACTTAAGTTCATGTCGAGTCTTGTATAAATGACATGAAGTGATACTGGTTTATTAAAGAAAGCAAAACAAGAAGTCACTGGTCAATACTAGAATTTGAGTTAAAGAATCTTTACTTACTACTTACACAACTCTAATTGAAGGCCATTTTTACGGCCGAATGTTTATCGCATAGTATCATGTTGAACCCCCAAAACAGTTTCGCATTGATACCCTGATATGGACGTTATTATAAATTAGGTTAGGTATGTCCTCTTTAATTAAGACAAAACATCGCTTTTCAATATACGAATTTAAGGTCTGACATCCATCTTTGTATTACCATAAAGTTTACGCAAAAACTCTTACTATATAATGAGTGTTACATATTATAAGTATCACATTGAAGCCCTTCCCAAAAAAACAGTTTTCCATTTTAACGGTCACGCTACAAAACGTAACACCCGCCAATTGCAATAAACGTAGCCACATGAGAGCTAACAGCAATCGAAAGAACAACACCAACAGCCATACGTGTGACATAACTGTGTCATACCAATAGATAGCTGCTATCTCAGCAGCCAACAAAGACAGGTGTTCACTTCGGAGAGGTCGAGAGAAAGCAAGGGGCACGTTTTCCAGTCGATAGCAGCCCTCTCTATCTCTCGCAAACGGGCTCGAGCTCTCGAAGGTGTTTATTTGCAAAACGCTCGACGTTTTGCGCAATACACAACCGGGTCTGGGTCAGATTGGGTCGCTGGACGCGCCACGCTCGTTTCCGACCTGCCTCAAGGGCGTGACCTTCGTCGCGATTGTTACGTCATCGATTGTTGCCGGCCAATCGATGACGAATGCGGCGCTTGTAATTCGATTACGGACCGAAAACGTACCACGTGTTTTTTCGGTGTGAGTCCGAAAACTTTTCGCGTTGGTTTCCACCAATCGATGATTTTTTTCCAATATTTAGTTAGATAATGAATTTATATTGATAAAAAGAGATCGCTGTGATTTAATATAATTTAAACTCAATCTGGGAAAACTGAAATACGTTGAATTTAACTTAAAATTCAAAACTACTTCTACGTTGACCTGATGAAGCATGGTTGTGCGAAAGCTTGTCGAGAATTCTGTACAATTTATCTTTACACAGTGCCACCTGATTACCCTATTTAGAATTAGACAAAAACGGCCATTTACAAAGGTAAATATTACTTATGGCAACCGGCAAAGCAAACACCTAAATGATTTTCCTCAAAGCACCTTAAAAAGCTGAAAATTGAAAATTGAACAAACCTTCTATTCTTTCACAGGTTTGGTTCAAGAACCGGCGAGCAAAATGGCGCAAGCGCGAACGAAACCAGCTGAACGACTTCAAAGGCTTCGGACAGTTCAACAGCCTCATCCCATACGAGAGCGAGTTTTATCACGGATACAACAACTGGGCCAGCAAAATGACGGCCGGTAGCTCCCTAGGGGGTAAGGCCTTTCCCTGGGGCCTCAACTCCCACATAAACCCCCTAAGCACCACGCAACCCCTTGGCTTCCAAAACTCTAACCCCATGTCCACTTCAATCGCCGCTAACCCGGTTATGCCCAATTTGAACATGGGTAACGGCCTATCGGGGCTAGGGGCCCCCGGGGCCGCCAACGCTAACCCCGGGTGCCATTATAACCCCGGGGTTTCCCCGTATATGTACCGGAACGGCGCCGACCCCTGCACTTCCTCCATTACAACGTTGCGAATGAAGGCCAAGCAGCACTCAACCCCCTACTTCACGTACCCATCTTGCGAGTACGCCCCCTAGTAGAGACCCCCTTATTTTACCCCTAAGTGACCCAAAAGGGGTGTAACCTTCGCGTAAGTTTTCCGTCGGAATTTGAAAGGGATTTGAAACAAATGGAGCATTTTCAGTATTTCAGTGGTTTATTGGAGCATTTTCTATTTTTAGCGTTTGTTAAGAGCGTTACCCACACAAAAGAACTCTGGGGTAAAAATATCCTCATTTTCTACTTGCACCTTTTACGTTAACAAATTATACCTTCAACAACGATGAGAAGCATGTCATTTTTGTCAAAAAAAAAGCAAAAAAGATTTATTTCACGAGCTCTTGCTGCTCAACAATTAGTAATTGATGACGTAACAAAGCGCATCTAGGCTGCTCTAAGTTCCAAATGACGTCATTAGCAAGCTATCATTACGTCGCGAACCCCCGAATAGGCTTTCAACCAGTTTCAAAAAATCGTCGTCGTCGTTCTTTTTTGCGTGAATGAGTTTCGCTACATAATTTATATCCTCTCTCTTTGTGTGTTTTTTGTCGCGATTTTGAGAACTTAAACAAAAAAACGATCAAATGCGAATCCCGATGCAGTTTTAATCGCGTTTTTTCGTTGATTTTTTTCCATGTTCCTTTAACGTTGTTGTTTTCTCGTTGCTATCGTGTATCACCACTTAGAGAGCATAATTAATAGGCTGTGTAAATATGGCGCTGGATAAGTCGCCGTGTACGCAAAGAAGCAAAACGTCCGTTTGATTACAACGGTATTTTTCCTCTCTATCGTTAAACGAAGGCTTGTTTTCCTTTCTCGTGTTCATTTTGCTCCGACTTTGCGGACGAAATTTCAGACAAAAAGACGAAATGCGAAAAAGACGAACTGAACGTTACCCGTACGCAGTTTTCCAGCAGTTATTTGAACTTTTGTCGTATATAGTTTAAACAAATCAGTGTCAAACTTTTCACTTTGATTTTTAAACATGACAGCAAACGAAAAAAACATTCACAGAAGCACATTATCACGTTAAATTCGAGTGAAAAATCGCCCCACCCCGTTTCTACCTTATTGTGACGTAATTGCTTGATGACGTAACTGTTGTGTGTAGCCATATTGCGTTTCGCGCCGTTCGGCAGAATAAAACGATGAAAAATGAACGAGTTACTGGACTTGGATGATTTTGTATAGCTTTGAAATTGCTTAGGAAATTTTAGAAGGACACTTAAACCAACAATAGTTTTCATTTTGCTTAAGTTAAAGAATTCTTGAATTATTACGGTAATTCTTCAAAAGTTAATGTGGAATCTCTTGATTTTTATATATTTTTTAACCTTTAAACAGCAACTTTTACAAAAAACTTATGGTACTTGAAATGCTTGAATTTATTTTAAAAATTTGAAGAGGGGTATGATAAACAATGGCTTTCTTCCAAAAGTTCACCCAAAGTTACCAAACAGCCAACAAGTATACAAAAAGCTTTTTTCAGCACCGTTAAGTTTCGTAACGATAAAATGGAAGCCAAATTGAAAACTATAATGAGACAGGAGTTTAAACTCAAACTAAGGCAACTTGCAGAATCTGAAAGGATTTTGGTTGGAACGATTATTATGTTCGAACATCGACTGTTTGTCACATTTTAAATGGATATTTATATAGTAAGTACCAAAGCCCATAACCTACAGAAGTAGGTAGCATTTAACTCTTTAAGATAATGGCTGGAGGTTGTAGTTGACATAGAATGAATATCAAAGCCCATACAGAACTATACGTTCCATATTTTGAATGTTTAGAATATCTCTTTATTTATTTTATACAGATGTTGAAAATACTTCTGTATGGGCTTTGATATTCTTATTACATCTTACAACAACCTCCAACCATTATGCTCTATAGAGGAATTTCACTTTTCTCATTTTTCCAGCAGCAAAATCAACAGAGGCGGCGGAAAGTGCTGAAAAAACACTTGGATATCCCGGAGGGAAACAAACTCTGGCGCTAACCGTTTGTGACGCAACAGTAGGCGATTATAAACAAACAAGGCAACAACAAGAGGCGTCGCGCGCTCCCCTGAGGTCGATTGCGTGCCAGGACGCCGGGGACCGATTGCGAGTCGCGCTTTCTCGCCCCGAACGCTTCCCGACTCAATTAGCTGTCTGTGTCGATTTTTGCGCGTTTTTACCGATAATTGAGTCTAACCCGACGATTTTGCTGATTAAAACCGTGTTCTGCGGACTTTTTTTTATTTATTTTTTGATGTTTAGGAAAATCTGGCGTCCAGCCGCCGTTATTTTGTAGTAGCTTCTACCTCAATTCGCTGTCTGCGCGTTTTGTGATAATTACCTTTGCCCCGGCGAGTTTTGCTGATTTAAAACGTTTTCTGCGAGCATTTATAATTTGATGTAGATTTTCAGTTAAGCCTGCCTTTTGAGCCTAATTTGCCACACTCAATTAGCTGTCTGCGCCAATATTTTTTCGATAGTGAGTAAGCCGTAAGTATTTTGTAGACTAGCTTTTCTGTGTAAAGCAATGTTCCGGAGAGTTTTTTTACAATAGGATTTAGTTAAAACAACCAAGCCTAATAGGCATGGATGGTTGAAAAGTTATAAAATCGTTAAACGTGTAAGGTAAGCTTATAAACAACTTTTTGTTCTGTGACGGATGTCGTGAGTTTCATTTCAAATAGTAAATCTACATAATTATGTAGTAATTTATAAAAATAAAATGAATTATTGTAATTAATGTCATTCATTATATGACGTTTAATTTGATTGTAAAAAGTGGGATATAATCAAATAAAGTAGTGTTAGACTAATGGCTGGAGGTTGTAGTTAGGCGTACAATAAATATGGCAGCCCAAACAGAAGTAGTTAGCATTTTCTGAAACTGATTTTTACTATTTTACCATTAAAAGTTACATAAAACAAAATGTCACATTTGATGTTAAAACTGTAAAAATTAGTAGCTGTGCATTACGCAGTAAAATCATCGGCAAGCCGAGACGCTCATTGTTTCCAGTTTGTTTGTTTCGCTTTCATCGGGCGCGGCACGCTTACTACGCGTTACGTCACATTACCGCCCGTTCCAATACACAAACGCGTCTGATTGTTACGTCACGGACGAGATCGCGCGCGCCGACGTGATCGACAATTAATAGCGTCGCGGTCTGCGCAGGCCGAAAAACGGCGTTGAGGTCGCGGTAATTGTTCTCAACCATTGTGACGTATGTCAAGTTTATGACCGGCATCTGTTTTGTGAAATGGATTGAACTTGGCGGATTAAGAAGCAATTATCACGCAATCACACCTAATCTAGAGGTCGATTATGGAGTATAATGGCTGAGAATGTATACTTGCACATTAAAATTTGAAAAAAATAAATAAGGATTGATTCGAAACGTTAACAGAATGCTACCTACTTCTGTATGGGATTTGATGTTCATTCTTTGTCCTACTACAACCTCCATCAATTGTCTTAATATTTATTCGAAACATTAACAAAATGCTTTCTAACGTATAGGTTTTAATTTTCATCCTACGTCTAACTTGACGTGGTCACTAAACCTTGGTTAAATTGCTTCTCCATAAAGTGGATTGTTTTTTGTTTATGTGACCCCTTTTTAAGAGCTTTATAAGCCATTGCTTTTTAACCTTATGCCGCCGTTTTGCCGTGAGGTCACTAACTATACAGTACTTCACAGAGTTAGAATTTTGAACGAGTGCCTTTGACTGTTATTTACTGCGTAGTAAAAGCCTTTTTTGATACGGTTTCTACAAAAAAAAAAAAAAAAGTTTAAAATGTGTCGACATAACCTAACTTACAATTTAAGCTTTTAAAAAATGTAAAAAAAAGCCATGGCATAAAAAAATACAACTTTTTACCAAGCCATACTATTTTTGTCAGTTTAACATAATGTTGTTATTTAGTAAAATAAACTTAAGTTGTGTTTGTGTTTGGGTCTACATAAGAAATGTTAAGAAATGCTGGTTTATGGAAAATTGTTTAGTTTTGTAAATTAAAAAAACGACTGAAAAACTACGGATTAAGGAGCTGGCTTGTTTGCTAAACATCGCTATTTTGCCAATTTCAGTCATGTCTTTCATAGATAGCTACATCGCCATCGTCAACATTACTCATGCGGATTAAATTGCTTTGGGAGATGCGAGCGGTCTTTAATCCGGCGATAAAGCACAAATAAAGACTCGTAATCCGGCCGAGCGAATGTGATTAAATTTGTCAAGTGTCGCTAATCCACGGCCATTATTTGCTTTTCAATGAAAGTGTCAAGTGCTGCGGCCAAGCCTACTCTATTTTAAGTCTAAAATCAATTGTCTGCGAAAAAATACAAGTATACAGTAGCTTAGGGTTAACTTTTTGGACAACCAACAAACTTTTTAAAGCAGAATTCCTGTAATTTCAGTCTATATGTTGATAATGGTCTGTTAAAAAATCATTCATTTTGAATCAAGGGCCAAAATTTAACAACCCTAAGAACACAGTAAACTTTTACTAATTTTTATTCACAATAAAGAAAAATTAATGTGTTGAAAGAGTCAGCTATTAAAACTAATTGACAGTCATAAAATGGGGTTATTGGAAAAATGCTTAGCTGGTTTTCGAAAACATTTAAAGCTTTTTGGTTTTAGTCCCTAAATTCAAAACCCACTTGTGAAATACCGATTATTTTGCCAAACATTTTACAAAGAGTCCATCTCACGATTTTCGACTGAAAATCAGTGATCAATGTCGTCGAGTTTTCACGCTATTTAAGATAATTTACAGCAAACCATCTAAACGAGTCAAATGCCTCAGTAGCCAATTTTGACCCAGCCTTTGCTGAAACCTGCTGAAGCAAGCAACTTTACAAACTAGCCGTCGGCTGCTTACTCAACAAATTTAGCCCCAAGCGATCTAGATAAAGCGTCTAAATTTCAGCAACAAATATATTTACATAAACCACCTGAAATAAACTGATAAAAATGAAACTATTTCCAGTAATTTCGGATTTTTAGACAAAGCAGTAATACTAAAAATTAAGAAATATTAGAGTTTTTCTTGTTGAATTGTGCCCTTTATTTGATCACAAGTCTTGATTGTAAGGTCACAAAACAAAATGGCGAAGTTCCGTAGGCAAGATTCGCTTGGCTGCTCCGTACAATTGCCTGGCTTAGCTTAGAAAGCAGTTGAACAATTTGGGAGCAGCGCCGTGGTTGGTTCGCTTAATTGAAAAGGGCAATTGTAAAGAAAGAAATTAGGCTACTGTGGACAAGGCAAGTGCTTCTATGCTGTTTTTTTTAATGTGCTAAAGCGTTGAAATAATATTTTACGCCGATTCTTTAAACAGTATTTTAAAGAAATATAGTTATGTTCACCTTAAAGTAATTTAAAGTCGATTTTTGTACTTATATTATGTTCTGCGTTGTATAGACGCAGTACAGTCTTGCTTAATATTATTAACACCTGCAAAAAAACGGTGTGCTTAGTTGTTTAAACTTGAAAACGCCGGGTGTTAACGACGGCCAGCCGTCCAATTGATTGGTCTAAACAACTAAAGCGTAAACAAGTCGTGCAATGGATACCCTTGTTTGTCAAACCGCCGCGCCATTTTTGTGTATTGGACAGAGCTATCCGTCCGTTCCTTTCGATTTGGGTTAGGCTGGACGGGCAGTTGTGCTGTCGGCACGTTTTATTGACATTTGCTCTTATCAATGTGATAATGTGCTGCTGAAAAGGCTTTTGCAGGTTCCACTTCTGGACGAACAGGTAATGTACGCGCCATACGGCGTCATGACAAATATTTGTCGTAAATATTTGCCTTGAAAGTGTTTTTCCTACTACTTTTTAACCTGTGTTCCGTGTGTATGCTGTTTGTTCAGGCTGTGTTTATTGGATTATACAGGAAGCGTTATTTTCTGTCTTACACCTGATTATTCTAAGCTTACCGATTTGTTTTTTGGTGTTTTAACTTGATAAGAAACACTGACAATCGTGGTAGTTAATTGTATTTGTGTGCTTTTGATATTGAAAGAACTACACATTTTTTACTTTATTTATAACCTATCTGGTGTATGATACTCTTATTTGACGTTAATGTTATTCTTATGTACGTTAAGACTGAGAGTTATAGCTATAACACTTAATGACTGTAATCATATTTGTATATAATGGTTTGGTTTAAAATAAGTTAAGGTTTTTGTCTAAAATACGTTTTTTACTATCAATAAGTTAAGTTTTGGGACACTGTTTAATTTTCTTTTTTGTTTGATAAAACCACTTTAAAAAAAAAACAATTTTTTGTGTAAAATATAATTTTAAAAGCCCAATTTGAAGAGCACGTTCTTTATATAGGGTTGTAGAAGATATTTGCTTATTTCAGCATGAATCAGTGGTGTTTTCGGAAAACGGTGTAGTAATATTGATATATCATAGGGTTTGATGAAGATGTGGTTATTATACAGCATTTTCATAATTTTTTTCATTGGAATGGCAATTGGTATCTAAACATAGCTCTACTTTAATATATGGTTATAAAACCAATCGTAATTATTATTTGAGGAATGTAAATTTTAACCGAAAATCATTGATTGTTTTTCCAATTATATCCTGATTTTAAACGTTTGAGATTTTTGACCCTGTTTAACTGTTTGTGATATTGTATCTATAGTTTATATAAATCCAATTTGTAACCACAAAGTTGCCACTAAAATAAATTTACTGGAAGAGTTTGGTGAAAACTTTAACAAACGTTAGCTTTAATGTTTAAATAACTGTAGTTTCGTTGTTTTAATAAATTTTAAATATAAAAGCCATATACTAGGTTTAGAATATAGTTTTATTTAATTGTTTGATTTGGTTTTACGCTTTAGCTTACGCTTTACTACGAATAAGAGTGAATGGTTTACTAACACTGTTAATATAAGTACACAGAAAACCTTAATGGTTTTAAAACAAACTGAATTAAAGTTTTTAAAACAAGCCTATTGATATTGGTTAAAACAAACTATAGATTCTAATAAAAGGGCTTTATTTTCTACACCCAACTTCTACATTCAACCTATAGTTAATGTATAAGAAATAGAGTAAGGTCTTGTGAGTTTGCTTAGCACCATGGTTCCAGCTTGTTGTTAGAGGGCATAGGGGCGCACAGGCCCAGAACCTAAGCCACCCTGACTCTTGAACTAATCCCACTGGCGTCGTAGTGATGATATCGACCCACAGGCCTAGCAGTTTGTAACTGAGTAAGGCTGCTTTATTATTGAGCCAACTATGGTATGCGTAAACTATGTGCTCAAAGGCGTTAGTTTTTACTGTATGTCGAGGCCACAAATAATTGTGTTTTGTGTATGAGTATGTTAGGCGTTTATGATATGTTTCATGTTTTTTTAATACTTAAATCAAAGTATCATATTTAAGATTGCAATTTTATTTTAGTTCATTGTTTAAAAGCGTTTATATAATTTTTCGTTTTTTTACTGTAACTAAAGTATTACCAAACTTGTTAGTTTATTGCAAATTCGCAACTTTAAAGTGAAATCGCCTCCAATTCAGTTCAGTCTTAGTCATGTTGTACAATCGGTTTATTTTTGTAGCGATTTAATTTCGTATTTTGGAACAAGGTATACATTGCTGCGAACCTTTGTTTTTCTTTAGCTTGACTTTACTGCTTTAAAGCAAGGTTTGGTTCGACTGTTTAAAATTATTTATGTAACGATGTAAAGTACAAATTTATTTGTTTATAAACATTTTGGATAATGTCGATTTTGAAATGTTGCTTTTTTATGAAAGTTTACATTTTTCGACAAAAAACGCGCTGTACGATATAACTCCACCTGTACTATTTTGTGGACCGTATTATTAAAAAGAACAAGAAGCTTTTAAAACACGAATGCTGAAAATTCCAGTGTGTGTAAGACTTTTGATTGGTTTGATTTGTCTTTCAAACAAAATGACTTGACTCGGATTTAGGTCATTTAGGCAAAGCACTTGGGTTGAAACTAAAAACGCCATTTTCATAAAAGCCAAAGCATGCTTTATAATCCAACATGTTGTCTTAGCACAGCAGACTACAGTTTTTCGTTTGCAAATGCATGGCGTGTCTCCTGTTATAAATCTACATCGCTTAAATTCGCCTGGGTCATCTTATTAAATATTTAAGAAGCTACATATAGTTGGGTGAATTACTCGTTATGTTTTGCGGTTTCATGGGCACTGCGTTTAAAAATAACATAGCCGAGGATAATATTAAATAAACACATGACCGTGTTGCAAAAAGGAATATTTTACTAAATTGTATGTTCTTAAAAAAATATATATGTTGGTTTGCCATAAAAATTGCAGTTTGCAAGTCGGACTATATTTTACAAAGTCTGCAAGGTTTCGTTTTTCCGTAATGCGCGTGTGCAACCATTTGCATTGTACATAACAGCATTATTTTTGCACCATCCGTGTGTGGCATTAATACAAGGCAGTGCACAGTATTATTCATAAATGCGAAGGTCCAAGAAATCATGACTAATATTTGTGAGTCATCTTTTATATGTTTCAAGTTTACGGCAGTGCGTTATCTATGGTTTTCAGTATAAACTCTTACAATGACGTTGTAAAGTACAATCAATACGGCCTAGCCCTAGTGTCAATGTTTTTCTAAATTAGGTTCTAATAACTTGAAAGTAAAGAACAGAGCCGTTTCGATACACACTTGTACCATCATCAGTAAATGTTATCAGTAAAAGTTGGTACAGATGTATGTAATTGATGGTGATACCAGTGCGTATTGAAACGTCTTTGTTAAGATGATGTTTCTTTAATCCACCTATTGGGTTTTGGCTTTGATTTTCAAGCTATATTACAGATCCGTGCATATTGTACCTAAAGGTTCTAGTAAATTCTTACAACACGTAGATTACTTTCACTGAAATTTCTTTTTAATTTGAACAATATTCCAACACTAATCGAAAAATGGTAAAACAATAGTTTGGTAACTTGTTGATACAATTGCATGATGCCGTTATGACGTCACAGGTTTTAAATATGCAAATTTGAGTGAACGTACAATACCTTAGCTTACTTAGGTTCAACTCATGAAGACATATTTTCTAAAAAAGTGTTTATTTGCCGCATTTTAAAAAAATAGCTTGCGTTTTTGTGTTTCCTATATGCGTGCTACAAGATGAATTTACTGATTTTAATCGTTTAATATTTTTGTGTTTTTGTAAATTACTTTACGGGTGGGACTTGGCTTGCCCTAATTTATAAATAGCTTGCCTTGGCCTTGCTAAGACAAAAAGAAAAAACTATACTTTTGCACAAGAAGTCATTGTGAGTTAAATCCTCTTTGCAAGTTTTGTTTAAAACAGTGATAGACTTCATTAAACACTACCAGTTAAAATGTTACATTTGCTCTGGTAGGCCTGTTCTGATTTATAAAAAAGCAACCCAAATGTAATTCAAATTGATCACTGCGGATGTAGGCTGGATCATGTAAAATCTCCAGAGGCCAGGATACATACACGGCTTTAAAAGCACTAAAGTCCTTAAACAACGACCTCTAGGTGTGAAAAGGGCAAGGCAACAGTAGTCAAGGCAACATAGTCGAAACTATAGTAAAGCGGGATGCTTTTAAAGCTTTCATGTTTCAGTACAGCAGGGGTTCCCAACCTGTGGGCCATGACCCCCTAGGGGGCCATGAAAATGTTTATATAAAATAGTATCTACTCCACTATAAAGAAAAAATAATAATTTAATGAACTGTTGAAGCTGCAATAAGAAGAGACGGAAACACGATTTAGCTTTAAGAAAGGTAGTTTGACCACATTTTGGCAAAACTAAGCAATTCGTACCCTAAGCCTAATAAAATGGTCATGCCATTGGAGTTGCCTTTCCTATCAGCATATCGTTATGAATGTGGGTTTTCAACAATGTTACTTCTGACAAGCAGCGCAGTGTCAGTGATACAGTGATATTTAATATGACATGGTCTTTTCAACACCAAACCAGCAATTAAGACATTTCCATAGCAAAAACAAGCTCAACCATCACAGTAACTGAATATGTAAAAACTAATAATGTACTATCATGTTTATTGTGTGTTGTATTTATGTCATTTTATCATTCTAACTGCCGGTTACTGTATAAACCATTTGTTTAAACAAAATGACGTTTCTTATTTTTTGAAAAAAATATAAAGGTTGAAAAAAAAATAGGGGGCCATTAATTTCTCAAAATTTTTAAAGGGGGCCACGGGGTAAAAAAGGTTGGGAACCCCTGCAGTACAGAATAGGTTAAAATACAACAATTGTGACCACCAAGTTAGGACGTCGAAATATTCTCTTGTAGTTTGAGATTTTTATTTGAAAGGAAAAATGAAATACTTTCGATTATACCACAGAAAACATTACTAATTGTTTTGTGACTTGCAGTGTTGTAATGACTTAAGTCATTGACTTGACTTAAGTGCACTTAAGTCACTGTTATCAAATGACTTGACTCGGCTTGAGTCCTTTGACAAAAATGACTTGACTCGACTTAAGTCGTTTGGACAATTGACTTGACTTGGACTTAAGTCATTTTGTCAAATAACTTTGGGATTTGATCAAGTATTTTTCATTAAAATTGTTCTCAAGTTTAGTACATTAAACACTTTATTGGTGTATATTGCGCTTTTGTTATTTTTTTAGTTAAATTGTTGGTTATAGCCGGACTAGTTTACCAATTTTAATAATTTAACAGTTTACTTATATGTCAATGACATGACTTGAAATTGACTTGCTCCCATAATAACTTGGGTAACCGATAACTTGTACTGGGACTTGGCTTGTTATTTTTGCAAAAGGCTTGACTTGGACTTTAGTTATTTTTTAAAAGACTTGACTGGGACTGAAGTCATTTCAAAATGACTTGTTTACAACACTGATGACTTTGACTCGTAATAAACTTACTAAATCAACGAACCTACTAAGATCATTTAAAACAACTCGCCCTCGACTTCAGTTAGTTTACAAACGACTTGGCTTCGAATTTGGTAATGCGAGGAAACACAGCAGTCGCTCAAAATCTCCAGTCTCACGCAGAGATAACATGTGTTCACCGGTCCGCACTCACTTAGCGGATAATCCCCTGCACACTTCCGATTTCACCAAGGCTCCCCGTTGGCCCTGGAAGTCCTTGTGCCGTCCTAAGGCCCCGGTCCGGATCCCTGTTGTCTCGCATGCTAGGTGGCGCACCACGGGTGGCGTTTGTGATGTCATAGCGGCGTCGATTGTGCCGCAATAATCCCGGCATATGTCGAAAAGTTAACGGGGATTTGTCAGTTTAGCGGTTGCGTCGATTTGCACGGACGCTTACTTGGCACATATGCTCGAATTCCGCGGAATAAACGTACTTTTGTTTGCCTAACCTATTCCAGATCGGTTTAAGCATGTCATTTTTTGACCACCATTTAAAAAAAGCACAAAAATGACGGGCTAAACCTTTGTTCGCACAAAAAACATACTAGCAATCTTTAGGCACAATTTTCCAGAATGATTTCGACTATTCTGTACAGTCATGCACACACTGAGAAATTATTTGTATTGCACTCTATAAATTACAGGTTATCTGGTAAAATATAGCTTTGCGTTTTGGCCGCAAATGAGTCATTCATAGAATTGTGTCGTTGATTGAGAACCGATGATACATCTCTGTTTATGTTGTAAATAACTAAATCAATGATTTCATAGTGATGTCTCACTACACCTTCATTAATTTTTAGCGGAGTTTGGTTATTTTTTGAAAATTAAATTCTGTGGTCAATGTATATCACCAATAAATTTTTATTATTTATTAGATAAGCCTAAATCTTAATTTAAAGATTTTTTATGATTTAAAAGTTGTATATTTATTTATGATAATATTTAATTTTAATTTAACTATATCTATATTAAATCGTAAATTCATACACAAATAACAGAAATGTAGTATTTTATATAAAATTATGCCAGCCTCAAACAATAACCATTACTCCTATCCAGAACAAATATAAAGCAAATCAGTTGTATTCTAATATTGTGAGTTCATATTTGGAATATTGCAAAAGAATGAAGTTTCGTAAAAGATGCGGCTCCAGCGAAATTTCGGAAAAGATTTTCCAGAGAAACCTCCGGTTAGTAAATTTTTTTAGTTGTTTTTATTTTTCTATATGGATTTTGTTGTTAAATTTGTTTTGCAAATCTCGATTGTGTAAGGTTAAATAACTTTGGTTTGGAAAATACGGATTTTTTCTTTGCCGTTATCGGAAATGTTGTACTATTATGTTCGCTTGTGGGTTTTTTTGAAAGTGTGTAACTTTTATTAATATTACGGCATAACGCATCAAGGCATGCGTCAACTTGTAAAATTATAACTTATTGCAAAACTAGGATAAGGATAATATTAAGTCAAACGGTTGTTTCTAAAAGCTATAGATTTGAAGGTTGTGATAAATTATAAAAATGGAGGTTAGTTTTTTGTTATTAAAGGAATAATTGTTTTTGTCAATTCTGCAAAAATGGGATAACGAAAATTCGATTTGTATATTAAATAAAAACAAAGCTAGAAAACTGCTATTTAGGGTTGTTACTCATTTGTAGTGAAATACAAATTTGTAGATTTGTTATTCGTTGTGTTGCAATTTGAAACTCAAAATGCAAACGGGACAAATTTAAAGAAAACAGGAATTCAACAAAACCAGATTTTAAGGGTTGCTATGAATTGTTTTGTAAAGGCAAATGTGTAGGTTTTAAAAGCATACGTTTTTTGGTATAAACTTGTAGGTTTCGTATAGATTTTAAGGCATACTTGCAGATTTAATTAAAATACAAAATTCAAACAGTGTCAATTATGAAAAAACAGCAACAGGGCGCTAACAAAACCTGCCAACAAGGGATGTCACTCGCTCCTATAGTTTTAAGCTGTAAGCCTACAGAACCAGCACTTGTCGAGGCCCACAGTATTCATTACTGGGAAGCCTTAGCGAGCTGGATTCACGAGAACGGAACGACTGTGATTCTAAGTAAACTAAAAAGCCGGGTTAGAACACAAAGAGAGAAAGAGAGAGAAAAAGAGAAAAGGGAGAAAAATTTGGGAGCCTTTTTCCTTCTCTCTTATAAGCATAAAGGTCCCGAATAGCTGGCGTATCGTTAAGGCTGTGACAAAGACTAAACTGCGCCTATATGGGAACGTGTTGGCCTTAAAAAGCGTGTCGAATCGCCAAATGCTTCGACGTCGGACTCGACAGCGATTCGGCTTCGAGATTTGAGCGCCACGGAAAAGTGCCGAGATGGACATGTGCCAGTCAAAAAATAAACGCTCATATATATTTGTGGGAAGAAAGCTGTTGGTTGGGTTTTTTCTCGCTTTGGAACAACAAGCTGTGATGTGTTTTGATGTATGAGCCATTTAAAAAACACAAGTATGAGGAAAACGTTTTGAATTGAATTTTTTCACCATGTAAACAGTGAAAAGAGAACATATATTAACAAGAAGGATTTATTTCATCTTTTTTTCCTACATACAAAATCAGCAATACGTTTATATAGTAAAAATGTTTGCTGGATAATGCCCTATACGTTGTCTTTTGGTCTCGCATAAAACAGCAACTTGGGTTAGTAAAATGCTCGTTGAATGAAGTTATTGGCCTGGTTTGTCGCTTGAAAACACCATCTTTTCGGGCGTATACGTAAAAAACACACACAAAAACGCATTAAAATAAGCTCTACGTCCATTAACTGCGCGTGGTGGCGCTTTGCTCGTATGTGTCGGTATAAACGTTTTTACAAAAAAAGCGTTTGGTCCATTTTTCCCGAAAATCAGTGTAGCAAGTTTGTTCCTATATTTCCCAGACTAAAAATAAATGACCGCATTAGCAGAATGCCTTGTTTTATTTTTCATTTAGTAGGTGTGCCAGTCAAAAAAACAAAAAGCGTTTATTTCAACCGGCCATTGTGATTTTTTCCCATGTAAAGAGTGTGTGGCAACATCATTTCCACTTTTTTCTTCAAAGCACATCAATTGGCAACATTGCGGATAATCCGGTAATCCCGTTAATGGCCAATTCGTCGTTTTTTCGTTTGCTTTTGTCGCTAATTCTGCAGCGGCAGCGCTGAGCTAATTTATGCGCGCCACAGAATTTCGAGCTAATCCTGCGAATCCGTGTTGGCGCATCAAAAGATTAACCGGCAAAATAATAGAAAGCATGATGAAAGTGGATTCGACATGTTGTTGCAATTAGTTTAATGTGTCTACCTTTTGATGGTGATGCTTTGATGTAAACGTTAGTCAGTATACATTAGCAAATTAGAGATTTGTTTTGCTGTAATGCAGGTTTCCGAATTAAAATTTCGAACGTTACTAATTAATTTAAATTAAGTTTCAAAATTTGCAAGACAAAAAAATGAGATGCAATTTTTGTTTTTCTTCAATGTCTACCAATTGTAAATCTTAAAATGCCATTGCACATATATCCCCTAAAAAGAAGTGAATTAAATGAATCTTGATCATTTTCGGAAAATATGCCTCCATTTTGAATTTCGATCGAAACCTGTTCTAGTCAAACTCATCCTATTTTCTAAAATCCTAATTTTTTTCTTTAAATTACTTTAACTGTTTTAACCGCAAAACTAGGCCCGAGCTTTTTATGTTTCAGTTGCCTTCTATTTACTTTTTAAAAATTTGATTTTTTTATAGACTTATTGAGTCATCTACAATAATTCATCAAATTTCATAGCGTTGTCCTTATATTTACTTTTCTCTAAAACAGTTTTTACTTAATTTAGAAATTGCTGTACATTCCAAATTCAAAAATCACAGTTTATAGCGCAAATGCCTAGAAACATAACTGGGCACATTTTTTAAAATAAAATTAGCCGCATTTAATAGAGCGTTTGCCTTATGCATATTTAGTCTTGTAATACTAGCTGCATCGCCAAGCTATAGTTACACACATTTTGGACAGAAAATTTAAATCACTTTAACCATGCCACAAAATAAATAACCAATTTTTTAGCGCAATTTCCTAAAGACACATGCACTTTAAAACAATATTTATCAGATTTTTAGCACGATTTACTTGATACACATACTATAAAATAAAATTAACCAGGTTTAGCGCGATTTCTTTGGAACGCATACTAAAAAACAAAATTAAACAGATTGTTAGATCGATTTCTTTAAAACACATACTTTAAAATAAAATTTCCCAGATTTTTACGCGGATTTCTTAAAGAGGAATAAACGCCTTAGCAAGCAGTGGCTCCTATCCGGTGACGATGATAAATAAGACAATTTGCGGTGTCTAATTTTTACGGCCGAAACCGCAGCGGGCGGTCGTTGAGATCCTAAATACACCAGGCTACGGCTACCCTGGCTTGTCTTGCAATTTCCAGCCTTAATGGAACTTGACAGCGGGATTATGCCGGGCACTCATCGACCAATTTACACTGTACTGGTGGTCCCCTATACATCTTGATAACGACTGGTGGCTTGTAGGAAAGACGTTTAACTCGTGTTTTGCCGAGGAAACCGTTGTAACGGTACTCTGCTTGTGCATACATTTTTGAAAAAAAATGGTGTTGGTTGATTTAAAAAGTTTTGACGCTTTGGTGTAATTGCACGATCAAAAAGCAACTTTAAATTTTTGACTGGTTACTTTGCTGACTTATTTGGTGTCAAATTCATGTTTGCTGCACTTTGAAACGTTGAGTCATGTAAACATATGTAGACTTTAGATTTACTGTTTTTCCATTTTGTCAATATCACACCAATTGGATGTAATTTAGAATAAATAGTAGTAACATCGCATTAAAGATGCACAACTAATTTTTTTCCAAAAAACAAAAAAAAATCAGTCTAGAATAGTGAAAGATTTATATCCGTTTTTTTGCGAAAAAGTTATAATTTGTACATTCCCAAAAAATATTTCACAGTTTAATTAATTAAAATCGGTTGAATTAAATGGTAACTTGAAATCATGGATTTTGCAAATATTAAAAAGGAAAAGGGTGAAACTTTTGGGCGTTTAAGAAATACCTCTTTGTGGCAGTCCACTTCGGATTGTGCTAAGCAGCCATTTTCGTTTTTTCGGCTTTTGTTTCACCAATTTCAAGGGCAACAGGTAGCCAAGATTTGCAATCTTACGGTGGCCTGTTAATCTTTGTTGCCTTAGCTGGGTCTCGTATTTGCTGTCGATCCGAAACAATGCGATATAACTGCACAGCACCCTTCAAAAGACTTGCATTGGGCTGAAGATTTACGGCAAAACGTTAATGCCATTAAGGGATTACAGTTGGACCTTAGACTTGCCCGTCTCGGTGGAATTGACTTTGCGAAATTGGTTAGGATGTTTAAACAGCCGCGTCGATTAGACAAAAAGAAACAGTGCTGGTTCAGTTTGACTGAGCGTGTCAATTACAGAAGCTTAATTTTGTTTTAAGCTTTAAAATCGGATTTAACCAGTAGCTGACGTACTTTGGTGTTTCAATTATAGAAGCTATGTTTAAAACAAACAAAATTCGTAATCGTTCACAAAATGCTTTGAAAAATTGTGGAATTTTGTGTTTTTCGTTCACTTTTGTGGTATTCTATATGTCGACTACTGCATTTGAATTGTTCCATAGATTTATTTCCATGCTTAGACTCTTGTTTTTTTATACCGGTCATTGTATGACAAATAATTTTCCAACATATTTTACCTAAAACGATCTTCAGGGTAAAACATTTAAATAAAAAAACTTTTAAACTTATTAAAATTAAAATATTAGCGAGAGTTTTTTAATAAATTTAACCTGTAGCAAAAACAAACAGCATTCTCTTAAAATACATACAATAATTAATTTAATTGATTTTAAAATTAATACCAAACTTAATTTAAAGGTTATAACCGTAACCTAGTGATGATTTTAATTTAGATTTAAAAAAAAAGTTTTATAAACCCAAAAATCTGAAACAAACATACATTTAACAACGCGCTTCGTTTTTCCGCTTAGTTTTCGCCGATAGGACGCCGGCATGAAACGCAACTGTGCTACAAAATTGCTCAGTGATCAGCACATCTGCTGGTCGTCCAGTCTAATCACTCTCGACTGGACGGCCTAAAAATAAACACTGAACGACTCCCGTGGTGTCTGCGCATGCCGCAGCCCAGCCTAAAACCGCGAATTACAACTTAAACTGCTGGTGTCTTTAAAAGATACGATGGCCGGGTCCCTAATACCGCTGTCAGACCTAATTTGGACTTGACACCTCGACTCATGTTTGCCACCCACCCAGGGTTTTTAACCAAGGCACACAGCGAACAGATGGTAAACATTCCCATCTCCGAAATGCGTGTGGTCTGTTGGGGCTAATTTTGTCCCCGGACAGCCTTAAAATCGCTTTGGAATCGCCGGATTAGCGATCTCGGGAATTTAACATCCATATTTGCCGTGCCTAATTTTCGGATTTAGCCAACGTGCGTTTTTTAGGGGGATGACCGGTAGGTTTTTGCCCCCCTAGCCATAATTGCGTCGGGATGGGTGCGTTTTGTTTTTCTCGGAACATTACGGCCGTATTAAAGTTTACGATATGGTAACCAAGCCATAAAATTGCTAAATTGTGTTTGCGCTGGTTTATCTGGGCGGGACGGGTTTTGTTTCTTTGATTAAAAGTTTTTAAGAGCTCTTTAATGTCCGTGAGCGTGGAGCTACATTATACAGCCATTTTTGGATCAAATTTATAAAGTTTAGGGCGGGTAAATTGTTGTGATATTTTATTTAAAAATCTTACTAATTTGTGGTTTGAGTTGAATAAATCAAAAGATTTTGAAAACCGGAAAAATATTTACTTCATTTTCAAGTTTTAAAATGCAGATAAAAGCCATATAAGAATTTTTATTTTTCAAAAAGTATAATATTTTACCTCTTATGGAGTTTTGAAAGAATATTTTACCAACCGTTAACCACAATGTAAAAGCTATATAATACCGTATATGGTTTCCACAAATGTTAAGGTTTTTGCGTTTACTCTGCTAACCAAGATGCTTAACAAATCAACTCTCAACAAATAAATTCCAAATGCAGTTTGCAACTGTAAGATTAAAAAATTGACAGACAGCAGATTTCTAGTTTTAATGGCCTGTTAATTTAAAGACATTTACTTGGTGTGAGATTTAACTTAATTCTTTTGTTAGTATAAATAAACCTAACATTTTTCTTGTGAAAACAAAAGACTAACAAACGGACTATGCGCAATCCAAACTGTAGTGGTTATAAAAACGTACAATGTAAGTTTAAATTTGATTTTTTTTTTCGAACATTAATATAATTGTCGCATGAAAATTAACAAGATTCTTCTAATACAAGAAGCAACTGTGCGATTTTTAACAATGATCATTTTTCCAAGGCCTTTTCAAGTACCTTAAGTGTCATTCTATCGCGCACACACGCACACGTGCACAAGATGTGCTTTCACTAAAGGCAAACAGCATACATATAACATTAACACTTTAACAGCAGTGTCCCACGCCTCGCTCAGACGGCCTTGTGTATTCCGCCATTTTGTTTACGACGGAGGGAAACCGCGCGCGCGCGCTTGCGAAACGCTTTACGACAATGGCCGATTATTGTGTCGTCACAGTCGCACGACAATGGATTGGCGAATTTGCGGAAACAAATTACGGGCGTCGTAGGTTTGCGGTGCTTAACGTTTGATGTTCGTAACAACCGGCCGGCGAAAAACCGCTTTCCTTTTTGACGTCATAAGGGACATTCGGCAAACTTTTTGTGTTGCGTTATTTTTTTCTCCGAACCCATTTAGCATGTTTTTTTTACTTTTTTTTTTTTTTTTTTTGGGATATTAGTGTTTCTTGGGAAAGTGGAAATGAATAAAGAGTTATTCGAAACGTTCAACATGATACCTACTTCTGTATGGGCTTTGATATTTTTATTATGTTAATTCTGGTGTTGTGTCACTTAAATCATTATGTTATACTTAAAAATATTTAAACTACCCTGCAGCGATATTCGAAGCATGCTTTATAAAAGTAAAATAAAATGGCCAAAAAATTAGCTCTACTTCTAGTTTGACAAATACGAAAATGCAATTGCAGTTTGTGATGATGCAACTTACAATTTTTTAATTTATTCTTTAAATAGCCACGCGCAGTGCTTTTAAAGATGTGGCTGGTGTTAGCTAAGATATTTTTTGGGGCCGCAGCTTTCATCCAACTGTATACCAACTGCTAATTATTTTGTACTTACAGAAGTATATATAAGATGCATTGTCAGAGAACATGTGAGAAATTTGAGAGTTTTTTTTTTCGGCCCTTAAAATATCTCAAACCTTGCCACGCACACATTTGAGTTAAATTTTTCTCAAAAACCCAGTTGTAGGCGCCTATACACCAAGCAAATGCAACCGAAGTATATCATGCTTGCGTCAAATTAGTTAACAGACGCCTATGTTGAGCACAACTCGATACAGTGTAGGCTTCAGGCTGCAGTTTATTGCAATATTTTCAAACCTTATATTCAACAGTACAGTAGCAAACTTGATAGGTGTCGTTTATATCGCTTTTTTATTGCATGAGTGATAGCTGTTTTAGATTACGAATGAATATCAAAGCCTTAACAGATGTATAAGGCAGCGTATTTTGAACATTTTGAATAAATCTTAAGATATTGACTGGAGGTTTTAGTTAGACATAGAATAATTGTCAAAGCCCTTTTCAGAAGTAGGTAGCATTTTATGAACATTTCAAATAGTTCTTTAAAATGTCCAGCAGATATTGAAACTAAACGCAAAATTATTCGAACTGTTAACAAACTGCTAACTAATTTATGGGCTCTGACATTTATTACTCGTCTTACTACATAGTCATTAAGCTCAAATGTTCTGCTGCATTCAAATTTTTCTCTGTTTCTATTACGGTTGTTTGTGTACGAATGCAACAAACTAATAAATATATTCCTGTTTTTTATCGACATGTGGTGTTAAATTCCGTATAGTGTGACATTACAACAAGGCCTCCAAAAATGCTAGTAAATTGGCAACAATTCCAATATTTCCTAAGGTTACCACTTACAGTGCGTACGAACCGCTGCCTTAATGCAACAACAACAAGGCGACTCTGTTGCGACACCCAGTGTTCACCGCATTGTACGTAGAATCGCGCCAAAGTTCGATTAGGTCGTTTCGCCTGTTCCGCTGCACCATGCTAAGATGAGATTAACTCAAGGTTATCACATGTTTAGGTTGAATTTCTCGCTTCGCGGATAGAATCCACTAACACATGAAAACAGCGTTGGTTTGTATGTTAGGCACAATCTGTAAACAAATAGTGCTTTGGGTGTGCCTGACTGAACCGGTGTTTGACGGTAAAACAAAACACACTTATGGTGCATAAATGCTTTGGGGCTGTAGTATTTTATTAACTGTTTCAGTACTTCTTGACTCAGTTTTCAAATAGATGAAGTTCACAAAAATGCGGCCTAAATTTTGTATGGGTTTTGTTATTTGTTCTAAAACATACCTAAGTTTTTCACATATTCTGCATTACATTTTGTGACATATACAGTTGTCCATAGCTAATACTACCAACTGTGTTTTATTTTATGAGTAACAAATACTAAAAAATCAAAATACGATTTTTTTAAACTATAACTTTACATTTTCGTTGAACAGAGTAATCAAGCAAACGAGAAATTGATTTTCTAAAAGTTGCTGAAATTCCTGAAATTTCCAAGCCCTTTGCGTTGTTATTTACTTGAATTTAACGCCAAAAACGATAGGGTCACTTTAAGATCCACGAAAGTTAAACTTTCCTGTCCCTTTGGCAACTCGAGGTTGTTTTGTTGGTTTTCTGCAGTTGAAAGTTTTTAAATGATTTCATATTTTGTTTGATCTCAAATGGGGAAATGTTATTCTTGAAAAAAAATTTGTTATGTTTTCAAAATTTTCGTTAGGATTGATAAAGCTAGTTCTACGTTGGCTTTGTTGGTGATTAGTATAGTTGAGGTTAATAACGGCTGAATACCGTGTTTTGATTTACTTAATAATGAAGTAACTTTAACAATATTGTGTCGTTTTATTTGATGGCTTTATTTCAGTTTTAAAGAGGTTAAAATATAAATAATAATTTTGACATGTTTAACGTCAATACTTGTGGTTCAGAATGTGGTAAACAATAATGATGGTGTAGTGTTTCATTTATCATATACATTTAAGCCGTGTACTGTTCTTATTTAATTTAATTTACTAGGCGAATTGTCTCAAAATATTGGCATGTCTTTAAATGTTCTCAGTAAATAAACTTTATAATATCACGATTACTTTGTTGGCATTCATATAGCTTATCACACTTTAACTTATTAATTTTGTTTGTTGATTTTAACCCAAGTATTTCGACTAATCCTAAACAAAAATAACTCTTTTTCGAATTTGTTTTGTATTTGGGCATTTTGTTACCTAGATTTACTTGCCTAATATAATTTCAGCCCATGTATACTCGGACTAATTTATCGCAAGATTTCTTAACGCATGCAAATGACCTCAAATCATTGACACGCCTCTATATTGGGTCCTGGGTCGTGTCCAGTACAATCGCTAGACTTGTCTGGGAGTTAATCCCACGTATCTGGAAACCTGGTGTCACCGTTTAAGGCGAGTCCTTCTCACCAATGAAAACTGGAAGCGATTTATTTTGTGTGCCACTATATTGCCCTATATTTGTCATCGTTTTGAGTCCGTCAGTTACTTACTGCAAATCAGCGAAAATCAATAAAAGGCTAAAGCAACAAGCAGTACGTTCAAATATTAAATTTCTGTAAAATAAAGAAAAAGGAAAAAAAGCTGTAAAAAAGCTGCAAACATAATTTTGTGCCACCATTGCACTATATTTGTCATCGTTCAGTCCGTAATGTAACAGCTGCGAATCAACCGAAATTTATGAACAGCTAAAGCAAGAACCAATACTTAGTAAAAATAAGTCAGAAAATCCAGTATAAAGTTAAAAACATAATTTTGTGCCACTATTGCCCTATATTTGTCATGATTAAGTTCTTAAATTACATACTGCTAATTAACGAAAATTTATGAACAGCCAAGGCAAAAAGCAATACCTTCGAATATTAAATTCGAAAACAAAGAATAAAAAAATCCTGTAAAAAGCTGTGAACATATTTTTGTTGTGTGCCACCGTTAACTTATATTGCTATCGTTAAATTCGCCTTTAAATATTTTGGACAACTGTGGTCAGATGTTTGTCACCGGTTTAATATAAAGAAAATATAATTCAGTTTAACTTAAAATAACATTAAATTTTTATGGTGATAATAACTAATATACATAGCTGAAGCAAGGCAAAAACTCATATTTTTATTACGCAAAGCAATAATATACTTAATATTAAATAATATATATAGTAACTTCTTTAAATGCAAAACAATAGTAAATCACAGTCCGAGAACTGATCATACACTAGAAGTTGCTGGAAAAAAAAAGTAAAAAAAATTCGAAAAACTAAAATGGCGTTTGTACGATATTCCCAAAATCACACGGGGCTTGTAAACCAACTCGATTTGTCAAATCTTTTTGGCACTTTCCTGGCTTTTCTGGTTTTGTTCAGCCCTCCATTGTGTCAATAGAATTGCCCTGTGTGGGACCCAGCTAACGTAAGGGTTGTTTAGTTTTGTGTTTGGAGTGTAAAATCGATTTTGGAGAACGACTGCTGAGCCATGCTTTTGTTGTGAAGGAGGAAATCTTGCGTTCAGTGACTTTATTTTATTTTGGAGCATTAATATACTTGCTTTGTGTTCACATCACAATATCTGACACATTTGTTTTAAATTACAAAATAACCCTGTTGTAAAGTTTCATCGTGGAATATGAAAATTTATATTGAGAATATTAAAAATTCAAATTTGAGAATATAAGATTAGCTTGAAACACAATATTTGAAAATGCTTGTTTTAAATTTCTAAAGTTTCAAAGTTTTAACGCGGAATATTAAAACCTAAATTGAGAACATTAAAAATTTAAATTTGAGAATATAAGTTTACTTTGCTTTGTGTATTTCACAACACAACATCTGACACATTTGTTTTGAATTACAAACTAGCTGTTTTCCAAAGTTACACTTCATCGAGAAATATAAAAATAACAAATTTAGTAGGAAGTCCTCTAATTCTCCAGCTTGTATATGTTCGTTCTAAACGGACTAACAATTTTTAGATTTTTTTTTGCCTTGTAATGTGTAGAATACAACTACAGAAATAGCAATTTAGACCATTTATAATACAATTAACAAAAAATCAAATTATCATTTTTTAAATAATAGAAACTATTTTGGAGCATAATGGTTGGAGGTTGTAGTAAGACGTAATAAGAATATCAAAGCCCATACAGAAGTAGGTATCATTTTGAACGAAATAAAGAGAATATGAATGAAGATATAAAGAGTTATTCGAAACGTTCAAAATGATACCTACTTCTGTATGGGCTTTGATATTCTTATTATAAACTATTTTCTTTAAAAAAAAATATTCAGAGGTGTATAAACGTTTTTCAATAACGTTGAATATATATGAACTGGCGCCCTATCATTTATTATACTTTGTTAATTCCACACATCTCCTAAAAAATATGAATGTTGGTATACAAACGTGTTTGTCGTATAAAAGTCTAAAAAAATACGGTAATAAATTGTTTAGCGTCCTACATAATTTCATAACTTGTGTTAGAAATGGCTTCAAATCGTTTTATAAATAGTTTGACTGGCGTGTAGTAATATGTAACACTTCCAATTGACGACCAAGATAATTAATTGGACTCACTTATTGATTTTGATATGTGGAAACCTAACGTTGGTCTTATGAAATGTTTCTAGCCTGTGTTTTTTAAATTAACATTTCGACTAGATTAAAGTCTTTCCAATTGTAAAATTTTCGATACAAATTTACTATCCTTTGGTATTGAATATTCAGTCTTCAGTTATTTCAAAATAAACGTAAGCCCAAAAAGGAATAAATTAGGTATAAACTTAAAAAGTACTAAACAACTTTTATTCAAACACTTCTCACTTAAATCGAAGATCGCTGTTTAAAAATTCAAGGTTTTGTTAATTCGCGGAATCACACCAAAAATAACCGGTAGGATCGGCGAAAAACGTGTTTCTACTACAGTACAATTGCACCTCCGACACCATTAGTGGCATTCCACGCCGAGTGGCCACCAATGTGATTGTAGGTGGTTCATGACCTAATCGTTTTTATTGCTCTTCTAAACATGAGTCATGAAAGTTGTTGAAATTTCGACGCTTTCTGGCACCCCTAGTTTCTCCATACTGTTCACACGGTGTATTACATCAGTGCTTAAATGTACATTTTTTAAATCCTAACAAAAAAATAAAGATCACAAGCAGATTTTTTTATGAAATACATTTAAATGCTCCAGGCTTATACTGCTCGTAATTTTGCTTAATGAATGCTAGTAAAATATAGATTTGACATCTTTATTTTCGTTTGGCAACTATGTCCCATAGTGTGACTAATTTGTGTTGCTAAAGTTGGACTGGATGTAATTTTCTGTAAGAATACCCCATTTTAATTTAATTTTAACCCTTTTACTTATTTTACTTTTGCATCCAATAATTGTTAATTGATAGTTTAGCTGAATTGGGAAAGTAGTGATGCCTTTGTCAAGATATACTTTGTAAATTATCAACAAAGAGTTTAACAAATGATAATTCACATTTGAAAAAACACTCGTTTGGTTTCTATATTACTATTTTTGTTTTAAAATATTTTTTTAAGCGTTAGGGGCAATTATTTGCATCACAACTGTTGCTAATACTCAAGGCAAACTGTGTCAAATATTTCTTAATTTTTTGTAAGCTGACCAATAAGATCTAGTCAACGCTTCTAATATAGTAATAGTGTAAAAAAGGCAGAAACGGGGTTGCTTTAAGTTTTTACAAATATTTTAAATTAAGAGAAAACAAACCAAAAATAACTTGTTGAAAAACTTTTGTACGCCTAATAAATAAAATAGATTATGAACAGTGTAATACGCTGCCATTTGCACTGTTTGAAACTTTAAACTAATTAAAAAGAAGGAAACTAAAGTATAAAAAACAACGCGAACATAAACCCTTACATGTTTGAAATATTTTAGTTTAAAAATAGTTTTTTGATATATAAACAAAATTTACTCTGAACATGACCATACAAGCGGGAATTAAATAGAAAAAATGTGTTTAAAATTGCGCACACCAGCTGTTGGCAAGTTTAGTAGTTTAGTGTCTCAAGCTGTTCTTCAGTTTAACTCCCACAAGATTCAGCCGTAGCTTACAGGCTTAGCAGTTCAGCGTTCGATAGTTCTTTTTTGTCTCGTTAATCAAGCTAAGCCGGAGAAAACACGACAGGCAATCTGTAGCGGCTCAGACACATCATAGCTTATTTGTTGACGATGGCAGGCTCTCCCAAATACCGACAACAAGTCCGGAGTTGTACACGATGCCAGAGGCAACGATAGCAGATCTTCACCTTAAGATTTTTTTCGCGATTATTCAAAAATACCATTTTTTGCTGCCCTTAAACGAAGCTTTCAACGCTCTTACGTATAAGGGGTGAGAGTTCATGTACATTATGCCATTAAATCGAAAAATTGGACTTTTTAGTGTCTACTGAGTGTTTAAACCCACAACGGCATGTTATAGAGCTTTAATAAATCCGCCACGAATTATGGATCTGTTGTCGGTAAACGATCTGTAATCCCGCTTTGCTGGTTAAGCTCTTAATATTGTTTTGCGTATGCAAGGATAGCCTCTGCTTGAACCGAATTCGCAACAATTCCGATCGCTTATTGCACGTTATTAGGAGAATTTAGGTTGACTTACACAACTTAAACTGCGTGTACAAGCATAATAATGGTTATCCCAAGTATAACTATTGCTTTTTGAAACTTCTGGATGTATTTGTTTTTAGTGTTTAATGGTTTGCTGTATTGGAAATATCTAGAACTGGTTAGTGTTACATTCCCAAGCACTTATTGCAGCGAACACTTCGTTTTAAATTTGCAAGACAAATTGAAATTACTGGTTGGGATTCCATGTAATAAATGTCACTAATAGAAGTTGCGCTGTTTTTTTTTTTTTTTTTTTTTTTTTTATGTCCTTACACTTAGCTCATAACAAAGCTGAACGCTGCAATTACTAAACAATCTTAAAAAGGCCTAGAAAAGGAAGGGGGCATGAATTTCGTCGTAAAAAGGCCACTAAAGTAGTAAATAAAGAAAAGGTATTTTACTGAAAGAGCAAATACGCTACAAAGTGATATAAGGTTTCTCACAACATTTATTATTATTTATTTACACAAAAAACACTATAGCAATAATTTTTGTTTTCATTTTTGCCAGTCCCACCTCTGTTGCATTGAAATAGCATCTACTGTTCTTACCAATAAGATTAAGTCTCCGCGAACTGCATTGCTCGAAACTAATTTGATTCGTTTTTTGTTTATCTTCAGTATTGAAAGGCAGGCACTTAACCAATCCTTTTTATATTTTATTAAAATCTTAAGGTAGCCATTTCTGAAACTAAACTTGTATTACTCTCTTAGATTAAAATGTGTATTTCACCATGTTACTAGTTTTCACTAGGTGGCAGCAGACCCCCATTGTTTTCGTTCGCTCATCACACTCGACATTCACGCGATCTAACAATACATACACGTGACGTAAAATTCCACGCGAAATGATGAAAGCGGTACGCACAGTCTAACACATATCAAAATTTAATAAACGGTTTCCTAATGTACAGTTGACCACTTATATCGTTAATTTAAAAGTTTTCCAGTATGGTAAAAACATTTGTAGTAATATGAAGAAGATAAAACTATATTTAGGTATTAACTGTGTGAAATTGAAAAAAGGCTTGCAAATTTAATAAAGAGTTGACCGCTTACAACACTGGTATGTTTAAACCCATGTGGGTGAAATAAAAAAGGTCTATGTACAGGACTGACCAAACAGTCAAAGACAAAGGGTCGCGTTTTGGACTATGGGCCGCGTTTTGGACTATACAGTAGAAGAACGAAAAAGAAAAAAACACATCGACCACGAAAAAATGTCACACAGTAAAGCTTTCTTTTTGATGAGGTTGAATTTAATTATTATTATGAGTCGTATCTTAAACTTAGGGCGAAATTATGCTGTGGCCCAATCTAAATTAAACCTATCACCAGACAAAACTAACGTAGTGGCCGACTTCTGGGTTAGGAAACACTTGTAACTCGGGATGTTCGATAATATCGGGTCGAAGCGGATACCCGCGATGTCAAGTTGTAGTATCAGTACTTGTCCAATACTAGGGTGGTATCGGCGCCGATTTAGTACCAAATTAATATAAAGTTTCAACCATGGTTGGCGGCAAAGGGCATATATTTTACCTTGAAATGTAAATTTAAATAAAAATATAGTAGGTTCAAAACTGGAGGTAAATCAACTTCGTACTGATGAGGAATTGTTCCAAACACAACCCTAAAAAACGAGCTTTCAATGTTTCTATTCAATCTGTTTTGCGTATTTGAACATAGCATCGACGTCATTTTATATCGGATCTGATCGGATCGCCATGCGTTTTAGTAAAAAATAGCGGGCTCCGATATCGGATGAAAATGTCAAGTATCAGACGTCTCTAGTTGTAACCTAGCACAAAATAACCCCCTCAAAAAAATTGCTAAGCGGTCCTAAATCGAAAACGGCGACACGAACTTTGCAAGAATAATAAACTATTTTAGTCGCGCGACAAGGTTTAGTTTGCATCGCCACGTACTTTTGGCGTAATTGCCTCCTTATCTTTTCCGGGTCGCCCGGGCGAATTACGCGGCGCTGAAATATTTATGAAATAAGCCGAGTGGATTAAGTTTGTGTACTCTGCTTGCTTGTAGGCTTGACGCGCTACACATCAGCTGCATGACAGCAATTTGCTAATTGCTCGCTTTGCTCTTATTATATGCGTGTACTAGGTTACTCTGAATGCTTTAATTAATTAGGAATTGAAATTTTAATCTTTAGATACACTTAAAATGCCATTAATTCTACAAATAGGTGTTTCATTAGTCTTTTTTAGAAAAAAGAAAAAGTTAGGTAAATGTTAAGTGGGGTTTGTTTTTAAAAATTGTCCTTTGAATACACTTATATTCCTTATTCAAATTATGTAATCTTCCGTAACAACCGTAATAGGCAAATAAGTTACATTTATTCCATGCGTTAGATGTCGCGATTTGCCTCTGGAGCTTGGTCACTTTTTATGCCTAAGGAGTTCAAGTATTTTCATTTAAATTCTTAACAAGCATTACCTCCAATACTAAATATAGGTATAATTTTTACACAAAAAAAATTAATAACTTGAGTTACGAAATAATCAGATATTTAGCTACTAAGAAATTAATAACATTTTTCAATTAATTTTGATGAATTATTTAATTACCAGTGCATTTGATTGATTATTGTCTTCCAAAGTTATCCTTACAATTGACAAAATACCGTGATGTTTTTAAAGAAAACGCACACTTCCCAAATTAAAATAATGTAACTTTCCGTAACATCCGTAATCGGTAAAAAAGTTACATTTCTTTTCCGCGTTAGATATCTTGTTGTGCCACTGTGCTTGGTCACTTTTTATGTCTAAGGAAATTATGAATTTAAATTTAAATTCCGAATAAAGAAATACCTCAAACTAAAAAAATAGTTTTTCCATAAAAGATTTTTTCATTTTAACAAATTAGTTAAATATAAGGGGTACAAAATGAATAAAATATTTCAATTAATTCTGACAAATTATTTAATTACCAGTACATTTGTTTGATTATTGTCTTCCAAAGTTATCCTTCCAATTGACAAAATACCGTAATGTTTTCAAAGAAAACACACCCTTCCCAAATTAAAATAATGTAACTTTCCGTAACATCCGTAATCGGTAACAAAGTTACATTTCTTCTGTGCGTCTTTCAGCAAACACCATTCAAGCCCCTCCCAAAGATTTCGCGTTCAACACGAAATTATTACGACGTTTTGAAATACGTGCTTTTGTATCGAAACATCCCAAAACACCGACCATCGTTTTTCTTACTCCACGGCGCTAAATGACGTGTTCTTTATTCGCTCACAATCAATCGACGCGCGACGGCTTTGTGTCTGTTGCCGTGGGGCGCGAAAAACGTCCCCGCACCCCCGAAAAAATCCCGCCCTAGGGGTGTTGAGGGATCACGGGAAATAGTAGCACGACATTTCTTGTCAATACACCCCTTTGTATCATTTCTTCGCGCCCACGAAAAGCTTCTGTTTTTTGTGCGAAATTGTGCGGTTTAATAATTTCAATTTTGGTGTTAAAGAAATGCCTCCTGATATTAAAGTTTAAACATGAGTAGCGACGCCTAACAGACCGATTAAATTGACATTATCATCAGTAAGATGTTTCAATTAAATTTGCATCATCACCAAGAAGAATAAAGGCGATTTACCCGACCTGTTTTGTATTGTTATTAATATTAAAGTTGTTTTTAAGTTGTTGTTTTTATCTTTATAGACCTTCAGAGTGATTCGATACATCATTTCCTGAATTCAAGGCGAAGGATTTATCATAAAGGCTTTTATAAAGGTGAGTTTCTATGTTATGGCGTATATTTTTGTGATGCGTCGATTTGTAATTCAAGTCACAATGAAAATATGCTTGCCCTGTTAGGTGGCGCTAAGTGATCTGATACGTTACGAAAAAATAGTTGTTTTGGTAATGTGAAATAAAGCTGACTTCGTAATGTAAAATAAAGCTGTTTTTGTAATTTTAAAAAATATGTTTTTGTAACAATAATAAAATCTGTTTGTGTAATGTAAAAAAGCTGTTTTTGTAATGTTGGAAAAAATGTTTTTGTAATGTAGAAAAATTTGTTTTTGTACTGTTAAAAATTATTGATGTTGTAAAGTTGTAGAAGAATCATAGATAAACCTACTAAAAAACGAATTCAATTTATTTATTTTAACAACCAGTGTGCTAAAATGTGCAGTGTCCTGTGGGCATTTAAAATCGATAAGTGATTTTTGTTTTTGCAATTGTTAACTGTTTGTTGAAGAGGTTCTTTTCTGGGTATTGGACGATTATATGTGACCCCTAAAATTACATGTTGCACTGCTCAGGACTGTTTAGTGATTTAATTTAATTTCTCTCAATTTATCATCAAAAAAGGTGACACAAGATATGATAACGTTCTAAAAAACATTTGTGTTTGTCAAAAAGTAGTTTTTAATGTAATATTTTAAAAACCACATTAGAAACTTGTACTGCTCATATAGCTTGTTAAAATGTGCTTCTATAGGTTACAGTAACTGCGCCTAACTATTATAACTGCTTGTCATTAAAAGCGTTTAAATGGTTACCTTTTATCACATTTTATTTCCTACATAAAATTAGTATAGTTATTTTAAATATTGTAGAAATTTCTATGTAGTTTAGTAAATCATGCTAGAACTAGAAGTCTCAAGTCTTTAAAATTTATTGCCTGACCTATACATGGCTTTAGAATTAATGGGATTTACAGTGAAGGTTGTAAACTTATTTATTTTATTTGACAAGGCATGTTATCGCTGACTAAAGATAAATGAATAATTTAAATAAAGCTATTAAGAATATCAAAGCCCATACAGAAGTAGGTATCATTTTGAACGTTTCGAATAACTCTTTATTCATTTGTATCAAAATGATACCTACTTCTGTATGGGCTTTGATATTCTTATTACGTCTTTCTACAACCTCCAACCATTATGCTCCTAAATAAAGCTGAAAGTACGTAAATCACGATATTACCACCAAGGAAAAGATTGTTACGCTACCGCACATAAATCGGGTTGCATAAAAACTGCAACAGTAAAACCAATTATTTTAAATATTTCTTTATTGTGCTGACCATCTGATTTATGTTTTGATTTCGAATTACATTTAAACGACGTCGAGTGATCCATTTAAGTCTTTGAAAACCGATAATTTTAGGTTTATGTGTTGCGAAATGCTGTTGTAAAACCAATTTTATGATGACAAAGGTTTTACTGTTAAGATTATTGTTTTACTATTAGATTCTATTCAAAAATCGTCGAGCTATCCGAGTTCAGTCTTTCAAAAGATGAATTTGCTTTGGAAAATTGTTCAATGTCATCAAAATATGTGGCAAATCCTGAGTTGTAATTTCAGTCTTTTTGAAATGCTTGAATTTACCAACAAAGCAACTTTATCCAAACAAACAAAAATCATCACCGTTCGGTCTGCTCGCGCGCGACCCAAGCGGCCAAACGAGCGCCTTGTGACGTCACAGTAAGGTTCCCGTGGCAAGCTTTATCGAACGGCGTCGGTTTTTCTTGTTGTTTTAAGTGTCTTTGAGCGGAGCGTCGCTCAGCGAACGAAGTTGATGTGACTGCGGTGTTATTTTAATCCCGTGGGCTCATCGCGTTTTTGTTTCGTCGCCTTTTCGACCTGTACGCCCTAATCCGGGTCGCGGGGATCACCTCTCCAGCTCTCAAAACACCCCTTCCCCCTTTTTCTCACTTTCTTACACAGATGTCATCTTTCTCTCTTGCTTTGGAGGTTGTTTGAAACTGTTAAAAGTGACTTTTAACCGACGTTTTTTTAAGTTCGCCATTTTATGGCGTTCCCTGATGGCGTTAAGCCACCAAAGTGCTATCGCTGCGTTGCATAAGTTGCATCCATGTTATAGTCCCTGCACCTAATTTTTTATTCAAATCTGAAATTTGCGTAACAGTTGTTCACAAAGGTTGTTGACATTGATGCTGTTTAGCGTTTCATAGGCGGATTAACGACGACTATTTTTCAAAATTCGCGCCGTTCTCCAACTCTATATATTATATTTCCATACAGCTGATTTTAATCTAGTACGATTTAGCACATAGTTTACAGTAGGTATAGTTTGTACATGCAATGCACGGATTTGTATTTTTTCTTGTTTTAAAAAATTACGGAACCATTTAATATTTTAGACTTTTTGAGAAACAAAATGTGTTTGTATGTCGTTTTTGATAGCTGATGGTAAAATGTGTGACCGATGCTATAGTTATATAAGTTCTACCCGTTTTTCTATTGAAGTTAAATAATAGTCCATAAAAATCTTGGCTGACATAGTTTTATATAATTTTTATTTCGGGCCAATATGATGGTTTATTTATTTATGTGTGGTAATTTTAACATTTAAATTTCACTCGATTTCTAGCGCTTTTCAAACCGTCGGTTGTACGTTTTCAACATGATGTTAGGGTGTCAACTTCGCTATATTTAATAAATATGTTTTTTTAAATACAGTTAGTACACCTTGGATGTTTCTGGTAAACGGATCCGCAAAGTAGTACATAGAAACTGCGCTAAGCACATTCACAACCCTGCGGTCTAATTAATCGAACTTTAATTGAAACAGTTAGTGCCGTTTGGTTGTTTCTGCTAAGTTGTTTTTTAAAGTAGCGCGTATAAAGTGTTTTACATTTATTTCAAAGGTATGTGGAAAAAGTAAAAAAATTAGAATTGAATAACAGGCATATTTCAAAACCTATATGGTTGTTGTAGTTGTAGGTGAACCAGTAAATTAAAACCCCTGTATTCAAACAATGACTTAAGCCATGTGTAATATCGGCTTAGAGTTAGCCTAAAGCCCAAATGCCAACAACACAATCCTACCTTGGTTTAACCAGGCATCTTACAATATTAAAGAACCACATCAAACCTACGAGTCACACCATCGAGGCAGGCAAACTTTTCCCAAAGGGTTCAGATATACGCACGACGCCCTAGCGTAGGTCAAAATGTCGTACAGGCGCTGAGTTGCACACAGAGTTGCTGCGATCGTTAGTCGAGCCCTTAAGTCGACCGGCATTATCCGGATCAGAATTACCTCTGTGCAAACTGCCTTCCCCAGGGAGATGTGGTCTAAGTGCCCACCAAGCCCATGTACGCTTCGAGTGCGTGCGACATTGCGACACTTACTGCAGTTGATTAATTCAAGGTCCTATCTAAATGCATCCAGGGTTTGCTAAGTTGTCCCCTAGTGTATTTTTTTTATTCAAGGACATCAACGCGTACATTTGTATGTGGTTTTCGATGTTTGACATTTTTATGTACGCTTTTACAAAGTGCCTGGGACATTGTGACACTTTCTACAGTTAATTGATTCAAGGTCCTTTTAAATGTCGCCAGGGCTTGGAGTATTCTCTCTTGCTGTGGTTTTGCTTTATGTTCATGGTTTTGTATGTTGGACATTTGACTTAAACTTTATTTTAGAACACATATACTTAGATGCACATTATGTAAGGATCTGTAAAGCAGCTTGAAACTTACAAACTCCCAATAATAAATATTGTGTTAAACCTTTTATAAGCAAGGTTTAAATAGATTCCAGCCTCTTTTAACTGATGATAATACAAGTTCGTATCAAAACGTCAATCAAGATGATTTAGATTTACTCGACCTTTTTGACTTGAAAGAAAGAACACTCCAAACTTAGCCATGGAATCTACATACTATATACTGTAATCTAGCCCTACTGACCAACGATCACGGCTCATGATAATATCTTTAGTTATTTCTTTAGTTATAGTTATTTTAACAAAACTTTCTCGATAACGGGATGAAAAATATTACCTAAAATGCAATAACTAATCAACTTGTTTACCCTCACGATATCTGTGTTTTGCATTTGTTTGGTGCTTAACATAAACAGAAGAAATGTGCATAATTTCAAAATTACGTCGAATTAGTGTTTTTCTATACTACGAATATTTTTTGTTGAATAACCCCATGTCTTTAGGATTCTTATGCTTGGTTATGTTCAGAATACAAACCACCATAAATAATGTTGCTTGGAAGATAAAATAAGATTTCATTAAAGAGACAATTTAACAACGGTATGGTTATGCAATATCATTGCGATGGTTAATAGTTTTACCTGACAGAACCCATTTATCAAGTATACCTAATAGTTTTACGATAAGCGAAATAAATTGGTCCCTTTGATCATACCGGTCTTTCCAAAAGACCCATACCTGCCATCTATCATAAGTCAACGTTTTATAAGCGATGGTCTAACGCCAAACATAGCAGCGTGGAATGTAATCAACTTCTATACGTTCCAACCATAAACATAACCATCGGCCACTTACGACTTTCTTTTTAGGCTTGTCACCGAGCAAAAGTGCAATAACTCATAACCCAAGTTCCCCGGCCAAATTACGACCGAAATCACTCATTCACTTTGGCCCACTTTAATGGCCAGTTAAGCAAGCCAGGCCTCATTTATCCAACCTTTTGTGCCAGAGGAACACATTTCGCAAGAAAATAGTAAAATCCACACTTGTTAAAAATCTGGCCTTCTGCTTTTAACGTGGCGTTTTAATTTGATTTTAAAGTTTGTTCCAATTTTGTTAAACGTTTAAAAAACAGTAAAGGGGAAAAACAAAGAAAATGTATAGATGAAAACCCAACGCATAGCGAAGGTTAAAAAAACAAAAAACAAAACAAAAAAACAATTTATTTCGATGATGGTTTGAACGTATACCGCGTACAAAATAACAAAATAGTAAATAATGATAAAAATAAATAGTGAAATCAGCCGACTTTTGCTTTTTTAAGGAGCATCAAAAAACGTGTTGACTTTGTTAGAATAAAAGTGTATTACAATGGATTTTTTAAAGAGGAATACATTTCCAGATGAAAACTGTGGTAAAAAGTAACCGGCTTTGCCGATTTACGGTTTAAACAACACAACTATTGTATATGCAGTAGTTATCATGATTGGATTAAATATAAGCCTTTAACTGTTTAGCAATGCGTTTAAGTCATTAGCTTCAGCCTATAGATTTCGTTTTCACAAAATGTACCGACAGCCATTTGCGCCATAAAAAAATATAATATTATAGAAAAATATTGTGGCACCAGGATCCAGTATAAGCACCCGGTCAGCCTATAGCGGCTTCAAACATCAGACCTGTAAGTTGGCCTTGTGGTAATTTGGTCTGCAATCTTGCATCTCGCATCTGACAGATCTGACAAGTACCGTTCCATCTTGTCATACCTCTCAGACATCATCTATACCATTTGATGGAAGACTCAAATCTCAAAATCGATGTTCTGCTTATGCAATTTAGATTAAAAGTCCAAAGTCCTCTATTGTTAGTTCAACTACAACACTCGATCAAACTTTAGAAAATAGCACGCGTTATAACCGTAGTTGAGTTGTCCAACTTAAGGACTGTAAATAAGAATTCCATTTAGCAAATCACAAATTTTCATGCCTACTAAATATGATTGGAACGTTTACACTCATGTTAAAGAAATAACAGGGTTCTAAAATAATGCTCTTGATTCATAATGCTTTTTGCTTCGGACAAACATTTTTAAACCTCCAAATATATTGAAAGAGACGTTTTAAACTGATTTCCGTTTCCCATTAATCCTAATTACCAACGTTTTACTGACAGGTCACGATAGTTCGTTTCTCCTATTCCTACAAAACGAGGATTAACAAAAGTTGTAACTTTTTCTACACTAATATATCGCCTGTGTGATAAGATAAGGCCTTTTGCAAGAGATATGAATCTCAACAACTTGATTACCTTAACAATTTCCCAAGATTATTTCAGCGCTGGGCTATATATAACTATCTGTGAATTAGGTCACTGTACATTTCTGCATTTCTCAATCTATTCAAGGAAAGCGCAACCTATTTTACTTTATAATCATGCCGTTGACCTTGAAATGTTTCCTTTTAGGCGTGATTCGGTTGACGTTTTTTATAAGTTCATTTTCTCTTTATCTGCACAGAACTGACTTGCTACATTGACGGAAAATGTTCAACGTATCGTGTTCCACAATGAACAAGATTGGTGCGGGAGAAAGTAGCAAACGCCTCGTCAAGAGAAGGCCTTATGACCAAGGAAAAGTAAAGTAAGTAAAACGTTAACACCAAAGACAAAAATGAAATTTTCGTGTGACATCCACTGCAAAAAAACTTTATACCATGTAAATTCGTATCCAATTCAAATAACCAAACTTAGTATTAGGAGTGCTTTTTTCTTTTTTTCGTGTTCATACGAAAAGTTATCAAGCTTTAAAAATTAAAAACTGTTCTTTGGTAAGAAGCGTTACTGTCTTTAAATACTGTATAAGCGGAAAATTCTACAAACATGCGCCGCGGCACACTATCGTGGTTTGAAAGATTCTCGAATGTGGCGCGAAAACTGGCAATTTTGAAGTCTAAGTTTTCCATTTTTTCTGATCACTAACAAAAATATTTGTTCAACAAAAAATACGGGCACTACATTAACTACTAAGTTTAAAAAGCGAAAATTCAATAAGTTGACCTATTTATTACGGCCGAATTATTTTTCTTCATTCTCTTTACGAACGAGAATCCGTGTTTCTTTACTCTTATCTATACACCTTGCAAATGGCTATGTGAGTATAACAGAAAAAAGCCGTATGACCAAGGAAAATTAAAGTAATTTAATACCTCCAAAAAAAAACGTCTTAGCAAAAAAAGGCGTTTCGCAAATCCGAATAACCAAATTGAATTCAACACAAAATACGAGCACTACATTAAGCACTGAATTAAAAAAGCGGAAATTCAATAACTTGGCCAATATTTTACGGCCGAATTATTTTCCTTCAATTTCTTTACGAACGAATCTGTTTGTTTTTTCACTCTTATCTGTACACCTTGCAAATGACTATGTGAGTGCAACATAAAATAACAGGCGTTGTGTGACGGACAACACGTCTGTCCACTCTCCTGGTCTTGTTTGCTTTGGCGTTGAGGCCTGGGTCGTGTGCCCTGGCCACAGCTAAAGATTAATTTAACCTCGTAGCGCAACCCGAGCCCTATGAGAACAACAAATCCAATCACTCATTCATCTCACTTAAAAATCGCCGCTCGCCAACCAAACACACGTACACAGGTTGCTAAAGCCGCATTACTGAAATCGTTTACTTACCAGCAAACCTGATTTTATCGCATGACGATGATACAAGTGCGTTTTGAAAGGTTTTTATTGAGCTGATGTCGATTTACTCTATCTTTTTGGGTTGATATATTTTTTTATAATATACATACAGATCCGTGCATAGTGTATCTACACATTACTAGAACCCATTTGCAATTTTTTAAATTATTCGTGATCCCTTGCAAAAAATAATAATGTGAAAATGAGAAGTTCCACCACATAAGGTCCGATTTTTATTGAAAAAATTAAGACCACAAAAGTAATTATTTCGCAGCGAAGTGTATTGAGATGGGTTCGCTACATTCTATTTCCTTTTTGAGTTGAGTTTTATTCTCGACGTACTAAAACTGCTTCGGAGACACCAATTAATCTGTAGACCCACCTTTGGTAACAACTAGCGTAGAAAAAAAATTTATTTTAATATTTTTAATTAATTGTCTTTCCATATATACATTCTTAAAATAACCTCATTGGTAATAACACGTGTTAAGTGTGGTACATGCGTTTACAATATTCATAATTAATTATTTATTTTTTTAAGAATGTGGAAAGAATATCAAGGCCAATACAAAGAAGGCATTTTGTGGATAGTTGCTGAGTTACTAGTTATAAAAGCCCATGCGGAAAGAAGCAGTATACCTAAACGTTTTAATTTGTTATATCATGTTTAACATAAAAAATGATAGAGCTTTGAAATTCAAAGTTTTATTAATTAGCAACAAACAAAAAATATATTTCGGCTTTAGGAAATTATCCGGAGGCTCGTTATTACTCCAGGTTAACAACTATATATGAAAGGATGTTTATCAGAGGTCAGTGAGTTTGTTCAACGTTCAAACATAGTTGGTACTTAAAGATAAAAACTTGAAATTTCGAAAATGGTGGAAAATGCCTTTTTGCTCAACGCACCTTCTTATATTATTGTCAACCTCAAGCATAATGAATCTTAGATGTTTAACGTTTTATTAATCACCAACCATAGTCAACAATAATGAGTAAATTCACCTTAAGGTCATATTTACTCCAGATTAAGAACTATGCTTAATAGAATATTTGTCTGAGGTTCAGTAAGTTTATTTCAAAGTGTATAGCAAGTAATCAAATAGAGAAACTTGCAATTTCGCAAATGGTATCCTCGTAAGAAATCAACAATATTTATTCGATTTTTTAGACAACCTAAGGGTCATATTTACTTCGGGTTAAAAACGATGCCTAAAACAGTATTTTTTTGGAGTAGGTAATTTGTTTTAATGCCAGCTTATTGGTGTTAAAGCATATTTGTTTAGGGGTCAATAAGTTTGTTTCAACGTGTGTAGTAAGTAATCAAAGATAGACATTTGAAATTTCGCAAATGGTGTCCACGAAAGTAAAAAAAATGGCTTTTTGTTCGGTTTAACCCCTCCCCCCAACATTCCCGCCGTTCGGAAGTTTTGGGGGTATTTGTTTTGGCGTGCGCGGCCCCCGGAGCGCAAACAAAAGCTTTTCGGGCTTAATTGAGAACTGACTGCCGACGAGGATCACTCTTGCTAGGCAAACAGTAGCGGGATTAATCACATTCATCACCTCGATTTTTTGCCGTTTTTCGACGACTTTTCGGCGCCAAATCGTTGACGCTTTCCCTTTTCCCAGTCGGCTTATCGCCTTCTGCATCACGGGTACACATCGGGCAAAGGTATACGTTTGGGTAAAATAGATCCTCGAAAAGACTGTTTGCTGCGATAGATCAACTGCATTTTTCCACCCCGGCGTTTTTCAATGTGGAAATAGTTGTTGGCAGGTGAAATTGAGATTCGTACGATTAGGTTGAGGAGTCGGTTTAACTGTTTTCCAAGGGTTAAGTGATCTATTTGGATTAAATATTTTTATTCTTGACATCGAAGATGTTGATAGATTAATTTAATTTTGCAATTCTCGTTTTTCAATGAAGAAATAGTGTTTTGTAGGCAAAAATGAGATTCTTACGGTGTTACAGGGTTATGGGGTTGGTTCAACTGTTTTCTCAATTAATAAAGAGGTAAATTTAGTTAACAATCGTTTTACTAAGGACTTTAGGAACGTTGATCGAAAAATTAAATATATAATTTTTCGTTTTCTAATTAAAATCGTTGACGCTTTCCCTTTTCCCAGTCGGCTTATCGCCTTCTGCATCACGGGTACACATCGGGCAAAGGTATACGTTTGGGTAAAATAGATCCTCGAAAGGACTGTTTGCTGCGATAGATCAACTGCATTTTTCCACCCCGGCGTTTTTTCAAAGAGCAACAGTTGTTTGCAGGTGAAAATGGGATTCGTACGACTTAAGAGGGTCGAGGGTGTCGGTTTTACTATTTTCTAAGGATTAAGTGATCAATTTGATTAAATATATATATTTTTTTGACATCGAAAACTTTTATAGATGAACTTCATTTGGCAACTTTCTATTTTCAATAAAGAAATGGTTTTTGCAGGCGAAAGGCAGATTCGTACGGTTTTACAGGGTTGAGGGGGTATGTTCAACTGTAATAGAGAGGTCAATGTAGTCAACAATTGTTTTACTCCTGACTTTGGAACGTTCATCAAAAAAATTATTTAGCAACTTTTATTTTTTAATAAAGGAACGGTTTCTAAAACAAATCGGTCAGTTTTAGCTACATTTAGGCTTCATCTGTAATGATTGTTAAATATCGTTTGTTTTTAGGCGAAACCTTTTGACAATAGTAAGAATATCCAAGCCCAAACACAAGCAGGTAGCAGTTTGAATGTTTCTTATATATCTATTTATTTATTTTCAACATCTGATACCTACTTCTCTATGGACATTTTTTACTACTTGTTACTACACCCTACAACCACTATGCTCCAAAGTCTTTTGACAACTAGATTAATTGCACTTTGTCAGCCTCCAATTTTTTCAAAAAAAAGAAATCTTTTTGCCACCAAGGTTTTACAGCTTGAAGAGCAAAGTGTAAGCGCTAACCTCTTCATTAAAATTGATGTTCTCGACTTCTTGTTTACTTACTGCGCATGTTTACAGCTAGACACTTGGTTTCCTGGAACCGTAAAAAAACGCCAACACTTTATCTGCATTCCTTGTGTTTCGAGCAACAAGCAAAACCAACCCAACGCGAAATCGTTGCGAATCTTTCGCTGGAACAAATGCAAAGGCAAACAGGCCGGATCCCCTTACCGCGAATTTCCACTTCTGAACAAGAACGATTCTGTTGCTGTACAGTTCATCATCCCGTCCGTTCTATTTGCACAAGTATAACCCGACAACACTTCTCCAGCCTTCGTATAGGAGACAAATGCTGTTTTTTTGCCATTTCAAAGTAACAGTGCGGCTGCCGACCCCTCCAGCTACTACCATAGACGATTTCTCGTTGTTTGAGAGCTCTTTGAAATGAAAGGTTACGCCTCGGTTCCCAAACTTGGCTTTTTCGGTTTGAGTTTTGGAGGTCCACAATACATCTCTGAAGAGACTTGTCAGAACGTCGCACTAAATCATCCCGAACCTTTTAAGAAAAGCGCTAAAAATGTAGAATATTTTTCTTTGCTTTTAGTTTAGAAAGAGTTTTAGAAAGTACTCCATAGCTTCTTTTTAATTCTTCGTTAAGGCAGATTGAAAGATTACCAAATTTGTGAGACTTTAAACCTTGTAGCTTATACATACACTTCAGTATTTTAGCATATTTTTTTTTTTTGAAGACAATAATAAAAAAACACCTAATGAAACAATAAATGTATCGATGTCCATTAGAAGTTGCTCAAAAGAATATATATCCATAATAAGAATATCAAAGCCCATACAGAAGTAGGTATCATTTTGAACGTTTCAAATAATTCTTATTACGTCTTACTACAACCTCCAACCATTATGCTCCAAAATATATATCCAATTTACAACATGGCGCTTTTTAACAAATCCTTGATATATTTCAATCACATAAGGTATACACAATGTTCCACACCTAAAAAAAATTAACATTTTAGAATAACGTTGTAGATTATGAATTACAATAACCAGCTATACAAATAAAAGTTAAGTATATAGCAGTCAAACCTGAACCAATCGCTATTACTGTTTTTTTTATTTGATTAACGCAATCTTTTCCTTCACTCATAAAACAAAATGCACAGTGGAAACATGTGAATGCAATTTTCTAAATTAAAACATCAATTTTTTCTAACGAGTAAAAAACTCAATTTTACAAAATTAGCAAAAACATCAACGCAATCAAATTAACAAAATCATCACATTTCTAGCTTCAGCAAAAGACATGAAATTTACGATCGACAAAACAGCAACGTTTTCCACTATACGTTTCCCATAGCGTTATATAGGAGTTCGATTTTTCGATGAAGCAGATCTCATTTCTCAGGCTGGCTTCGGTTCTAGATGAGCGATGGGATCTAGAGGCGTAAAATCGTGATCACTGGTTCGAGAAAAGACCTGCTGTTTGCTTACTCTGATGCGCGAAACAAGACACCGGCAATTAACTGACAATTGGCCCAATTTCGTCCCAACGGTCTTGACCTCTCTGCGCACAACCCTTGTGCCTTACTATTTGATTTGGATCGAATTGTGTCAGAACTTGGCGATTTTTCTTCCCGAAAATCAAATTAAAAATGCCTGGCGTGATTTTTTTTTTAGTCATCAGTCACACTCTTCTGGAAAAGTATTGTTTTTGATTTGTGCGCCTTTTTTTCTACTTTTTGATAGTTTGACTTGCTAAAAACTATAGATTTTTGGCGATTGATAGGGGTGCGAATTGACTCGAGAATAAAAATAAGGATATTTGGCTAAATTAATTGCACTGATCTTCACAGATATTTTATTACAAGTAATCTGTGAGCGGACAACCCTTGAAAACAAAACGTTATTTCGATGATATTTTAGTTCTATAAAATATGCTGAACATCAAAAAAATGTCTGTACACCTGAATACCTCGTGTCCTAGTGTTTAAATTATAATCATTTTTTTTATAAGAAAGTAAATATGAGTTCAAAGATTGTACATTAGTCACATAATTATGAGAAAACAATATTTTTAATTTTTTTCTGTGTGTGCAAGTAAGACGTGTGATATAAATCCGGAAACAGTTTAAAAATCTTAATTTATCAGACTTTACTTTTAGTAAATCTAATAATTTGTTTTACGGACGTGTCTTCTAGTGTTTAGAAGTTGTTTCCAAAAAAATCAAGGTAAGGTAACCCATTTCTGGACAACTATTTCGCCTGGGGGCCTAGATTTAATACGAAAAGGCCGCTAATCAAATACCCTTGAAAAATGTCTTTCCTTCTGTTGCGAAAAAAAAAACTTTGCGGTTTTTCTAAGACTTTGATCATACCGTGTTTCAAAATATTGCAATCAAATCAAGGTGATCACGCTGTATATCGCTGACCACACCAGAAGCCTTTAAATGTCAACTCTTTAGCATGGTAAATGAAATTACAAGAACCTGCTGCAAAATAGAAAACTGTTCAAATACACAAAAATTGAAAACAAAACACCTTCTATTTCGGCCAATTGCGTTGCTCTTGGTAATCTTAAGGAGTCATCAGGTTCAGCGGGAAAGCTTAATGTCGACTTAGATACCACGATTGCATTGGCCTTATATAAACCCGTTACGTGGAAATATCCTTTTTCGTGCATTGATGTAAGTCTGCTAATATACATCGCCATCCAAAGGAAGCACTGGACTCCATTTCAACTACAAATTTGGAGCTGTTTAATCTTAATCCACAAAAATGATGAAAATGTGTCGCAAGTTTAATTACCTCCACCTTGCTTTTTAAGGTGCTTCATTTTCAAAAATCACATGACAGATTTTTTTTTTTTAAATACGGTTTTCTAATTCAATCATAATTGAGGCCTTTGTTTTTCAAATCTTTTTTTTAAATCTCTTACAGCTTTTTTCAAGTTTCTTTTTTCAAGTTTTCGTGTTTTTGTTCACGAGCATAAAATTATAGTGCGAAAACAGTCTGGCGCTTTAAAAAAAACAGAAATCATCACAAAACTCATTTTCACCTTAATAAGTCAATGACTTGAAGTCTTTCAGACAAATGACTTGACTTGGACTTATGTCATTGAGTCAAATGAGTTTGGAATTAAATGTTTTCATTTATCTTTTTTACTAAAATTGAGCTGTTTGTATCAAGTTTTGCGCAAAAAAGAATAATGGCTCAATATTTTTTTTTTGTCATGTTTTAGTTGCGTTATTGCTTATAACCGGACGATTTTCAACAAATTTTTAATGATTTATTGCATTTTTTTTCTATCAGTAATTTTGCTTGGGCAACTGATGACTTAGACCAAGATTTGGCTTGTTACAAATTCAAAAATACTTCTCTGGGACTTAAGTCATTTCAAAATGACTTGTTTACAACACTGCAACATGCCTGGCTATAAAAGGCAGCAGTGGGAAAGCGAGCTCAATTCGTTACATGGCAAAACGGAATGTGGCACAACAGCAGTGTGACCTGCTACGCTTGGCCTGCTCGCAGTTACTCACCCCTCACCCATCTAGGGGGGCAAGTGGGGACCCTCCTTTCGGCGAGTGCCCCGTGACTGTTCAAACATGGGTTCGGCCCTGCTTGGATGACAAACAAAGTCGCAAATTTGCTGTTTTTCTCCTTTTTCGCGACGCTTTGGCTGCGTTTCTCTCAACGCCGACACTAAAACTCCTGTTTTTGTTTTTTTTTGGCTGCTTGTCTTTGCTGCTGGAGATTCTCGGGACATAATTCAGTTCCGATTTTGACGAAAAACGTTTGTTTTGAAAATTTTCCCCGTTTTTGCACGAAATACAAATTCATGATCTTTGCAAGCGGTCTTGGGTTATTTTACGGCAATGAAAAGCTGGAACTTTAAAGATTTGTCTTTTTTAAGTTTTGCTGTTCTTAGGGCGACGTTGGAACCTTTTCTAATATGTTGGGCGGCAATCGATATTTGCACAACATACTTTTAGATGGTACAACCGACAAGTCAAAAAACAAACAAAAAAACGGTGTCAAAAAGTTACTATACTTTAGCAATCTTCTCCTTTTCTACACACCACCGTTTCTAATCACCAAAATCATGTATTTTGTTTAGTTTAAGCAAATTTTAAGATTACGAAAATCTTTAATGTCATGTAACCCAAAGTTATCATCTCACAGCTGTTGCTGTGGATTGCTTAAATGATCTTCCATCCTCTTATAGTAACAGCTTCATACCTTGTTAAATGATCTTGTTATTCTAGCTCACAATAACAAGCAACGACTAAAATTCATTTAATCTTTTTTGAATCACCTTTTCACCTCATATAATTACTTTAACCTGTTAAATGTACTCTGTACTTGTGTGTAGCTTGAGCATGCAACTTATTGTCTTGAGATGTTTGCTGCAAATTTAGTCTTGGACTTAAACATCAAAAGACAGTCAGCGATCATAGAAATGTCTTGCGGCTTTTTTTACCATTTTCCAAAATTCTGATGCTGACATGCGACTGAAAGCCACTGTGGGCTCCAAAGATTCGTTGTTCTATACAAACCCAAAATTTTGTTAGTTCTTCAACGCAACGTCACGAGAAGGCAAGTTGCCCGCGTGACGTCACAACTCGCAAACACATAACGTCACGAAATACTTTAACAGGTGATTACAAGGGCAGCACCGTTTCAATATCTCCCAACACTTAACCGCCCAAAATCCGGTTCAAGGCGAGGCGAGGCCAAACTCAAATGCCGATGCAGCCTTCTTGTTACGTCACAGCGGCCTTTGCCACGTCACAGACGCCCCCGGTTGCACTTGAAGTAACAGCAGCAGCAAAGTCTAATCCCTTGTTTTTGTAGCGCGGCACAGCATAGCGACCGCAGCACAAAATTATCATCAGAAGAAAAACAAAAAAAGAAAAAAAAAACGCGCCAATATTCCCTCTCGCGCCTCCAGTGGACGAAACAGGCCTGACTTTGACAAATGAAGGCTGGAGTTTTTAGCTAGAAACAGCAGAAGTCGGTATGCGTGTGTTTGAACTGGTAAACACAAGTCCGTGAGCGGTTCAAGGTCTTCGTCGGTGTAATTTGACGCGTTTTTCCAGTCGGCTGAACTAACCGAATCATACCCCTCCCCCTTCCCCCCCCCCCCCCCCAGCAGACCTTATCGGCACCGGCGATCGCCCCCCCCCCTGTTTGCTCTGTGACAAAACAAAGGCCATTCTTCTTTTTTTCTTCGCCTCCGTCCAAAACGCGTTCTAGCTCATTAATCCGTCTTTCCGAGCGATGGCATCAGGCCGTCTTACATTAGCGCGGCGTTTGGAGAACTTTGTCAACTGAAGTATCTATTTGCTTTCTTCCTTAAAAATTGACGGGCCAGTTTGTGTTTAAAATAAGAAGAAAAAATGTGGGGTACAATAATTACTCTGAACAAAATAAAAGAACAGGACACCAGAATTACTGTTACAAAAAATCAGTATATAAGAATAACTTTAACATAAAAATCAGCGTACAGGAACAAGTTTAACAAAAAAAGCATGGTACAACAATTGCTTTAACGGAAAATAAAGGGTACAAGAATTTTTCTAACAAAAAATCAGGATGCAAGAATTGCTCTAACAAAAAAACAAGGTTTACGAATTATTCTTAACTATAAAATTGCTTTAAAACTACTGTACTCAACTGTAAAGTGATTTATTTATGTAAAAACATACTGATAACGGTGTACTACGAATTCATTTAATGATTTTTTTTTTCGTTTACTGATATTTAGTTTATTTTTCGGCCAATAAAATTTAAGATGTTTATAGGCCCGTTAAAATCCCACCCATAGACCCAGTTTGCGAAGCACTGTATTAGCCGGAACCACACTGTGTGAAGCCCTTGCTAAATGAAACGCGATAGCACAATGGTAAATGTGGTAAAAGCAGCCCTCCGCGTATACACATCAACTCGAAGCCACCGCATGCATATGCAGCACTTTAAACTGCAAAATAACTGCGTCTTAATTGGCTGTAACTGCCTGTGAAGCCTCGCTAGGGGTGGCTGGCGAAACGAGAGGGGGCTTCTTTTGATGACGTCATTCTAACCAGGGGGTAAAGTCAGTCGGATGTTTGCTGGTTTTGAGTAATTCCCCTCTAGTGGCGCTTCGTCGCTTGGTTGCAAGCTCGTATATTATGTTTTGTATACGGAAGTTACATTTGTTTCTATTAAGTTTTGAATTTTCTCTATAAAGTTTAATTAACGTTAAGGTCAAAGCTCATTGGGCGCGTAAATAATAGCTGCAGTGAAAACGCACAATCACGCACGCACACACACACACACACCAACTGACACTCAAGCACACTCACGCACACAGTCGCACACATACATACAAACACACTCAATTTGCTCAAGCACGGATTTACACATACGCACATACCCACGCACACACATAACTAACACATACTTTGACGCTGAAGTACGCATTTACACATACACACACACAAATACCCACACATACACACACACTTACACACACACTCACACACATACACGCATACATGTTTGACGCTCAAGCACGCAAATCCCGCACACACAAGCTCACTAAAACGCCCTAAAAATCAAAAACCTTTCCAACGAAATCGCTTAACATTCTACCGACTCCTTCAAAAAACTAACAATAAAAACGTGCCGGCAACAGTTTTCCACCTTCCTCCCTTTACTGATGAATGCAGTAATTATCATAACGCGTTGGAGGGGCAGCGTTACACTATGATGTATGAGCCAAGGTCGACCCCTGTCCAAGACCAATGCTTTCAACTCGCCGCTGATTGGAATGGGGTTACTGCAAATCTGAAATCGGGGAAGTCTGGGAATTCGGGGTTTCTCTTGTTCGGCCCCAGATTTGCACGATTGGAGATTATTGGCGAGATAAAAGTGCGCTCGAAATCAGGAGATACAAACTATTTTTTCTAGGCAAATGGCCGACGCTTCGAATGCCTTTAGTCTCAACTTTGACATTATCACCTTGTTTCTTGAAAGAATTCTACGCGCTCTTTAGAATAACTTAAGGTTATTGATGAGACCATTTTAATTTTTGCTGGGCTGTCCTGAACATTGTTTGCTAGACACTTAAACTGCAATTATTGACTATTTTTTATGTTTGGTTTTTGGCCAACAGCTTTTACTCTTAACATTAAAATTGCTCAATGCTTTCCATCTTTTCAGATCTCATTGACTCTAAAATAACGAAGGTTGTTCAGTACTTCATGAAAATGTAAAATTTTTAACCCAACGATTTCTACGAACGTATTGATGGCGTTAAATCTCATCAGAGTAAACTTGTCTTTAAACGTTTTTTTTTTTTTTTTTTTATGTGTTTTGTTTGTTGTAGTAATGACGTCATTTAGTATCGGATCGGATCGGATCGCGATACTTTTTGTCCGAAATATCGGATATCGGTATCGGAATAAATGTCAAGTCGTGATTATAAGAACAGTGGTTTTCAGCAAAGTTCAAAGCATTATTTTGCCCTTATGGTTAAACAATTCATTTTCTTTAAGCAATCCACTGCTATATTTTTAAAGCAGATAAATATTAAACAGCTATAAAAAAAGGAACATAGGGTTGTTTAACCGTCTTACACAGAATTTTTAAAATCTTGTGCTCCAAAGGTGACTTTCTCGTTGAGCGTTCCACACAAAGCTAAATCAGAGAGTTTTTGAAGTGAGGTGAGCGAATGTAGTCGTTCAGAAAAGATGTGAACACATCAGTAGTAGTAAATGCACCACCATCCAATCCAAAAATTACATAAAATTAGAATTATTGTTGGTACGGTAATTTGACTTGGTAGGGCATTAAAAGTGCACGTATTTTGTCCCCACATAGTTTTGAACACGTACAACATTAATAAACGTTAAGACGTCAAATTGTACAAAACGTAATTATTTGTTGATATACTTCGTGCCCATTGCAACAAGTTGAAATGCATCAAAAAATAACGTAAAAGTTTTCTCAATCTTACAAGTCTGTCTTCATCACGTTTCAATGAGAAATATTCCTTTAAATTATAGATACTTACAGAAATGTCGGCGTAAAAAGTGAAAATGCAACAAAATATAACGTTAAAGCTTTCTCAGTGTTACAAGTCAGGCTTAATCACGTTTTAACGAGAAAGGCTCCTTTATAAATTCCAGATACTTAGCAAAATGTCAACATGTGATGAAACCCGACTCACAAATCGGGGCAGCTTTGGTTGGATCAAACCTGACAAGCAATTATCCGCTTGCCTCGTCGCCGTTAAATCCTCTTCTAGGCAACTTCAGGGATTCGGATGCTAGTTAAGCAGCCTGAAAGCTCAGTCGCAATCCGCGCGAGATCTCTTAATACTAAACAAAAAACCAGGGGCCCAAGCGTCCGGCTATAGATTAGGCTGACTTACTGCCAAGCCCCTTGTGCTAAAGTAACTTGTCTCTCTGTGCAGTAGGTTTATGTTGGGTCTGCCTGCATTGCCGTTTTTTAAGCATGTTTGTTTTGTAATTTTATAACCTTTTGGGATATCTATGCTGAGGTTCTTTCTATATGTTTGTTCATATCCTTTTGGGAAATTTTACGTGGTTGTTGAGAAAAGCAAAAATTATTTGATGTTTGAAATGAATATGGAGTTACGTTCAAAATGATACGTCTATATGTATGAGCTTTGATATTTTAATTACGTCTTACTACCACCTCCATCCATAACGCTCCAAAAATTATTTTTTTCAAGTTAAGCCATTTTTTCGTCTTTAAGGTGTATAAACTGCTAAAATCGGAAAAATATATAGCCGGTAACTATAGATTACGCTTCAACTGGGTCTCATCTATTTTACTCCGCGGCTGCCTTTGAGTCCAAAACAGCAACTTGAAACGCGCTCTGTAATCCCTCGCAGACGCCCTGGATTACTCGGCTTCATGACCCGCGACTGACTCGTTTCGGGGGGTACAGAGATTGATTCGCGACCACTGGAGTCGTTTTCTTACCCCTAGGAGCCCCATAAAGCGCATTACACAACACCCATCCATAACGCGCTTCCTTAGCCCCAAAAATTGGCCCCGAAAAGCCCCAAGGAAAGGGGTTTCGGGGTGAGTTGAAAATCGGCTTGTGGCTAGGCGGATTAAATTGGATTAGTGTGCCAGATAAACAGGACGTTAAACCACTCATGTGGCTGCTACTGATGCTAATGCTGATGGTGTGGGTTACCGCCACTGTACGGGCCTTTACAGTCGCGTAATCCCACTTTCCTGGGCGTTTCTTCTCACCGCTGTTGGTTCAACTGTTTATGGGTGTTGGTCGGTGTTCATGTTTTTTTTAATACAAAACTATTTGGATCAGATCACATTACCAATGCAAGAAAAATATAGAAAGAACAACTACAACAAAAAAGTCGGAAGAATATGTTAAAAGCAAGTCACAATTGTCTGTGTTCGATTTTTTTCCTAAAAAGATTGGAATGTTGATGTATTACCGGTTACATTTATCGACATTCTCGAAGAAATGCGAGAAAAACTGTCAGATAACAATTGCCACATGATTTGGAAACAACAATGTAAATAAAAGATTTGAAAAGCACGCAGCCTACCCTTTCTTGAAGAAATAACATTTTTGACACTCCGTATGTTACATACTAAAAGTGCGTTCCATAAACGTGCTCCAATAAGTAAAACATAAAAAAAAAAAAATCTATTTACAATCGTACGTTTTTTTCGTCAATGGTAAATTTAATTCTTCGATTAAATCAAACTTACCTGAGTATATTCAAACGCATAAGGTGACTTTTAAACGGCTTTTCAATCAATAAGCGGAAACACTTTACTCGAAGTTGTTGCAACTGTGATGGAAGTTGAGACAACATTTCGAAAAGTGGAGACTCACCAGAACAAAACAGAGTGCCTAGTGTCTGCCGAGTGTATTTCGAGAAGGGCAACTGGGTACATCTAAAACACACACTCACACCGTGTATCTTATATGGGCTATATCCTACTGAAAAGTTTGGTGTGGAATAAAACTGATAGGCTGCTAGAATGTTGCGGACTGTTAAACATGAGCGGTCTTTCACTTTTTCGGAGATTTGTTTTAAACCCTATTACACCAGTGTTCCCAGTTCTTTTGTTTGTATCTAAATAACAGGTTCCTTTTTTGTGCCTTATTTGTAAAATCGTTTTTTCCCTTTTTTCTGGCCGCGTACCAACTTGTTTCAAAGGAAACCATTGTTTAAAAATCTACGGATGATTATAATTAAAGCCAAAATAATGAACTTAAACACGTAAAATTTGCGGCAGATTTTGGAGTATGAGCCGATTTATATGGAAAAGTGAAAAACATGTAACTAACGGAAGCCGCAATAATAGTACTTTTGCGTTGGTTTTTGTAATATTTCCGAATGAGCTGAAAACTGCTTGCGCACAACTAGTGGTACATGTAGGTCAGCTTGAGAACCATTATAAGGGATATCTAATATGTCGATTAATTAGCTAAGGCCTCTAACGTTTTATTTCATCAAACAAATAAAATGACCACCCAAACTGCTTACACCGGACCCGGAATGCTATAACAGCATCTTAAACCATAAAATATTGACAGCACCAACATTTCAGGCTATACCACCAGTACGGTTTGCCGAGCACGGCCCTGCTTGAAAACTCGTGTTTTGGCCACAAATTAAGCCGCGTAGTGTTTCGCTTTGCTCTTATCGATAATGAAGACGAAACCGCTTTCGGCCAAGTCCAAAACCACTTAAAACGCCGCGCTTGGCTTCCACGTGGGCCAATTCGTCTGGAAAACGACCTCCAAAATGCGACAAGGTCAGCCGCTATGGTCAACTGTGGCGCACCCATGCGTGGCGCGTGTTTTTTTAGAGTCGGGGGCGAACGATTTCGGGATTTCGTAATTGGTCGAGCGCTGAGCTGATTGGATAATGAATTGAAGGAATTATAATGAAATCACAAGAATGTACCGCGGATATTGCAATGTGCAAAACTCTTAAATTGCTACACATTGCAATATGTTTAAGTACAATATCAATCTCAGGATCTTGGAATTGCTGTCTAGCACTTTAACATTGGGCTTGTAGGAAAACTACTTTAATCGTTTTGTAATAACAGAGTTAGTTATTTATACATTATTGGAATTATAACTAAATCACAAGATATACAAGCTTTTTGATGATTTAGTGTGCAAAGCTTTTTCACGTCCTTGTTAAAATTTAATTAACAGTCGAAAGTGGTTTAACTGGAGGTTTGGAACATTTTAATATGATTTTAAGGCTTAATATTGTTTTTTCTAACCCTTCAGCATTAACTTTGATGGTTCGGATTTAATTTAAAAAAATTCTTTAATAATTTGCAAAATGATTAGTTTCATTTTGTTTCAGTTTATTTTGATTTTCAAAAGGGCGTATTACAGATTTCTCCGCAACCCGGCGTTGACAGTGATTTCAAAGTATAAAAAGTCGCTTTTAATGGTGATTAAATATTTAAACTTTTGCCTTATTGTGGTAAACGTCAGAAAAAGTCCAACAAAAAAACGTCCAAATTCGCTCGAACGCAATACCTGTTATAAAAACGTGCGTAAATCGCCTGAAACCCGCCGTATACCAAGACAGCGTCGTACCACAAACAAGCCACAAGTTAAGCGCTCATTTTTAATCCCCACTGATTCGATTTCACAGTTGTTTGATCCACTGATTAATCCCACTCATGTTGTTGTTTGCCCAACGGCTTACGAACCCTTTACCACCGCATTTGCACCAACGCACTCATTCCTCTGATGAAATCACTCACCCGCCGACCCCCTATGACGTCACACAAGTAGCTAGGGGTCCGGCGCCGGGCGGGGGGCGATAAGAAACCGCCGGGGTCATCGAGCGGCCGTTTGGGGGTGGTCTACTGGTTAAAACTTGGGGTTAATGGGTTACTTTATTGTGTGGTGGTTGGTTATCGGTATCTCGCTGCCCGATAGAGTGGATTGATCGCTTCAGTTTGTTGTTTCGCCAAAGCACAGGGATAAAGCCGTTTATTTTTGTCCCAGCGCTCTCCTAAGATGGACATTTTAGGCGAACAAAGCAAAAAACGCGCTTTTTTTCACTGAAACGCAAAATTTCGTGAAACATATTTGGGAAAAAACTTCACCGGGCAATTTAGTTGAGGATCGTATCAATTTCTTTCGTTTCGTAAATCATGACTTGATTTTTTTTGTTTTTTAAAGCTTTCCTTATCCTTGCTGCAATTGTTTTCAATAACGAATAGCCAATTTTGGATGTTGTGAAAACTTCTGAAACAGCTTTGTTAAACTTGATAAGAATATACATTTTTAGTATTTTTATTTAAAATATTTTATGAAAAACGCATTTTAAAGCTATTTTTTGGGATGGTAGGTGCAATTGATTTTTAAAACGACACATTTTAGGTTTTCTGAACACTTATGAAACAGTCTCGCTAAACTTTTGCACACAGCAGCATTGTAAGTTTCTGTTTTTCAAATCCGAATTCGTACCCGTTTGAGTTTGAAATGTCTGCAACAGCATTTTAACAATACTCTTTAAATGTCATTAAATTGACTTGCAACTTTAAATATCTTTAAAAAACTCCATGATGTGTGAAGTTTGTAAACCAATTTTTCGACTTTTGTTGTCAAAAATAATTTGTTAAATTCAGTTCAAAAAATGACAAGCGAGCTAAGCCTATTTCTTTGTAAAGCTATAATTTGCTTTAAAAATCTTTAACGGTTTATAATTTTTTCCATAAAAATGTCTCCAAACTTCTTCTGCAAAGTTTTCGTCAGTATATTTTAAAAACGTTGATCAATTCAATTTAGATGTACCAAAGCAAAAAATGGTTTAGAATTTCTTTGAACGTCCATATATTTTGTGCTTGAAACGCCTATGTAAGTTTTCAGCTGTACAACGCCAGTTTACATTTCGTCAGTATATTTAAAAAAACGTTGACCAATTCAATTTAGGTGTATGAATAGCAAAATAAATACTTGAAAATCTATATTTTTTTGTGTTTGAAAGTTGAAACTCCTACGCAATGTTTCCAGCAGCAGTACAACGCCCAGCTTGCCAAACAGTTTGTGTAAACAGGTTTGGTGAGAACCGGAGAGCGATCGTTGTCAAGTGGCCATGTTAAAACTTGGTGCGGAGACTAATGTACTGGCGACAGAACATCCAGCTCCATCTTAATACGTCAACGTACGGGCAGAACGCTTATCTTACTCCTCGCTTATCTTATTTTTGGTTAATAGTTATACGCAAGGCAAGCTAAAAGGCCACACGCAATTGTAAAACCTGACATTATTGCTATCGTTTATCGCACAAGACAACGTACGTTACGTCCAACTACAACCTCCAATCAATATGCTTAAAAGGCTAACAGAATAAAATGCATTTTTATTGTATGAATTGACCCAGGTTTTCAGCGAACTTCCAAGCCCTTTACAAAACTGGGTCAATATGTTTCCAATGTTTAAAATGGCCGCCATCTGCCTTGATTAAACGAACAGGCTTCCCTTTGTTGTTGCTGTTAAAAAGTACCAAGGGCCGGTGATTGGACAACGTATATGATAACGTTGCCGTTTATTTTCGTTAAATCTTGCGCTGTCATTGCATTATTTTGAAGTTGCCAGCACAAAATGCGAAATATTAATTGACAATCATTCCAAGCAACAATCTTTATTTTAAGAGTTAAAAATGCACTTTTTGGGAGGAAATTCCTAATGGGTTTCGTTATTTGTACAGGAAATGAATGATAACCGCATCAAGCTGGTAATGCCGTCAATTTAAATTAACTGGTTTGTGTCGTTTAAATTTAGTGATGTAACACTGAATCCAAATCATGAGTAAAGATTTCATCGCACCACTTTTACGGGTTAAAAAACTTGCTATTGCAGTGGTTCTCAACCGGGGTGCCGCGGTACCCTGTAGGGCCATTTCTTATGCTCAAGGGGGCCAATAGATATTCGAGAATTTTTTAGAATCTGATTTTTGCTTAATTGGTAAGCTTCTTGACACAACTCTTCCGACATTTTTCTACATGTTTTAAGTTGATTGTGTTGTTTCCAGTTCCATTATTAGTGACACTGCAGTAAAATACTACGAAAATTCCAGTCATGGTGCCGAAAATCTTTTTAGTATTTTTGAGGGGTGCCGTAAGCCATTAAAGGTTGATAACTGCTGTAAAGGTTTAGGGAAAGATTTAGGAAAGTTTTGTTTGTAAACAACTACTACTGTTTCTGCATGAATGGTTACATCATTAATTGTGTTTAGATCAGCAACGCACATCAATCTAAATAGACAAAAGATGGCGCTCGAATAGTCGCACAACTCGCACCAGTGGGTGGAAGCAAGTGACTGATGCAGACTCGAAAGTGTGCGACCGTGAATCAGCGAAAATCAATCACCACGGCGCACGATGATTCAGCACAATCGACCAAGTTCGTCCAATCCGTTCCAGGTAACGCTTTTTCGCGCTTTTTGGCTACGTCACAATGGTCTGGCGCCAAAGTGATTCACGCAGACGCGCGATGCAGCTTGTATAAATGTAAACCGCCCCTAATAAGGCTCAAGTGCGCTCAGGTTAAAAATCACAAACCAGCCCGAACGGTCGACAACCCTGTCGCGAATTTCGAGTCGGTGAATCATTAGACTGGTTTATTCGCCACTCGAAGGAGATTTGTCACAGCGCCACATTTTGGCCATTACACACTACTAGGGGTCTTAGGCGGGGCCCCGCGGACCCCTGGGGGCACCATGATTAGTTTTACGGCGTCTTTGGAGGCCTAAATTAAATCTTAGTGTACAATTTACCACATTGAATAAAGTTTTAAGAAAAGCTAAAACACCTAATAAACGCTTTTGGCGCCTTGTTGAATGGACTGATACTCAATTTCAGTTCCATGTTTGCGTATAAGCTTGACCGACAACAGCATCTTTCTTAAGTCTACTAATTTTATCACGTTATCTCTGAAACAATTGATGCCGATCCTGGTACACGCTAACCAAAAATGCTTTGAGTGGACATTAGCTTAAAAACCCGTGTACTTTGTACAGACTTCAGAATAGTTTTCTTTGTCATTTTCTAACCTGTATATGTTTGACTGTTTCATTCTCGAACTATGTTGTTTAATTTGTTTCATTTAAATGGAAGGGAGCTGTGTGACCGTAAACTTTTGCGCCAGTCGGACCTTGTTAATTACTAATATTATTATTAATTACCAAATAATATAGAAGCTAAAACACTTGTCAATTTTAAAGCGGTTGTATTATTTTTGTAGTTGGCCCAATATTAAAGTGCCCTTAGAACAACAGAGTTCTTTAAGTTTGTAGAGGTGAATTGAGTTAAAACCCGCCCCAAAATCCCACCCTAGAAACCCTTAGCTAACTTAGAAGACAGTATGAGTCACTCACGGTGCTGTGCATTCCACATTTCACCGCCCACAAACAAATTACAAACATGGGACAACCAGTGGGGGGTTTACGCACTGTCCTGACCCATATTGGCGGGACGCCTGGCGTTTTAAAGTGCCGTCCATTCTCATTACTCGACACGTCGAACGGAAAACTCCATAACAAGGACCCTCGAAAACACTGTCGTCGTCACCCTTCTGTCTGGCTTTTGTTACGTCATACAGCGGCCGCTGTAGTGGCTGAATCTTTATTTTAATGTTCCAGGCCTTAAAAAAAGCATGCGGTGTCTTTTTCACCGCTTTATATGTTTCTTTTTTGCACTAAAGTGTTCAAATGAATGGCCAACAAAATTATATAAAAAAGGTTTAGTATGAACGGATTAAATATAGTTGCCTATGTAAACCGCCTAACAAGGAAATGAACAGGGATTAACAGTATCCGTTTTAAACCTCTTGTTAAAGAATCAAAACTTGATGAAGTACGTTTATTTTTGCCTTTCACCTCTAATTTGTTACAAATCCTTTGCAAAATAGGTGAAAACATCCGTGTAAACTGGTCAGTGAATAAATAGACAAACAGGCCATGTTGAAAAAGAATGGAAAGATATCCGAAACATTCATAATGTTACACACTTCTATATGGGTTTTGATATTCCTACTTTACGTCCAACTACAACCTCCAACCATTATGCTCAAAAGGCAAACATAAATTCTTGCATTTGGGTACACTATGCAGTATGCACGGATCTGTAATGTAGCTTGATAATAAATTGCAAAGCCAAAAATGTCGAGTAGATCGACATCATCTTGATAACTTAGACGTTTCGTTACAAGCTTGTATCATCTTCAGTTAATGTGACTAAGAAGCAATTCAAGCATCACTTATAAGATTCTTGCATTTTTTTCCTAGTATGAATTGACCCAGACTTCCAGCGAACTTCCAAGCCCTTCACAAAACTGGGTCAATCTGCTTCCAATGTTTAAAATGGTCGCCATCTGCCTTGATTAAACGCACAGGCTTCTCTTTGTTGTTGTTGAAAAGTACAAAGGGTCGGTGATTGATTGGCACTGAGAACAAACGTTATACATTGCGGGTTGTATATACGAGAATCGAAGTGGTATCCGTATATACATAAAACCATATATAACCTTTGGAGCATAATGGTTGGAGGTTGTAATAAAACGTATAGCAAGAATATCAAATCCAATACAGACGTAGGTATCATTTTGAACGTTTCGAATAAATCTTTATTTATTTTTAACCTTAATTTCGATGTTGACATTATTCGAAACGCTTAAAGTGATGCCTACTTTTTACATCTAACTGCAATCTCTAGCCATTATGCTAGATATGTTTTAAGAAATGAACACTGATTTGAATTGTTAAAAAAAAATAAAGAGTTATTCGAAACGTTTAAAATGATGACTACTTCTGTATGGGCTTTAATATTCGTACTACATATTTAAACACATCTTTCATTTATGAGATTAACTAGAGAAGATTAAATTCTAAAACTATAGGTACAAAATCAAGCCCTATTAAATAGGCTGGTTAAAAATAATATTGAGCCTTTTGGGGGAATTTAAAACAAAATTTTTATGTATTTTTAAAATACGTTAAACAGAACAAAATCATTGGAGCATAATGGTTGGAGGTTGTAGTAAGACGTAGTAAGAATATCAAATCCCATACAGAAGTCGGTATCATTTTGAACGTTTCGAATAACTCTTTATTCAGTTTTCAAGATGAAATAAGAATAAAATCAAAAGCCACTAAAAACTTAAAGCCAAGTTCGAAGTTCAATCTTCTTGTCTAAGATAGCTGGAGTAATTATCGTGGCCGAGATTTAATCAAAATATCCGGTCGATAATTTCGAAGCAACCTTGCTGAAGCCATTGCCAATCACTCAGACATCGGGTCAATTAATTTCCATAGACTTTTATGGCCTCGCCGTGCCGTTCATTTAACGCTTGTGGAATTATAGATTTTTACGCTTGAGCTTTTTTGGAATAATGATAATCGTCATGGGAATGAATTATTAAGTAACAGATTTGGAATTGAAAATCTGTACTATACCGTTTTTTTAGTAACAAAAAAAAAATTAAAAGAAATACGAAATATGTACTATTACGTATCTTTAGTACAAAAATAATGATAAAAATTAAAAATTTGTACTATTACGTTTTTAGTAAATAAAATGATAAAAATTACTCCAAACAAACTGAATTTGATTCACGTTACATTTACCTATGGACAAGAAAAATCTTTTAACCAATTTCACCCTTTTTATTTTTAAACTTCGACCTAATAAAATGTGCCGAATGTGTTCCTTAAAACTTGTATAAAGTTTTTTTTATTGTTATTTTCACTTCGGCGTTTTGTTAATCACTTTAAAACAGCCATTACAAAATGCGAAGCGGTTAACTCAACCACGATCTGTAAATTGAGTTTAAATTATGCTAAATAATTATATTTTTTTTCTAATTTTCAGAAGAAACCCGGGGATGAAATGCCACAAATTGTGAGACACATGCGATCCTGAGACACTGTGATTAAGGTACCAAAGAAATCGTATTTTTATTGCTGAACGCAACTATAGTTTTATCATTCAACTTAATATCTTTATATCCTAGCACTGGAAAACACAATGTTCTATATTTGGACGCAGAAAAACATTGTTCTAACACAAGCTTTTCTCCAATCTAATTTTAATACTAGTTTTTCCAGCGAATTCCACGCCACAAACCGCTATGTTCAAATCAAAAAAAAATCAAAAACGTTAACAACCCAGCTTGGAACTGATTTGTTTTATATTACCGGATATCCAATTAAACCTAATTTTCAAACTACAAACCCATAAAGAAGTGTGTTATTTTGACATCCAACCTATACAACGGAATACACTGACATCAAACAAGTTGGGAAACACACAAGCAAAACTCCTTCCTATCAAGCCTCTAACGAGTGTACATCTTATCCAACTTTAACATATTGCAACCAACTCGTCACAGATCATGTTGTCCGACTAAAGCAGTGGTTCTTAACCTTTTCCCTTGCTGAACCCCCCCCCTTAAAATCACCAACCAATTCTCGCACCCCTTTAAATCACCAATGTGTAATTTCATTTCTATACAAGTAACTGATAACACAATAACAAAACACCAAAATGTGACTTGATTTTGCATACATTTGAGCAAAGAAATAAATTACAGTTATACATTTCCTGTGTCTGATTTAGCATCCCAGTCCCCTTGGAACAGTTCTCCCGCCCCTGGTTAAGAAACCCTGAACTAAAGTATATTCGCACCCCAATATTTAACTTACAAAAAGTAAAATTGAAGCCCAACTAAACGGCGCTATACGTCATACCACGTTTGCCATCAACATTATTGCTATACTTCAAACAACGCTGCCCAACGATTCCATACGTCATAAAACGTTGCCAAAACGCAAACACGCCATAAAGTTGTGCCCAACTCCAGAAAACACCATAAAACGTCCCGAAACGACGCTATATGCGACAAAGTAGGACGTCGAACATTTACAAATTATCCTTAAAGGCTCCGAGCAGCGAACAGCTCTCCAGCATTGGATCGAATCTCAGCTCACTGCTTGATGTAAGCCACGAAGCACGACAAGCCATTGAAATCTTCGCCAAAGTAATCCGTCTTAATCAGACCGGCTTAGAAAAGCGGCCTGACTATCGCGTTTACCGCTTTGCGTTCGAACCACAAGCACACTTGGGTAAAGCACCTCAAGTGGATAAAGGGGGGTAAAGAACCCCTGTTCGGTCGCATGAGAGGGTGAGATTTCGCTGTTGAATATGGGCATGTGGCGTAGTCGACTTTTTCCGATTCCGACAGCCGCGGTTTTTGTGTTGAAAGGCTGTGATGGATTTGAAAGCGATTTGAGCTCGCTTTGAACAATATACAACGTATTGATTGCGGCATAGTTTTAGAATATAAAGGCTAATAATGTCATGTAAAACTTGTTTGATTACAACGCCAGTCTAAATAGGTGTTCTTATTCCAGCTAGAGTAACTTTTTCAAAATTCGCCTTAGTATTTTTCTTTTGTTGAGGTATATCGTATGGTTATTCTGCCTAACGAATAATTTTCTATTTGTTTGTCATGTCAGCAATAACCAGACACTGACGAAAGGACACAAACTAATATCCATAAAACAAGTGTGGATCAGTCGCTGTACGACAAGCTTTACGTAACAATACAAACAACACAATTTTATGTATTGTAAAAACACCCAAAATTAAATTTGCCACAGAAAAAATTTCACAACCCCAAACCTGACCCAAAGATCAAAACACAAATCTCTTAGACTCAGACTCAGCTATAGTTCTACACGGAGTTAAAAACATGGCGCGATGAAATCTACTTTTATACGCCCATACGACACGTTTCACTGAACTACAAGCAATGCGGTTTTATTTATTTAAAAAAAACGCTTTAAATTTGCAGCAAAAATTTTTTTCGTAATGCCGACCCAATGAATGGAAACAAAAATCTCTTAGACCAGCGGTTCCCGAAGTTTGCCAAAAGTTTTTCCTGGTGAACCCTTTTTAATTATAGTTAATATTTGGTTGCTCTATAAAAACTCAAGGGTCAGTTGACCCATGTTTCGTGGAGACATCAAATACCACGTTATATTATCGAATAATAAAGCATACTAAAGACTAACAAAAATGACAGATAATATTTAAAACATAGTCTAAAGTTTAAAAACATTCGCTAAAGCCTAATGTTTAAAAATTTACAGACTAATTCTTATTGCGGACCCTCAGAAACTGCTGTACGGACGCCAGTTGGTCCGCGGACCCCCAGTTTGGGAACCGCCGTCTTAGACACAGCTATTCTACGCAGAGTTGAAAACATTACGCGATGAATTGTTGACAGACAATGTTTAAAAACATTCGGCAAAGTCAAATGTTTAAAAACTCACAGACTAATTCCCATTGCAACTGCTGTACGGACCCCAGTTTGGGAACCGCCGTCTTAGACACAGCTATTCTACGCAGAGTTGAAAACATTACGCGATGAATTGTTGACAGACAATGTTTAAAAACATTCGGCAAAGTCAAATGTTTAAAAACTCACAGACTAATTCCCATTGCAACTGCTGTACGGACCCCAGTTTGGGAACCGCCGTCTTAGAAACATATAGTCTTACGCAGAGTTGAAAACATGGCTCGATGGCACTTTGTTAAGTTAAACATAGTTTAAACAGTACAGCAAAGTTGACCGCACATTTATTGGTGAAAAGCTACTTCTGAATCGCATAGTTTTGCAAAGTCTAAAAAAATGCTCCATCTATAAGGTGTTTTCTTTGTGAAATTTTCAAGGACATAAACCACTTTATAAACAAAATTCTGGGTCGGTCGCTGTACGACAGATTTTACGAAACTATACAAGCAAAACGATTTTATTTATTTAAAAAAAACAGAAACGCAAAACAAATTTGCCACAGGAAATTTTTATAACCCATAACCTAACCCAAAAAATACAAACACTAATATCTCAGACCAGGGGTTCTTAAACTTTTTTACCGCGGACCCCTAAAAAAAATTTTTGGACCTGTTTAGGCAAAATAATTTTAGAAATGACGTCATACATTTACGTCATAATACAAACATACTTCAGAAATATGCTGTTTCCTGTCCTAAATATGTGAATTAAAATAAAGTCTAAATATATTCAGTGCAAAAACGTTTTTTTTTTAATATAGCTTACTATTTTCGTTGAAAAATGGTTTGCCTAAATATACGCTAATAGTTTAATTAGGCCTTCATGGATCCCCTATAACTAGTTCACGTACCCCCAAGGGGTCCATGGACCCAAGTTTAAGAACCCCTGTCTTAGACGCAGCTATGTTCTACGCACAGTTAAAACATGGCACGTTGAAAGCTGCTGTTATATCGCTATACGGCACGTTTTTCACAGAAAATTTCTCACAACCCGACCCACAGAATCCAAACACAAATATCTCAGACACAGCTATGGCCTTAACGCATAGTTAAAAACATGGCTCGATAAAAGCTACTTTGAAGCGCATATCTTTGCGTCGGCGCCTCACTCTTAAGCAAACCTCGCCAAACGATGTGCTAAGTGACAAAGCACCGTTAAGCCTTTAAGCCCTCAGAAACAGCGGGCCCTTTGTCTTAAAAGTCCTATACCTTCTTGTCTCGCTTGCACAACCAACGTTGGTATAAAGGCCGAAACGCACCGATAAAGACTCCATCAATAACCATTGCAGTTCAATTTATTTCACAGCTTGTCAGGATACCTTGGTCTGGGTTTTTGGTTGGCGTTCTTTCTTTAACCGCCCCCAAAAAATAAAAGTTTTCTTAAAGGGCCCGAACTAATTACCGCTAAGAAACGCTTAACAATCAAACCATTTAATGTATGTTTTCGTTCGGGAACGTGTGGAGTTTCCTCATTTGCAAAGTTGTCCGCTCACAACGAGTTTTAATTAAAACTAGTTGTTAATGAAATATGCAGAAAAAACATATTTAGGACTGGAATAAATAGGTGTTTAACTATATTGGTGAATACGCCCTGTGCTCTCTAATGTCTTTCCTTCGGTTACTAGCAAAACGTAAAAATTTACAATTTCAACGAAAGACCTTCCCAAATAAACTAGAATTAATCTGTCATTTTGAATTCTTCACCTGTTCGCTGTTTTATTTGCTTATCTTAGTTGTTAAATAATAAAATCGCGTTAAACTGCACGGTTAAAAAAACAAGTTGTTCCACAATCGAATTCATAGTACAAGAGTTAGAAATCCACCAAACTACGAATGGTTACAACAAGTATGTTTTGACACTAAATTTAAAATTTTCGTCGTTTTTACATATTCAGAATAAAAGTATTTGAAAACACACCCTATAGTGTTAACAAACTAAATAAATCGTCAACAACCTTTACAAACCCCCTCCGATAAAAGACTTATGCGCTACTTAGGCATCATAAAATTGTTCCAACAATTTATCATAAAATTGATAAAAATTGTTCCAACAATTTAGGCTAAAGAATGCGGCCGTATATTAAAAATCAGTATTTTAAAATAGAAGATTTATAAGCAAAATAGTTTGATATTTTTTGTTTTTTTTAATATAGCTTAAAAAAAGTATTTAACCTTGCTTATAAACACGTTTTGAAAAATACCATTTTTATGCATCTAAGATTATAGACCGATAAACGATACCGTTAAGCGATATTTTGTTGCTGTAACTTTAATGATGCAATAAAGGTGCCTAGTTGTCAACCAAACATAGTGATGCCTGCTCATCGGCTAATGCGCTAGACCGGTAATCATCAAGTTGTTCCAACATTTTAAGCCAAAGCAAGCGGTATTAAAAAAAAACACTTTTAAAAAAAGTAGATTTATCTTTCGCCCGTCATTTGAAAGCTTGCCAAAGCAATGCAAACTCGCCAACGTTGCCAAAAACCGCCAAAGAACCACGTAGCCAGGTTATTACTCAACCCTACAGCGCAAAACGCCCCACGAGAAACGAACGGTAGCGCCTTACTAAGATTAATCGACAAGCAGCTGCTGTCTTCTTGACCTCTGACCCCTACCCTTGACCCCTTGGCGGCCCGCCCACATACGCAGAGTTCTGGCACCAGGCTTGGACAACTATAGATAACTCGGCCTGTCTAACTTGATATATTATGAGAGCGATGTGCATCTAATTCGTATCTAATTTGTGAATAGCTTTTATCAAAACATAACGTTTGTAAGTTAGAACAGTTTATCAACTATGCGGGTTATTCGACCGGAAAAGCGTATAATTTTAACAACTAGATTTGTTTAATTTTAATTTTAGTTGTGAAAGTACGCTTATGTGTGGTAATTTTAGTTCTATGGTATTTCTCAGGTTTATTCAAAATGCCGCTTTGTCCAACGGCGTTTTTCGTGTCTTTCAGTTGAAACAAATGTTAAGCAATTGAGGAAATATACACGATAGGAAATATGCTAATCGCATTTTCATGAACATTCTCATTTTATCTAAATATATAAAATATTCATGAAATATAACACTAAAGTTTAGATGTTTGTCAAATTTAGCTGTTTCAGTCACATATCCTGTGCTTTTAATTTCAACTCTATTTCCGAATTCCAAAAAGTTCTAATCTGTAAAGCCTTTGTGTGGAATCTAAAAAGCAAATGCGAGCTGCCCAAGTGCGCCTGGAACCTGTCCGGCGCCGGGCCTGACACTTGAACTCTACCGACCCGGATAGATAGCCGTCCGCGTCGATAGATCTCTTCAAGGCCAGTCGATTGCAAGAGAACCCTGGTGTAGTTTGACTTGCTTCTTTATTAAGGGTTGCTTATCGCGCCCTGGAACGCTAAATCGACGACCGCGGTTAAAGAGAGATTAGTCTCCGCCCTTTTTTGCTCGTGCAAATGGCGTTTTGCACTTGGATTTTACGGGGAATTGGTGACTGTAATGTTGGCGACTGATAAATAGGTCATCCAAAGGGTATTTTGTGCTTGGCGCTAATTTGTGCGTTTTTTTGCAAGCTACTCGTCTACACTGGAGACTCTTATACTAAGCGTAAGTAAAACAGCAAGCTTTTACCGAATCCTCTTTACTGAACTTTCTATAAGTGAACAAAGTATAGGACAATAGCTTAAATGTGTTACATATTAAGTTACATGGGCCATGTTTGGATATTGCTTCTGTCATGGTCTTAATTTTTGGGTGAATCTTGCCTAGAGCCAATCTTAATAAATCTCACCATACGAAACTTGCACTCGGCGACCGAATTAAATTGAATGTTCACTTAATTTCGGCTCGCGAGCATAGGACGTAGAATAATAGTCTATAATTTGGTCAAATCCTATACCTCTTCGACATGGGCCCTTTCTACAAGAAATCATTTAATGATAAGCGTTAAAAAGCGAGTATGTTAACAGACCCAAAGTTATAAAAGCAAAATGGGGATGCTCAAATTGGTGCTTCATATAGCGACACTATAAACTGGTGAACGCTAAAAAAAATTGGAGAAAAAACGTGGATAAAAAGCTGGCTGGCGTTTTATCGAACTATGGAAAAAAGCCCTCAAAAATTGTTGCAAAAAGGTTTGGGAAAACAATGACATTTAGCTATAGGTCACGAAAATACTAGCAAATGTCAAGCATATTTGCAAAATAAAACCAGGTTATTTTGAGTCGGCCTAGTCAACTTGTAAAATAAAAGGTTACAAAATCCACATTGTTGCAAGTATTTTTCCTCCTAAGAACTATAGGGTTGAAAGCAGGCGAAAAGTGGAAAAGGGCATATCAAGTTGCAATGTAAAGCCTCTTCCTTTTGCTGCGATTCTGTAAAGTAGCTGGAATGGGCAAGAAAAAAGATTTGTACCGAGGTATTTGCACCAAGTAGGAACTTTTGCTATTTTCTTCTGTAAAAAGTAAAAAACAAGCCTGGTTTGAAATCACAGCTCAGCGCTTTAAAGCCTCATGCTTTTGAAGCGATCCTTTAAATGAATATGCTGTTGCTACCAGGCATTATTTCAATTGTAAAATTGCTCTTTCAGCAAAATTTTATTAAAGTATCAACGTTTCGATTCTGGAAAGTAGCTGGAAAGGACAAAAAAAGCTTTTGCCGATAAAGTAATTTGGCAAAAATTAGGAACTTTGCCTTTTTCGCTTAATAAAACAGCAAAAATCACGTCTACAATTTTAAATCACAGCTCAGCGCTTTCTTCATTGCCCAACCATGCGTGCAACTTTCTTCTAAACTTTCGGGCAAGGAGCAAATTCCCTTCTTTCACGCACCATCAAAAAATCTCGGGAAAACCGACCCCGTCATAAAAGAAGATAGCGGAATGCTGCAAACGGCAATAGGTACGGGTGAAGACAGCCAATGGCGCCCTGAACCATTGCCAGCCGGTGTCAGTCGCCAATGATCGATTGTAGCTGGCACATTCGCCGCATCCGACGCCGCTCATTAGTTTCAAAAACCATCCGTTAAATTCAATTAGCGGCCGGCGCTTGTTGAACAGCACTCCCTCTCAGAACACATACAGAGGCCTGCGTACCGTCAATTTCAAGTTCTCGATTGCCCGCTGATAAACCTCGCTTGCTTGCTGGTTTGAATGCTTTGTGCCTTGCCTAGAATAGAACCTCTTGTACACTTTCTAGCAAAGGGGGTCATTTATCTACGTTGTTTGCCCGACAAAGGGGGCACGCCCGCAGATAGGGGGTGCTTTCTTGTTGGAATGCTGGTAATGACGTCACACTAATTACGTCATCAAATTGGGGAGCTTCACTTGTGGATACAAAAATATCGAGCCCAATTTGCATCAATTAGGAATGAAAGTGTTTTCTTTCATTTCCTAAAATTTAAATGCTGTATATATGTAACGAAATGCAGGTTTGAAACATATTAAGCTAGCGTCTCTAAAGAAGCACGTTTAAGGTAAAAGTTATCAAAAAATGGCTTTCTGAAAGTATGATTAAGAGCGGACATCTCAAAATCTTTTTAGCAATAAAATAAGGCAAGGAATCGTAAAAACTCGTTTTTTTTTGTAAGTTAAAATATCCTTCAGAAAGCTTTTCCTTGTAAGCTTATTCGGTTTTTAAAAGCTGATTAATATTTGACATTAATACAATATTGAAAAAAAAAACTGTTCAAAATAAGGGTGTACAATATAAAGGCGGTTTTAGGAGTCAATAAACATTTATCTAATAAAAATCAAAAATGTAAAGAAATCAGTATTTGGAAGAAAAAGTTGTCCCTTTTTTAACGTCTGTACAAACTCGAACAAAAACACAGATTTACAAAACGTGAGGCAGGTGAGAAAATGCCATGTAAAAAGGTCTCGTATTCGATTTAAATAGGCTTTTATCCGTTTCGGTGGTGGTTCACACACTCAGTGTCAAACCACATTAGAGGGTTGCCGGACAGAGGTGACATATTCCTCGCTTTGGTGGCAACATTTCAATCGGCTCTTTGCAATGTAAACGAGTGACGTTCATGTGTTGACAAGCGAGGGGATGAAAGACAAAATCGAATCGGCAACCTTTGCGCAAAAAAGGCTGATATTTTTCGCACGGTTAGGTTGATCTGTTATCACGAAAAGGGCAGAATAAATAAATTAAATTTCAATTTGGCAGAATAAATAAATTATTTCAACTTTGGGTAGTTTCAACTAAATTTTAGCCAACAGTCTAATATAATAAAAGCATATTAAGTATGAATTTAAATTTCGCTAGATACTTAAATGTGTAATAGCTGTCAACAATTAATTGTCATGCTCTCACTAATACAGTGTGCTATAAAGGCCGGACTTTTGCCAGCCCAAAGTAATTCGGATCCATTTCTGAATTTGTCAACATGGTTTTAAAGAACAGTTTTACCCTTCGCACGGTTAACAGTACTTCTATCACTTTGCCAAAAGGTTAAGTTCGATGTATTTTGACAGATTTAATAAATTATTGACCCACTTTGAGAAGTCGGTAATAAATTTCGGTTCCCAGCTCAATATAATTAAACCAATAGGGAATTGTAATTTAAGAAACTTAGCTGAGTAATAGCTGTCTAACAATTAACTTCTTGCCCTGATCAACACAGTGATTATGTGCTATAAAGGCCATATTTTTTACCAACCCAAAGTATTCGGATACTTTTCTGAATTTATCAACATTATATTAAAAATAGTTTTACCCTTCGCACGGTTAAGGTGTACTTCTATCACTTTGCGAAAAGGTTAGGTTCGTTGAATTTTGCAGATTTAATAAATTACGCGTCCACTTTGAGAAGTCTGTAATGAATTTCGTTCCCCCAGCTCAATATAATTAAAACCATATTGAATTAAAATTTCAGATACTTAACTAAGTAATAGCTGTCTTACATTTAACTTCTTGCTCTGACTAACACAGTTAATATGTCCTATAAAAGTCGGATGTTTTACCAACCTAAAGTATTTCGATCCTTTTCTGAATTTGTCAAATATGGTATTAAAAAACAGTTTTACCTTTCGCACGGTTAAGGTGTTCTGCTATCACTTTGCGAAAAGGTCAAGTTTGATGAATGTTGACAGATTTAACAATTATAGCTCCACTTTGAAAAGTCTAAAATAAATTTCGGTGTGCAGTACCACATAATAAAACAAACATTTAGTATAAATTGAAATTTCGTCTGATACTTAACTCAGTAATAGCTCTTAAGTAATTAATAAAATGTGTGAAAAACAAAAACAAAAAATAATGGGTTAAAATTGTGGTTTGTTTGATTTCAATCGACCTCAAGATCAGCTGGCAATGTGAATTCAATATATCGACAGGAATGTTTAGCTATAGTCAACTCAATTTCATTTCATTGCATATATAAATCAATTATGTAGGACTTTAAATGCCTGATCAATTTGTTACTTGCCGAAACACTTATTGCCGCCACACGGGCTATTACGTAGTTTCCAACCATCTGGTCAATTGCCATTTCTATGTAGGAGATTCAAATATGTAGTACTGCATTTACGAAAGTGGTCAGCCTGCATTTGAAGCGTTTACAGAGACTGGCCGTTTGGCATAATGACGTCACGCAATTACTTTACGACGTCATAAAGCACATGTGTCTGGGGAACAATGGGCCGCCCGACGCGCATGCGTTCACTTCCCAACTGTAAAATGTCGCGATTGCTGTTTCCACCCCTTTGTGAGTCTTTGAAGCAATAGCTCTTATCCTTTAGTTTTGGCCCTTAAGTTCCGAAGGTTCTGGGTTCGAACCCATGCTTTGTCAACTAATTGTCAAATTCGCACAAAAATTACTTTAAAGTTGTCGGTGGCATACAGGGTGAATTTTCGAAAGGTGCAGTTCTGTACTTATTATAAAACAGGGTAAAATCACTTTTTGTAAACAAGATGACGTTATTGCATTTTTCTATTTACGTAAAAAAAATATTTAGTGGCTCACGAGTCCAAATATTTTTTTGCTTGTTGTGCTTAACATAAAATTTCAGGTGGAAATACAAACTGTAAAAAGAAGTTTAAACCCGCTTATTGAAGCCTAACCGTTGATTTGCGCCATTTTCTTCATCTTTTAATTGCTTATTTCGCGCAGCATTCCCGACATTAAAGACACACGTGAACTGCAAGAAGAACGCGCGATTGTCCTACACGATGACGTCACAAAGGTAGCGACGCGACGCAAAAACAGCGCCTTATCGTCCCGGTTCCGTTCGGCATCAGAATAATCGCAAAAAGGGGGCGATTAGAATCTAAAAAAGCGACCACCGATAGAGATTCGGTTTGGTTTACATTATAGGAACAAATTTCAGATCCGTCATCTTGATGAAACAACTTTTTCTGTCACACAGAAACCCATAACCGGGCGATTTCTCACCAGCTACTGTATTGAGCAAGCTAGAACGCATCAGCGGCACAAATGAAGCCTCCATAGCCGCTAATGTCAACAGGCGTGCAAGGGGCCGCGCGGCGCCAGGTAACAATGCCCACTGTTACGTCACACGGCCATCGTTCTGTCTGGCTGTCATTTTTCGAGTGCCGCCCCCAACCCAGGCCCCTTTGCGCCGATCGCGCAACAATGCAACCGCGATAGGGCGCGATTGTCCTCCGACGCTTTTTTTATTAATGTGCCCAGCGCGCGAAGTTTAATTGATCCTCGCGTCGGAAGCGTTTGTTTTCGATCGCGAGATTCGATTGTTTGGTGCCCCGGTGAAATCGTTCGGACTAAGGGAGGTCGAAAGTTGTGCGGAAGGTTTGAAAGATGACCGTTATTTTTCGGCTGGGAAAATTTTCGCGAGTTGCTTGATTTACGTATTCTCAACTCTTTCTCTCAAAAATCTCGGAATTTCTGAAATCTCAAGAGTTGTTAAATGTGATGAGTTGTTAGTTTTCGGTTGTTGTTTGAGACGTTGCCTGAGTATTTATTTAATCTGGGGTATCTTTGGGAATAAGTTGTTTAAGTTTTCTGAGGTTTAAGAATCTTTCATTGACTTTCGTAGTTGTTAAGTCGTACGACTTTTCCGATTTCCCCTTACGAGCCAATTCTGCTACTTGTTTGCCCAACACTTTTTCCATAATCTTGTATAAAAAAAAATTTCCCTATATTCTCCTTTTTTTAATCTTTGATTGAGTTATTTGAACTTCGTAGTTGGTTAGTTGATGAATTTTCTGAATTGCATCTACTTTTTCGATAATCTTGTATAATAATTTATTTGTCTAATATAGTGTACTCTTTTATAAGTCTTAGAAAATTACCAACAGTATAACCATGCCGCTGGTGTAATGTCTTCTACTGCAATTTCAATGCGTTGAACCTCAGTTATCTGCTCTTTGTCGTTCCTTAGTTAAACGCCTTCAACCTGCGGTCCGTGATTGATTTCCGACCGACACATCATCTCAAAACTTGCTCATTTATCATGTCTTGCCCCAGCGACTTTGACACCAGCCTATTTCATATCTCGCCGCCCGCTACAGCATAATGGTTGGAGGTTGTAGTCAGACAATAAAAATATCAAAGCCCATACAGAAGTGGGTAGCATTTTGAACGTTTAACATAACTCTTTATTCGCTTTCAACATCAATTCATAAAGTGTTTTATATGAAACGCATAATGTGTTTTATATGTAATATATATTAACTATTGGAGGTTTCTGACATTGTGCGATATATTTTAGCGAACGGCAACATACAAATTAGATCAATATATTGCCACACACTTTGTAACTTTTTCCCTAGAGTGGTTTACCAGAATGTCATAATATACGAAATTAAAACAACACTGTAGAAAAACTTTTTCAATTTAATTAATATACTCGATACGCAACCTTTAGCATTGTAAACGGCACCCAGTTGGAAACCGCCGTATTAACTTAACTAAATCTAAATCAATGTGGCAGGACTTAATTAAACAACACATGAATATAAGGGATCCCAAACTGGGGTTCGCAAAACGAGTTTAAAAATCCTACATCAATTTCACTGAAATACTTACAACTATTTATACATATATACATATATATATAGATATGGATATATATATATATGGATTTTTCTGACTTTGGGATGTAAACGTATATAATAAGAAACAAATCCCTTCAAGTGGCACATTACTTTAACAAAGTATGTAGAAACAGACAACGATAAATTTTCTGTTTCACCTTCAAACCTAAAGGGCAAGTTTGTCAGATTAAAAGGTTTTGCAAGCCAAGTTTAAAAGCTCTGCTCTAAACAACTATCGCTACAAACATTGGCCGAGAAGTTACAAACGGCCCAGACTAGAAATTAAAACACAGGCTTATCGAAATGTGTCTAGTGTCTATGCATCTTGCCTGAATTTTAACGTCTTTTCAGTCACCGATTTGTTGGAATAAGGCAGGAATTTGCAAACATGCAAACTTTTTTGTAAAGCGTTTTTCACAAAATACTCTACAATATGTTTTTCACAGTTAAGTCTTTTTAATTTCCGCTTATCTGTATTATCTTGCCTAATTTTAACGTCTTCTCTGCCTTTTCATGAACTATAATTTTCTGAAATTGATGTAAAATCGCAAACATAAAAACCTTTTGTTAAGCGTGTTTCACAAAAGACTTCTTTAAATTATTTCGTAAGTTAAGCCCTTTAAACGTACCTAATTTTGTATAAAGGTCGAACGACTGTCGCAATGAAGCAACATCTCAGCGCCAGGCTGCACCCTAATCAACGTAACAACAAAACCGGCTGAGTTCTCTCAAAATAATCTCAACACAAGAAAACACAAACGGTGTTCAGCTAAACCCAAAAGGCGCTGTTGAATGCACGATCTAACATGCCAGCTCAAACCTACTGCTTGGACCAGCACTAAGTGAAATGTATAGTCCCTGAAAACTAAAACAGTGGGCGTACATTTTTATGAACGAATGGTTATTTAAAATATATTAAGGCGGCTGCTTAGGAAATAAGTTTTCCTTAGTAGAATATCAGCGACCAATCCTTTAGAGGTCTATTAGTGTTATCGGAACATAAAAAAGTGAACAAAATAGTTATTTAAAATATCTGGGAAATATGTTTTTCCTTAGTAGCATGCCAGTGGCGTATACTTCGGTTTACTTAAATCTTGTATAAATAAGGATCTTCCAATAAACTGCAAAGCAAAACTACCTACTTAAAGCAAACCTATTATTGCCTATTTATTGATTTTAGGGCTTTATTGATTAAACGATGTCAATAATCCTTTACTTAAGAGGTCTAGTGTTCTACAAAATCAAAAAGTAGGTTTACAACTCCACGTAACTAAACTTATTTATAACCGGGAAACAACTTTCTTGGAACGTTCCAATGTCATCTTTTTGCTTATCGGAGCTTAGTAAAGGCGTCTTTTGCTATCAGATTGGATCGTTGTACTTTCTGTGCAAAATATTAAGTATCGGCATCGGAAAGAATCGTCTAGTGTTGGGCATCAATATTTCAGATATCCAGTTTCTAAAACGCTAATGTATGTTTTTAACCGTATTAATTTTAGATACACAGTTTTACAGCTGTAGCAGTCCTAGCACGATTGGAATGTAACACTATCACTCTAGCTATCAGGCATTGTAATACTAATTAAAAGCAGCTCCTCTGGTAATTGTAATTCTTAACAAACGTTTACTTATATGCAAATCGAACCACGGCAACCTATGCAAATCGTCTTCGTTAGGCTGACCCTCACAGTGGTAGGAATGTCTGATAATATTGGTTTGGAGCCTATACCCGATACAAAGTATTAGTATCAGTACTCGTCCTGTACTAGAGTGGTATCGGTGCCGATCAGATGTTAAATTAATTGTTGATTAGAGCGATGATTTGAGATCTAGCGAAGAGTTTTTAAAGTTAAAATTTCTAAATAGGTTTCTCAACGCAAAAGCAAATCTCGGCTAAAAATCCTCACAGCAGGAAAACCTATCGCTCTTCTTCGTCGCTTGGTTAACGAAGCGTCCAATTCAGCCCCTTGAAATTTCGCAAAGCGCGTCAACAAGTAAACAACAGCGATCACACAAGGTCGATTGCCCCAGCCTAATTGCGGCCCCTAAGGGGGGTTAGATGGGTCAGCTTGTACCCCGCTCACCCAGGGTGCTAAAAGCGCCGGAAAAGTACTTGTTTGTACAGCCTGTGTTATACGCCTGCTACTTGTTAGATTTTGGGGTCCAAAAGAACCCCATTTTGGCGACGTTGGGGTATTTGATTCGCCCCAAATGGGGTTAGGGGTCCTCAGAGCCCCCCGGTAAGATGGTTGCGACTCAAATGTGTTTGTTCACATGTTTTTCTTTACTTGTTGTTTTTTATTCATATCAGGGCGCAATAAAACGAGTACGGAAGAAAAAAGGGCGAGTTAAATGTTTGTCCACATTTTTTTTACTACGCGATAATAAGTTATACAGCGAAAGAAAAGGACGCAGGAGAGATAAAAAATATAGCACTTAATAAGAAGCGATAGATATACGTTTACAGACTGGCCCATTTAACTCGAAATGCGGTAAATCTTATTTCCATCGCAATACGGTATTCTGATTTTTTTCACTGTTTTTACCGTGTTCTTGAACATCTTTAAAAAAGATAACATGTCTGCGAAAGAACATTTTTAATCGGATGTTGTCGCCAACTAGGTATGTCTGACGCTTTAAATAAAAAGTAACGCGATCTGATACCATATGACGTCATTTCTATTTTCACGTTCAAATACATCCGTTTTTACTATGAATAACTTTCCTAAGTTCGACTACAGACTCTTGTTCGTGTTGTCGTAAAAATTAAAATAAAAAAACGAAACAAAAAAGTGGCTAAGGACCATTTAAACACCAAAGTATTCACCTCAAAGGTATCTGTTACAGTTTTTAAAGGGGTCTATTTAGGTAAATTTTCAACTAACGAGCGCATGTTTCTGGGCACATTTGAAGTAATATTGTTCCCTTAAGTGGGTGTTTTACAAGGGGTCGATTTGTGCAAAGGCTCTTGGTCATAAAAACCTGCCATGCGGCACTAAATACATCCCACAACAAAGTCTACTAGCAACTGTAGCTTTTCACTCTGTTGGCTATATCCACCTTTGATTGTGATGTAACAGTGTAAAACGCCTTTTTACAATCGACGCGTTTTGTTTTACTATTGCTCTTTGATCTTGCAACTATTTTCTTCCGTGTAAAATTTTAAACGGAACGGGTTTTCTGTTTACAACATAAGTATTAAGTATACATTGTCATTTTGTGTTCTTAACTATAGCTGATTTATATTCACCTTCATAATGTACATATTCTTAGCGTAGTTTGCTTGCCATTTTGTAGGCGTTGTTGTTATTATATGCATTTAAAATCCACTAGGTAGTTCAGTGCTGCGAAAAAAATTGTTTCAGAAAATAAAAAAGACGCGCTCTAAAGCAAAGTGTTATTTTTGTGATGTATTGTGTAATAGAACGTATACTGTGTTGATGTTAAAGGCAAAAATAAAAACAAAGGTTTTATACTAAAAAGTTGCTCTTCCGGTTTGAAAAATGCTGGCCACAATTAACACCATTGGCACCTACAAGACAACAAATCTCCTAGTTAATAAGATAATATTTAAAAAAAAATATGGGTTTTACAGCATAAAGGTTATAGTCTTTTGAAGTGTGTTAACAAACGAACGTAGCCTATAGAAGAGAATAATTTTTGTTTGGAGTGTGTTACTAAGGCAAAAATGAATACTGAGGTTTTACAATACAAACGTAATATTTTTATCAGGTTTTGAAAAATGTAATTTTACAAACAAAACATGTTTTATGTGTAAGTGTTGTACATAACAATATGTTAGTGAGATTTTTGTTGAACCATAACCATGTAAGAGCAATAAAATAATTGGTTATATAAGTTTTTACTAGTTTGTTTGGCAAAGAAAAATATGGGTTTCACAGGAAAAATATCGTGATCTGTTGAGAACGTGAGCAAAATAACGTATAAAAGAAAATATTTTTTGTCTGGAGTGTGTCGGTAATAAAAAAAATAATTACTGAAGTTTTGCACTAAAAAAGGTAATAGTTTTTATCACATTTTGGAAAATGTAATGTAATAAATAAAAGAGATTTTGAATATTCTACTGCTGCCAGGCATTGTATCACTTATAAAATTGTTCTTCCGGCAAATCTAAAGGTTGTTTCTATTATATAAATCTATGCCAGGAGAACAATAAAAAAAAAAAAACAGATTTTGTTGTATGTAAATGTTGCACACAGCAAAATGTCAGTGAGATTTGTGTTACATTAAGACCGAATAGATTGCTGGGGTTTTATACCTAAAAAAAGTAACAGTTTGTTTGTTTCCTATTTTTTAAAAACGAACTAATTACCTGGTTACTTCGGTAATGTTTTTACAAATTTGTTAAAAAAATGAAATTACAGAATAAAATAATTTACTTTCCAATGCGTTGGTGAGTAAAGCAAAAATAAATACTGAGGTTTTAAATAAAAGCAGTAACAGTTTTTGTTGAGTTTTAGGATAAATGTATAGTTTCGGCCACAAACGAGCCTTCGGAAAAAAATGCTGCACACAAGAATGTGTCAGCGACATTCCGTTCAACATATTTGCCCCTGAAAGCGAACAACAGGCCCCAGGGTGTAACAAAACGTCCCGAGTTTACCAAAACGTCCAAGGTGTTGTCCGGCAGAGTTCATCCAACAGGCGTAACTGTGCAAATATACCGAGAACCCCCACCAAGACCAGGGCCACATAATGTATCGGCGACCTTAAATTAGTTGTACAAGCGACGACAGGCGGTGGAGAAAAGTAGCAATTCGCTTGTAAGGGTTTGTTCAGTTGTGGACAGGAAACAGGTCTAACGCTCATCACAAGCGTCTAAAAAGCCCTTGAGCCACTGTCCACTCTAAATCGCCCCTCCCTTTCAAAAGGGCGTTAAGAGTAGGTGCTGATGTGACACAAGCAGTGTTGTTACAAATGTGTTGACCAAACGTGCTCGCGGCCCTTTTGTCACAGCTCGCTCTTTAATAGCGGCCACATCACGAAAAACAGTTGCGGATTTTTGTTCGACTGTAATTTGTCCGTCGTCTTGCGCGCTTCTTTCTAACCCCATAAAAAGGGGGTTTGCGTGCTGTATCCATTCGCGCCCGATATCAAAGCGCCCCTGGGACCCCCGTGCCTGGCGCTTCTCCGGCACGTTCGGCAAACAACCCCCCCGTCCTGGCCCGAAACACCCCCAAGGGTGCGAATTCTTTTACGGGCGACTTTTCTCACGTTCTCCGGCCGTCGAATTTTCTCTCTTCGCAAAGTTTGGACCCGCTTTAATGCGCATTAACGGCGGGGCGTTTGTATTGACGCAAGTTATTAGCCAGGGACGTGTAAAGGGCGTTGACTTGGGCGTCCTCGACTTGACAATTAAATTGTAAAAAATAAAACTTTTTTAAAAAAAATCCTCGTGCAATGTCGTAGGTGGCCCACAAACGCCTAATTTTTTTTATTACTAAAATATACTATTAATCTTCACTTTACGACCAGGAATCATACTAATACCATATAATTTTTTCCAAATTTGTAGTAAATGTGACGGCCGATGTTACGTTAATTATTCATCACCGTCACATAGCGTGGAATAAATAGTCAAATGCTAAACAATGCCCAAATGAAAAATGACTAAATTAAGAGATGCGAATTACATATGGGAAACTGAATTTAGATGTGTGAGTACCAAACCGTCAAATAGAGCCGGTTAAATCTCTTACGTCAACAACTATAAAAGTGAGTGGGTGTTGTTCGACAAATAGTTAGGCTTAGTATCGCGTATAGGTTTGCACCTTATTTTGTAGAAATGCAAAATCTTTAAAATGCATTTTATATTATTTTAACGACTATTAAAAACATTTCGTTGTTTACAAATGTTTTAGCACTTGAATTTTTACACTGATGATTGAGGTATTGCCGATACGTTTGGAAGCAGCGAAATGGCGATTTTATCGAATATAACCGCTTTAGTCTTTGTGTTGAAAAACGTTTCCCGAAATAACCTTTAAAATTACGCGGAACTTACAAAAAGCTGCATTCCAAAATTCAAGGAAGAAAGAACACACAATCCTTTGCAAACATAAAGTCCTTATTGCTTTGCGCCTCTGCGCAATATTCACCGCCCAAACTGGCAACAACAAAAAAACCCATCGATCATTCTGCCCCAGGGGACCCCAGCCGCCGGCCCCAGGTGCGCCATTGACCCCAAATACGTCACGGTTGGGGGGCATCAGTGAAAGATGGGTCACCGGCAATTTACAAGGCCAAGTGCGCTGACAGCGGGGTGTGTATTGATCCTGTAAAACCGAAACCGCATCACACAGGGGTTGATGGGTGATACGTGGGTGAAGGTTGGGGGCTGGGGATATTTTGACAAGTCGGGTCGGCACGTTTTACACCTGAGGGAGCCAAATAGAGGTCAGGAAGGCAAGATAAAGCTTTGATGAGATCATTACATGCTCAATTGATGTGTCCTCTATGGCTACTCCAGGTAAAAATCACAGTAAGTTTTCTTGGGAAGTTAGTGTGTTCAAAGTTTTAACGTCTCAAGTATGTCTCATTGCAAAAAATTTCCAGTTTTTATTTTCAGAAGAAATTTCCAATTACGCGAATATTTAGTTTATTTATTGTTTTATTTCCTAAACAAATAGTACATCAGTTAATGCCAGTAGGCCATATAGCAAACGTCCACAAATATAGGATTGTAGTTCTTGTTTTTTTTTAATTTGTTTCTTATTATTTGAATCTGTAAATGAGTAACCTGTTGATTGGAATCATCAGGCAACCTAACATTTTTTGCAAACCAATTTTTATGATTGTATTTTATGATTTTTGCCATCGCAGAAAAAAATACTTCAAATGTTTAAAATCTCCTAGAACTTCGAATGTTTAAAATCTCCTCAAGTAAAACATATTTGAACTTTGTCTATCTCTATTTTTTCATGGTCGGATTGTGCAGTTTCGGAAATGTTTTACCAATTTCAATTTATAAGGCAGTCTTTTGACATTTTTTTGTGAAAATTTATCTTTTATCATATGATTTTTATCAAATAATAATTCTTTTAATTTGAACTCGCTTTGTATAAACATTACTCGTAAGTATCTTAAAAAATTTAACCTTCTTTGGATGATTCATTCTTTCTAATTTTTTCACTTGTTTTATGTTCAACTTACCCAATTTTCTCCCATACATCCACGGGGTTATTTGAGTGAACCCGCGTTTTTAGTCTGACTTGACCGTGACTTTACCGGCGAGAAAAAAAATCGCCCCAACACACCGGTTCCGCTTCACCGACCCCGGCATTGTGCGTCATCGAAAAACAAATATTGCCCCAGAAACTAGATCTGGGTCTGGTTGGGGCTATCTTGTGTTGGGGATAAATTGAATGATTGAGAAGATTTCCTGCTTTCATCTCCTAGGCAGCTTGTAATTTCAGGCGTAAATAAGTTGTTTCGCCGTGTGCGCGGATAAAATAAAGTGATGTGTTTGAAAATTTGACCGCAAATCCCAATTGGAGTGCTTAATGTATTGAAACTGTAACATTGTGTTACGATTTTGGAGCATAATGGTTGGAGGTTATGGTAAGACAGCGAATGACTTAAGTCCAAGTCAAGTCATTTGACTAAAATACATTAAAAGTCAAATAAAGTCTTTCACCAATACGACTTCAGTCAAGTCAAGTCATGTCATTTAAAAACAGTAACTTAATCAAGTTAAGTCATTGACTTAAGTCATTACCACACTGATATTTTGGAGCATAATGATTAGAAGTTGTAGTAAGACGTAGTAAAAACATCAAAGCCCAAACAAAAGTGAATATCAGTTTTTTAAACGTTTGGAATAACTCCTCATTGAATTTCAACTTGACTATATGAAGGGTTATTCGAAACATTTAGAATAATACCTACTTCTGCATGTTTTTTGATATTTTTAATACTAATGGGTAAAACGGTATAGCACCTTATGTTTTTTCACAGAGTCGACTTTACCTTTAAACTACTAATTTATTTATATTTACTTATTTTGAGTTATACTTAATATTTATAGGTGTATTGAGAAAAATATATAACGTTATTTTAATACAAGTTTAGCTATCGTTTTTACAATGATATACAGTATATGTTATTTGGAGATAAATTAGGAAAGGTAACATTAAAGTTGATATATTTAAATATGTAGGTTTTTCAAAATTTCCACAAAAATGTAAAGTTACTGTGATGGTTTTTTGCATTTAAACCTAAAGATTTTCTACAGACTCGTTTGCAATCCAGTGGTGGCTGGGTCAGGTGTGCGACGACAGCATCTTGTACTTGCGCGGCGCAGGCGAACACTCTGAGAAAAATATCTTAAAAATGCTTCAAACTTAGTCTAGCAAAATATTCCGGGGAAAAAATTCAGCAGGAATCTGTCGTAAGGATGCAATTTGCGTCATGTAATTGCTTCCACTGCACGGTCTTTATGTTCATGTGCCGGGCAGAATTTTCTATCTTTTTCATAAAAAAAATACGCTGAAATTGCGAAATTTCACGTTTAGCTAAAAAGTGTCGCGAATACGTTGTTACAAAAATACGAAAAAAATCTTATTTACCGCAAGATGACGCTGTCGACCCGGATCTAGCACCACGTGGCAGCAATCAGTCACCGGGCTTTCCACGAGTGACCGAGTGCAATTAACAGGCGTACAAGCGAACAAACGAGCGGTCAGTGATCGGACGTAGCGCTGTCCATTGTCCAACGCCCACTCGTTGGTCATTCTGTGAGCTGATGGCCACTTGCAAGTCCAGCTAGAGGGCCGAGAGTGTGATGGAAATAGCCTCTCAGTTGGTCATTGACGAATCGAACGGTTTTAAAGTTGGGGGGACACGGTTGTTTGTGACTTTTTTAAGTGCGCTGTGTCAGTGTCAGTTTTTTGCTAAACTCTGTTTCGAGTTTTGTATGCCTTGATTGCAATAAGTTTGGGCGTTTGCAAACTTCTAAATACAACTTGGTGCCATATGTCGTCTACAAAATGAAAAATAGAAATACGTCTTCATCTAAACAAAACATGCAGAAAGTGATAGGCTACTTTGTTCGACCAACAAAAATGCTCAAGTACATAGAAGCTAACATATTGTGTATTGTCGAGGGAAATAAATTTTAACAAATATAGTATAGGGTTATAATTAAACGTCTATACATTACCAACGACAATGATGAAATATTAAGAAGTGCTTGTTTTTAGTTTAAGTGCCATGAAATGCACCAGTAATATCTTTAAATGAACCATCATGTAATAAAACTATTATATAAATAAAAATGGTAGCTCTGCTCATTGCAAAATCGCCCTAATCGAAACGTTCCAGTAATAACGAATGGAAACAGGTGTAAAAATAACTAAATGGTATTTTTTCGCAAAATGCTTTAGTTATTAAACGATTGCTTTTTTCACGTGTGAAAATGTCTTGTTTGCATAGAATTTTATGTTGGTTATAGGATTTCTTTAAAACTGGCACCATAACATCTAGGATTACGAACAAATACAGATACACAATTCAAGAAATTATTCACTTTTGAATTTTGAGCGCTTTATTTAGATTTTAGATGCAACCTTCAACAATTTGATGAACATCACAACCAAGAAAATCTTTTATTTGGTTGATATCGTGTAATAAACTTTTTATACGGATCATAGGGAACATTTTCAAGTGAAGTACGCCGCAGATTTTATTATAATATGTAGTTGAAAACAAAGAGAATTGAACGACTCAGATCAAAACACTTGTAGTTCTTTTATTATTTTTATGGTTTTTTTAATCATATTTTGAATTGTATGCAGACACGAGGACTGCGGAGCTCAGAACGCCATCTAACGGATTTAACAGGAACTGAACCTAATGTAAAAAAACAGGCTTTTCAGTATCAGTTATGAGTTCAATGAAACATATTTGAAAATATAGAGTAAACAGGGTACAGTAAAATATATTTACCCCAATGTTGCTAAACAAGTATTTCAAATTTAACTTTCATATAATTTCATAGCAGAAAATATAGGTAGAGGTCTAGAGCATACATCAAGCAATATGATTAGGAATGTTCGTTACTAATACCTTATATTTTACACAATGAGGACATAAGTATGCTCAAATAAACTAATATATTTGAGGTTATCAGGCAAAAATTAGTAAGTTAACAACTGACATCTAGCCCTTCTGAAGCTGCTTTTTGATGGCCGTGAGTTCGAACCTCACTGCAGGCCTGCCCTGCTTGCGTCACAGTTGTGAGTTTTGTGTGTCTCAGTTTGCATTTTCTTACCATATATGCAATGTTCACCGGATGGCTTCGAAAAGGCTCAACGGTAATCACTCTGTATAGGAATATTAGGAATGTGGTGCAAGCAAGACCATGCTAACTAGCCTACGGTGACGTTCGAACCACGACCCATACCAGAACCAACTGAGATATAGAAGCACAAAATGTGCGCCTTTATCGTTAGACGGTACGACTCCAGAAGGGCCTAATTACGAAATACACATTGTGTGTTATAACGTAAGTGTTTAGATAAACGACTCGATTTCATTAAAAAAATAATGACACCTAATTTCTACACAGGTGACACAATGAGTTAAGTCCAAATCAAGTAATTTGTGAACAAGACTTGATTCAACTCTAGTCATTTGAAAACCGTGCCAAGCCATTGACAAAGTCATTGCTGCTTTTTTAACTCCTAGCGCTAAAGAAAATTTTGGCCTAAAGACCGGAAAATCACCTGAAAAATGTTTGATTCTATTTTGATAGTTTTAGCAGAGTAATGACGTCATTTGATACCGGATTGGATCGTGATAATTTAGGTTTAAGGTATCTGTATCGAAATAAATTATTATCAATCGTTCATTCGTGAATAAAACGTTATTGTTGCAACACGTCAGGTGTGCTTTTATACGAAACTAAAACTCGAGAACGACACAAATTATTGTGACGCAACAATGCAGCAACGAAACCCTAAACGAACCCGCGCGACCCCGTTCTACCGGAAACCACGTGACCAATTAGTTCCGCGTCATCCAAAGCGACGAATCGCGACAAAAACAATCGATCTACACAAAAGAAAATATAGAAATAATATGCAGGTATAGACAGAAAGGTGTATTGAGGTTTTGGTGTAAATGTATGGGATACAGATTTCAATCTAAATATTTCGTCGGTCCGACAAATATTTTGATTTTGAGCGTCACTATTTCAACGATCTATTCAGCTCATCTTCATCGAGGCAATGTAATTGCAACCTAGAGAAAAACTATTTAGGCAGTCAAACAACAATAAACAAAGTGAAAACGCAAAAATTATTCATCCGACAAATATTTTGTGTTAAACACGCCAACGTTTCTATGACTTATTAAGGTAATTTTCTTCAAAGCATAAAATTTAAACTTAGAGAAAAAACATCTATATGCAGTCAAACACAGTGAAACATGGCGAAAGAATAAAGCAGCAAAAAACAAGCCTAAAACATGCAGTAAAGTTTATAACATGACTTGATAACGTAGGATAAATAAGGAGGCTGCAGGTTTCCAAAGGCCGTTGCTGCACTAAAACGACAGATTTGTACTTTTATAAGATTTGGTTAATGGTTTAATCAAACAGTTGTCGGAAAAGAGTTGTGCGATTAAAACAACACAAAAACTGAGTGTATTTTACGAGATTTTAGTCAGTTTTTGTTACTTGAAGCGACTGACGAAACAATAGTACTTTTCATGCATTCGTTTAAATTCGCCCATTCTTAACTGAATTCTACAGAGATAGTTAATGTTTTAATCAAAATACCTTCACTTGTATTTAAGTTTTGTTTTCAAACGTTCTCCGACCTACACAAGTCAAACGTTGGTGCCATTTACCCTTTTGATTTAGAAGATAGGCTATCTTGTATCAAACTGATAGAAAAGGTTGGAGAACAAATAAATGAAATTACGAGAGCTATTCAGTATTGAAATTTTCTGTGGTGCCCCCTTCCCTTGGTGCCTTAAGCATTTGCTTATTTTGCTCAATGTTTAATCCAGCCCTTCTCATGACCTTAATAATTGAAACCATCGCCCTTGATACAAATGAACACAAATCGAGTCGCATCATCTGTCGTTTTGTTTTGCGAAAGGGAAATATAAACAGGAAAGAGATACGAAGCCTCTTGTTGTGTTGTGCTTACGCTACCATCGTCAAATACCCGCCTTACAATGCTTGTTTAAGTGTTTTTCCAAGCTGTTTTTTTGTTTTTAATTAGTGTTTCTTAACCCATTAGTGGCAACCCAAAATTGGGTCGTGTTTAATTAGGTTCAGTCGCCGACTGCATATTAATTGTGTATGGTTAGATTTATTAAGATTGGTTTTGAGAAAGATTTCTCAAAAATTTGGATTTCTAAAAAACATAGAGGAAGCAATACGAAGTCATGAATCATATCAAATAATTCGAAGCTTGCAATAGTAATTTATAATGTTTTGATTGCTAAGAAAAAGCTCAGTGAAAAGAATTGAGTTGCCAAACGTTCCCTAGTTTTTGAGTCGCCAAATCCATGTTATCCTTAAGCTTAGTATTTAGGTCGCCGCGAAAAAAGTTTAGAAACACTGTTTTAAATGTTTTGCTTTTATACCTCGTATTGCTTACACTAATAGGCTTAATGACTGTAGTTCTGAATAAGACAGTTTAGTCCAGAATTTCTAAACTTTTGACCTCGTTTATTTATTCAAACTTTTTTTGTAAATCTAACACCATAGTTTAAATACATTTAAGAAGATGGCCTGGCGAATAGCTCAATCAAGAAGTCTAAAAATTGCCAGTATATGTCATAACTTCATTATTTCTACCTTATTTGGCAATTTATTAAATATTCGTTTAATTGTTAAAAACATTCGTTGCCTTTGTTATAGATATTAAAATTATTTTTGTTAAATATGGAACCTTATAACATTCTATGAAACATCCAAACAATACGCTAATAGAAAAAGCTTGGATATTATCAAATTAATAAATGTCCGCTGGCTACAGGTCTTAAAGGCAGCGATTTTGAACCAGTCTTGTCTAAGGTTTGAATGACTATTCAAAATTGTAAAGATATAAACTCAAAAACTTGGTGTTTAATGCGTTATAGGCAACTTTAACGGGTTTGCCGTTTTGGCCACTTTTCAAATCATTTTCTAGCATCCAAACTTGCTTGACGCAGCGTAATCGAAATAAACTAAATATAGCGCAGCTGAAAACGCTTTTGGGCGCCCGAGACTTTAAGCTATTAGCCGCGCGTCAGATTGTTACGTCATAATTACGCACTCTGCTCCAAAACAGGTTAAATTTTAGAAGTGAAATGTCGATTTTAATCTTTCCGTTTTCAACGTCACTTAAATAGTTGTCAGACGCAACAGATAATTTCAGCAATTAAACAGTGCTTAATACTAAAAAAATTAATCGCATAAACAAAAAGTTCTCCAAAACAGATTTTGTAAGTTGAAGGGCAGCATAAAACTCACCAAGAGGTTGTTTTAAGGTGTGAAAATTATTCCGAAGTCTGTAATATTTGATTTTCGTGTCAAAAAAAACGTTTTAAAACATTACGTTTTAAAATAATTTGCTTAAACAGTTAAACGTTGAAATACGATGGTATCCAATTTGCTCAAATAACCCTAATATGAACCGAGCTCTCCTTGTTGGGCGTCAGAACACAATAAAATACTTACAGCCCTGTTTTCGTGGAAGTTTTGCGTGATATTCGCCCGGTATGCCCTTTTTCACGACAACTTACTTATTAGGAAGTTTACCCAACCATTGACGGGCTCCACGAAGCTATGAGTAACATCAGGCAAAACGACTTCGAAAAAGATATGAAAATTTGCTTGTTGAACAGTGTTTTTAAACCTAAGTGTCAAACCATAAGTTGGGTAGCTGTTTAAACTGGTTGGGTCGCCGGCTGCAGTAGTTCAACACGGTTAGATTTATTAGGTTTGATTCTGAGCAAAATTTGTAAGAATTTCGCAGAAGTAATACCAAGACGTGCCTCGTCTCTGTTATATGGGCCGAAAATTTATTTAGGGACATATCTTGTTTTGCCGCTATTCTTTTATGGTTTGCTAATTTTTAGACATGGTGTAGAATTGTATGTATAGGTGCATATAAGAGGTTTATGAGTCTGCACCCTTAGGGGTCTTTGACTGGGGGACAAAATAACAATAGTGTGACGTCATTGTTTAGTTCTTTAGAGCAGCTATATACTCATATCTAGTTTGAATTTGAATTTGTTAATGGCAAAGTCTTATGTTTTATTCGATTACAAACAGTTCAGTGAAAAAACGGGTCGCCAAAGTCATGTTGTTAAACTAGAGTTTAGTTTTCTGATCGTCGCAAACGAAAGGTTGAGAAACACTGGTGTAGAACGTGATTTTACGTCGCAATTTGCACGCTTCGCGAATACGCCAGGCATGTTTACGGAGGCAACGACGTAGCTGAGAATGTTTGGTGCGTCCAGAGTGCTTAACATTTAATGTCGGAAGTTTTTACAGCCGTTTGTAATGCGTCTGGCGCTCAGTTCAATTGCATCGTGATATGCTCCGTCGGAACACTTCAATGCTTGCGCAAGGGCTGGAATTTTGTTGAAATCGTTTCTGGTTTGATATCTTGAAACATATATAGCAATATGGCTGGAAATTTAGTTAGAATGAACTTTAAAGCCCATACAGAAGTAGGTAGCATTTTTTGAACGTTCAGGGTAAATTTAACATGGCTAGAGGTTGTAGTTAGATGTAGAATGAAAATCGGGCCCATACAGAAAAAGGTAGCAATTTGGAAAAGTTTCGAATATTTTCAAAAGCAACGTTAATGTTAAAAATAAACAAAGATTTATTCGAAACGTTCGCAAAATTCTAACTACTGTATGGGCTTACATATTTATACTACGTATAAAGTCAAACAAACGTTTCTAGATCGTGCGTTTGTAATTTTTAGGAGAAGTTAGATGGATTTTGTAAAAGTGAAAGTGAATACCAGTTTACAACATAAAGACAAATCTAAGGAATGCAGTTTTTTAAAGAATTCGATTACAGGCAACATTTTAATGTGCCAAATAAAATCAACTTTTAACGAATTTCCATAGTATTTTGTCACCATTCATTAATCACGTGGCAATACGCTACCAAACTTATAGAAAAATTCGGCAACCCAACCATTTTAAAAGCACCCCAGTTTGCGTCGCTACCAATGGATTGGAAATCACTGCTTTAGATGTAAACCAGCGGTCCCCAATTTTTTTGTCGATGACCCCCTTTTCAGTTTTCGAAAATTTGAGCGACCCCGAATTTTGATACTTAACATTTAAACTGTTCACATTACTCTACAGCAGGGGTTCTTAAACTGGGGTCCATGGACCCCCTGGGGGTCCATGAAGGCCTAGTTAAAAAACTAGTGTATACTTAAAGTAATTATTTTTTAAAAGAAACACTTTAATTTAAAATTGAACGGTTTTGGACTGAATGTATAGTTAGACTCCATTTAACTTTCCCATTTTTCGGAACGAAATAACAGAGTCATGAAGTCTATTTGTTTTGTGACGTCAATTTATGCGTCATTTTGGAGCATTTGTTGTCTACCGGGGTCCATGCAAAGCAAAAAAAATTTGGGGGGTCCGCGGTAAAAAAAGTTTAAGAACCCCTGCTCTACGGATTGTTTTAAAATTATGCTGCATAATGGTGACGTCATAAACCTAACTAGTTTTCTGCAGCAAATTCCACATAAGCACTTATTTAGACCGGCTGCATTTGCCCCTGTTACTGCTAAACTTTTAGTAAGCATTGGCTTAAGTAATGAGGTAATCTGTTTTCATACGTTCCAAGGGCAATTGCTATGAGTAATGAGGTAATCCCACCATTTAAGTAATGTCTGGCGTCCAGGAAAGACATCCAAGTTCAAAAGGCCATCAACTGGCGTTGTTTAGTGAATAGCGACCTCGTCACCTTGCGTAGACACATTACGCACTTCTTTCGATAAGCATTGGCATCCACAAACTTGGTGTTGACATTCACGCCTTCAGAGATGCATTCAGTTCTAGTGGAACGCGCAAAGCTTTCAATCTGAGCACGTAATCCCCGATCGAAAGTAGAATTCAACAGGAAACTATACAGCCAGGGATTGAATGTAGTGGGGGTAGGGGTATGGAAATTAGAAGAAAAGCCCTGAACTTATACTACACGAAAAACAACACACAGAAAACTGCTTTCTTTAGCTAGATTTGGGTGCCTATTTGAATAAACTTATACCTCTTTCTCGGCTTTTTAAGTGGACCTAACGATAAGGAAAAAAAATTAACGAAAATCTGACATTTTTGTTATTTGCTAATATTCTTTAATATTCTTTTTTCTTTATTATTGAATGACTGGCTTTTATTAAGACAGAAAAATCTACAGAATATTTGTTTCTTATATATTTATTGTCGTCAATTACCTGTAAGGGCGATTTTTACACATGCAGTTTGCCATATTTTTAACTTCCCATCTATTTTTTGTTCTTTTAAAAACAGGTGATATTGACCACTATACTTGGGTAACGTTTTACCAAACTGCCAGTTGTTTTTAATAAATCGGTTAGGCTTGCAAATATTTTTAGAGTTCCCAAAAATTTTCCACTTTTCGCCTAATTGCAAATGACTCAGTCGAGAGAAAGAACGTTTCCTTATGGGGTATTTATTTTTACCCCCTCTCCCACGCCACTTGGGCACCCCTGGCAGCTACAGACACGCTGTTACGTCACAGAGATAACGCGCGCTCCGGGGTGAGACAGTAGCGCTGCAGGAAACGTTCCTAAGAGGATATGACGTCATTGTACGTATCTTGGCAACTAGAACTAGAGAACTAGCGAAGAAGTAAGTGGGTGTTATTGCTTTGGTAAGGAGGGTGTGGGTGTATACCGTCTTTCAAAAACAGCTCCACTGGTAATTTCAGTTGTTAACAATTTTAACTACCAGAGGAGCTGTTTTTGATTATTAATATTATGCCTGGTAGCAACAGTTTATATATACCATCTTTGTTGTTAGCCGTATTCGTGTAATTCAAAATCTGGCAATCAGGGTGCACTTTTAACGACACATTGTAAAATATTGAGAAGCTTTCGCCCAACCGTGCCTCGTCGGGGAAAAGTAGAAATGCAACAATAAACAAGCTTTTCTACTTTGACCTGATGAAGCACGGTTATACGAGAGCTTGTCAATATTTTAATACAATTTGTCATTAAACTGTGCCAACTGATGTTCAGGTATATACCACGTGTGCTTGTCGCAGCAGTCAATTTAATGATTCTCACACCGCGCTTCACTTTTGTTACAAATAAATATGCAGGCAATCGAACGAGACTTGAATATATTGCACACTATTCGGTTTATAACTGATAAGATATTGATATTTAATTGCTATACCTTGTCGTGTGGTTTTTGTTGTGCCACAGGCTAAATAGTTTGAGGTTTCATAGTTGTGTGCATAAAACAATTTCCTTACCAAAGATAAAAAAATTTATCTTGGTACACATCAGATGACGTCACAAAGTTACGGGAGGTGTAAAACAAGTAAAACTAGGAAACCCGAGAACCATTACGTGTTTTCGGATGTTTGCAGTTGACAACACAAACTTCGTAATATATGGGCTTATTCGCAACTCGCCAAACGGCAGGCTGCCCAAAGAAAGTTGTTAGGGCAAAGGAAAACCAGATACAGACTTTTGGAAAGCACCACGACTACATAAGCATGTTGGAATTCTAGCAATTTCGACAAGTCCCAGCTGTAACCCTTTACTTATATCTTCTCCCCAATTCCAGCATATGTTAATGTTACTAGTTCGAATTGGTAAGTTTTCCTATAGTTGGATAAACTATAAAAAACGAATTTTATTGCCATGTTGTAACTTGTAGGTATTGAGCCTTCATTGTCCATTTCTAACTGTAGTTTTCCTTTTTCATTGTTCCACTCTGGGTTGTGAGAGTCCTATAAAAATTTGATTAACCTTGAAAAATATTTTTATATGAAATCGGTGTTATAACTGACCTTTTTAAAGAAGAAAATTTCTTTTTAATGCTATGTCTGTCAGTAAAATTCTTTCAAAACGCTTTCGTAATCCAGTTTTGCTTTTAGGCATTACTATCGACAGTGCTATGGTTTGTCTTTTTTTCAAGGAATAATCAAGCCAATCGTTTGCATGTTAAGATATTGGAGAATAATTTATAATCTACTTTCATCAGACAGCTTAATTGGAAGAAATGTGCCCAAGGCTGAAAAATTTCGTGTGTCGATGACATGACTAATGTGAAGTTACGCGTGAAACAACTGATCAAAAAACCCTTAGCGGCTGATAAAAACGTAACAATTTTCTTGTCAAAAATGATGTTTTTACATTTTTAGGCAAACTGTAGATTTACTGTGCTGTAAGATTACGCTTAAATCGGTGCTTTCGCGAAAGCATGGACAACTTTAGTTAATATGTTTTGCTATTGTCTATTTTAACCCAGTTTTTCATTATGCATCTTTAAACTTAAACGCAGCAAGCGGCTTTTGTAAGATTTATTTGTAAAATTTCTAGATTTTAGTTCTGTACGATGAAAGCCTATGGCACACGTGGTTTTACAGATTATTACAGTGTCGATGAGCTTAATTACTGCAATTAAACGACAGACGTAGCTTGTCTGGTTAACAGTACCATTTGAAACCGGTTTTTAGTTATTAATGTTTATTTCACCCACAACAAATGGGTAAATAACAATAACAACTGCTGATTTTGTCAACAATGAAACAAGACAATCAATGAAAAGGTAAACATATACACGTTGGTCGTTGATGTACCTGTAATTGCAAATTGATTGACGGTAAACAACTCCGTATTTTGATCAAGATTAATTGGGCTTATTGTAACTTAATCGTTTTTGTATTGTCCTTGATTGGTGATTTACACTCAGTTGATGTTTTGCAGTGCCATGGATTTGTACACTTACAGTTAGTTAATGTTTTGTAGTGCCATCGTAGAATTACAGTCATTTTTGGTGAAAACAATGTAGACCATGAACGGTAAGTTTTTATTCGGTTAAGTGTTAAAACGATAGATACTTACGGACGATTTTAAGCCGTATTTAAAGCTATTTAAGTTGTCGATTTGGCTTTGTATCTTTTACGAGTTGTTTTTTATTCTATAAGGCGTTTTTTCACAAACTAAAGTTCAAAACTTTTTCGTTCGTGAAATGGCTAAAGGCTAAAAACCAAGTCAGTTTAAAAGTGGAAAGCCTTGATTAATGCGCCCTTCGCATAGTTCGGCACGATTAGTGCCCGCCTTGGAAAATTGGTAGAGCTTCTGGGAATACAAAAGGCGGATGCTTGACTGTGCTGCGTTTCAAAATGCTTAAAGGCGGTTTGACTAAAGCGGTGCAAGTCGTATTGAAAGAACTACTGGCGACTTAGTTTCGTACAGGCAGTTAGGTAATGCTGTTACTGTTTTAGTGTTACTCAGGCAGTAACTATTACAGTTTCTTAGCAGTGTATATGTGTGCTCTGTAGTGAAATTCAGGCAAAATATGTTAGTTTATTTAGCCATTATTAGTTTAGATTTGAGTATTATTGCACCAACTTTCAGTAACATTTTCTTTGGTGTTTGCTTAATTAGATTAGCGTGTATTTGTGCTTTAATGTAATACTCCGGTAAAACTATGAGTGTGTTTTAATACATACATACATACGTATTTTTCTGTTCCATTGCTAAGTTTTTTGGCCTGCTATACCACACTACATGCTTGGTTTAATTAATTTGACTATTCGCTTTACTATTAAATTATGCAGTGCAGTTTACACAAGACCAAAGGCGATTTTTTGTTCACATTAAAGCATTATTTTTCAACCCATGGGTCGTGCCCTAAATTGATCGCACATTGCAATACTATTAAATGGTTCGATTTTTTAAGATTGGTTATAAGCAAAATTTTGCGCAAAGTACAGAAGTAATACGAAGTCATGGATCATTTTAATTAAATTTAAACTTATAATCGCCAATTTCTCCTGCTGTGTTCGCCTATAAAATTTCCAGTGAAGATAATAACTGGGTCGTCAAAAATTCTCTGTCATACTAACGCTTAGCATTTGGGTCTAGGCGAAAAAAGGTGAAGAAACGCTGATTTAATAAAGTGATAGCTTAAATAGAAAACAGCAAACGGTAGCGATCAGTTTAAAAGGGCAAACGGCGGATATAGCACCTAGGGTCGAACTACGTTACTGAACAAACGGTCTTTTCAAACGCTACAACAGTGATTACTTGACGGTATAACAGTGATTAACTGTGTTTTGTGCTATTGACAGCACTTTATCCTAAATATAAATCGGGGCATCGCTTTTTCCTGTGGTATTAGTTACAGTTGCGAAGCTAAAAGGAAGGATGTATATAATAAGCTCTATGCTATAGGATGCAGCCTATGAGTGACCGTTGTTCTATTTCTTTGCACAGTATAGGCATGGTTCCACAGCTGCTATGTCAAATATAAATGCCGTTTACAATGAGCTTTTTTTCTGCAAGGGACCGACCCTTTTTACACGAAGTTAGAAGTTTTAAGGCTTGTTATCTTGTAGGCCTACAAGAAACTAACTTTGTTACGACTTTCGTAGAAAACCTCGGCAGCAAATAGTAGTTAAGATTTTTAACTGGAGGGTGAATTAAATGTTGTATAAGTTAAACATTAAAATGAGAAACGATTGGTAAATGTTTCAGTTTTTTAGTTTATAAGCAGTGAAATTTTGTAAACCTTTTTAATTTCGAGACTAGTAGAAATAAAGGGTATTTTTTCCACGTGCTGTTACGCAGTAAAAACTAAAGTGCTGTATAAAGCATTTCCGTTGTTTTAAACTACAGTGTCAGTTATATTTGGACCTATATGCTGATCATATTTGCCTCTTGTATATTCAAATTGGCATAGCTGAAGAAAATAGGCCACAGTAAGCTTTGAGTTAATAAACCAGGCTACACCTGGCATTAGGCCAAGCGACCGGATGAATTTCGCGACAGCATTGCGCTCAGTTTGTTTACATTTAAACATGTATGACTCAAAGTGATGAACGCTGTGTAGTCGGTGTTCTACTGTGAGAATGTTTTTTCGTTTGCATCTATTTGCTTGTGGATGTACAGGGCTGTAAACCACCAAGTCTTTTGCATCTGAATATAAATGTTAAAATGTTGAGATTGTTGAACACTATTTATTTCGAGCGGGATTTGCGAAGCTAATGAGCCAATAGTTTTATCCTGAATTATCACACAAATGTTACAAGTAACTTAATTGCAGTGTTGTTATGTCTTAAGTAACTTTACGTGAGTGTTTTGGATAAAATGAATTGGATTGATATAAAGTGTTTCCAAGTATTTGGTTGCGTTTTTCTTGTTTTTTGTCGAATTATGACTATGGCAGCTTACGACTGCGACTAGACGTGGTTGTTTTTTTGTTAAAAATTACTTAGGACTTGTTTTATTTTACAAAATGACTTCACTGGGACTCAAGTAATTTCAAATAACTTGTTTACAACACTGGTGCATTGAGTAAACCTATAGCATTTCCTTTCCCACGTACACCAACGTTGCTAACAGTTCAGTTGTTTTGTTTTCCGGTGCACGTTCCAACTCGTGGGCAGTAAACGGCTAAGTTTGGCTGTTTTGATCGTCACTTAATAGCAAGGCTTTTCGTCGTTGTCTTCTTTGGCATGTTTTGGGTAAAATACATGTAATGTTAGCTTTAAACTTTAAAGGTTTTGTTTTGCATCGCATCAGTTTTGCCATTTGCATATTAAGAACAAGAAAAAAATACGATTATACATGAATAGATAACGTTTTGTGTAAAAATGATGTAGCCCTTTTGGCGGACCCTAAAAAGAACATAAAACCCCAGTTTGTGAATCCCTGTATTAATCAGTTTCCTATTTGCGCATTTTGTTCCGACCTTCAGCAGGTTATTACAGTACTAGTTGTTTTATGATGTCATCAATTTCGTTTCGACACTGGTCTACGCAAACCAAATTTTTTGGGGCTCTGTGTTAAAAATAAAAGAACCCAAAAAGAACCACACTGGGCGATGTTAAAGGTAGGAAAGTATTTAAAAAAGCCTGCGTATCAAGTGTTTTGAACTGCACATTACTACATTACGTGTTAGAAAGCATTGCAAAGTACAGGACATTAGCGGGAAATGATATGTTTACTGCTGGTAAAGAGAGCTTTTGACTGTTTCTATGATGTCACAGTCAGGCCAGTTCAGCAGTTTGGCCTCTCTTATGCAAATCACTGTTCATTACGAAAGCTGTAATTGAAATTTTCATGAGAAAAAAGCCTGGAATTTTTTTAAGTTAAAGCAGTGCCGTCGAAAGAGCAGTTGGCACTCTGCTGGGGATATTCCGCGTGGTTGGTTTATTATCTTAATGGCTGTCGATTTGTAAAAATGGACAAAAGTTAGTTTTGGCTTTGCTTTAATTTTGTAAGTTGACGAGTTACAAATTACAAAAAACAAAGAATTAATTAACACAGTTTCGAGGTTTAAGCACTACTTCTAAGATAAGATATGTATATGTTATTTTGCACAAATTGTATAGTAAAAACAAGACGGGTACTATTATTATGGCTAGCCTATATAAAATGACAAGTGTGTATGTTTTATTATAATCTACCACAATATTAATAGGCAGGGCATTTACTAACCGTCATTATGTATTGTTTTGGTCATACAAAGGGTCAGCTATTTTAAAACGAAGTCATATTATTCTGTTAAGCTTGTGTTCCGTTATAGTGTGTTACAACGCCATGCATTTACACACAATAAGGGCGAAGAGTTAACGATAAATTTGCGAACACAATTAACTACCTATAAAGCCTGCGGTGTTTATTTATAGTCTGTGTGGTGATTTATTGCACAAGAAGGTTTAACTGCGTCAACGCATTAACTTTTACAAATAAATTACTCGGTAATTGACTTAACATTTCAACCCTCAAGAAAAAAAATTATATGACGTGGCAGAAAAACGATTAAACTTTAATTACCCAGAAAACCAACCATAATTTTAAGTATGCACTGGATTTGACGCGCTTTTTGTCTTTACAGTGGTATGATTGGATTATTCTGCTAAAGTTTTAAAAGTTTTTTTTATTAAAAAAGTTGTTTAATTTGATCTTCATTGAGATATTCTTTCTTCAGTATACTAGTTGATCAAAATATTACCCAGAAAACCAACCGTAACCTAATGCACTGTTATTACCGCGATTTCTATCTTTACAGTGCTATGATTGGATTGATCTGCTAAAATTTTCAACGTTTTTAATCGAAAAATTTGTTTAATTTGATCTGCATTGAGACATTCTTTGGTCGCTTAACCCGTTGATCAAAAATGGAGGCCGAATCGATAAAGCGGAACGACGCGTCGGTGAAACGCATGGAGGAGATGTACTGGAAAGCTTTTGTGGAGTTTGTGTCGCCGCAAAAAAAGGCCGAAACCTTTCAAGAAAAGCAAAAACAGCGGCTTCAAAGCGACGAAAAAGAGCGAAAACGAAGTTTCGAGTACATGGAACTTTCAGACGAAAATCCAGCAATTGAAACAGACGCTGACAGTAAAAACAGCCCTTTAAAAGAACAGTACTCTGACTCACAAAAAACAATCGATTTTAAACCAGTTTCTGGCTACCTGAGCCCGCCCCGATGCCACGCCTTCGTCGATGCCGACTATGACGCAATAAAGCCAGGTATTATGACGTCATCTGGCCCAAACCGAAGCGGCAACAATAACAACGTCGAGACACTGAAAACGATCCGTGAGGCTCCTGAAGAGGAAAATAATGAAGAGGATATTTTCGAGCGGAATGACTCAAGGCATCCAGCAGCTTCGGAAACGTGGTAAGTTGTTCGCAGAATGTGATATTATTTATGACGTCACAAAATTTCGCGAAAAAGCTAAAAGCAATTCGAACGTGCCAGCTGTTCGTTCGTCACTTTATTTGTTAGATTAAACCTTTCACAGAACGACAAAATAATTCTACAATGCTCCGCGGGCCACGAGCATGTGGCCTACGGGCCGGCTTTGGACCACCCTGATACATTTTCGTAAAATAAATACTAAAGACTGTTGTTGTTCGTTAAAACTAAACAGATTAGGCCATTAAGGGACACCCCCCCCCACACCCCCCCCACCCCCCTGCCCCAAAACAAATACCAAAAAGTTTAATACATCATCTTACTCCACATATAAGCTCATCTTTTCAGCGGGCATTTAATGACGTCATGTTTAGAAGAAAGTTTTGTGGCACCCCAAGTTTTTCACACCTGTGAACACCTGTGTAAAACAAAAGCGGGCGTTTATGGGTGTCATACTACTCATTGTGGAAGACAGGCCAGAATTATAGTTTTTAAATTAGACAATAACCACACACAACTGTAGACCTTTTAATTAGCATGTTTATTTTTTCAAATTACACGTCAACAGGTCACAAAATTCTCGTGATTGGAGCCTTATTTAAGAGCTCATTACAATCCTTAAATAAACCTCCCTTTGTTTCGAGCTTATTTAAACTTGGCCTTGCCCAAATTCGCGCATAAATCGCTTCCGATTTGCACGTGACGTACATCACGTAACGCACGTACGTGATCTGTGTTCTGGTTTGAACCCGAGTTTGGCAACAAGGAGTTTTCTTAAATGTTCAACCAGTCTTTGTAGATAGCCCTAAATAGGTTATTCAGGTGGCACTATATAAAGACAAATTAAATCCAATTCTCGACAAGCTTTGACCTGATGAAGCACGGTTGTGCGAAAGCTTGTCAAGGTTTCAACACAATTTGTCTTTATATATAAAGTGGCACCTGATACTTTTCCGCTTTTTAAAAAAGGTTTTTTCTAACTTACGATTTTTTTGTGGTCAAATTACTTATAAATACTACATTTATATTTTTAGAGATATATTTGTTTTTACCTTAAAGACAGTTTTAACTTGTAATTTTAAATTAAAGTTGTACTGCAAGTTCTGCAACTAATGTAACTATTAAAATTTGAAGTTCGTTTTGTATTTATTTACTATATAAGTGATTTACATATTTTTTAATTTTCCTATTAAAATTGGAGACCATTAATTTATATTGCAATTATAGTAGTGTAAATTGCGAATTCATTTTCTAATCAATAAAATTGAAAACCATTTTGTGTTTATTTACTTAAAACTACATATAAAGTTGTTTTCTACTTTATTTCCCTTAATTAAATTGAACTCCATTTTGTGTCCGAAGGCGTGGTGAAGGTCGTTTGTTATCGTTATCATCTGATGAAGGTCAAGATTCGAGTGACGATGACGGGCGACGATCGAGCCAAACAATCTCATCGACAAAAGGTAATATTTCCTGCCGACTTCTCTTGTTTACGTCAATGTCAAAACTCGGGAATTTGAACTTCCAGTTTGAACCTATTAATAGTGGTCGAGTAGCCAATTGAATTGAATTGACTTGATTGGAGCAATTGTGTGGCGTATATCGTGCCACAAATACATGTACGATTGATAATAATTCTCAAGCAATTTGTATCATATCTTCAGGAGTCAAATTCTAGAAAGTTCGTAACAAAAAGTAAAATTTTAGAAACGTTTTTTGGTGAGCTTCGTGATTCTGAACGTATTTTCGAAATCGAAGTTTTATTGATATAAGCTATGAATTTGTAATTTACCCACAGCATTCTTAAAATTTGATAAGTAATCTTGTTTAGAACCAGTCCTAATAAATCTAACAATGCAAAACCACTGCAGTCGGTGACCCAACCAAATCAAACGGCCATTTTGAGTCGCGCCCCATAGATTGAGGGACATTTATTTAAACCAACATGTGCCTTTGTGGATATGTTAGACGTCACCATGCTTCTCGCCTTTTACTCGCGTTTGTGCTTTTACTTGTAATTTAAGTATTTTTATTTCTACTTTGACCTGATGAAGCACGGTTGTGCGAAAGCTTGTCAAGATTTCAATACAATCTGTTTTACATAGTGCTACCTATTTCTCTGAATTAAACCAGATTACAGCGAGTATATAAAAATCAAATCTTTTCACGTGTGATGTTTCTTGCAAAAAAGGTGAATCCCCTTCGTCGCCGCCCGATTGCAGCTGGAGCGACATCGTCGAGCACAACAACAATCTACGCTCTATGACGTCAGAAACGGATCACGAGCTCTTCGACGACAGGTTGGTGACGTCACCATGACGTAATTGGGTTTTGGGGGTTTTGGTTTGTTTATTGTGCGCATGCGCTTTAAACAGCTCGAAACTCCATAGGGTAACGTTGAGAGCAAAATACTCCAAAATAACGGGTTTAATCGAATTCTCGTAATGTATTTAAAAAATAAAAAAAGAGCAACATTCATTTTTAGTTCAGTTTTCTTTTCCGGTATTTTCGACAATAAAACAAAAATTTTACTCCCTAACTCTCTTTTGATGTTAAAAAAGCATAAAGAATTATTTGGTACTTTCAAAATGTTATACTGGGGCTTCCATATACCTACTACGTCTAATTCTATTTTATTTGTATATTTTTAACGACAAGGTACGTTCGTATTATTACCTTTTGCTTATTACACAAGAAACAACGTACAGCAAACTTAGTAAACCCAAAAAGCGATGGAATTTATCAAACGTTATTTGTTTAACTGTCCCGATTTTCTAATTGCTCGAAAAACGTTGCTATTGGCATAAGCGAAAACTAAATTTAACCTGTTGTGTGCCGATATCACGAATTTGCCAACTCACACATCACACTATACGTCGACATTTAGGAAATCTTTGCGTTCAATCAAGATTCGAACCGCATTAAACTCTAGGAAAAATGCTTTGTCACTTTGTTTTTATGTTAAATTGCTTGTAAATTCGCGAAACGTATCTGTACGACAAACGTACCAACTTGTACCTATACTTCATCACATGACGCGTTTAGATTTTTGAAAGCGCATGACCCGGGTAGCTTTTTTTGTGATATAACTATTCTTTATGAGGTCATTTTATTTGTTTTTCAGTTGTATTTTTCCTCGAATTTCGCCTTTTTCCTTGTTTGTTAATTCGTGACATCCATGCCCGAAATTAACTGTCCGGGCAATGGAATTGACAAACAAATTCAAAACTTGGCAAAAATGTCTCTTATTTCCTGTGAGTTCTTGCTTATTTCGGAAAAAGCTTGTAAAGTAGTTGCTTATGTCTCAACATTTGGGCGATTAGAGGGTAGACTTGGTAAAAATTTATAATTGGTTGTGATTTTTATGGGTTGAGCTTTTTAATAGAAAACAAAATATAAAAAAAAGCATTTTTCAGCATTACAACGTAAATATAGGTGATGTGAGACAAAAAAAAGAAGAACAAAAACTTGCTAAAAAGTAAAATTGTTGTTAATTGGTTTTACTGCCTATTTGAAAAATTATGTTGCTTTTTGACCTAACATTAACGTTATAGAAAGCATCTTTTTTCTAATTAAACAATGTTTTTGTGCTTTATTAACTAAAAACAAAGAACAATTTACATTTTACGAGACCTAGCATTAAGGTAATCAGCATATCAATATAGAAATATATAACCGAAAACCTGTTAATTTACTGATTGTGCTTTTTGAAAATAAAAAAGGCAAGTTGAATCTAAACAAAAAGCTGCGAAATAATAAAATAATTTTCTGAAAATCGCGTCTGTTGCTGACTTTAATAAAATAATTCGGCCAAAATGTTAACTTTTTGACAAAAATAAGAGCTGAATCAGTTGGCCTCATTAACCTCGTTATTTAAAAAACTTTGCGACATTCGGATTGGGGAATGTATTTCCAACGAATGAACATATTTGATTTACAAGCGCTTCAGATCAATTTTTTTCCGCATTTGGTCGTTTTGGGGTGTTTTAGCACCTAATTTGTCGTCAACCGAACAATCGGGAGTCATCAAGCAAGCCTAACACTTTGTGTGCAGCGCGATTTCGTCATTTTTACAATTGGCGGTAAAATGACGTACTTGTATTGCGTGTGTAGGGTACCGACGCGCAGTTACAGGTAAAAACAGCGGAAATATGTGATGCGTTGGTGATTTCACACCGCACTTATGAATGAACCTAACACAAAACAAGTGTGATTAGTCAAAGCTTTTTTTTTCTTTTAAAATAATTATTTACTTTTAAAAAATTCATTCCAATTTTTTAATTTTTACACCAAAATTTCAATTACACTTTGACCCCCTTAAAATCCCCCTTGAAAAGGAGTCCATCAGACCCCAGTTTAAGAACCCTCTGATTTGAACGTTTATAAACCCAAAAGTTGACCTGCCTAAATTGAAGTTAGGAAATATTAAAAAATCCACAATTGATTTAACCCTTTGAATTTAATAAAGACAAATACTATTAACTGCATTTTGTATAGTAATATCGGCCACCATGATGAACTAAAAAAAAATGACTCCAATCGAACCACAAAGTTTGGCGGATTTAACGGCCTAAAATAGAAATGTTCGTGTAAAAAAATGTAAAAAAATTTACCACAATGTTAAAAAATTAATGTAAAAAAACAACGTTTGAATGTCTAATGTAAAAAAATTCACCACAAAAAACAACGTTTAAATGTAGTGTACTTTTAACACGTGTTTCGCTGTATTAAAGTGCGATAAAAACACCATGTTCGATTACAGCAAACTTTTTAATATTGCGCCATGTTCCAAAACGTTTCAAAAGTCACATGCCGTTATACGCATTTCACAACTTGTCCAAATAGTTTTTTCTATCTGAAAATAAAGAATTCGTACCTGTTTTACCTCGTCGCATTATAATGGCGAAACAGCACAATACAGCAGACGTGTGAAATTCACGTAACGAACATCAATTGTAATTAAAGCGCACACTAAAATGAAATGATACACGTGTCGTTTCGCATTATGCGTGGACATTTGTCAAACGAACAGAACCATTGTGACCTGTTTTGTCCAACTCTATTATGTTTTAAAAACTGTATTTCAAACCAGGATTATACAACGTTTTTAACCGTCGCAAACCACCATCTGAATGTAAAGTATAGCCCACGGTTACACGTTGTTGATTTTTTGACTGTCCTTGTGATTTACAACAAATTGACTATTATTTTAGCGGCGTGCTTATTTTGTTATACCCAGGGGCAGTGTTTTTTTTTAAGGTGTTTTGGGGGACCTTTTTTTTTTTTTTTTTGTGATAGAAAACGTGGACCAGGATCAGTATTAAGAAACTTGTTGTTTTAAGCGCAAATGTGAAACTGAAATGAGTCTAAATACGTTCAAGGGGAAGGCGTTAAATTTTTTTTTTTTCTGATAGTCTCTGAATATTTTTTCGCATTTTGCAAATACCCCTGGTTTAGTTACCCCTGCCCGAAGCAAATATTTGAGAGCCGCCCCCTGGTAACTATAAACTATTAACCGAGCATACGATTTAGCAACGTTTCAAACAATTAATGGTGCATTAATATTAATAATCCCATATTTTTCCCTTCAGTACCGACTTCGTGCAATTTGTTCCCACCCTGTCGGCCATTGCTGAAGAAGACGAAGTGAACTGCTCAATACGGACGCTAGATGGCGTACCGGCGCACCACAGCTCGGCTTACGAACTTGACGAACCAATCATGTCAAAGTAAGTTGTACAACTATTTGGAAAAAGCAGCCAATTTTGTATGAATTATGCATTTTTTTGGCACCTGTGTTGCTTTTAGGTTTTTATTTCATCTGCCGACAGTCCGAATCTATAGAAAAGTTGAGTTTTCTTGATTGAGTTTTTATTTGTCGTGTTTTTTCACACATTATATATATATATAGATAAAGATATAACAATGTGTGCAATCTTTTTGACTCGAATTTTTTTTAAATGCTGCAAAACGTTTGTCGCCTTTTTTGTTAACAAAAATCTAAAGTTAACTATTATATATTTTATAGAATTAACCATTAATGAAACAAAGTAATCTAAATCCATTTAATATATGTCTTTTTTTCTAAATAACAAAAAATTAACTCTCTTCAAGTTTAAAAACCAACAAAAATGCTGAAATTGGGCATTTGTCTAAACTTTAAAGCTATTTTCCCGAACCGTCGTATAAATACAAATCAACATTAATAACGATATTTCTAAATGCTCTAGAAGTTTAACCCTCTCGCTTCTTTCAGTGATTCTGGTTGCATTGGGAGATTTCAAGACGACGCCTTATCCTCACACTCATTCGGCAGCTCGCTGCGTAAGTCCAGCACAATCGAGAACCTAAGCATGGATGAGTGTGAAGACGCAGAACAATGGCAGCAGGTGAGAAATAGCACATTCACTTGTTCGCGTTTATTACATTCCTTCAAAAAGACCAGTGTTGTAAACAAGCCATTTTGAAATGACCCAAGTCCCAGTCAAGTCATCGGTAAAATAACTTCCAAGTCAACTCTTTTTGAATGAATAACAAGTCAAGTCCCAGTCCAAGTGATCCGTTGCGCAAGTCAAGTCATAATTAGAGCAAGTCAATTTCAAGTTTCAACCCAAGTCATTTGCCCAAAAGACTTCAGTCAAGTCGAGTCATTTTGCCCAAAAGTCAATTTACAAACAGTGACTTCAAGTCAATGACTCAAGTCATTACAACACTGTAAAAGGCAGCTATTGTTTTGTTTTTTGTCAAACCTAGCCTCATGTTACGTCATAAAAAGATATTTTTTTTAATTACTGTTTTTTTTTAATTAATGTTTCTTTTCAATTTAAACAAAGTAAATACTCAGCCTTTTACAAGAGTAAAATTACATTCTGTTTAATGGGTAACTACAATTGCCGAGTACATCGACCATCTATTGTTTACCAAGTTTGAAGAACGAGAACCAACTGCCTCTTGTTACGTCACAAGAGTAGATTGCGTTTTTTTTTTTCTATTTAAAACAAGGAAGTTTAAAAACAATTTACCTTGGGAAACTTTGAAAAAAATGGGTGTTTTATTTAAAATTTTCAACACTTAATCCATGATTTATATGCAGACAACTCTTATTTTTGGTATCGTAAAAAGTCGCAAAATTGTTCGGCGATAGTGAGTTCTGATCACTTTTGTTATTGAAAAATTTTTAGGGACTAAATATTTAGGGTGTGCTCTACCAAAAAAGTGCCTAATTTGTATGTCTTTTATGATGTATATGCGTAAATTCAAAACTCTACAATAAATTATTTAAGAGTAAACCTTAATTTGTATTACTTTGCTAGCCAATGCTTACAAAGTTAGCTAATTTCTGTACCTAAATCACACAAACCTATATACCATTGAAAAGTTTACTACGCTCTATAAATACACATTGCTAGCCAATGCTTTCAATATGTTTTACCTTTCGTTCACAAACCCAATCTTTAAACCTCTGGAATCTTCAGAATCCCAACGATTCCCACTCGGAGGAGCGAAATGCTCCTGGATGCTCTCGCCAACTCCGGGAGCAGCTGGAGGAAAGAGAGTTGGTAGACACAGAGTAAGTGGAGCTTTTAAATGTAACTATATGGCCTTTGTTAAGGGCTTTGATATTAATATGCGCCATGAAAACCATGAAAATGGATTGTTTGCTAGTTTGCAGAAAACTATAAGTAATCAACTTTTTAAAAGCGTCGACTGATTCCATCTTTGATTAGCTATTAATTTTCGTTGAAAAGTGTTTGAATTTATTTCTGTTATTTTATGAAAATGTGTGACAACCCCAAATTATAATGGTTTGAGGTTGTGGTAAGACGTAAAAAGAATATCAAAGCCCATGCAGAAGTAGGTATCATTTGTAATCAGTGCCTTCTCACTATGTTGAAAATGCATATACAGTTATTCGAAACGTTTGAAATGATACCTACTTCTGTATGGGCTTTGATATTGTTATTACGTCTTAAATACACACAATTATGTAAAATTGTGAGATGACATCCTTTAGTAATTCTCAAAACCGTGTCCTCGGAAATTTTGTAAGTTTGGAAAGTAACACTTTCTTGTTCTTTTCCCTGATTAAATAAAATTCCCTGTTAAATCCATTTTGTAATATACGATAAACCCAGTTTTAAAGCGAAATTATCTGATACTGTTTGTTTTTTTAACTACTCGCTGAATACTTAACGATCGAGTATGTTTTCCGCAGTTTGTCGAATCACGGGAGTCTGACCGACTCTGCTTACTCGTCCCACGAAAAACTCAACTTCATGCATCGAAGCACACCAGATCTGATCAGCACGGATAGGTGAGTAGAATACTCGAATACTCGGTAGCTCTACTCTCGAATCTTTGCAAATGACCGTATTTATCTAATTCTAATGGCAATAATTAAGTGACATCTGATTACTCTACTCTCTAACTTGAAAGTTGCTAACCACATAACACTACTTTTTAGTATTTGACTATGTAATTCGTACTATTCTTTTTTAACTTGTCTGCTCGTTTATATACAGAGTACTTTGGCTGAACTTGAAATCCAACGGCTTTTAAAGTGTACTCGTTATGAAATTCACTAGCATCTGAACAGTGGTCCCCAACTAAATATTACCAAACCTTATTTAAAATGCTCTATTTCAGTTCGGAGGATTTGGAATATTGTCCGGTCAGTTACGCTGACTCTTCACTAAAGAGAAAACGAAAACGCTGGCCAACATTCGGTGTTGGTGACTCCAGGGACAGTTTAAACGTAAGTTGGGCAAGTGACAACAGCTAAAGTCCTTGTAACATAATAATATATCAATTTATATTAGTCAGTGTTTCTCAACCTTTTTAGCAGAGACCCTAATACTAAGCTTTAGGTGTAACATCAAAGCTTTCAAGAGTAATAGCATGAAGAACAGTTTAAACGTAAGTTGGGCAAGTGACAACTGCTCAAGTAGCTTGTAACATAATAATATATCAATAGATGTAAATTAGTGTTTCTCTTTCAGCGCCGACCCTAATGCTAAGCGTTAGGTATAACAGCAAAGATTTGGCAATCCAATTATCTTAACTGAATTTTTTTTTTGTTAGTTAACACAGGGGTCGGCAACCTTTTTGCACTGCGGACCGGTTTAAAGCTATAATTTTGTCGCGGACCGGCCTTAAAAAAACAACAAATGTTCAGGAAAGGAAATTTATTACAACTTTCAATGCGAACTTTATGCTTGTTTTGCCGCAAAGAAGTGCTCCCACCTAGGAATTAATAAATTAACGGAAACCCGCGGGCGGCATCCGGCCAGCCAAGCAATTTAATTTAACCCCGAAAAAAATAAAACTTTTAGACCTTAACGTTTTTTTCTTAAACCACACGTGAAAAGTTTAGGATAGACATCCGTACATGGCTTGCCAGAATGGCTTTTTTGACAACAAAAATCTTTTTTTAACGTGGTTGATGTCAGAAAAATCATTAGGCTTTTTGGCTTTTTTGTCATTTTTATAAAGTCTAAAACTAATTAATATACATACGTTTTTTAGAAACCTTTCCTGCCTAAATATCAAAATAATAAATTATTTTATTATGGGACAAAGTTTATGAACATAGTTTGCATGAAATTCTATTGCACTTTAAGGTGAGCACGCTTAAAATTAAAACACGTGATATTTTAGCCCATTTTTCGATATATTGTAAGTACTAGAAGTTAGATTTTGTAATAAAAATCTGCAATATGGATGTTGTGAACGTTCTATGTAACTCATATGGCCACAACACACTAGTTGTTTTGAACCTCACGAGAGATTGATACTATAATTGAGATTTTTTTATCATACCAATCAACCATGGAGTAGTAGGCAATATTGAAGTAGGCAATATTGAAGTAGGCAATATTGAACCATTTCCAATGAATCTTACAATGTGAACTTCTTCGGCCGGCGACTCAAATCAGACTAGGACACAATTTTGGGTCGCGACCATTGGTTAAGAAACACTGATGTAAATGAATAACAGTCGAGGTTTCTGGAAAAATGGTGCAATCAGGACAAAGTTAAATTAACCTGCTGTGAAATTTCTAATAAAGACATCGGTCTTGGCGGGACTGTCGCTTTACCAACTGAGCTACACAGACTCAGAGAGGAGCGAGTCGAGAAGCAACCATTCACCAATGCTTGCTTAACACTGTTTGTAAAACTAGCCTGTGGTGGGGTTTCAACTTACAGATTTGGCCATATCTGGATAGTCGCTTTATCAACTGAGTTACGTAGAATAAGTTGGTAGCATGTCGACACACAACCTTGTCACCATTGATTACTACATTCTGATCGTAAAACAACCTGTAGTGAGGTTCGAACTCACGACCTCGGCCATCCGGGACGGTCGCTCCACCAACTGACTTACGTAATTTGTAGCACGACAACACATAAAACTTATATACAACAAATGTTATTTGAATTGTTCAATTGATAAAACAATAAAATTACACTGTGTTTATTTGTAATTCACAGAAAATCTCTGGCTCCACCTCGCGGTTCGGTAGTTTCCGCAGAAAGCTGAGTCGAAGGCTGAGCAAGCGGGAGAAGAAAAACAAGAACAACATCGACAACTGCGAGGTAAATATAGCTTAAGTTTAACATTTGTATAAAAAAGGAAGTTTTACTAAAATTATATAAAGCGCCGACCCTTTCCACCGACAGACGAGTTTAATATTTTGAAATTTTTCAAAAAGTCCCCAAAAAATTAAGAAATTAAAGATCTTTGCTATTAAAACATTACATTTATAATTGCTCACATTTTACCATATTGTGAAAAAAACTATACCATTTTGGGTTACAATTTTACCAAAAAAAATTAATTTTTTTAGCGTCCTTCCTCTCTCCCCCGCCAGACGAGTTTCAGGAGGACGATTATGAGAGTCTTCCGCAACATGCGAAGCACAGATCATCCATCAACTCCCCCTGAAAACCCAAGACCCCGCTCCTGGTCGCTACCAAACCGGAACGAGCACACCACCGCCATCGTCATGGCAACCGACGACAGCGATGTCGTCATCAGCGAGCTCGCCATCATCTGAGCGCGTTACGTCACTGTGTGTTTTGGTGACGCCATAATGTTGGACGAAGGAGGGACCCCTAGTGGTGGTATGACAACTGAGAACAGGATTCCTCTGGTTGTGACGTCGTTTGGGTGACGATTAAATGACGTCACGAATTGTGGGGCGCGATGATTTTGCTGTGACGTCAGTGACGGCGTTCTGCCAAGTGATGGCGTAGCAGTAAGATTACTGGAACTTCTAAGTGGAGATGTCTCTTTTTTTGATTTTTTGATTAAACAAATATGTGAAAAAGTAAAAAAAAATGGTAAGACATACAAAGCTTATGTTGCCCAGTTTAGAGTTTAATAAATGTTAGTTTGGTTTAGGATTGGTGGTTACCACTCTAGTACCTGATGTTTTTTCAAAGTGTTCCTTCAACTTGTTTTGTTCTTAAAAACAATGCTTACTATCTATTACTCCCAAAGGACAGTTTAATGTCCTAGTATCAGACAAGTGAAAAATCGGGCATCTGGCAAGATCGGACATCTTCACTTTTCGGTTTTCGTAAAAACTGGCTTTTTGAAACAGAACCAAACCGCTGATCAACATGAAATAAATATAGGTCGTTTCTGAGAACTTTTTTCGTCAAAATTTTACATTCAAGATACGGTTGGAAACACATTTGGAAGTAACAACAATCTACTCGGAAAAATGACGGGGACAAATATATTGCGAAGATCGTATTTATTGCGCAGCCTGCAGTATGCATTGTATCGTTACGTCATTCTGTGTGTTTTTTTGGTCACAGATTTTATATATTTTTCTATTTGTCCGCTGTAAAGTCGTACGACCTGTTTTTGCGAGGCGTTTGTACGTAGCATATTGTGTATACTGAGAAATCCACTGTTTTTAATCTTTTGCTTAATAAAGCCTATATCCCTATAATTTAACTATAGGTAAACTGGAGGAATTGGTTATTGGGCAAATTGCCTGAATTATTAATTACTTTTAAGGGGCTAAACACTTTCAAATGAGCCGAAGCACAGCATTATTAGTTGGCTATTAAACCGGAGGTCGTGAGTTCGAACCTCACTACAGGCTAGTTGTTTTTCTAGCCTACCCAACTTGCATCATTGATCGACAGATTCGGTGAGTCTACAATGGCTTTCGGTGTATTGACTATTAAATAAACAAATCAATAATGATGTTTTGTCAGCCTGATACGCCCAAGTTTGTTTTTCGTTGTTTTATTGAAATCGCGCGACATTCTGTAAAAACAATAATATCGTAATATTTTGACGCCGTTTTATTGTTTGTAACGTATTAATATATCTGCAGCGCATTTTTCCTTTTTGGCCCTTACAGCTGCCGTTCATGTAGCAAAACCGTGGTAATTTTGAGCATATCTTCGCAACATCCAAACCAATGTGGTCGCTATATTTTCATAACGCAGGTCTCCGCCCCGAGCAGTGTATACTTCTCTCTTGTTTTTTTGTTGTTTTCTGATTCTTATTTTAAATAAAATTTACACAAAGTGTTAGGTGCGTGATTTATTCTGTACTTTGATTGCTAAGAAGCGATTGAAGTTAACGTAGTCCAAACTTACATAATCAGTAGGCATGTCCGATAGAATCGGATCGTTACCGATACCCCATTCAAAGTAGTATTAACGGAACTGAAATTTCCGGAACGGAGTGCCATGTACGCCGTATCATTGAAAAAGGATGGCCATGCCCACAAAGAAAATGTAGTTTTTTGCCTATGTACGCATTAAACACACGCATATGCATTTTTTGCTTATCTAGAGTAGGTTATAGAATGTCTTCAGTCCATTTTGATTCTATTGTTTTAGCTCAAGGGAGTCGTGCGACCCTTAGTAAGCTGTTACCAATAGGTCTGCTAGAAGCATTACAGCAAATCAGTCGATAAATAGTTTTATTACAAGCAAATCTTTGTTGCAAAGCAAAACGTCCCGGGCCTAAGGTCGCTTAAATAAAAGGTTTTACCAATTTTGATCAATTAAACGCATTTATTTTCGCTCTTCGCGCGATTAAGCTACATTTTGCGCATAGAAAAATAGGTGTTTTTTATTTTTTATCTTATTTTATGACAAGTAGCACTGTTGCCACATTGTGTTTAATTCAAACTTTGGCATTGATTTGCTTAATCAGGTCAGAATAAGAATTATTATAATAAGAGAAATATTTTTACTCCGACTTGATGAAGAACATAGTGATTTGTTTTGTTCATGTTTTATACAGTATACGGTGGCCACGTGTTAAACTGTGTAAAACTCTATTGAAGATTAACTTACTATTTCTTCATTGGAATTGAGATTAATTTTTCAACGAGTGTGCATAGAATTCTCAAAAGATTTTATTTTACTTTTTAGTTAGGTTTGGGTTCGGATGTTGTGAAGTTAGGATTATGAAACCAAACTGCTCAGGCGAGTGGAAAAAATCTACTGTTCGGCCGCCAGAAGAAAAACTGCCTCCGCGCGTGCCAAATGTGGCACGCGACCTAATAAAAAATGGCACGCAAGTCCCCCAAAAAATACGGCCAATTGTGGAAAAAGCTAAATTGCAGCCAATTGTCATTGTTTATTCACAATACTAGCAATTACGACAACAAACAATTCCTTCTGGTGTTATAACACTACTGTTTTTTATTTTTTGTATAAAATCGCTTTTAATATTATAAAAAAAATAGTTGCTAAACTTTGGCACAGGAAGAAGTTATAAGATAAAAATTGGCACGTCGGCATGTTTGAGTTGGACAACCCTGGTTTAATTCTTAGTTTGTTTTACAGTACATTCTCAAGGTTGCTGTGTGGGTTATTGTAAAATGTTCTCCTTCTTTTCACATTTAAAAATATTATTCTTGTTTTCTTACACATTTCAGTTATGTAACCAATTTAAGCAGAACTTTAAGAAGTGAGCCACGGAATATTTTCAAAACAAACGTGGGCCACGACCATAAAAAGGTTAAGAACCTCTGTACTTCAGCGTATATACAAAGCCAAGAACTTATTTTTTTCGAGTTAAATTCACAGATAACGCACAACTGCGTGTGTCAATTGGTCTGGGAACTGATCTACGGTAATTCATTTCCTCTCTTTGTGTGTGAACCGTTCAAATGTCGTTCAGGCCAGCTGCCATGTTTTTTGTTTTTTGTACTGTATAGGTTGTTGCCTAGTTAGTGTTGTTAGCCCGTTCCGTTAACGCTTATGCCGCAATATAGCTGATAAAGATATCCATTCTCACAGGTTTAGTTTACTTTACGGCCCTGGAATTTGTCGTTTTGGGCGTTTTAGCAAATTGAAAGTGTTGAAATGACTTTATTCAGTAACATGAAATAAGTGCATTTAAGTCAGTTGACTTAAATAACTTAGGTTGAAAGTAAGTGTTACATTAAATATTTTTGAAATGTCGATCAGTTTGCTACATGATCGGTTGTTGTTATTTTTTAGTTCATTCTATTACTGCCCATAATAATTAATTGGACGAGTTTATTAATTTTAATGCAGTAGTTTCGTTTATTTGTTGGAATTAACTTGTTCTAAAATAACTTTCATATGACTTGACTTGGACAACTGGTGACTTGGACGTGACTTGACTTGTCATTTTTTAATACATGACTCGACTTAAGTCATTTCAAACTGACTTGTTTACGACACTGCAATTTCAACTTTTAAATGCGATACAACAAATACCAGGCATTTACGAAAAATTTTAACCTAAATCTAGTATAGGCCAAAAAAAAAAATTTACTATCGGACAAGTACCGATACTACCACTTAGCATCGGGTAACGGCTTTAATCCTATATCATCGGATATACCCACAACAAGCCTATCAAGTTTTAATAGAAATAGGCTTAAACGGGCTACATACCATATCTTATAATGATCGCCAACCATCACTTATTTCTTATTTCACAAGCTAGGACAAACAACGCACAGCTTTCAAAATTGCCTGCTTTATAAAAGCAGCTTCGGTATTTACCGTATTCCAACTTGGTCTGCGCAGCGCAGTATAACTAAGACAATTAAACAGCCGAAGGGAATTTAGCAGTTATGTGGAGAAGGTCTGTGCACGCCAGAGTCCTTCTCTTGTTCCCGATCGTCATGATTTCGGTGATATCGACCACCTTCCTTCTTACCACTTTGGAAACGCGTCGCTTTTCCAAAACGACGACGGAAGACATAAGACGATTGTTCGGAGCCGGGAAAGATAATGAGGAAAATCTCGATTCGCTGAAGGCATCCGTGGCCGAGAAACGTCGCGAGGCAGAAAGGGTGATCGCAAACGAGTCGAAAACGAGTCTGCAATTGTCGGCCAAGGATAAAAAAGCTGCAAGTGGGACAAATAATCGAATTTCGACATCGAAAATCAAGTCTGACGACCCGTTAAACAACAGCCAAGGCGGCATTGAAAATAACAAACAAGTCAACTCCAAAACTGGCAGACAAGTTGCTGCAGTAAAAGAAAAGCTAGTTGACACTAAAAATGACAAACAAGTTGACACAGAAAATAATAAACAAGCCGGTGGTGAAAAGGACAAAAAAATTGACACTATAAATGACAAACAAGTTGACACAGAAAATAACAAGCAAGTTGTAGCGGTCAAAGAAGTGCCAATTGACCCTAGCAATGAAAAACAAGTTTCAGGAGAGGTTAAAAAATCAGGCGATGGGAGTGAAGAAAAAACAGTTAAAACTGCTAATGAACAACAAGTTGCTGGCAAAGATAAAGCAAGTGAACCTTGCAGTGGACAACCAACTGCAAATGTGTTTGAGAAAAAGTCATCTTCGCCAACAGTGGAAAAAACATTAGAAGCGGATTCAAACGAACTAGCTTCAGTAAAAAACGAAAAATCAAATTCCGCAGAGAACAACAAGCCAGTTGCGGCGGAAAAAGGAAAACCTCTTCAAGCTGTTAATAGCAATGCAATTGTAAAGGCAAATAACAAGCCAGTTGCGGCGGAAAAAGTCAAACCGCTTCAAGCTGTTGATAAAAACGCAGTTGCAACAGAAAACAAGCCAGTTGTAAAAATACACAGCGAGGTATCTGCAATAGGGGACAGCAAACCGCTTGCGCAAACAAGAGACAAGCAAATAGCTCCGAAAAATGATGGCAAACCTCCCGACAAAACAGCCACAAAAAAACCTCTGCCAAAGGTTTGCGATGACTGGAGGTTGCCGAACACTAATTGGTCAGAAGTGATAGAGCCACAGTTCAAGCTGGATCCGACAAAGTTCCTCTATCCCGGACTGATCTGGGGACCTAACAACCAGTTGGTCGGATTTTACCAAACCATATACGTCGCCATTCGTCTCAATAGGTAAGCGGGAACACACAATAAGACCTAAAGCAGAAAAATCTATAAAACCACAGTATTAAAACCAAAGATATAATAAAGCCAAAATACGCCGTAATATCAGCAACAGACTAAGAACTTAATCGTCTGAATAAGACATAAACCTGTCGGAACAAGTTCTAAATATTATTTTGGGCTGCTTGGGGTTATTGGTGGGTAATGGGTGGGGTTAGAAAATTGGTTGGGGTTGAAACTATTAGGGGAGTTAGTGATGTACTTAGGGTTGCGGTTTGGGGCTAGCTAAAATGTTGTATAGGCCTGATTCTGGCCATTTTAGGTGTTATTCCGACGGATTTTGGTCTTATGGCGGGAGTCCAGGTCACCGTCTCAATAGGTCATAACCAGGGTTGCGAAGCCGGAGTCGAACTCGGGACTCGACGGAGTCGGTTTGTTTTGCTGGAGTCGGACTCGGGACTCGAAAAATTAAGACTACATTGAACTACCCGACCTTTTTATTCTTTGGAGCATATTGTTTGGAGGTTCTTGTGAGACAACATGAATTTTGAAAATGAATAAAGAGCTATTCGAAACGTTTAAAATGACACCCACTTCTGTATGGGCTTTGAAATTCTCATTACGCCTTCTTATACTAATTTCGAATCTTCCAGAACCCTTGTCGTCCCGCAATTTCACCCTCACTCTTCCCATGGGGTAATACCCGCACAGGAGAGGATTGACATAACGCGACTGCGAAGCTTCGTTTCCACCATTTCGCTAGAGCGATTTCACGCAATTTGCAAGGGATCGTTTGACGTCGCGTTTCAGGTGTATTTGAATAGTTGTATGTCGTTTTTTTTCTATGGATATATTTAACGGTAAAATGTTAGTTTAACTTTATGTTTACTATTTAGTCAATTTAAAAAAAGAACTAGCGTAACTATTTGTAACAACAATGTAGCTACTTTATTTTTTAACAGCTAAAAGTTTTACCTATAGTAGAGAGTAATAATACCTTCAACTTATATAATGGCTGCAGGTTGTATTTATACATATGAATGAATACTAAAGCCGGTACAGAAGTAGGTTGTATAATCTTAAGTTAATGGCTGGTTTGAGTTAGACGTATAGAGTGATTCTCATATACAGAAGTAGGTAGCATTTTGTATAGCGTTCAATAAATCTTTATTTTGTTAAAACAGCACGATTGTGAATTATTGGAAACGATCACAAAATGCCACAGTCTACTTCTATATGGGCGTTCTATGTTTCATATTCATTCTACGTCTAACTATAATCGCCAACCATTTACTTAAGATTTATTCCAAGCGCTCAAAGTGTTTCCTACTTCTGTATGAGCTTTGATATTCTTACCACGTCCAACTACAATTAACCTCCAGACTCCAGACTTTATCTTAAGATTTATTCGAATTTATTTCGAAAAAATGATGCTAACTTTAGTATGGACTTTGATATTCGTTCTACAACAACCTTCAGGCATTATCTTGAGTTTTCCTCGAATAATTCACAAAATGTCATCTACTTCTGTATGGGCTTTGATACTCATTCTACGTCTAACTACATCCTGCATACATTATCTTAAGATTTATTCAAATCATTTACACACTGATACCTACCTCTGTATGAGATTTGATGTTCATTCTGCGTCTAACTGCAACCTCAACCCAATATTTAGGATTGATGCCAAACGTTTACAAAATGCTACATACTTCTGTTTGGGCTTTCATTCTACGAACACCTAAAACGTTTGTGCACTTCAAAAATAAACTTTAGCTCTATGAAAACCTTGCACACAAAAATTAAACTTTCTTTCTTTTAGACGCAGCTGATCCGAACCGCAACCGTTGCGAGGTTCGAAGAAGACACGAACATGACCCTCTACCAGATCCCAGAGGATCGTGTCAGGAAGTGGGGTCAGGGGTCAACGGAGGCTCGTTTCTCCGACCAAGTCCTCAAGGATAAACCGAACATCCCAGCTTTTCCTTCATCGCAATACGAACTGAAACCTGGGCCTTGGCTAAACGCTTCGTCAAGCTACTTAAGGAAGTTATACAACACAGAGGCGCCTTGTGCTGTTTTCTGCGGCCCTTTTAACCCGGTGAAAGTGGGCAAGGGTAACCTGGTAGCGTTGCCAATCAACGGTAGTGGCTTGTACGCGTCAGAGGTTGGCGACCAGCGGCTTTACGCGGCTATTTTGGACGCTATTAGAAGGCCGAGGTGCGTCGTTGAAGCGGCTGAGCTTTACAGAAGAGAGATATTCGGCGACGAGGATTACGTGGGACTACATTGGAGGTAGAAGGGTCCGATACTTGGCTTTTATTCCGATACCTTAGAGCAGTGGTTTTCAACCAGGGTTCCTCCAGTACAGACCAGGGGTTCCGCAATTTCTAAATTGATTAGCTAATAGGGGTGTGTTTATTACACTGGGGTTCCTCGAGCCAGTGAAATGTTTCCATAGGGTACCACTCCAGCAAAAAGGTTGAAAAGCACTGCCTTAGAGCATAATGGTTTAAGGTTGTATTTAGGTGTAGCAAGAATATCAAAGCCCATAACTGAGGTACTGCATTTAGCATTTTGTACGTTTCGAATAAGTCTTTATTTATTTTCAACACACCCTTTCTTGTATTTTCCCCATAGTGGCTGACAATAAACTCATAATGGTTGGAGGTTGTAGTAAGACGTAGTAAGAATATCAAAGCCCATACAGAAGGTAGCTAGCATTTTGAACGTTTGGAATATCTCTTGAATAAATAATCGTTAAAAATGCTACCTACTTCTGTATGCGTTTGGTATTCTTAACACGTATGACCGACTTTTCAGACAAAGCATAAAGCGATCTGACATGATTTCCAATGACGTCATTGCTATGCTGAAACAAGCAAAATAATTGATTTGAAACGAAAAGTTTTTATTTTTTTCAGGCTAATATATATCCGTTAAGATCATTACAGCGATTACCTTGGCGTTAAGTCAAGTCATTTAAAAATAGTTACTAAGTGCGATAAAGTCGAGTCATTGACTGGTAAGTCATTACTTAGGTCTTCAGGCAAGTTATTGACTTTAGTGCACCACAACACTTCCAAATAGTATGGAAACGTCGTTCTCATGCAACGTAAGGTCTATCCTTTTTGTTCCTTTATTTTTCAGGTTCGACACAAACGACTGGGTCTCGGTGCACTGCCACGGGTCCAACTCTTATCGCTTCACGGAAATGTGCGAAACAATCCCGAAAATAATTCCGCTAGACGTCGCCACAGCGATCAACGCCTCCCTGAAACGCAAGTGGACCCGAATCTACATCGCAACCCCGCCAAAACTCGACCTTTTCGGGTTCGAAGTGATCGAGGAGTTACGAAAACTGAACAAGAACCTGAAAAAAGCCAAGATAGGCTTTTTCCATTTTACCCTAAGGCGATTTGAACCTTGCTGGCTGGCGGCTAACTGGAGCAGCCCTGCTGAAATCAACGCCCTTTTTGATATGGAGATGTTGCGAAACAGCAGTTGGCTTTATTACTCGGATGTATCAACTTTTTCCAACAACGTGCGATATTTGAGGAGCGAGAAAGCCAAGGATGGCGTCGCTAGGAGAATCTTCGAGAAGTCTGCTTACTACCTCGCCAAAGCGGCCATGGAGGCGCGACACGCAATGGAAAAGCTAAAAAGCATGTAATGTGTGGTAAAAACGGGAATTTTTGTTGCGGTTTTAGTTGCTGAAAGCGACTGGCACAAACTCAAGGTGCTTTACAGGGATTTGAGTTAATGCATTTTGAAACATTTGCCGTCGACCGAATGGACTGTATTTCTAATTAGGCAAAATTCTAGACGGTTTTCCAACATAGTGGCAACCGTGCCAACACTTACTATACACTTTATACACTGGCTTTACTTGACTTGTAGCTGGTGCTTCACTGGTTATTTTTTTCAAAAGACTTGGACTTAAATTATTTTTCAAATGACCCAGCTGGACATTTTAAATTGACTTGTTTAGAACACTGCGTGTAAATTTGCCCGTCACTAAAATGCTGCAAGCAACATTCAAAGTGACGCCTTGTCATAACACTTAACGGACACTTTTTAAGTTTTTATAGATTTGGACTTACAACTTTTGAGTTTATCAATTTTAATAAGTTAAAGTTTTAAATCTTTATGAAAAGTTGACTTGAAGTTGACCCGCTCTCATAATGACTTGACTTTACTTGTATTTGACTTACTCTAAAATTGACTTGACTGGTGTTTGCCTTGGGCAATTGGTGACTTTAACTGATCTTGACTTGTTGTTTTTTTTTGCAAAAGACTTGACTTTTTACGTTATTATAGAATGGATTTACAACTTTTAAGTTTTTCAATTTTAATAGTTTAACGTTTTAGATTTTCATCCGTAATTTGACTTAAGGTTGACCTGCTCTTAGAATGACTGTACTGGAAGTTTTAAATCATTTAAAAATGACTTGTTTACAACACTGCACGTTGCTACTTTTGCCGTCCACCGAAAGGGCTATACCTTATTTCTAAGGATGTAGAATTCTATACGATTTTCCAACATTCGAAGTAAACGCCGTGTCATAACGCTGAACATACACTTATTACGTTACTATTGGTTGCCTTTAACTTTTCAATAGACAAGATTGGGATGCATTTTCGACAGTACCGGTTATAATACTATGTGTTACTTTAGCGACTCTGAACCTCTGCTGTGCGGTAAATTGGCCTGCCAAACGATTTTCCTGCTGTATTCTATTAATCGCCTTCTTCTTGTTTCTGTCGATACCATTTGTACTTCCTCTCTTCGTGAGAAACGGTCCTGTTTCTCGCCTAGACCAGCAGCCTTCTTTGGTCTCTTTGCTTCCCTGCTACCCTGCGACCTTCTGTGGTGGAATAAACCAAACAAGTTACCGTAACAGTATAATTCAGGGGTTTCTTAAACTGGGGTTAAGAAGTAATCAATTTAATTAAAAATAAAACCGTCCCGGGGTTATTTGCTTGTTATTTTACTATATATACTAACATTGTTGCAATATTAGCCGTGTATTTTTAAATAAAATGTTACAGACTTTAATAAGAATTTGAATATCAGCTTTTTGGAACAACCAGCAAAATAAAAAGTCCGGACTTTCCCATTGTCAATGAAGTATTAGCAGTTTAGGACAACTTGTTTTTGTAATTAGAATGTAGAACCAAAGAGATTTCTCTTAGGTAGAACAGACAGTATATCTGCAAGTGAGGGTTATATGAAACAGCGTAAATTTCCAGAGACAATGAAAGGTAAAAAGTAAAAACTGCTTTCGGAAGAACCTTTTGTGCCGCGCGGCACACGTGACCTTATTGTGTCATAATTACTCAAGCGTAGCAAGCGAAAGCTATTGTTGACGTTTTTTTTAGTTCATTTGCTGATGTTTGAAAGTTTTTGCAAACTTTTTTTTTGCGTTTTACGTCTCGTTGTTTTGGTAGTTTTCCACCTTTACACGTTATAGATATAGCGAAGTAAAATTTGAACACCATAGACTGCAGAGTGGTGAAATTTAACCAGAGTACTGTGACTCAAAAACACAAACAATAAGATTTTATTTTTTTTAGTTTTGCTAAAATGATTTGCACCCGTATTTAAATTTCAATAACTGTAGTAAAATAGATAATAATCTTTTCTTTTTAACAGCGATTATTTTTTCCTAAAATTTATTCCATTTCAGCAATAATACTAAGAATGCAATGTTTAGGAATAAGCTTTTATTATTATTCTTTTTAAAAACTGGAGGGTGCATACCGAAGATTTTTTAGAGTGGGTTCCACACCAACGATTTTATAAAAGCAATTAGTATTAATATTTTTAACAGATAAACGCCCCCAAAATTAAGATGCACTCTTGATTTTTCAAAGTGTATCAATACTGGGCTGCAATTTTTAGGCTGATGCACACAGCATGCGCTTAACCTTTTTTTAGATCATGCTCCCATGAGTTCTTGTTAAAATCTTTCATACATCCCAGATGGCTATTGCTATATATGTACCACGGTATTTTATAGTGTATTTGTTAGTTATCAATTATATTTATAAAACTGGCTTGTTAAAAAGCTAAACTTTCATATACGTACATTTGTTTCCACTTGTTGTGGTTTAAATTTGGCCATTTTTAGTTCTGGATTTCAACTTTTACAACTCTTTGGTAAAATACCATTTTTTTGAATATCTTCAGACCACTTATCTTATTTTGTTGAACTGTTGGTATGTCATTTGTATGTAAATTCTACCCATTTAATATCATAATTAATTTAAGTATATATATAAACAAGGTTAATCAAACGATTTTTGTTTTGAAGTTTACCCTGTATTTTATTTCGCCATTCCAGTATGTAACCTAAATCATTTATCATATCATTGTGTTCGCTTGGTGTTTTCATACTTAAAAAAAAAGATTTGTAAAAATTCACCCTGTCCCCGGACATAAAATCAAAATGGATGAGACGAACGTGGAACAGCAAAACGCCGAGCAGATGTCACTGCCTCTAAAAACCGAAGAAAATCAAGCGGAAAATCACAGTCCAAATGACCCGTCAAGCGAAAGTTCAAATCTCGGTGGCACTGAGAATTCCGAAGACACTACGACTGCACCTGAGACTACCGAAGTTTCGACACCCTCCGAGTTCGACAGCATCTCAGAATCCGGGGTTGACTCTTCCAAAGCCAGCGGGATTGCTCTTCCTTCTATCTTCACTTCCTCCCTCAACAGTCTCAAATCCTTCACCAGGAAATCGATTTCCAAAGAATCCCCAGCCACTCCTACAGGTGATTATGTTCATTAGAGATGATAAGACTCTTTTGGGACCAATATCCAAATTATTTGCCAATCTTTGTTAATCGACGTATTTGTCTAATTCAAAAAAAGGTAATTTATATTCATTAGAGGCGACAAGACTAAATTTGGGACCAATATCCAAATGATTTTGACAATCTTTGTTAATGGTGTTTGTCTAATTCTCCATGGACTCCTTGGGGTTACATGAACTAGGTTTAGGGGTTCCATGGACGCTCATTGGAATCTTGGCAGATAATTTAAGTTAAAATGTTTTTTTTTTTAAAGAAAGGCATAAATTTATAAAAGAAAATGCTTTACCATCTCCTTGAGTGTATTGTGGCTCCAGTTAAGTTTAATATTTGCACATAAGTTTGACTAGAAACAGGAGTTTTTTTAAGTTTCTTGTAATATGACAGCATCTCTGAACCATGGAAACCAAAAAAAAAAGGGTCTATGTTACAAAATGTTTAACATAAAATAGGGTAAATAGATAGCACTATATAAAGACAATTATCAATTTTATAAAAAATTGTTTTGTGAACCTTTTAACGATTGGTGTAGGTACAGAGACCATTCTAGCGTTTGCGGTTACTTTGTCTCTTACACGTTCCTTTATATATCTGACTCCAAGGAAGCAGGCCGCTAAAACACCCATTCTTAACTTCTTGAACTCTAGACAGAGTCACTTCACTCAGTAGATACTTCTTGTTAAGTATATTCAAATTTCAGTCATACACGCGATAAGCATAAAACCTAAAAATATTAAAATGCATTAAGTCAAACACCTTTAAATAGGATCGACTGTGAAATGTTGAGCCCCTCGATTTAGGTGTTGGTCACACATTAGTGAACACTGGCCACATGTATTATGACGTCATACTGGTGACCGCAGTGGGGTAATATGAGGCAATATTACTTGATAAGGCTACAATTTCAGATACTGTAAGCCTGGTTAATTATATAACTCTTTTTTATATATTAACTTTGATTATGCTGAATACAGCCAAACAATTATCAATCAGCCACCCATGAAAATGACAGCAATTGACTAATTTGGAAGTTCTTATTAAAGAAAAGTTGTTTTTATGAAAATTATATGTTTTCTTTGGCGTAAATGTATTGACTCCGATATATATGTAGGAGTGTGTTTTCTGACTCTTTAAGTTTTTTATTGCTCACCATTATAGAATGTGTAATTTTTTTTTAAAATCAATTGAAACCAAAGTTTACTTAATTTAAAAAAAAAAACTTGTTTCCTTACCTTCAGTCAATTGTATTAGTATGGCTAGTTTCTTGTGAATAAAATAACATTACTATTTCTATAATAATACTGTTTTGGTTCCAAGTGCTTTCCTATAGGATTTAAAACAAAATCATTACTTATTATAATCTGGCATTGGTTTAATTTTTCTTAGCTGAATGTTTTTATTAAAATTATTCCATAATTTTTTTTAATTCATAATTTTTCAATAAACTAAAACATCTTAAATTTTAACATGTTTGTTTCCAGTGATTATCAAGTGCATAATTATATATATTATAATTAATAAATCAAGTCATCTAATAATACAGAAACTCTAAATATGTTGAATGAGCAAAATAGTAGTAAAGCACTTTACTGATCTAAACACAAATGCTCAGTGCAAAGTACTAGCGGTATCGATAAATTTAACAGCAAACCAATTCAGCACTTTTTAGATTGATTTGGAAGAAGTGTAGAAGTTAGGCTTAAAGAAACTTTTAAGTCAATCGCCAACCAAATTGTTTGTTTTCTCTTGGGAGTTTAACCTGGCAAGTCATTACTGGTGTATGGTGTCTTCATTTGGAGAAATCTATTACAACAGGCAACCCTAAGGCACGCTTTCTATGCAAAAGTGCACCCATGGAATGGTGATGTCATCTCTGTAAACTGCAGGACGCTCAGTGCTTTCAAAAGGCGGCCTAAATTATTGATAACCCTGAGCATATTGATCGTAGAGAGAGAAAAAAGTGGCGTGCTTGTATTGATCAGTCTGGCTGGTTCCTCTACTGCTTCTGTAGTTTAACACTTGCTTACTTTTGGTAGCTCAGGTGTGGCGACCTTCGTTGTTGCAATGGCTTAAACTTTTGATTTTATCTGCCAGGTTTTTTTAGTGTATTTGCTGTTGTTATTCTAAGTTGAAACATACATGTTGTTGTGATATCTCTATATTTATTCTCTACTTTTTTTGTCCGTCATCGTGAAAAAAAACAAAACAATGCCGATCATCAGAAAAAGCCCCACCAGTCATTACAAGCATCACCCCTACCTAATCAACGGGGGCTACAACGAGGTTCACCCACAAAGGCTCCGGGACTACCGCATTTCCAGGTCAATGCACAATATTTCGAGAAGCGGTAGCTATTACACCGAGAAGATACCTCGGTCTATGAGTGCCATCGATGAAAACAGTGAAGGTTGGAAGTTGCCGTTTTGCGGAGTGCTTTCATCGGAACAAGTAGACAGCAATTCTTCCTACAGCGTAAACAGCTGCGATACGCTTGAAAGCCATAGCAGACCGAGTCTATTTATGGTTAGGAATGGACGCAGGATTCCGCGTTCTTGCAGCTACCAGCCGAGTCGTTTACCCGCAAGCAGCCCGATTAGTTCGCCAATTCCAGTTCCGCGCAAAGGTCTGAAGAAGCGCAAGACCAGTTCACGCAGCAGCGGCGGCTATTTCTTCGACAAGTACATGAAGCGGTTCCGTGCCAAGTGTTCGCGTTCACGAAAGGAAAGCGTCGCCGACAGTGAAGCCAGCGATGAAATGGAAGATGACAAACTTAAGCCGATGACAGTCACAATCACGAGTAATCGCCAAGATATGGTTTGCGACGAAAGTGTACACCGCGTTTTTCACGACTCTATCCACCAAAACGGCGACGACTGTTTTTACCCGTACTCACAGGATGATTTTTACCCGCAGCGTTACACAGCTCCGTCTAAATGGGACGGTCAGACCACAGCGGTACCAAGATCTTCAACAAAAGACAGTGGATGTGGAACTGTAACAAGTTGCAACTCCGAAGCAAGCGATTTTCCTTTGAGAAGCGATTACTTTACGCTGACGTCGAGCGTTTTTCCGTCTGATCCACCAAGATTTTGGGGTGACACGTCGTTTAACGACCTCGATGACCTCTATGCTCACCCGGTTTCGCCGGTTCCAAGTTTGACCGACGCAGCGGATGCTTCGTGTCGTTACAGCGACAGTAACAGTGAAACTTTGAAAGCTATGGAAACCTTGTATTTGTGTAACTTCAAAGTGTCGGTCGATGGCGATTGGTTGTGTCTGAAGGAAATCTGTGACGATGCAATCGCCTCCAATGCTTTGATTGCCAGCACAGTGGAAGGTGGAGTGTTTTTTTTGTGTTGTGTCTTAGAATTGTTGGCAAATTTCTTCCTGTATTATAATTTAGATATTTCCAAAAAAAAAATGAAAGTTTATATAGTATTGTAAAAAAGTTAAAATCATAAAGTTTTATTTTAGACATTTCCAAAAAATTATTATTTCGTGATCTGTCTATTGAATTGGTGCATAGCATGAAAATACAGAAAAAGATCTATATTCATATTGACCATTCTTGAGTTTTAGGTCTTTCCCAGGATTTCCTCAGTGTGTTTTGTGGTTGTGTCTTAAAATTGTTGGCGAATTTCTGATGAAGTCACTATATAATAAAAAAGAAGTAAATATCATAAAAATTTAATTTAGATATATATTTTTTAAAGGTCTTTTGAATCGGTGCAAAGCACAAAAAAAGAGAATAAATAAAAAATTCTTGAGTTTTAGGTCTTTCCCGGAATTTCTTTAGAAGTGTTTTTTGTGGTTGTGTCTTAAAATTGTTGGCAAATTTGCTATATTATAAAATTAAAAACTATGCAGTTTTAATATGGATATTTCCAAAAAAAAATTTGCTCTTTTGAATTGGTGCAAAGCACAGAATAAATCAATAAACCAAAAATGATCTATATTCATTTTGTCCATTCTGTAATACGTAGTAGGAAAATTTTCCAGATTTTAACTTAAGATATTCAGGTATTTCTTTGGAATTCCCCCAGGAGTGTTCATTATGTCTTTACATATAATTTGTTTTTTAATCTTTCAGATGAGATGAGTAAGAATGGAATCGGTGAAGATGTACGCGAAGCAACTGCAAATCAAATGAAGGTTGAAAGGAGGAATTTGCTCGGTAATGACTTAATTTCATTAAAAACATGGTTGTGGTGCATTGTGCTAGATTTATTATGTTTATAAGTGTGAAACCACAGGATAGAATGCATTCCTGTCATAGTTTATTAGGATGTTTAGTATGTCGAACAAATAATTAGAGAACTGATATTATGTTAAAATAATTTATTTGCCAGAAAAGTATTTCCTATTTTAAACTAAAAATATTAATAAGGTTTGTTTGTATTTTTATGATCTCCATACCTAAAATTCACATAGAAATCTTTTGTAAAAATTATTTTATTAACTTTGTTACAGGTATGATTAAATTAAGCATTAAAGGTCTGATCGGATCATCCCTATCAGCTGGCCATACATTGGACAGCGACCACGAATCGCTGCAACAGTTCTTCGTTGTCATGGAGTACATATTAAGACAAGGCTTAAAAAGTGAGCGCTTTTTGAAAATATAATAAATGAAGAAATTTATGTATATATATACAAAAGTTTTCAAACCACTTTCTATTTTGAGTTGTCTGTACTCCATAGTAATACCATTTATTATAACATTACTGGACTCTTTAGTTTTAACTTCTGCCAGAATAACGTCATGTGTGATTTTTAGTTTATTAAATATAGCTTTCATGTTAAATAGCTTAATTCATTAATTTGCAAAAAAACATTTTTTAACTTAAATTAACTAGGCAATTATAAAATACATAGGCCTTGTTCAACCTGCCTAAATTTTTTTATTTTTTTTATGTAATTTTGTCACTTCAAAACTAGTAACGCTGTGCTCTATGACGTATGCAAAAAGTCAAATTAGTACACTGGAAGCTTTGATATGTGTACACAACAACTTGAATATGTCAAGTTAGTTCAAACAATAGAAAAAGAGACGATGCAATGGTGATTTTTTTTTGTTTATGAAGGTGCACTTAAACAATTTGCACATTGGTGTAAAAATGTGGCACACAATTAAAAGGACAAAGTGTAGGGTAAATTTATGTCTTTAAAACACTTGGGGGGTAGGGGGCATAACACTGTGGTTTTGAGTGTTAGGGGCAGGTTACACATGTTAAACATTAAATGCACTGGTAAAAAGGTGATTGGTTAAAATTTTACCTGTAAAAATATATATATTTTTTTTAAAAGCTAATACATTTAAAGAATTATATTATATTTATAAAAGTTAAAATAAAGAGTTTCCAATTTTTGGTCAAAATTGTTTCATTTGTGTAACTCAACTAATGCCATATTTCAGCAGCAATGATTTAGTGAGCTCTGATGTCACTTAGTTATTTGTTTTTATCATTTAGATCCAAAAAACTTTTTCATTCAAAACAAGTACTTTTGGCCGGCGTTGGAATCAATTGAAAGATTTTGCCCGGATGCTAAAGAAATCACAAACAGCGTTCGCAGTCTGCCAGGAATCCGGTAACAACAGTTTCATAGTTATAGACAAATATACCTACACATCAAATATTTAAATTAGGCTTTTTCAGTTAAGTGAACCTTTCTAGTCAAAAAAGTGTTAATCGTGGATTCGTGGGTGAAAGTGTCTACATATTTTCCAATTTTCTATTTTTTTTTTTTAAATATCTTTTCTAAGTTAAGAATATTGTATACTCAAGGTTTATAATTTGCCAAATATTATCATTTAGTTTATATGGAAAGAGTAGCAAATTTGTATTCACGATGTTAACATTCCTTTTAAAATAATATTAAAATGCTAATTACCTAAAAATGCAGTGGTAGAAATTTTCCCTAAAAAAAGACAAATTTATCTATGCTACAATTACCCTTAATTGTAGGGTTCTTTTGTAAAATTTTTACCTTTGCTATCAGTAATCCAGGTCAAAAGACCAACAGATTATTACACCGTGCCACTGATAGTAGAATTCACTGATAAAGCAATCCATTTGTACAATTATAAGATTGGGTTGTGACAGAGCATGGTAATGTAGTGGTAGAAAGTGGTGGTCACTCTATTTTCCTAAAAAGGAAGAATTTTTTAAAGGTACATTTGTCCTTGTTTAATTGTAGGCTTCTTTGGTTAATTTTTTTTTTTAATTTTTTACCAACAGATTATTATCACACTACGCCCCTGATAGGAAAATTCACTGATAAAATGCAATTTCATGTTTGTACAATTATGCGCTCTTTTTATTAAGGACGCACCTTGGTCGTGGCAGAGCCTGGTTAAGGCTTGCTGTGATGCAGAAAAAACTCTCTGATTACTTCAAGTCTCTTGTTGAACACAAGGCAAATCTGAGGTGCGTATGTATGTCGGTAGTAAGGCAACTATTGAAAGAAGCACCACTCCACAATAAACATTGTTAAGCATACAATTATATATATAATATATAAAGGATAAACAACTTGTTGCTTGCAAGTTGCATGTAGCTGTTGAACACATTTTTGAGGCTTTTTTAGCTAAAGATTACTATCCAGATTATACAACCTTATTCACAAAATATATATGGTATTTTTATTGCCCCGTAATAAACTGGTTTACCCATTCTTGATATACCATTGCAGGGCATAGTTTCATAATACCCAAACCAAAATAATGTTCTAGTCTAGTGTTGAAATTTATTAAAGAGCACCGTTTGATATTACTTACATAGTTGTTAGCATACCCTTATTTTTGTTTTTATATTGATTTCCACAGTATTTCGTCTATAAAACCAAAGTAACTAACACGTACACTAACTTCCAAAACAAAAATACGTTCACTGTGTACATCGAGTGGTACAAGCACTTAAAAGACTTGAAATTAATGTCTACTTAAAGACTTAAATCTATTCAGGTCAATTGCCCAAATGACCTAAGTCAAGTCATTTTGAAATGGCTTGAATAAAATCAAGTCACTTGTCCAAAATTACTCAAGTCAAATCAGCTGATTTGTCCAAATGATTTAAGTTAATTCTTTTTATTTAAATGAAATGAGTTAAGTCATTTGTCCAAATCAACTAAATCAATTTTAAGTGATTTGTCATATTTACTCAAGACATAAACTAACTCATTTTGATAATTACTCAAGGAAAAAAGTTGTTTTCCTCAAACTAGTTAAGTCGTTGGTCATAAACACTGGTCATTGTCGTTGCAGCGAATGGTACGATGACGGTGCATTATTGATGAATGATGAAGCTACTGTACTTGCTGGTCACTTGGTCGGACTTAACTGCATCGACGCTAATCTCTGCATGAAAGGAGATGACCTTGACAATCAGGTTTTTACACTTTGATGAATATGATGTTGCTGTCAGGCATTGTTTTAATTGCAAAATTGTTCTTCCGGCAAAATTTTATTGAAGTGCCAACGTTTCGACCACCTATTGGGGCAATCTTCTTTAGGACAATATAGTTGAAACTATAGGCGAAAAAATGTATATCTACACTAGACAAACAATAAAGGTAAAACAACAATACACCACGTTCTAAATCTAAATATTGCCGAATAGATAATAATCGAAACGTTGGCACTCTAATAAAAGTTTGCGGATGAACAATTTTACACTTTCATGTAGTAATTAGCGATGTCGGTACTTTACATTTTATTTTCAAACCAAAACTGGTATTTTAGACGAAGAATATCGCGTTTAGATCCAACTAAACGTCATTAACTATGTTCAAATAAGCAAATGAATGAAATTTAAAGCTTAAAAACTCTATTTTATAGGTTATTAGGAAAAATATTACTTAAGCTTTTTGTAATAAGTTTTTTTACATGCAGCTGTGAACCTATTATATTTTTTGATTTGCCTTTCAAAGAAGAAATGTGTGCGTTGAATAACAATTCATGGCTGAAACTTATATATTTATTTGCATCTATATGTGAACTGTGTAAATAAAGATGTACCTATTTATTGCAAATGTTTTGTAAAAGCTGTGTTACATTTTGCTTAAATTACAATTTACAAATCTAGTAACTTATAGCTGCTTCGTCGTCGTTTTAAAAGTTGCCATTTGTTGCTGTTATCTGGCAATATTAAAAGAATATCAGTCTTAAGTTAACTGAGCTCGTTCTGAGCACACAAACAGTAGAAACAAACTTACTTTAAACATTTCGGGGTTTAAATCAAAATGGATAAGAAGTAATCTTCCAAGTCATTTACAACTGGTCCAAAGTTTAACATTATTTATTTGAAACTAGATGACTGGATGGCACTATATCTAATTTAAACATAGCCATTTTAACTATCCTAAAAAAGAAATCTTTAAGCAAAACTTCTAATTCTTAATTTTTTTTCTGCTTTTAAAATTCCAGGCCAGCCTTTTAATCTTTATTTTGCCCAAATATGTTCAATTTGTGCCTATTTTTATATATTTTTGCGATTTATTAGTTATTGCGATTTATTTATTTTCATTTATTTACATTTCAGGTAACTGTAATCGACTACAGCATGTACATGAAGGACGCAAACCGTACTTTTTCAACCGCTGGAGATTCACTTCAGGACGACGAAAACGAAAGCGCGATGAAGAAACTTCTCGACCAGAAAAACTACCTGGAAGAACGAAACAGGTTCAATAAACTGTTAAAATTAAATTTTTACCTGCTTAAATACAATAAAAGGGTTGGTACAAAGTCTTTTACTTTTTTAAAAACCTGAATGTCTTTAAATTAAATTGCGTATTGAAAAAGCTTTTTTAGTATTTGTTTATTGTGTTGGATGTTATTCGAATTACGTAAAGCGATCCATATTTAGGTCTTTGAAAAACTTTTTATTTTCTTTGAAAATTATTTTAATGTCTTTCCTTAATTTTAATGTTTATTTGATGTCCAGTTAGTTATATGTTTAGAAATGCCGCTGGAAAACAATATTTTAGTTGGCAATGGAATTCATAGTTTTAGAGCATAATGGCTGGAGGTTGTAGTAAGAACAGAAGCATAGACTATGTTGAAAATGAATAAAGAGTTGTTGGAAACGTTCAAAATAATACCTACTTTTCTATGGAATTCGATATTCTTAGGGCATTTATGGTGTTTCGTTTTTGTTTTTCAACAATACGTCGTTTCTTATTTAGGTCTTTTACAAGTTTTGAATGTCTTCGAATTATTTTCACAAAAGTGTTTGTCAAACCTGGATAACTCGTGATCCGATAATCTTGTACAAGTTTTCTCCTTATAGGCACTTTTTATTGCATTGTCTTTGAAAAATTCAATGTTTTCCCTTAATATTAAATTTTATTTTATGTCCAGTTAAGTTATATGTTTAGAAAATGCCGTTGTGAAACGTTTTTTTAGCTATTTTTCTAGTTGAAAATGGCGTTCATAGTTTTCTAGAATAATGGCTGGAGGTTGTAGTAGGACGTAGTAAGAATATCAAAGCCCATACATAAGTATAGGCTATATTGAAATTAATAAAGAGTGATTAAAAACGGGAACAAAATGATACCCACTTCTGTATGGGCTTTGATATTCTTACTACGTGTTACAACAACCTCCAACCATTATGCTATAAAAAAAAATAATAATAAAAAAAAATAAAATAAAATAAATGCTATTGTCGACTAAAAATAGCTAGAAAAAATTGTTTCATAAAACGGTTTGCGGAACCTGGATATTACGTGTTCTGTTGTTAATGTCATGCGAATTTGCTTCAAGGCATTTAGAGACGTCTTCTGCGGAACTCCAGAAGCGAGTTGAGTTTTTGGAAGATGAGAATCACACGATTAAGATGGAGCTGAGCGCTGTTAAGATTCAACTCGAAGAAACCAAAATGGACAAGCAGCGAATGATCAATGAGAAACAAGACATGGCTGCTTTTCACCAGAAAACCATAGAAGTTGGTACTTTGGAATTAGTCTTGTTTCTGTTTTTTGTTTGTTTTTTTTGTGCGCGCTTTTATGTTTTACGTAGACTAGGGTTTTCAATTTTTTTTGACACATTTTTTTGTCAAGATAATTTTTGTGAGATTTTTCACTGTAATGTTTGCAATTTCTGTAAGTGCTAGTGAATACACTTGATTTTGTTTTAATGGATTTAATAATTCATTTTGGACACTGGACAGCAAGCAGGAAACTTATTTGCGTCAAAACGTTACTAATGAAACGGAAAAACCATTGCTTGCTTTGACTTTCTCATACAGGACTGGTCCGAAACTATTAATAATACACTTTATTATTCACGCTTGTCACAGAGTAAAAAAAAACATGTCTTCCAAAAGTCTTTGAATTTATCTTATGTGCAACTTAAGTTATGTTTTGTAAAACATTTTGTTTAAACTATTGTTATTGGTCGACCTTGACAATTACACTGTTTTGTTTTTTGACTAACATTTAAAACATTCAAAATGATACCTAATTCTGCACGGGCCTTGATATTCTTATTACGTCCTACTACAACAGAGGTCGGCAACCTTTCGTATGCAGTGTGCCAGTTTATGAATAATTTCAAAATATTAACAACTTACTGCCTTATCACTTTCAAAATTTGGTATTGCGCATGCGCACACGTCGGACGGTAGTTTTACCTTTTACCTAGTCTTACATGAATTCTGAGTCCGAATCCGCAGCTCTCCTGTGATCTGCTAATTTACAAATGATCTGACATCTACGTATCTCGGGTGACGCCAATAAATTTCATTTCATAAGTTAAATTCTATAAAAATAACCTAACCCTGCTGAAACAAAACGAACTGTAACGAGCACAATACTTATTTTGGTTTTGAAATATACTTACCTGGAAGTGTTAACTATCAGTTTCGCTAGTTTGTTTTCTCAGTCTCGCAAAAAATCACGTGCTTACTTTAAATGTAGAATTAACGCAGTAAACATCACGCCAATTTTAAGGCATTGGGACGTAATGCGAACGGTTGTTCGTAACCAACAAGTTTAACGGCCACAAAAATAATGTTAAATTCAACAGTTAAGACACTAATTTGTGACACGGACTGTGTGCAACCATTTCGTTAGCGCTAGGGTTAGTGTTTATATATATAAAGTTAATGACGTGATAGTGCAATGGTTGCACTTTACGTGCGCGTTAAATCAATTGGCGTGCCAGCAAAAATCATCTCGCGTGCCACAAATGGCACGCGTGTCAGGGGTTGCCGACCCCTGTACTAAAACCTCCAACCATTATGCCCCAAATTTCACTAAATGTGGTCCAACCTTGTATGTCAACACTTTTCTTTCAAAGGATCGCGAAAAGGACTTGGACACTGAGCGTCTCACTCTACGCACTTCTAGAGCCGAGCTGGACGAAATGTACACACAGATACAGAAGCAACTGCGTAACGAAACCAACATGAGAATGGTATGTAAAGTAAGATAAACACTACCCCTTATTAAAAAGCATCGCTGAGCTGACAAGAATTCGACAATTTGAAAGTTGGAAGACAATTTTCTTAAACTTAGCAAGCAATTTTTAAGTTGGCAGGCTATTTGAAATTTCGCAAGCAACTAAAATTGCCTGGTCATTTAAACGAAATTACGTTTTAAGCCCAATTTTACCTCCCCTTTTATATATTGCACTACGCTTCCAAATATTCAACAGTAATATATTTACATTTTATGAACAGGTTTAAAATCTCACCCTACATGTATGACAACTCAGACGGCAGAAGAGTAGTCACGTTTTCCCAAGGGCGTGTGATCCTGCAGTGAGATTCGAACTCAAGGCCTCCGGTCATACCGGGACCGTCGCTTTACCAACTGAGCTCATATAGGCCTGTACACACAGAGTGTAAGCATTAGCGTATGATTGTTTTTCGACTTGCTCCCCTCTGAGCCCACGTATAGCTCAGTTGGTAGAGCTACGGTCCCGGTGTGACCGGAGGTCCTGCGTTCGAACCTCACTGCAGGCTAGTTTGTTTTTCTAGCCTGCCTTGCTTGTATCATTGATCGACAGATTCGGTGAATCTGCGATGGCTTTTCGATGTACTAATCATACGTAAAACGGAATCGGGTCAAAAAGCAGCTTCCTAATGTGTGTGTCTTTCATTGTAAGTATTCGAGGTTAAAGATCGTTTTTTGTTTCAGGATGTTGAGAAAGAACTGGAGCTTCAGATGTCGTTAAAGAACGAGCTCGAAGTTGCGATGCGTTTGCTCGAGAAGGACATTTACGACAAGCAAGACGGGCTCATTACATTAAGGGAACAACTCGATAACGTAAAGGCAATCAACATGGACATCTACAAGAAGCTGCAGGTAACACAACTGCTTTATACATTTCGAAAATCCAGTCAGAGTTGCGAAACGATTTTTTCACATTACAAGGAATATATGTTTTTCTGGCAAAATACAATAAATTCAAAAGCCAGGGTAATTTTTTATTACGCTTGTGAATCTGGAGCTGGTGCCATTTTTTTAATTTGTTGAGCTGCAGCTATAAAATATTCATTTGCCCTACCTAAAAATAAATTAAATTGCTTCTTCAATGAAATTTTAATCTTAAAGTTGTGTGCACTTTTTAGGTAGAGTTTAAACTAAAAAAAAAATTGAGATTGTTATTGCATTTTAAAATAAATTTTAGCATTTCAAAAAAACTATGTTAACTTCCATAGAGAAAAGAGTTATATTTTGTATTCTTAAGGCGATATAACCAACAGGTGAAGTTTTCAAGTTAACCAAAGTCAAACTGTATGACATAAGACTGTGTTAAAAAGGAATGACATTTTTTAGGCCAAAACTGAAATCGAAGAGCAGAAAAACAAGACTATTGGGAAATTCGAAGAAGACACCAAAGAACTGGCTCAACAGATTACAAGAATGCAGGAACAGTAAGTAGATTAGGCAAATTAACTAACCATTTTAAATTATCAGTTTCCATTTTTTAATTATTTGTTTAGTTTTGTATGCTACGGCAGACTTTTTGTTGTTTGAATATGAAGCAAAATGAAAAAGTTTTTAATTTTTACAAACTGCCGATATTATTACGGCAAATCGTCAATTTAGAAACTAAGTCCTTATGAAAAAACTACTAACTCTCATTAAACTATCATTGACATATTGAATATACAAACACTAAGCTATTGGTTGTTTATTTATGTCTAATTAATTGGTTCCAAGTTTAATTAATTATTTTTGTAATCTTATAATGTCCACCATTAATTTGCAGTGTTCATAAACAATTAATTAACAATATACATATGGAATCATATTTAACTCGAATTTAATTCTATCATCTCGTATACTACTAATTCCTGTTATAACATAATTATAATCCGCATGATTTTCTATTTCTCCTATTCCCTTTCTAATTTTGTTTTGCTCCTATTTTGTTTAATTTATTTCCCTTCTTTTAACCCCCCCCCCCTCTCAAAAAAAAACTTTTTATCTGTTAAAATAAAAACACACAAACAGAAACAGATTTCAGGAAGCCAAGGTTGAGCAAAGCAGGATGGACCTTGTTTGGATCTAGCGCGTTTTACTTAAATGGCGATAGACTAGACAGTTTAAAGAATAACCTAAGACAAAAAAACATGTATTCATTTATTAGCTTAGTATGTGTATCCACAACAGGATCTTGCCATCCAACAGAACACATAATGCCGACGATAAAAGTTCTAAAATTTATTAATAAAAGCTTGAGAAGCGCACCGCTCCGAACAAAAATCAGTCAGCAAAGGTCTAAAACTTTTAATACAAATATGCATTTCGCCATATAAATGGCATCATCAGTTTGTCTGTACAAATAAATAGTAAAAAACTAAAAATTAAAATTAAAATAGTAAAAAATTAAAATATTAAAATGTAAACATTATTTTTACATTTTAATATTTTAATTTTTTACTATTTATTTGTACGGACAAACTGATGATGCCATTTATATGGCGAAATGCAGATTTGTATTAAAAGTTTTAGACCTTTGCTGAGTGATTTTTGTTCGGAGCGGTTCGCTTCTCAAGCTATTTTATTATTCATTTATTTTGAGGAAGTTTATTTTAGTCTTAACTTCAGAAAATCATACGATGAGGCTTTTGAATAAGAAAGGTTTTTGTGTTATTTTTTTAATTTAGATTCAACGCCAGCCTTCGCTTTGTAAGTGAATGTTTTAATCGGTTACATTTTTTTCGTGTTGTCAATTTTACCCACATTCGCTTACCATAACCACCAAGATAGCTTAAAAAAACGCAAAAAAAATAATTTTGTCCACAAAAAATCCGATGAATATACTGTTGCTGCCAGTAATTATCAATTGTAAAGTTGTTCTTCCCAGAAATATTGTATTAAATGTACCGACGTTTCGATAACCTATTCAGTAAAGCTTTATCAGGGCAACATTGCCTGAAGAACAATTTCACAATTAAAAAAATCCGTGTTTTGCAGTTACGGCGATATATAGCTGTCTAAATATTGACTTTTTTAAGTTAAGTTGCTTAAGAACTGCCGCGTTGTATTGTTTTATTGCCTGGTGACACTGTGCAATCGTTGTTTGGTCGTGGTCGCTCTTTATTCTTCCCTTATAGCTGGTGCTACACTGCTCTCTACCACTTTGTATCTTCTGCTAACAACCTTAACCCTTTATTGTCGTACGTGGCCCCGTGTTGTACGGAAACTCTATTTCCAAGGTAAAGCAATAAAATATTCTTTTGCTAAGAAGTTTTGCGGACTTTTGAAACATTGGAGTATATTAATGATTGGAGGTTTTAGTAAGTAGGTAGCTTTTTTAGAGTATGTCTTTATTGGAAGAGTTGGAGTATGTTATAGAAATTTAAAAATAAGTTAAAAAAAGAGTTAAACTTTTGAAAACGTCGTGTTTTGCTTCTCGATATAATAGTACAAATTGAAAGCTGTTAAAACTTTATATGTTTGATGTAAATAGCTGAACTTCGTGTTTCGGTGTAAAGTTGTTAAGCATTTATTTGGTATAATAAATTGAAATAGCAGTAAGAAATGCAGGCTCCTGTAAAAAATATTGGAAGATTTAATCTGATGTGTGTTGATCAACCCAAGTTGATTAACGAAATATTTCATGTTAAATTTTGTATTTTGATAGGTACTTAAATTGGATGTAATTCACTTTTTTTGAGCAGTGCTAATGAGAAAAAGATGGAATGAAAGTCGATTGTTGATGGAAATATTTAAAAGATCTGTGATCTTTATCACCACTACTTAGTACAACAGTTAGACCTAATGCATTTTCATGTTCAAAAGCAGTCCAAAAGTTACCCCTTCTTTCATTTTGATTTATCTTTCAAACCCTTTCTTTCACCGACTCTCCTCTCAATTTCGTTGCTGTCGTTTTTTTTTGTTTTTTTTCTTATCCCCTCCTTTCGCTTCCCAGGTTGGACGAATCAAAACGACAAACGAGTGTTGCCAGGGAACAGGCGGACCGCTACAATCAGCAGCTGGACGACAATGAAAAGAAAAGGTGAAGTACAACCTGTTTTTAAGTCGTTTAAAGAATGAATATCTGTATCTTAAATCTACTGCTCTTTTTGTCGGTTTTAATTGAAAAAAGCAGATTTGTATTTTAAATGAATTGCAACCAGTGCTGTACTTTAGACCAAAAGACAAATCCAAATCCAATAAATCTTTTATGTTTTTAACAGAAAGCTAAATCCAACATTAAGCAATTTATTTTTGAAGTTGAAATAACCGAATTTGTTTAAGGTAAAATCAAAATCAATCTTCAGCTCGTTAATTTAAAACTAAACGAAAAGTCTCACTCACTATGAACCGCTTTCTATTTTGGTGATAACTATAACCAAATCCCGCATAAAAAACAAGAGTGAGCTCAAACTTCAACCAAAACTTATAATTTTTAAACCAAAATATAAACCCAACTTCAGCCAATTCTTCTACTTTTTTATCAAAAATATAATTCCAACTCGAACAAACCATCCTACATTTTAAACCAAAGTACATTTCCAACTGCAATCAGTTCTTCGTTGGTAAGAAATTAGTGCAATTGTAAAGTTCCCCTATTAAAAAAACCTTGTTCTTCAAAGCATTCCTTCATCTATTCTTCCAACTCCAACCAATTCTGCTATATTTTATAACAAAATGTAAACCCAACTCTAGCAAAGTTTCCTATATTATAAACTAAAGTAATTTCAATAAAAATATTAAAGCCATTATATTCGATAAAATCGACTCTAAACTAAAGTACAATTCCAACTGCAACCTTAGTGCAATTGTCAAACACCGCGTCAACAAAATCTTCTTCTTCTTCAGAGGAGTCCTCCTTACCAATCTCCAGATAGAGCGAGAGTGGAGGCAAGCTCTGGAGTCTCAAGTTGAGAAGATGAAGCAGGACATCACACTCCTGGAGGAGAAGGTGGCTCTCATGGACGCCCTCCAGGAGGAGCTGCATCAGGTGAAGGTCAGTCGGGATGATCTTCGTGAGACTTGTCACGAGCAGGAGATGACCATCACTGATCTCGCAAACCACCTCGGAAAGTAGGTCGACTTCATCGTATAACGACTTTTGTTGTAAAAAAGGCGTTTGCACACCGTAACAGTTTAGTCGGTTATTAAAGTTTTTTTTTGCAAATAAGGCAAGGCTAGAAAAACTAGTCTGCGGTAAAGTAAAACAAACGACCGGGGCCATACCGGGGCCATACCGGGGCCGTCGCCAGGATTGCCACTAAGTTTTTGAATCTTTTAAAGACTTTGAATTGATTTTGTTTGTTGAAAATCGAATTGAAAAAACCCTTAGTCTTTCAATTTGTGTTGTGTGCAGCTGTTACTGCGGTTAAAAATAAAATTTTGAACTATTGTTTTATTCTGTTGACCGTGGTATTTATACTGTTTTATTTTTCAATTCTTTTAAAGAAAATCGTTTCTTTTTTTCATAACAATGTGTGGCAACCCTGTGTGTTTGAAAATTGTTGACAAACAAGCATAGCACCGCGGCCACCGCCGACTGCTGTATCCTGTTCGTGCTGAAGTTCATACTAACCCTGGCTTGCATAATTAATCGACTAATTCGTTTAGTCTGTTAAACGTTTCCGGTGAGGTGACTGCCCGAAATAGTTATCATCCATTTTAAAGCAGTCTACACTTTCCAGACATCGTTTGCTCTTTTTTGTTAAATGATATTATAGATACATCGTTCTAGATACAAGTGTTTCTAACTTTAGTAAAAAGAAGCTGTTCCGAAACTTACTTATTTCCTCAAACTACGTACATTACCCGCTCAACACCACGCAAAGTATAACTACACAAAAAAACGTTTCTAACTTTGTATTGTCGAAGCTTATAAACCCGACTTTCATGCTGTTTTTTTTTCAATATCCACATCTAATGTATGTTGTGATGTTGACCGATGCTCAATTATATTTCTAACCAAGGTCGAAGCAGGATCTTGGAGACCTGAAGGAAGTCCACAAAGTTGTTTCCGGGAGTGTTTGGGAAAGTGACAAGGAGGTCAAATCGTGCGCTCAATGCGAGAAGCCCTTCAACCTATCGCGGAGAAAGGTAAGACTATTTCCAGACGTAAAACGATTACATTTTCTGTTAAAAATGAATAAAGAGATATTTGAAATGCTAAAATCATGCCTACTTCTATTTTATATTACTACGTCTTGCTTCAACCTCCAACCATTCTCTTAAAATTTATTCGAAACGTTTAAAACGCTACCTACTTCTGTCTGGGATTTGATATTCTTACTACAACCTCCAACTGTTATGCTCCGAAGATGACTTTTGCTGTGATCGGTTTTGTTATGCCCACGTGATTTATTTTTTATTAGTAAAAAAGGACGCGGGTTGCAGTCTGAACATAAATATCGAGGAGGTTAAAATAATGAACATAGACCCGCTAGTTTAGAGGGTTTAACCATTATCAGTATACGAGGCATTGCAGTACTCGTGTGCAAATAGTTATTTTGTCCGCAGCAAAAACACCTTTATCTTGTGCGTGTATATAACAGTACTTCTCAACCTTTGGGTCGTGACCCTAAATCATGTCGCCGTTTGCTTCGGCTGGGTCGCGCCATTGTTGTGACTTGACTTAAGCGCACTGTTGTTAAATTAGTTGACTTGACTAAAGTATTTTCGGTAAAATGACTTGAGTTCAATTAGGTATTTTTGGTCTTGACTTGGATTTGAATTGAAATTAAATGTTTTTCATAAACATTTTAATATAACCTTGAGCTTTTTATCATATTTTCTTCACGTAAAACAATTTGCTCTGCTCTGTGTAGATTTTTTTGTGAGTTATTTCTCATAATCGGACAAATTGTATTATCGCTTTGTTTTTTTTATCAGTGATTTGACTTGGAGTTGGGTTGTTCTAAAAGTGACTTGACTGGAATTGTTATTTTTTTTAAACACTTGAGTACGACTTACCTTATTTCACAAATGACTTAACTAGGACTTAAGTGTTTTTAAAATGACCTGTTTACAACATTGGGTGGCCCACTGAATAGTTACATATCTACTAATAATCGAACAAACGTATCGTACTAACTCTACGTATCATCCCTGTACTTTGCAGCACCACTGCAGAAACTGCGGCCAAATCTACTGCAACACTTGTAGCGACAACACGATGCCTCTCGCTTCGTCAGCTAAACCGGTTCGTGTATGCGACACTTGCCACACAACGCTGCTACAACGCTTCACCGCTGGCACCTAGAAGATATTTGACAACTTTAGTGAGAAAACTAACGGCATTTGAGCGATTACGTGGGTTGTTATACCTTGTGTGGGATAATTACCCCCGACTATCCTTAGAACTGAACTTTTTTTCGACCCCTACCGTATGAAACAAACACGTTATATTTGCGAATACGTGGGTTTATTAACCTCAGTGTGGGCTAATTACGCTTGCTCATTCTGTAGAACCGGTGGTTCTCAACCTTTTTGCTGCGTACCATCTGATTTTTAGAAAAAAATACTTTTTGCTAAAATTTACTAATTAAAGCCAAAAAATGATTCAGAAGAAATCGCTCTGAGCGCTCGCTCTCAGATTTTAGATTAAAGGTCGACTTATTGTGTTAAACAAATATTATACCTTACACTCCTACAGCATTCCGAATATTAGCCTGGCTGGTTTAAACGATTTGTTCGAAAAAAACTTGATTGCTGTTTTTTTATTCCGTATTTCTCGACACTTTTCAAGTAGATTATTTCTCGTTTGAGTGTTTCGAAACATCTTTTAAAAGTATTCATTTACAGTAAATAACAAAGTCATCGCTAAAATGGTAATTCCTCAAATATATGGGTAAACCATAAGGAGTTATGCTGTGTAGCTTTTTTGCGATGTCACTGTCCAACGATTTTGTAAACGCCGAAGGTGTAAAAGTGGGCAAATATTGGTAAAAAGTCATGAAAAAAAAGATAATAGTTAATTTAACCACAAAAGTTTTCCAAACCAAATACGTCCTGGGGATTATGTTTAACGGCTTATATCTACCAGATTTCGATTATGCCCTAAATTTTTAGGCGTCCAATGCTTAACTTAAGTTGAGTTATCACTCGCTTCAGGTGAGTTATCACTCAGTCATAATAATCGATACGTAAAATATCATATATATGTCATTTTAGATATAGACATGCTGCTTGCAAAAGTTGAGTAAAATAGGATAAAAATGGGGCACATAAGCTGAAAGTTTTGTAGTTTTGTTAACAAACCAATTTTTATGTGAATTTTCCAAACTTGATGCTTTTAAATGAACTGTCATTGCATCTTACCCAATATTTATACTGTATTTTAATTAATCTCATTTCAGTATTAAATTCTGTCACACTGGAAAAAAACTATTGTCTTCAAAATGTGACGCAAATAATCCTTTCTTTTCGATAGGTGTACGTAGCAATAGCAATATCTTTGCTTTAGTAAAATAAACTGGGCTACGTTAAATTGTCCTTCGATGATTTAGCCCCTTTTCTTGATTCTTTTTGTGCCTTTAGAACGATTTATTTTGTCATTTTATTGTTTGCCATGCGAAACGCCGTTTCATGTTATCTTACAGAATTATTTAAAACTATTTTTCGCATGAAAATAGTATTTCGCCGCCTTTATTTGGTCATCCAGTCATCATAAAGACAATCTTTTGCAATTTTTAACTTCTAGAAGCTTTTTAATAGTCTTTCAAATACTGATTGCGAACGACACATCAAACCGACTCGATTTTGCATTTCGTGGTGATTTCCCAAAATTTTACGCTCATTTGAACTTTCAAAAAAATTAGCGTTCACGTATTTTTTCAGTATTTCCATTGAAAAATATCTGCTCTCTGACAGTGCGATAATTTTTTTCCTATAATCTTCGTGCAATAACAAAATGTGAAATGCGATATTTTTATATATACAAAATAAACCATTTTATGACGAAGTGGCGTTTTTTGTAAAAAAAAAGGTTGAGCGTTAAGAAGTGTATTTTCCTCTGTGTGTTGTTTTTTTTTCAAGGAAAAATCTTCAAATTGGATCGCAAACATTGCTAAAGTTCCCAATTCAGTTTGGTATCGGATCGGCACCGATACCGCCCTTGTATCGGCCAAGTATCGATACTGCCACTTGGCGTCGGGTATCGGTCCAGATCCGATACTGTCGGACATACCTACACAGTTAAACCGAGAGCTGAGACAATACGGCTGAATTTGTTGTAGCAGTTAAGAGAAAGTGTGGTAAAAACTAGAGATCGACCGATACCCGATTCTTCACAATTTTGTCAACCGATGCCGATTTTTTTATATACCTGCGAAATGTTCAAAACTTAAATTAGTTAAAAATAATATCCAAATAAGGTTTTAGTCTATATACCTTTTCGTGACGCTAAAACCGAATTTTTTTGATCAAAAAATGGGCAAGTTGTTTGTTGTACAAAAATTATACTACATTTTCGGACTAAAATATCGGCCAAAGTATCGGTATATCTATACTATAAAAAGCAAAGTTATGGTGTAGAAATAGCGCAACTCCTTCAAATGTTATTTATAAAAATTTTCTTCAAGAAAAATTAAAGAAAGTCAGATCTCTGACGAGAACGTTAATTAATGGTTAGATTCAAAGAAGTTATTTCAAGAAAAAAATGTATAGCATAATGAGTGGAGGTTTTAGTTAGACGTAGAACGAATATCGAAAGCCATACAAAAAGAGGTGGCATGTTTTGAAAGCTGATATGCGTACATGTTGAAAATGATCTCAACAATTGTTCGAAACGTTCCAAATATGCTACCTACTTATGTAAGGACTTAGGTATTCATTCTACGTCTTTTTAAATTAAGTTTACAAAATGTTGGTATAATTTTATAGTGCACTTTTATAATTTTAAACCATGGTTTCCCTTTCAATAACTCATTTCGCAAATACTCACCTATTTTTAACGTTTTTTCTCGGCAAATCCAATCAAACAAACGTAAAAGAAATTCTTTCAAAGCAACATTTCCCAAAAAAAACTAAAAATCACTTCAAACTTTCATGTATAGAACATTCTATACAAAACGAACGCTACAAGTGCGAAAAAACACCCCAATGTAAGGTAAAGCTCGTATTTCATCCTCCGCATGATTTTGTTCTCCATGAGCAGTTCGTCGATCAAAGAGGCCCCCTTATTCTTGTGCGGGAGTTTCCCGCGGAGCCTTTCGACCCCCAGAAATCGACAGAGGGGCTCCCAGCCTTGACCGACTTCATAAACCAGGAGTTTTTCTTTGGGGCAATTCTGTGAAACTTGTAAGATTAGAGGAAATGTAATGCAGATACCAAGAAACAGAGTAACGGCTCTGGCGAGTTTATTGATGTCTTGTAAACTTCATTTACAAATTCGGGTAAAATATTGAATTAAAAAGATTAACAATTAGTTGTTCTCAAAGTTTTTTCGATATTTTCTCTTAAGCCCAAACGCTGTCAAATCCTCCACAGAAAAATATTCTACCTTTTTTATGTACGATGCTTACAGAAAATTACACCCACAGTAACAAATATATTCAAAATAGGCACAATTTGCGCCACAGGCAAAGACTTTTTGCAAAATTTGAATGCGCTAATCGTCTGAACGTTGAGCTTGAACGTATAAGGTAGGTAATAAGTTCATACCTGTAACTGTGAAGAAACAATGAACATAGACTCTTTACAAAACTAATCACTAGAGTTAAATAAGCTTTTTATTACATTTAACTGATTAAATAAATTTTTTTAATCCACTTTTCCTCCCCTAATTAAAGAAATTCCTCCCTAAGGGACCCAAGTGGCTCCCTTTGAATACCACTTGATTAACTATTTTTCCGCAATCGCATGACAGTTAATATTCTAATTGTAATGAGGTCGCATTACTTTTGACGCTTTTTTAAGAAAGATTTTAAAGTTCAGGGCGGATCCATTAGGTACATGACCACGCCCACCCTCAAACCCTTAGACAGTGTGTTAATTTAAAACTTTATTAGAGTCCATTTAAAACTTTTCGTGCGATTCTGGATTATGTTTCCAGTAGGCCTACATCTAAGCCTATTTAAAAAAAAATTGTTTGTTTATCGCTGCGTTAGGTCGCAGATCATACGTCAAAGTCCTAAATTAATTTGGACCAGATCGGCAGCGATTATGTTACAGTTGCATTAATATAGCTTTTCAGTGGTTGATTGCAGCTTAAGCTATATATTTTATATCGATTAAGGCTCACGGGTGTATAACACAAACCCTTTCATTGTTATTTCACAAATTAAACTAAAGGTTGCAAACTTACTGCGCTTGTTTCGTGCGGATGGAAATTTTCCGAAATAAAAAAGTGCGAACGATTCGTTTAAAGGCTGAAAAGCACTGAGTTAAACTATTTAAAATATGTTGATTTAACTTCAACTATAAGTCGCACCTGTTTGACGTTACGACAGTGCTTACGAAATAACCTCCGCATAGCCTCGTCGTTGTAGAAGCGACAGTCGAATAACGGCCAAAACCTGCCCTGGTACCCGACTAAAGAACCTGAAGAAAAAATAATAATAATTATTATTTTTTTTAATCTTTATCAGTGTTTAGTTATTATCCGACTTCAAGCTGCCTTTGGTGATATAGCATCGGTAAGTAGAAACAAATGAACGCAGGAGTAATGATTTTGCGGCCGTCGTGAATTATATTCCATCTTTTTTATGGGTAATTTTAATAATAAGTAAGAGCAGGGAAAAAACAAAAAGAATAATACAGTAGGCCTACCCAAAAGAAATTTACCTAACATTTGGTTTACAAAAGTAAATCAATCATATTCCATCTTTTCCACTATAACTCGATCTATTTAAATTCCGACTTACCTGGAGCTATTTTTCTACTTTAAAAACGTAAGTAAATTTGAGCAAAATAATTTATTTTAAAAGTTCGAAGAGACAGTAAAAGCCACTATGTGGTTAACTTGTAAAAATTTCCAGAATTGACGTCAAAAATTATCGTCATAACGTGACCTCTTAACAATAAATCTTAGAAAAACATGTTTGTCTTGGTAGGTGTGATATTATTGTGTTGTAGTCTTCATTGTAATTCTTGTCACTATAATTCTTTCAACCAGCTAATTTCCAATGTCTGAAAACAGTTGAGGTTACCTGCAGCCATGCGGAAGGCTCTTAGTTTCCACCCACTGTAAGTCACAAGGTGTATCAGCTTGTAAACAAGGTGAGTGTTGAAGCTAACGTATTGTCGCTTGTAACTGGCCAACCATTTATCCTCGTCTCTTGTGGTTAAGATCACCTGCAAACGTATAACAAGAAAACGGCTTGAAAGTTGGAGATATAAACATACCTTAATCGATTATAACGATAATGTATCTGCACTAAGCAGATACGGGAACACGCAACAAGACCTAAAAAGCAATAATACTCAAAGCAGAAAAATCTATAAAAGAATAGTAAAAACCAACAACACAATAATGCCAAATACGCAGTAACATCCACGACAGAACAATAATTTAATTGTCTGAATAAGACGTAAACCTGTCGCGATAAGTCCTAAATTCAACGGAATGAGGCCTAAATGGCCAAAAAACGCCTGAAACTATAGGGATAGGGTATAGGACGATTGGGGGCCATGATTCTGGCAACGTCCGTTTTGTTGTCGACATTTGGGCGCCCTAGTTTGACTGGCGCCAGTGGGGCGCCACTGTTTTGATACTAGATTTTTGACCTGTCTGGGCTTAGTGGTGGGTAATGGATGGGGTTAGAAAAAGGTTAAGGGTTGAAATTATTAGGAGAGTTAGTTAGGTACTTAGGGATGGGGCTTAAGGTTAGGAAAAATGTGGTATAGGCCTGATTCTGGCCATTTAAGTCGTGTTCCAATGTGTTTAGAACTTTTTCCGATTTAGACGTTTTTACGACTATTAGGTATTAGTCCTATTTTGGTCTTACACTGATGTTGATGTTGGTTTTATTTCGGTCTTATGGATGGAGTCTGTAGATACATAGTTTTAGGGAAGTCTAATAGGCCTACTACCGGTTTTAACTTGCTTCTAGTTAAACATGCCTTTATTTATTCGAATCTGCCAAAGATTGTTTATCGTATATGTGTAATATATTTGACACCACCAAGAGTGGACTTTTGTATAACCACCCATTTTAGTTGCGTAAATGTACGGAACACACGCTGTCCAACCTCGAGACTCGACGAAATCGGCAAGTCTGGCCGGAATCGGACTCGACTTTAGCTTTACTCAGGTTGTATCTAACCGACACCGCAGCCCTGATGCCAAGAGGTAGCAGGCCTATCGGTGCTCATCCTAAGCGAGTTTATGTTTAAAACAAACTGTCATGTTCTCTTCCCGAAATATCGTGTATTGGTTGCAAAATAAAATGTAAAGCATATAGAATTTATAGAACAAAATAACAAGGAAAACAATGCTGGTCTAGCTCAGAGTCCACTGTCTTAAAAAAAATCTCTAGCGTTTAGTCACACAAGATAAAAAGCTACATGTACGGTACGCGAAAATATAGCAGTTGCAAAGTTTTTTAGATTTTTTAACCGATCAAAACAAATATACGGGCAAAATGGTTTGTTTTAAAAATAAACTCACATATATAAAATGAACGTACAAAAACTAGGTATAATAATTTAAACTGCAATCTTGCGTTATCAAACCTGCTGTATATAAACAAAAAACATATAGTTTAGGCTACCTTGGCATCAGGAAATGCCTCCAAAATCTCTTCCCAGTAAAAGTAACAAGGCAAGTCGCAAACGGCATCCACATCTTTAAACATCCTCCGCAAGTCTTCAATGGTGGCTCCATGCTTCATAATCCTCATCCAGTCATCTCCAAGATACCAGAAGTTCTCCATAAGGTCGTAGGTTCTGAATCCGAGCCTATTAAGGGCTTCCGTCATGCTTTTGGTCCCGGTTTTGGACATTCCCGCCACTATTACTTTCATGTTCGCCTATAAAAGTCAGCCTATGCGCAATTCACAGTACAAAGAACACAGGTAAATTCAGTGGTGTAAATAGGCTAATTTTAAAATATAAACTTTCGTACACTCAACAGGAAAGACACCGACCACCGTAATAACTAACTCCACTAAATGAGAACTATACAAACCGCATTGGCAAATCAAAGTGCATATTGTTAAATTGCTAGGTGTCATTCGAAAATTCGTCAAGCGCTTTCAATGAATACAGTTTACAACAGTTTACAACAGTGAAACATACACAAACGCGTCTCGCAATTAGGCCTAAGGCAGTGGTTCTTAACCTTCTTGTTCTCGCGACCCCTTTTAAGTTTTCAATAACTTTCGCGACCCTCCAATCAGGGGCGTATCCAGAAATCCAAAAAGGGGGGGTTACGAATTTCAACTTAGGGAATTCGCCGTTTTTTCGTCTGACGTGCGTGACGTCATAAAATAGCTACATGTATTTACTAAACAGAACAAAATCCCGGAAAGTATAGGTAGATTGTGCTATTTTTTCCTGACGCAGATTTAAACACTAAATTTCCCTGACATGCCAGGAAAAATCCTGACGTATGGCAACCCTAATCTAATTGCATTTCACTCCAATAACACTAGTTAGGGATGTCCTATAATATCGGATCATAGCCGATACCCGTTTCCAAGCTGCTTGTTTTTATTGAGTTTTATTTCCTAAATGTTAATTTTTAATGTTCTCTGTTAAAGAGACCGTAAGGGGTTGTCAGGATTTATGATGGCCCCAGGGATCCACAGAGGTATTTTCGGGGCGCCATAAGTTTTGCATGCGCAAGGCCAGTACAAAATACATTTAACCACCTGCGTTGGTTAGTTTACGATATAAGCCACATTTAAATGCATTACAAAAACTGGGCTACCGGTACAAGATATAACAATAAAATCATTCTACTTTTAAACCTGACTTCAAATATATAGATTTTTTTCATGTAGGTATATGTAGAGTGCAAGTGCCCCACACAACACACAAGAACTAATTAAAAATCAAAGTAGTAGAACAAAAAAATAAGGTTGGACCTTAATAAAAAATTGCATGTAGGGACCTGGGACCATTATGTTGACCTGAGTTTATAAACTAGCCTACCCGAATTTACCGATTAAATTCGTAAATTTTACTGATTTATCGTGATGCGATCACCGCTTAAGCCTTAAAAGCATATATGGAACAAATGTGTTCTTATTCTCACAACCTAAAATGCATCAGAAACTTACGCGGTTGTGTTTTCTGAGCGTACCCGGTACTGGTCGTCCAGACCAGTCTCCAAGACATGTTAGTTAAAGAAAACTAGCCTGTATCCTGCAATTGAAACGAGATGAACACAAAACTAACCTTTTTTAATTATTTTATCTAGCCTTAAATAATACGCCACATTCCCATAACACGCAAGGCAAGGTTTGTTTTTTAGTAAAATATTGTTTAAATGGAGCTACCGCTAGATAGTGATCAAGAAGTAGATAACGGTAAAACAACATTCGAATGTAGACTACGTTAAAAATTTGAACAAATGCCCTTCGAGGCAGATATCAGAAAAAAGTGTTTTGCTCGTCACAAAAGTCTCGGAATATTTTAATAAATTTACGGGCGCAGATTAAATATACGGAAAGCCAGGTGTAAATTACAAACTATTTTGTACGAAACCAGTGCCTATATAATGATTAATATATTCATATATAGACCAGTGTTTCTCAACCGGGGTGCCGCGGCACCCTGGGGTGTAACTTCTAAAGGGTGCCGCGATATATTTTAAGGGTGGCGCGAAATATTTGGGAATCTTTAAGAATCTGATTTTTGCTCATCTCTTACAGCTTTTCATGTAAGATTAAAGTGGAATAAATCCAATTATAACTTCCTATACGTCGTGTGGAGTTGATGTGTGTTGTTCCAGTTCATTTTTTGTGACATTCTAGTGAATTACCTACGGAAAAATTCGATAGTGATACCGCAATCTATTTATTATTTCTGAGTGGTGCCGCTAGCCATAAATGGATTAGAAGCACTCATATAGGCACTGGTGAAACATAAAATTTTAATCATAGATTTTCCACGGTCGAGCGCGCAAGCTCCGTGGCATCAGGGGCGTTAAAAAGGCTTGGCTTTTTTTTCTCGGTTCGAGTCGAGAAAAAAACAACTGGTTTACAAAAGTAGACGTACGACGTGGGTAGAGCCACGCTGTAAGGTACTACGTTGGCAGTTTAGAAGGACCCTAGCGGTCAGAGAAACGGTAAAGCCGTTTTTTCTGCAGTTTGGCTTTAAATTGACCGGTTTAGGGTCTGGCAAGGCCATTTTTAATCGCTAAGGTCGTCGTTTACATACAAAAACGTTAGTTACCAGGGAAGCTATTTTCACTTTGCATCAATAGTAAGGCGAAAAATTTTTAAACACGAAAACTTTTTGATTGCACTGCAAATTAAGACAGGCTTTTGTCACCTGCTTTCAAAAGCAATAGTAACTAAAAAAACGTAAAAACTATTTTATTCAATAGAGCCCAACAGTTATTATTTATTGTTAACACTCAAAAACAAACACTGTTGTTACCACTCAAACAAAACGTTGAATTAATGATTAAGGCTAACCCATTTGTTTCTAAATATGAGTGTACTTTTAATGTTTAGTTTTATTTTGTCTTTTACACATCCTATGTTTTGCCTCTTTTTTAGTTAACCTTAAACTTTGTTGTAATTTTTTTACTCAATCCAATCCACTCCCAAGTCACTTCAAAATGTGTGGTAAGTTCAATAATTTCATCTCTTCAGTTTATAAGTTTTTATTAAAATTATACACATGTAACTAATTGAAATGTGAGAATGTTTTACTTAACAGAGTATATAAATTAACATTTTTAGTCAGTGCTTATGTTGTTTAAATAGAAACAACAGTTTCTAACCAATTTCTAAAATTAAAAGTTTTGTTCTAGTGGTGCAAGTTAAAAAACGATCACAAAAGTCTGTTTGTTTTTATAGGGATCTTTGCATACATCAACTACTCCATTCCAAGAGACAGAAAATACATCATTGAGACACTTATTAATGGTCTAAAGAGGCTTGAATACAGAGGATATGATTCTGCAGGTAAAATATTGCGACTTAATGTAATAAAATTAATATATTCCATATTCTGTACTTGCAACTTTGTTTAATTAACTACAATCCAGTCTGCATTTTATGGCACTTCACTAGATATCATGCATGCAGAACTAGATTTTAAAGTGTGCAGGTGTGCAATTAAGTTATTTTACACACCTTAGGTTGAAATCCTACCACAATTTAGCTTTTTTTTCAAAATTTATTTGCGCAATATACCAATTCATGTGTGCACACAAATTTATTAAAACATATTTATATATACAAGTGTGCCCCTTTCATGAAATATAGACTAGACAACAATCTACAGTTTCGGTTTTTTAAATATGCTATAACCAAAAATCTCCATTATTCAATATATATATTTTTTAGTCTTTGTGGTAGTTTATAAATAAGGTAGACTTGTATAATAATCACGTATGTGCTCTTTTATTTGACAAAACTTTACCTAGCAACTCTCAAAACATTACATTATATACCCATTTGTTTATTGTAATATTTTCAAGTCATATTTTAAACCAAAGTGTCTGGGAAATTTGGACATAAATATAGATTTTTTTAAGATGAAACCTTTCAGGAGTATTTTTGTTAAAATTAAAAAAAATTACTTAAAACATTATTTTCAGGTTATTGTTTCATGTAACTACACTACTAAATGTAAATAGAATCGGCTAAATATAATGAAAAATTATCATTTCAGAAATACTTTTTTTGAAGATGAAACCTTTCATGAGTATTTTTCTTAAAATTTTAAAAAAAGTTGAAAAACCCTTTGACACAGACAAGGAACGTAGAAATAGCTCTATGGGTGGAATGAATCAGTTAAGCGACAAAACTTTACCTGGCAACACTCTAAACATTACATTATATACCGATTTGTTTATTGTGATATTTCCAAGTCCTATTTTAAGAGTGTCTGGGAAAATTTGGACATAAATATGTTGAACCTATTATTCTCAATTTTTGTATTACTTGTAGGCTTAGCGTTTGATGGTCACAATGCCAGCGTAGATGATACAGGTAAGAAGCCGATCACCACCTTGGTGAAACAACGTGGAAAGGTCAAGGCACTTGAAGAAAAAGTTTCAAGTATGTTTTTGTTTGACCTTAATCCTGGTGTTGCCACATTCAAATGGTTAATAGCAAACACCTGTGCTTGTCAAATTTATAACTTATTGTTATTTTATATTCTGATTAATTTAGTAAATTTTTTGAATTATAAAATGTAAAAAAAAATGTTTAAACCTAGACCCAGAGTGGGGAATAAACACCTGTGCTTGTCAAATTTATTGTTATTTTATATCTGATTAATTTAATAAATTTTTTTAATAATAAAAATGTTAAAAAAATGTTTAAACCTAGACCCAGACTGGGGAATAAACACCTTTTATATCTCTACTTTTTATAGAAAATTTTTTACACCGTAATGTCAGAATTTTTGACTATCTTTTGACAGAAACATGTAAACTTTGGCACAGATGTAGTTGTCTTGGAACAATACCCTTTTATATTCATACTTTATAAAACCACAGATTTATTTCCAAATTTATAATGTACAAAGTTTATTCTAGGTTTTAGATTTTGTTTTTAACTTGTAATCTGTTTATCACAGAAACCGATCTGAATTTTGAAGTTGAATTTTCCAGTCACTGTGGCATCGCGCATACAAGATGGGCAACTCACGGTGTTCCAAACTGCGTCAACAGTCATCCGCAGCGCTCTGGTCTCGACAACGGTAATTCCATCTGCCTTTCCTGTTTTTTTAATGCTAATTTAATTGCAAATTTCCTGACATATGCTTCTCTCTCCATATATACTTGTAGATTTTGTTGTGGTGCACAACGGAATTCTCACCAATTACAAGACCATTAAGACTTTCCTGGTAAGAGTGTTGGCTGTTACTTTGTAATTGTAATCATGATTTTCTATGATATATAATAATGTTCAATTTAAGTTTTTGTAGTTTAAATTGTATTCGGTTTTCTAAACTTTGTTTTAAGGCTTCAATTTAGGGCTTTGATATGAAACTTCAAAATGTTTGTATATCTACTAGCTTCAACCCGATTGGCATTTTTACGAGTTGGCTAATATTTAATCTATATATATAGTTTCCTGTGAAATTTTTCCATGAGTTAACAAGGACATAGTAAAGTTGAAATATGTAGCAAATTGAAATAATATGCTATTTGAGATATGTAGGTTAGGTATCACATGGTTGCCTTCACGCATTTAACGAACTGTTCATATTTATTTTCCAAATTTAATGTTTCACTAAGATCTGTTTAACTTTAATAAGTTGTACTGTGATTTGTGACAGTTGGCTAGGATTTGTGATTATTCAACTATAGTTGGTATGTAGTTTTGTTTATTTAAATTGCTACCTTTTAAATTACAGGAAAGTCACAACTACGTGTTTGAATCGGACACAGATACTGAAGTTATCGCCGTGCTGATTAAATATCTTTGGGATAACAGGGAAAGTGATGATATTCCGTTCAGCACTCTCGTCGAACGAGTCATCAAGCAACTGGTAAGCTAAAAACTACTGTCTTTTTTTTTATACTTGTTAGAATACCTTATACCAGCTTTCATTATAACAGGGTTGGAACTAAGTTTTTACATATGCTTGAATTTATTTCCGCATTAGAAAGTCTTTGAAAAACCTAATGTTTTTGAATAGGATTTAAATTTAGTATTTATGTACCTTAAGTTATGTGTTTAGAAAGTGCCATGGAAAACACATTATAAACCATTGTTATTGTGTCCAACAACATTCTGCTGTTTGTTTTTAAATTATATTTATAACATGTTAAGTAAACGAATTTAGTACATTGAAAAGTTATTTAATCTCTTTGTATGGTTTTCATAAATGTGTGTGAACAGTCCTGTATAACATTAACAACGTGTATTGTCATTTAATAAAAGCACTTTCAATAAAAATCTTTACACTTCAGTAGTTGTTAGTTATCTGTTGTATTAAACTTTATTAAAAAAGCGACATTTCACCAGTATTGTTACATCAAACCAAACACATAAAACAAACTTTTCCTGTGACGCAAGTGTTTTATTTACGTAGTAGCCGGTTATGGCAGTTTTATGACTTGTTAGAAGCCGTCACTCTGTGTAATTTCCCTGGTTAGTCATCTGCCCGACCACATTGTTGTTACGTACGTCTCATGCCTTTCCACGTCATATTTTAAATGCCAAAGTAGTACAAAACTATTTGTTCAAACTTTTCTCATTAAACGTATGCCAATTAAACTGCATACTATTTGTTCGGAAATGTAATAACTAGCTTACTCTGCAAACACTATTTGGTTGTAAGATTTCACTAAATTATTATTAATTTAAACAGAATTTTTTAATATTAAACATTTTTTTGAATTTTGTTGTTTGTGTTTTACACACACATCATTTATATAATTCCATTAATATTTATTTCGATATCCTACTTTCTAAATAAATGTATTTAGTACAATATTTGATCTTTATGTTTGATCACTATTACCATCTTTATACTGGTATCAGTTTTATTTTTCGCTTAAAACTATTAAACTATATTGTTTTTCAGGAAGGAGCTTATGCTCTTGCCTTTAAGAGCAACAACTACCCTGGACAATGTGTAGCAACCAGGTATTTTTTGCTGATTTTTGTAACTCAAAATACAAAAATTAAGTGTGATTGATTCATTTAATTTTTCTTTGCAAAGCAACTTTAATTCCTCTATTTAGTTTTTTTCTGTCATAGTAAATAAATCATTTTAAAGATTGTCATATCATATAAAAAAGCAATGTAAGTATTAAAAAAAATTGGACTTGCTTTGCAAGTTACTCACAACACTTAAAATGAGAACAATTTGCCACAATGTGATTTTAAAATACATAGAACTATAATTTGAAGTAATTTTAGAAATGAAGGATGCTGGCTTATAGATGCTATTTTACGGGTTCCTTTAGCTGTGAGTTGTAAATGTAAACAAAATCTGACGTCATCCTATAATAGATTTTAGCTCTACACTCCTATCTATTTTTTTAAATTATTTTATTACAGACGTGGCAGTCCGTTGTTGATTGGCGTACGAAGCAAGTCTAAACTATCCACCAGCCACATTCCCATTCTGTACAGCTCTTGTAAGTAAATTAAAGCATGACCCTCTGATTTGCATTTTGCCTTGATTATGGATGTTTTATGTGTCGTCTTGTCTATATGTGCTTTAAGTACCTAAAAAAATGGCAGAACTAATATTGGGCCGTTACTAATACTGCTTGTTTTTTTTTAAGTTGATTCTACTAACATAGCTGAATAAAATTTACTAGAATGTCTAGAAGTTTATCTAATTTCTAAAGACTTAGACTTTTGTCGTCATATACATAGAATATCTTTCAATCAACAGAAAGAAAAAATACCATTTTTAGTATGATCTTAGTTGTAATGTGAATGTTTAGGTTAGTCATAGTTGGTAAATCTGCATGTCAAGGAAACATAACGTGTTGGTTTTGGTAAAACTACATAAAAACGCTAAATTTGAATTAAAACTTTTTTTGAGGACATGTAACTACACTGCTAAAGTTAAATGAAATTGGCTAAATATAATAAAATATTATCATTTAAGAAAGATTTTTTTAAGATGAAACTTTTCAGGAGTATTTTTGTTAAAATTAAAAAAAAATTACCTAAAACATTATTTTCAGGTTATTGTTACATGTAACTATACTACTAAATTTAAATGGAATCGGCTAAATATAATGAAAAATTATCATTTCAGAAATACTTTTTTTGAAGATTTTTTAAGATGAACCTTTCATGAGTATTTTTCTTAAAATTAAAAAAAAAGTTAAAAAACCCTTTGACACAGACAAAGAAGAACGTAGAAATAGTTCTACGGGTGGAATGAATCAGTTAAGCGATTTTCTAAATGCCGCCAAGCCATCGAGAACTAAACACCAGTCCCGTAACCCTTTCGACCAAAACGGTTTTGAGGATTTTCCAGTTGAACAGGCCGCCGGTAACAGCTTGCATGAAGTACAGAACCATCTATGGTCTGCGTAGAATAATTATGGCATACATTATACGCAATTGTTCTGTTAGATGTAGGAAAAAATCACATTTATGTCGGCTGGTATTCGCTGTAATTTTTTGAGCCCATTTTAGAAGCCGCTTTGTTGTACGGTTTGCTAATTAAGCCCTGACAGTTTTTTTATTATTTTGTCTTGGGTTTAATCGGAGGTCTTGTAGTATGGCCGTAATGATAAATATGTGAACTTCATAGGTCAGAATTATTAAGCAGTAAAATTAGTAAAAGCCTTACCCACAACAGATGAATACTAACCTATAACAATATAATACGGCCATGAACTTGTATTTTGAAAGGAAAATATTTTTAAAGTTAGTTTTTAAGCAAAATAATACAGAGTAGTAAAAACAATTGCAACATGGTTCATAAGTTAGCGTTACTTAAAACATTTTTTTCAAATCACCTATTTGTAGGTTTGTCGTTTACTCACATTAGAATTAGATAAATACAAAAGAATAATTTTAACATGTCAGTTATTTGACTAGATTTGCTCTAAAATAGATGTTTGAATTCTATATTTGCAACTCTAATTTATATGCAAATAATCATCTTAAAAACAATTGTGCATGAAGCAACTTGCCATATAATTATGGTCGTTGTAGTGTGATATATAATTCTACAAGATTTGAAATTTAAAATCTCTCAAAGAGGCCTAGTGTTTCTATCTCAGAGTGCTTTTGCAGGAATTGTTCCACAATTATTAACCTGGAAATGTAGTTGGTTTTAAAATTTGCAGAATTGGCTGTATCATTAGAACTGGATTATTTTAGCTTCACCTTAGAAATGTGCTTAATTGTGCTGAAGTTAATTTGCTTGAGTTTTGTGAGCGAATGTCTCTTTTCGACAGTTTAATATTACCGATGCTTTGAAATAAAAGTACCTGCTATTTTGACGTTTGGTTCAGATAACATTCACGTTAAGTATCAATCTACCATTTAAAATTTCAATTTACTTTTTTTTTGTCAATAGAACTTAACTTTAAAAGACACTTTCATAACTAAAAACTTAAAAATGTACACAATAAAAATATAAACGCATAATTTAAAAAAAAATTGTCAACCGAAAACAATTTAAGTTTCTCTATCCATCAAAGCTATTTTGTAGTACTGCAGGAAAATTGATTTTTTTTCACAACTTTTTTAACAGCCAAAGGCACCCTTAGTCAAAATCTTAAGATGGGACGACTGAACAGTCGCACAGAATTGGTTTCACAAAACTCTGAAGAAGCAGGAATGGAATTTTATTTTGCCTCCGATGCAAGGTTTGTAATTATTTTTGCAAGTTACAAGCAAGTATAGTAGGCAGAATTTTATAGCTCATACTGTTTTTAAAAGATTTGAATTAACCGAAGTCAGGGGTGTCCAACTCAAATATGCTGGAATGCCAATTTTCATCATATATCTTCTTCCTGTGCCAAGGTTTCGTAGCTAATTCTTTTAATCTTAAAAACGTGTTTATTTAATCCAAACTGCTTCTTTGCAAACGGTTGTTTTCAAATGCGCATTACTGCCTTTAAGTGTCAGTATAATTATGTGAATGCCTCTACTACATTATAATGTTATAATATAATTGTAAGCCGCGATTGTTTTTATATTGTGAACAAAACAATGGGAATTGGCTGTGTAACAAATATAGTATTTTTTGACAATTAGGTGTCTTTTGACCAAATGACTATACAGTTTAAACAACGCAGTTTAAAACAATTTCCCTTTTTATGATTTTTTAGTTTAGGCAATTTGTTCATTATTAGGAAGAGGTTACCAGGTAAACAATAAGAAATGTTATGTTTTAAACTGTTTAAACCTAGTCCTAGGGAATCGCGGAATATCGTAATAAATGAAAATAGGTCGCAGACTAAAACGTTTGTGGCAAGCCCTGATCTATTGTTGTTAATCGTCAACCAGCTTCCAATAATTGTCAACATGTTTCCATGCAACACAGCAGCACCTAATTACGTAGCGCAGTACTTAATGCAGCTTGTTCTGTTTGTAAACCAGCAGTGTAACTCTGTTTCCTTTTTAACACCAGAAGCGGCTAATTGCTCTCCTAAAAAGCTGGTAGCGCTATGAGTAGCGTAAGATAAACAAACATTGGCGCTGGTCTAGAATCCTACCACAACGAACATTATTGGAGTTAGAGTGCGGGTTAGCGTTAGGCTTTATGTAGGTTAGGTAATATTATTAATATTAATACTTGACCCACCAACACCCAAACACTAATTGACACCCTAACCCAAATATTGTACATTGCTTTAATTGTTTCAGTGCTATGGTAGGGTTTTAGACCAGCGTCCGAAAGTATTACCCGAGGCTTGTTCAGCGTAGATACCTAACTAAACTAGTGCATTACCAGCCTTCAAAATCGTTTACTTTTGATGCAGTAAAGGTCATGGAAAAATATGGACAGCTTAGTCATGTTTGTCGTACATATTTGACCAAACCTGTGATAATGTAGCTGTTTAACAATAAAAATTAACACTTGAGCTGATGCTAACTAGTTTTACTGCATTTTTCAACCATTATGACGTTGAAAATGAGATTTGTTTTAATGGAACATTCACACAATGCTATCTATTTGTATATAGACTACCATTTCATACGTTTTACAGTTTTACTGCCACCGTGAATTATTGCGTTTAATGAAAACAAATGCACATTTGCTTTCCCACTGACCAAAATAGAAGTCTTCAATAGATTTTCCTTTGCCTCCCGCCAATAATAATGCAATTTGAAATGCAAAACTCCCGGTTTCGCATAAGAAACCGCCCACATTTTTTGAAGAATCTTAAGAAGCATTAACCACATTATTGCTAATGCCCTATAAACACACAAGTATAAAAAAATAAAAGATAAACAAACAAGTGTAAAATTTTAATTCGAAAATCATTTTGAGATGGAGGTATAGGTGTATTACTGTATTGTATTCTACAACTTAACGATAAAACATTGTTCACTGGAAAGCAAGAAAAATTTGTAGATGATGTCAAAAAGGTGCGTCATCACGATACGTCTAAAAGAAGTAACCTTGTTTCGATCTAATTGATTAAAAGTCATTTTAAGGTTTATTTTGCGACCCATAATGAGATAAGACATTACATAAAACCTGCATATTAACTACTGGCGTAAGTAGGGAAATGTGTAATGCGACACATCACATCTAATTGTTACGTATTTGTGATCTGGTTGCATAAATGTTACGTAACGGTAATGCAATAATTTCCTGATCTAATAGAAAACTGTAGCATTTAAAAATGCTTCGCGACCCGCCTGAAATAGCTTTCATTGGTGGCTCGCGACCCGCTAGTTGGAAAGCACTGTTCTGAATTCTAATGTGTTTTATGCAGTAATTCATAGTTCAAAAGCTCAATTTCTTTATTTTATAGTGCGATCATCGAACACACGAACCAAGTGATTTTCCTCGAGGATGATGACGTAGCAGCTGTCGTCGAGGGAGGTAAGTTAACAAAAAAGTTTCTTTTTTGAATTATTGAATAGCCATGAAGTTTTTCATAATTGCGTGCCTTGAAATATTAGGCATCTGTGATTTCTTTAGAATTTTTTTTTATTTGTTAAGAACCGAATTTGAGCAAGTTTGTGAAATGTAGATTGCGTGCGCCGAATATTGAGCATAATGCCAATTTTTTTTAGTTTTTATTTTACTTTAAGTACCGTCAAATTTGGGTCAAATTTGTTAAATCTAGATCGCGTGCGCTAAATATTGAGCATATGCAAGAAGGTTTACCCATGTAACTTACGGCTAATATTTATGGCTAACTTAAATTTGGGCAAGTTTATAAAACATAGCTGATGCCCAACCACACTTTTTGCTCGTTCAACCTTAAATTTCATCAGTTGAGACTCTCCAGAACTTTCGCGCACTTAAGCTTTTGTCGATCCACTGTCAACGAAAGTCTAATGTGCGGTTAGGGTTTTTAGCGTACGTGGTATACTAAGTACTTGTATAAGGAGGAGTTGTGTGTATTGTCAGTAATACGTCAATTAGAATTACTGAGCCAGAGACTTTGGCCGAACTTTACTTGTTTAAATAAACTCAATAGTTTAAAGCGGTCGTTTTTAACCTGTTTGTCGCGCGAGTGTACATTAAGAGATTCTAGGTGTGCCGCCAGACTTTTTGTAGCTTTGAAAAATAACCTATCCGTGTTACAATCAGATATGGAACCAAGTATGCTAGAATTTTAAAGCTTACTAATAATGTTATGACGCTGTCTTGTCATTTAGTAATTTATTAGTTATTTGCAGAGTCAGGATTTTTTTCTAAAGCCGCTTTTGTAAAAATGTGTCGCGAAATCTTTTTTTCATTTGAGAACCACTGTTTTCATCGTTTATGCTATCATATCGTTAAAAATCTTTTTTAGTTTTTTAAAAACCCATTATTCGCTTTTCTAGCAGATCAGTTATTGAGCTTGAACGATGAAACAATAAAGGCATGTATTCTTGACGCAAACTAGAAAACGGTCAGTTGAGATTAGTAAACTGCAAAATAACATGAAACGTTTTTATCAACATTGGGCTTCAACAGGTGAAATAATTAGATAAATCTTGCGAAATATCAGTTGCCGTATGGCCATCTTTGCAGAGGTCGATTGAATCAATATTAAGCAAAGATTGGCTTGTTTTTCTGAGTCATTCATTTTTTTGAAAAAAAAAACGGTATTTTTATACTTTTTTATTTTGTGAAAGCAATAAAAAGCAGCCAAGCTTTTAACCTAGCCACGTTGACAGTATAGACAAGAGTGGAAATGTTTCGTTAGGGATAAATTTCGATTTGTTTTTTTTCGAGTGCCAATGCAAGGTTGTGAACTATCGTAAAATACGTGCATTTGTAGAACGTTAATTATAGTCTTATTTGTTAATTGTGTTGTTTGTGACCCGCCAACTAGCAGGACTACCCAGTCAAACGTTGAATAGGACACGACGGAGTCGGTTTGTTTGGTGAACTCGGACTCGGGAATTGAGTAGAACTGCTGGAGAGTACACGAGTATCGAGTCCAGCGTGCGCATGCGCAGTAACAAATTTGGAAACTGATAGGCCAATTTAGAAACGGATAAGACATTGTAAATCGTGAAGGTGGAGTATCATCCGTTATTTGTGTGGATAAGTTGCATAACACCCGTGTGAGTCAAATTTATTTCGCTCTGGTCAGACTCAGGAGTCTAGTTAAAGACCACCTAAAAATAACCAAGTGTCTAACTTGGGCATGCGAAGTAACAAATTTCGAAACGGCAGCTAACTATAAATTGCAAAGTGGAATATCATACGTTATTTGGGTGGATGAGCTGTATTCACACGTATGGGTCTGTTGATTTAAATCATACCTATTTTAGTTGCTTGGAAAGGTGGAATTGGGATCTGTTGTGTTGCAACCGGACACTGAAATTGACGGAGTCGGTTTATTGGATTATTGCATAAATCGTAATGTAACACGCTTGCGCAACTAAAAGCAAAATCACGCACATGGTAAAAAGTCCTACGCATTAAAAAGGCCGTTAAACAATCAAGGGCGGTCATATGAGAACAATGTTAACTAAGCGCAATAGAAAGGCAGGTTAAATGCATCGGTGAAAAACGCTGAGGTAGGACATAAGTTTGACGACGTCGTTACGAAATTTCGGTCGACTGTTATTTCGCCCGGGTGAGTTCAAATTGTATTAAACATTAACCCGGTATCCGTTATTGTGCAATATTTATAGTTTCGGAAATCCCCAAAGATTTGGAATCGCTCCTACCGCCTTATTTGCAGTTTATTCATCCCCAGTTCATAAAAAGCCCACAAATAGCGTGGGATCACTCCGAAAACTAGATTCTCCGTCCCACCAAAGTATGTGCAATGTTGTTCCAGCGACAATATGTGCATTATGCTCTTTCATGTTTGCGTTTTCATTAGCGCTATGCAATCGAAAACAGGCCCCAGATGTTTATAAGGTACTTCATCTAGGGCAAGTGCAAACACTTCACTCGATTTCCCGCCGCATTTCACCGGCTATGACGTCATGACGTTGTTGTCACAAGTGACGTCATAACGAATTCGAGCGCCTTCGAGTTCCGTCAAAGCAAACGTTGATAGCCCGAAAGGTTAGTTCGAGGTTTACATTCGACCTTTGATACGCTGTCGGCATTCAAAGGAAACAGACGTGGTGTCTTTTGATAAAATATATTATTACCTTTGGAACACTATATACGGATCTGTTCACAAGTTTAATGATGAAAATAACGGCCCAAATAAACGTAAAAAGCGACATGCTTTATTGTTCAAACGTTTCGGCAAATGCTCATTAAATCATCAGTGATATGAAGGCCACATCAGTTACACCCGTTTATATACACTTTATTCGCACAAAGGAATGATAAAAAGGTGCGAAACAAGCGTCGCAAAAACGATAGATAAAAAGGTGCCCAGAAGCGAGGTGTACTAAAGTGTATATAAACGACTGTAACTGATGTGGCCTTCATATCACTGATGATGGCATCAGCATTTGCCGAAACGTTTGAACAATAAAGCATTTCGTTTTTTACGTCTTTTGGGCCGTTATTTTCACCATTAATATTATTACCTTGGTTTAAAATCTAGTCCATTTTAAATTGTAGTCGCGTCTGTTTGGGAGCATAGTTTCGCCTTTTCTGGCTTGAATATTGCTTATTTTAAAGTTAACACCGCACCACGGTTGTCTATTTTCAAGTACATTTTGTCTTCAACACCTGATTTACAAAATTTATTTGTTTAAATCAGCAAACGAAGATAAATTCTTCTCTGAAATCTTTCCAATTTGTACTTCTTATTTCACCTATTTGGTAGCGGATCGAATCGTTGTGCTTATACTGGACATGTCGGAAATAGGAATCGGAATAAACCAGGAATTATCGAACATCTTAGTTTAAAACCGTTAACATCTTATAGATCTGATCTTTTGGTTAAACAAGTTACGATAAATGACTATTCGCTACGTTCTTTTGAAGTTTTGGTGTATTAAAGGTTTTACGTAAAAACCCATAAAAGGTTTATGACCTCTCGTTTGTTAGACCTATATACATCCTTGTTTACTCCCATTTGTTATTCATAACCATTTTTAATCTAGAGTCCAAATTCCGTTCAAGGCGGGTAGGTTTGTTAGTCCACGATTCCTGGTATTATGTCAAGAAATTACCCTTATTCTTCGTACCTTGTGCTTTCTTTGTCTCAAGTGGTTCGACAAACCTCGGTGAAAGGTTTTGTGGTTTGGCAAACAATTGCTTCGGGTGACTCGTGTGGGCAAAATGCACGTTTGAATGCCTTTGAAAGTGAAACTGGAGCGTTAGTTTCATAAGCCTATGGTAATAATCGTAACCGGGGCAGCGAAGTCGGTTCAAAACAACCAGAGTCCTACTTCGGCCTACAGAATGAACTCGAGCCCGAGTCCCGAGTTCGACTGTGAGATTTTGTCGCGTTCAAAATATGGGACCTACTATATAGCCTGTATTGCACCCCTTTACTTGAGTAAAACTCTGTGGATATATAGCAATCCTCTAAAAGAGATGCCGTATTAATTTCCGCCCACAATACGTGGTTGGAAAAAATTCAACCCTATTTACAGTTTTAGCCGTATCGACCTAGGGTTGCACGTTGGACTAGGGACTCTGGTAGTCTTACTCGAGTCCGATTCCAACAAAATAAAACAACTCGAGTCACGAGTCCGACTCTCCAGTTCTCGCAACTCTTTCAAACCACCAAACCATTCTCGCACCCCCTACAAGAATTGCTTAAATAACAAAATCATTGCAATTTATTTTATTTCTTTATTGAAGTAACTGAAAACACAGTAACACTATATCAATTACTACATCACTTACAGCAATACATTTTCTGTTTCTGATTCAGCATCCCCGCACCCCTTGGAACAGTTGTCGTACCCCTTGGGGGTTCCAGCACCCCTGGTTAAGAAACCCTGTCCTAAATGGTAGTTTCATGCAACTACAGGAAAAAATGCGATAAAATTTGCAAAAACCATGTTTACCATGTAAATTGTCAAATGCCGGAGAAAAATGCGCAAAAATCTACAATATTTTGCTTTATAGCGGTAGCGATAAAAAGCACTTGATCGAAATACGTCGCGGCATGCATTGCAACGTCACAAGCACGTCGCCATTGTTTGTGATGGGCGTGTTCAAACAGCGGAAACTTCAATCGTGCCACTTCACGTGGAATTGGATTAGCGCACTTTGTTGTTCGTGATTTACGCGACTTTTTGCAATTCGCTTTTATCTCAAGGACGACTATATTGGAATTTATGGCCTCGAGGAATTTCTTGTCTCGTGATTTTGCCAGAAATTTGCAGGCGCCGGTCTAGAATCTTTGTTAGAGAAAGGGGGGTCATTAGATTTTTTTTTGAGATGACGCCGCAAAGTTGCGTCAAAAACGTGACGTCGTAATGAATAACTTAAGAACACCACGCACTTGGTTTGAGCTTACCAAAACTTAATAATTTTTGACGGTGCGATGAAACGCCATTAGGTTAAAACGATTTGACCAAAATAGGCAAAGACATACTAAAAACATAGAAAATTGTTTTTGCATGTTAAGTAATAGGTAATAAATGCGATTTGGGGATTTTATCGTTAACCTATCGTATTTTTTATTCAACTTTTTTGCAGTATACAACTTTTTTGCAGTATACTGGGTAGCGTATTGTCGTTTTACTGATTGGCCCTAATCTAATGCATTCTTTTTTTGAAGCTTTTTTGAAGCTTTTTTGAAGTTTTTTTAATTGTACCAATTGCGAAAAAATCAAGTATTTTTGCTGTTTTTCTGTCCGAATAGGAATATTATTTACGCGATTTCTACCTAGAAACCTTTAAGCATTTTGTACAACGCTTATTTGATAAAGTTAAAAGCATTCAATTAGCGTTTTGACACATTCGTGTTACTCCTATTACACTGCTGTCAAATGTAACAGAAAGTCTGCCCATGAAGCTATATTATTAAGCTTAATGTGTAGTTAAAGTCTTCTAGAAATACAACGTTTTGCAAGCACTGTTATGCAATCTTGTTCTTCGCAATCCGAAACTACACTCTAAAATGTTTTTTTAACCGAAAATCGGTTTGTTTGGATGTTATACCATAAATATATTTCACTCCTATGAGCATAACCAATATCTAAAAACACAATTATTGTAAGAAGTATGAAATTAGTAAATTAATGTTCAAATCAACCGAATTTTTCGAAACACACCAAAATTGACGATAATTTTTATCTATTTACCGAAGTCCATCTTACCTTTTATAAAATGATACCTAAAGAACGAAAATTGCGTTTTGGACAAAAATTGTGGTTTGCTTTATATAGATTTCATTATCACTATTTTTTGCATAATTTGGTGTTCATTTAGAAAAAACAAACATGTGATAACTTCGCGTATTTTAATCCTAAAATGGCTCCCCCAAATCAATTTCCGTTAGTGGTTTTATAAATTGAACACACATGGTAATAATTTATATGTTCTGTAAGCCAAATCCATTGCCGCGCTCCCAACGTATTCGCACCGCCTCAAAATCCACGTGTCGTTTGATTGGTCCTAAAAGGGGGCGTTACCGTTTTTGAGTTCAAGGTTCGCAGGCACTTCACAATTTGCGACGTGCAGATTTGCACATACACTTAAACACATACACGCCTGGAATATTCCCATGTTGACATTTAGTCAGGTATTAAATCCTTTTTTTAGAACTGACTTATGTAGGTTTGGTGCAAGGAAATACAGTAGTATGAAGCACACTTAATGAAGACTTTTTTTACAACTCTTTGTTTTATATCTAACTTGCCGTGGAACTTTTTCAGCTTGTAGTCCTTTGAAATCAAATTTAATTCAATTGAAATTGACAATGACCCTTATACAAGAAAAAAAAATGGCTTAAAAGCACAATAATATAAATTATATAATCGTGGATCGCGTGTAAATCTGACATGCTTGCCTGCAAGCCTATTTGCAATACGAATATGTTTTACCCGAATTTCCGCTATACACTTAAAAGGACCAGTTAAGACCAGATTTTGCGAACCACTGCATAACGCGGTATTTGTTGTGCAAAGGTGAACGATTGTTAATTGGGCTGTAACTCGAAAACCTGCAATTGCTTTCCATCGCCTTTGTCGCACAAATAATGTTTGTACGTCCACCTGTAAAGCAGTAGTGAAAGTAAGCCTAAACGGTCCCGGAACGGCGGTCCGGTAATTTTTTTTACCTATGGTGTCGTTAAACATATTTTTTTAGCATGCCACGTTCTTTTTTGCACCGGGGCAGTCCACCATTTTGAATGTATTTAAACTAGGCCTTTAGTGGCATATTTGAGCACGACATCCAACGATAACCTCTGGTTTTCTAAGGGTACTTATTTTGTACTTTCTGTTATGACGTAATTTTTGTGACCTAAAAATATTCGTGCGTTTTGGTAGAACATTATTCTACTTTCACCTGTGTTTTAAAGGCGTACAATGTTGTGTGCTCTCGTATTGAGAAAGGCTTTTTACGACATAGGTCGTTTTACATGCTGTTTATTTATTCGCTCGTGAAAATCACCATTGTTTGCTGGTTTGGGAATGATTGACAGGTTTATCCGCTTTATTTTGCCCTAAATGTAATTTATGATCAGTACGTAACACGGGTTGTAGCACAGTTAACATTATCTTAGGAGCTTTTGAATACAATCCGCCACCTTAAATCTCCCGGCTTAATTTTTCCGATTTTTTTTGAAAATTGTAGCGTTTTCGTTTTTCAACGCTTTTTAATGTCGTCTCAGATGCAGAAATCTCTCGCCCAGTTCCTTTATGGTAAAAGTAGCCAATGCGTTTAATTAGCCGAGATGTAAAGCAAAATTCAAAGGCTGTGTTTAAACAAGTACTTGGATGTGCTTTCCGAAATCGTACCCACAATTAAAACAGTGCGATAAAATGAAGTTTCGACTTCAAAAAGTCGTGTTATGGGGTAGAAAAAAATAAAACAAAAAACAAATACGCCTCGTGTACTTTTCTAATATTTCCAGGAAACTAGTTTTGAACAAGGGTAAAAGGCATACTTAAATAAGGAGTTCGTTGATTAGAGAGAGTGAGTTGTGTGGCCATAGGCTCCAAAAAAAAATCAAAATAGAGTGTATTAGACCCTAAGCGATTGGCTTTAAATACACACAAAAGCAGTCTAGTTTATTCGAAATGGATATGTAATAAATTGTCCCGGTGTGACTCAGTGTAGATTCGGGCTCCCGTGAATACCAAACCATGAGGTTAAATGTTTTTTATATAGGCCTGCGGTTAATATGATTCATTCTGCATCAGTTAGACATGCTAGTCTTTATGCCCTTTTACCGTGTGCAACAGCATGTAAACCGCATGTTGAATTGTGTTTAATGTTGCTAAAAGGAAAGGTTTTACTAATTTGTTTTTGTTATTTTGTATTAACTACAGATTTAAGTAGTTTTAGTAAACGTTGTGTAAAAATGTAGAAGTCTGTCAAATAATCGTATAACTAAACTGCAATACTTTATAATTATTGCCCGAAATATTGAAGAACAAAGTTAAACTGTTTTGCTTTTTTCTTAACGAAAAATTGCAGCAAGTTATTTGTTGAGAGGATTATTTTTCCTTGATTTTTTTTGCAGTTCGTACATCTATAAACCCGAAAGTGTCTACCGACATATCTGAAAAAATATTACTTAAAAAAATATTTGACGGGTTTTAGTTCAGCATGTTTGAGTTACCACGCCACCTTTAAACGCAGTAATAAATAGTTGTCGAGGTGCAATGCATTGCGGGGTTGTAAAACATAGTCGCAAGTTACGAGGTAAATACGTGTAACAATACAAAGAAGCAAATCACTTTAACGTCGGCCATTGTAATTAGAACCTTCGAAGGACTAGCAGTTGGCTGTGATGCTCTATAGTTGGTGGTTGTTTGTATTTACAGTTGGGTTAGCTTTATTCAGCTAGATCGCTGAGCTTACGGTTGTCCAGTTTACTGCACAGTTAGAATGATTCCCATTAAGTGTGCTGTTGTGTTTTAGTATTTATCTTGGTATTTGCAACGTCCTATTATTATGTTTGCTTTGGTAAATTAAAAAATATGATATTCAAACCATTGATGGATCAAGAATTTACAACTATTTTATGGTATTTAGGTTTCTCTGTGCAAATGTTATATAGGTTTTGCTAAAATTGCCTTCAAAATTGCAAGATTTGCAACTTATAAGGTAAATTCGATTATATTAAGCAAAAGAAAAAAAAGACGTGCGTCAGATAACTGGAAAATAAATCAACGGTATTTTAATATTATGCGAAGTGTTTTGATTGATTACATCAGACTCCCCAGTTCACAATTATCATTACATTTAAAGTAATTACATTTTTTACGACTAGCATAAATCTTAGATAACTTTGTTAGCAAGGTACTATTTCTTGTGTAGTAAATTTTTTTTATCCAGACGTTTTGTGTTGTTTAATTTTTGGTGTGCGTTATTTTTTGTATTTTTTTTTTGGATGACCGACATAATTTACAAAATGCCTATTTGTTAACACCTGCTGTTGAACAAAAAGTTTATGTTTTTCGATGTTTCCGTTTAAATAAAATACCAATAATTCATGGGTAGCAATTTATAAAAAAGAAAACTTAATACATTTAAAAAAAAAATTGAAAACATTTTCATGGGGGCTACATACAAAAAACTCATTTTTAGTGTGCGCTGTTATTAAAACGACAAAAAACAAAGCTTTTTCACAAAACAATTTGCTATACTCGATATTTTAAAAAACAATTTCCACAAAACGGTTTGCTATACTCTACATTTAAGGAAAAAAATTTCCACAAAACGGTTTGCTATACTCGATATTAAAAAAACCAAACTTTTTCACAAAAACGGTTTGCTATTCTTGATACTTTCTCTTGTGTTAAATCCCCGTTTCCTTTCTAGGCCTCACAATCCACAGAATGACGCGTGGCAAGGGAAATGAAGCGGCCACCAGGGCTGTAGAGTCACTTCAGTTGGAGATGCAGCAGATTATGAAGGGAAATTACTCGTCTTTCATGCAGAAGGTGAGCTACAACTGCAAATCAGACTTGGACAACTAGATTTATTTTGGCTTTTTAAAATTAAATCGCTATTTATTCTAATCAGAAAGTAAATTGCAAATATATCGGTGGTAGTTTTATTGGTTTTGGCTTTAAGGCTGGGCAAATTAACCTACAAGTCGTTTCGACCAAAAGTTTTTTCTTTGGTTTCGACTGAGAGACTAAAAATGCCGTTTGAAAAATTAGCATTTTTGGTAAAATCCGAATTAGAGCACAAAAGCAATTCATCAATTAAGTTAGAATTAGCCGCATTTTGCTCTAATTCATTGAATTAGAAAACCAAGTCTGTTGTGAATACATTCAGTGCCCAAACGTTTTTTTTAAAGTAACTGTTTCCTTTAAAAAAATAATTACTTCTTAAATATACACTAATATTTCCATTAGGCCGTCATGCACCCCCTGAAACTAGTTCACGGACCTCAAAAAGGGTATTTCAAAAAAATCCAAACAAATGACCGTGTTTAAAGTTTAAACAGTCCTAATTCCTAAAACAAACAGAATAGCAATATTTCACCAGTCTATTTTACAGGGTAGTACTAACCCAATACCACAATGTATTATTTCGCATTGAGGCGGTAAGCATTAAAAGTTTAGAAACCGCTCATTTAAAGAAAAGTGACACCTGAGGTTAGAAAACCATGGTTTTACCGTTTGTGGCGATTTACATGCTTGCCAATGATCATAGTAAAATATAAATTCCAGAGGAGCCATTTTTCAATCAATGAATAAGCTCAAAAACGAGTTTACTTAAAAACCGGGTCTGCGGAGTCGGACGCAACGCCACTGGAAATTTATATCATTCCAAATATCTCAAAGTGTTTGACTTTAATTAAATTCCAGAAGATTTATAAATGACTGGCTCGTTCAAAGTCTCGGTACGTTAATCAAATGACTAATTTTGATTAAATCTGAGACCTGATGACCCAGTATAAATTACCAGTGTTGTAATAAGTTGGTTAATGACTTTACTTAAGTGAACATAATTAACTTTTCGCCACTGACTGGACTTAAAACGAATTTGGCTGAAATAGTGTTTCAATTTACCATGATTTTAGAAAATTGGGTTATTTATCTCAATGTTTGCGCGTAAACACTTGGCTTGCTTTATATTGGTGTTTGATTATTGTTTAGTTACGTCGTAACCCATTTTCGAAAACAAATTTTATAGTTTAACTTTTTTATTTTTAAATCAATGACTTGACTTGGAGTTGACTTGCCCTAATAATTGATTGGACTTGACTTGTTGTTTAATAGACTTCGGACGCGAGATATTTTAAAATAGCTTGTTTCCAACGGTATAAATTATTCTTTATTTGGCACGTGCAATCGTACCAGCAGCAGGTTTTTGCTAGGCAATCGAACAATGCATCTACTTACGTGTTTCGCTGCGGGCGCTTTTAAAACCTCCTTTCCACGACAGTTGTGAACTTCTTGACAATCGTTACAAAGCACGAACGAAACATGTATTTAGTTTGTACGTTTTGTAAAGATTTATCGAAGATATGCGGAAATAGGGATAACCAACGTCCATGGGCGAAAGACCTCCAATTCACCCCTTACCACGCAAAGGTTTTTTTAACTTGTACTGAAAGACACTGGCGTTTCGGTGTAGGTGGAGTAAAACTGACACTTGAAAGGTTGGCTAAAGTTGTTAGGAAAACTTCACTGGCCAGCATACCTTATTCATCGTTCTGTCTGTGCTACGCGCAATTCACATACGAGTATGTTAGTGGTTCTCACTTTGTTGCAAAATTCATGGCCTTCGACCGCTAAATTGTGATGTAGCCATGCTGCGATTAATAAATAATTCCAGATATTCAATCGTTCGTAATTTTATTCATTTGAAAGTCCGTTCTTAAACTCTTCTCTAACCACCTTAATATATACCTTTCTGGCCATACTTAACCCTCATATTTAACGCTCTTGACCTTTGTATTCTTTACAAGATTTTTAATTCTTCTCCAACCACCTTGATATTTACCTTTTGATTATCATCTTTAACCATGTCGATGTTGATCTTTATCTTCTACACAAGATCTTTAACTCTGCTGTAACCACCTAGATATATATCTTCTTCACAAAATCTTTCGCTCTTCTTTAACCATCTTAATCTTCTCCACAAGATCTTCAACTTTTTTCTTGTCATCCTAATCTTTATTTTCTCCACAAGATCTTTTACTCTTCTTTAACCATCTTGATATTAGCCTTTGAATTTTGCCCAATTATTATATTTAACAACGGTATTCATCTGTATCTTCCCAGGAGATCTTTGAGCAGCCGGAGTCTGTTGTGAACACGATGAGAGGTCGTATGCTGTGGGACGAGGGAAGAGTCATTCTTGGAGGACTCATGGATCACATCGACGAGATCCGGAGGTGCAGGAGGATTCTTTTCATCGCGTGCGGAACAAGTTATCACTCCGCAATCGCTGTAAGTTAAATTAGTTTGAAACACTTTTTATTCGTTATTACTTAGCCATCGCTGTAGGTTGAAATTATTTTGAAACATTTTTATTTAATTGACATAATGTAGTTTATCTTTAAGAACTATTTTATTACTGGATGTTTTTTATCGTCACTTTCGGCAAAACCGGGACTGTCGCTCTACCAACTGAGCCAACAGGCTCAGAGAGGAGCGAGTCCAGAAACAACCATGACACAAATGCTTGCTACATCCCATGTGTAAAATCACCCAGTGGCCAGATTCGAACTCACGACTTCCGGCTTTACCGGGCTGTCGCTCTACCAACTGAGCTACACAAGCTTAAAGGAAAGTTGGTTGAGAAACAACCATAGAACCGTTGCCTGCTGGATCATGTTCGTAAAACGAGCCAGCGGAAAGATTCGAACTCACGACCTTCGCACATACCGGACCATCGCTCTACCAGCTGAGCTACACAGGCTCAGAGGAGCCATTGCTTGCTGCATCTTGTTGGTACAAACAACTTAATATTGAAGGTGTTCTGCAGTACCACATTCAGCCAATGAAAGAAACCTCTAGTAGTTTATTTAAATTTATTTTAGACTCGTCAGCTGATCGAAGAAATGACGGAGGTGCCGGTCATGGTTGAGTTGGCATCGGACTTTCTCGATCGTCAGACTCCGATCTTCAGAGATGACGTTTGCTTCTTCATCAGGTAAAACACAACACTTTCTCCACAACAATATTACAATGCCACGTTGACAATCTGTTGTAACGAAAATGCCATACTTTCGAGGTTGTACATTAGTCAAAATATTAACTTAGCACTGCACTGTAATTCTGCCTTTTTAGGGAAAACACCTAACTTAGATTTAATTTTCGATACCGACACCTTGGATTTAGGCCGAAAAGTACATATAAGAAAATAAAATTTAAACGTCCAAAGGTTTTTTTTCAGGTTAGGCAAAAATTTGGCGTTTGGAATTAGGTACTTTAAAGTTTATAGTGACCAACAATGTCATTTAAAAGGCGGAAACGATTTTACTGAGTGGCCTCAAGTGAGTTTATAATAGGAAGCAGAAAAAATGACAAATCAAAGCGATTTATTGTACAAAAGAGTATTCCCGTTTTTAGCTTTAAATTCAAGATAAAAGCCGGTCCAATAGAAAAAGCCGTTTTTTCCCAAATAATGCACACAAAGCTACTTTTCGGAGCATAATGATTGGAGTTTGCAGTAAGACGTAATAAGAATATCAAAGCCGATACAGAAGTAGGTAGCATTTTCGAAACAGCATCTGTTAAAAATGAATAAAGATTTATTCGAAACGCTCAAAATGCCACCAAGTTCTGTATGGGCTTTGATATTCATTCTACGTCTAACAACAACCTCCAGCCATTATCTAAAGATTTATTTAAAACGTTTACAAAATGCTACCTACGTCTGTATGGGCTTTAATAAAGCTATTCGTGAAATCCGCAAAGCACCTTGAAACCGCTAAACGTGTCAAATCCGGTTTGAACCGGATCTAGGTCCTAAAAGCTCTACACGTAAGCTGCAGAGAGTGGTTGTGTATGCTGACTGTGTTTGTATACCGTGTGAAAGTTTCCCCAAAGTGCGGACTCAAGATTAATCGTTGTAGTGCTTTGTGTGATTCTACAATGCTCTTAATACAACAAAGGCGCCAGCTTAATGTTATCGTTCACCTCTCCTGTGACTTGCCCTTTGTTTAAACCGCTTGGATTTGTATTTTATTTTCCACCGCTATTGTGAAACATCTAGGGTTAGGGAGAAGTCAAATTTGGTTTTGAAGGTGCATACGACTTCTTACGAACGAAACAATATATGATTTTTTAGTTACAATGGGTATTTGGCGCGCACTTGCACGCCTAAATATAGTTTATTGTTTAGGCTTTTTTACAAAAGTATTGTTAAGAGCCGCGTCACTAACTTCGGCCCACTGGCAAAGTCCTGCCCCAGTGATCCAAAGTTTAATTAATGATTATCAAATACGGTATTTCATACTTTTGTATGGAAATTTTTTTTGTATGGAAATTAAATTAAACTAAACTACAGTTTAGTAAATCTCGCTATATATTTCAGTAAATCTTGCTTTTTTGAGTATTTTTTCTGTTTCCTTTTTCTAGCAATTATTAAGTCAAATAAGTTCGAAATAAAGTATAATGTCCAGTCCGAGAACGCTATAGGCCATTACGGCTCTTTAAAAAGTATCGACAAATAACTAATAACTTCGTTTACACCAAAAGAGCGATTTCTATCTATTGATAAGTTACCTGGTGGAACCGATTTGATTTTTACCCAACTATGGATTGGATTAATAGCTAACTGTGGTTGGTTAGTTGGTTGTAAAAACGGCGTACCTTTACAATGCCTCTTCAAACTATTTTATTAAAAATTCACGATATATGACGTTTGGTGTCCAGCCAATAGAAGTCTCAAATTACTAAAAATTAAAAAAGTTGACGCCCCAAAAAAATTGAAACGCCAAACAAATAGTTTTGCTTCCTTAAACGACACATGAAGTTCATAATAACCAAAAATGAAAAGGCTTAACGCCACATAAACAAAATGTTTGATTAAAACGTTTGAAGCTAAGCTGGGCGTAAAATTAGGTTTGTGCATTGAGCCTATTGTGTACAAAAGTCGCATGATTAATCAGCTATTTATTGCTACACCTCCAGTATGATTGTAAACTGGTACATCTAAATAACTGGCATAGGAAAGAATGGTGATCTTTCATACAATTAGAAGAAAGGCGCCAGCGCAACAATCTGACTACATTGTTAGTATGCAGCCTCATTGTACGGGTTGCGGCAGAAAAACTTACCACATTTCAAACTAGAAAAAACACAATAGTTTTAAGCAATCAAAGCATTTATTGTCTCATCTCAAAGTCAAAAGGTTACCATTTGATGTATTTATGTTTTAAAGATTACATCCTGTAGATGGCGCCCTCGATTCTCAGATTGCCCATTTCTAACGAAATCTTCCACAATAAATGCACGGTGTTCGCCAGTCCAGGCCATTTTACATACAGATACAAAAAATTTTAAAGTTTGCACAAAACATTATTTACTTAGTAAAACTCAAACCTGAAACACAAATGGTAAGTCCTTTGCTGCAAAGTTTCAATTCCACCTCCAGTCAGACTGCTACAGCTTTGATACAGTGACGATTTGAAATGTGGTAGGTTTTTCTGCCCCGCCCTGTACAACTAAAAATGCTTTTTTCAAAGCGCAAATTAATCAACGAATCCAAACGTTTTTTTTTCAGTCAATCTGGTGAAACGGCCGATACTCTGATGGCGCTCCAGTATTGCAAGAAGCGAGGCGCATTGAACGTTGGAATCACTAATACAGTTGGAAGCTCAATATCACGACTGACCGACTGTGGAGTCCACATCAATGCTGGACCTGAGATCGGTGTTGCTAGCACTAAGGTGGCCTATTTTTAAAACTTTTTTTTATTTTTATTGATTTTAGATAAATAGCTGACTTTTATAAAATATTGTTAAATTAAAACACTTAATTTTAGCCCAAGTCATTTGACTGAATGACTTAATTCCAATTGAAGTATTTTGTAAAAAAGACTTTAGTCAAATTAGGTCTTTAACAAACAGTGACTTAAGTGTCAAGTGACTAAAGACGTGGCTTGGACTAAAGTTGACAGTCAAGTCATTTTGAGATGACTTTTTTACAACACTGGTAAATATGCTGTCAGCTTATCAAGCATATTTATCACCTCGGTTGTCTTGCCAGGCTTACACAAGTCATTTTACTAAATGACTCGAGTCCAATTGAAGTATTTTGTCCAAAAGACTTAAGTTAATTCAGGTCATTTATAAACAGTGACTTAAGTGCAGTTAATGACTTAACTTACGCGCACTTAAGTCACTGTTGTCAAATGACTAAATTGTTGAATTTGAAATGACTTGGAATTAAGTTGATTTTGAAATGACTTGGAATTAAGTCGATTTTGAAATGACTTGGAATTAAGTCGATTTTGAAATGACTTGGAATTAAGTCGATTTTGAAATGACTTCGAATTAAGTCGATTTTAAAAAGACTTAGTTACAACGCTGGTGAATGTGATTTTAGCTCAAGTATATTTACACCCTGGTTGTATCTCTCTAGGCTTACACAAGTCAGTTCGTCGCCCTGGTAATGTTCGCAATTATGATGTCGGAAGATCGCGTCTCAAAGAGGGCGAGATATAATGAGATCTTCAACGCACTCAAGGAGCTACCGGGTAAGTTGGCATTATGACGTCACTATGGAAAGCGATTTGCGCCCAAACTGTTGTGTTGGACAGAGACAATTGTCCAAAATAAAACAATATTTAAAAAAATATCGGAAATTTTTTTTACCGATGATGTTTGCTACGTGTAAATAAGGCGTTGGGCCTTAAGGTGAGGTCCGAAGGCTGCCGAAGTTTCTTCCACATTCCTTGTATACATTCAGTTGATGTTGCCCATTGAGTATATTCACAAAATGTCTCTTATACGTTCAAAAAAAAAATACCTGTCCTCAACTTCCTGAACTCTAGATGGAATCACTTCACTCAGTTGATATTGCTTATCGAGTATATATTCACAAATAGTCTTTAACAAGTGCTTGTCAAACCTGACTCCAAAGAGCAGATCGGTAAGACACGTGTCCTTAACTTCTTGAACTCTTAAGAGTCTAGAGTCACTTTACTCAGTTGATATTCATCGTTGATTATATTCACAAATGTTAGTACATAGGATAACGTGACACGTTGATTAAGCCGCGAACATAAAGCCGCATAAAGCAAAATGAATCGCGAAACGCCGATAACGCTCGATTTGGTCGGTCACGCGTCATTGGACACCGGTCACGTGCATTATGACGTCATACTGAGTGAAGTAATGGAGTTATTGTAAGTTACTCTCTACTGCCCCAATATATTTACCCCTTTTAAGAAAATATTCTTTACCCCTTTATATTCATCTTCAGCTCAATATCGTTTTTCAACTCTCCCAAAAAGCTTTGACTTCCACATAAACTTTATCTCGAGAAAATAATTTTCCACAAGAAATATTTTTTTACCTTACAAAATGTTTTTTCTGCTATAAAAAATGGTTTGGCACTAAGCATACGATTAAAACATAAAAATAAAATACCTTAATTCGTGGTATGAATATTTCCTTTTTTTATTGGGTCACAAAAAACAGGGGGTAATTTTAAGTGATGTAGCCCCCGATATGACTCCAAAGTGTAATTTGCTGGGAAATTGCAAATACTTTGAACTTTGAAGAGTAATTTACTTATAAAAATTAAACAATAAATTTATAAAATACCTTGTCAATATCCCTCATAGCAGCTTCCCAGTTTTAAAATGGACAAAACCATATTCTTTTGAAACACCATCATGACAAGACACCTAAAAAAGTATATTATTTACTACATACGGATATTAACAAAAAATTGTTGTCAAATTTGCTGGGAATTGTATTGATTTCGTAGCCTTTTTTTGTGGAATGAAATTTCAAATTTCTGGTTGTTTGACAATGAATCTCGTTTACAGAAAAGATCAAAGAGGTGCTTTTGCTTGATGATGAGATTAAGAAGCTCTCGGATGACCTTTACAAGAAGAAATCACTTCTCGTCATGGGAAGAGGATTCAACTTCGCAACCTGCCTCGAGGGGGCGCTGGTGAGCAGAACTTTTATACCTGGGGTGTTTTTATAGTTGTTGGATTTTTTACTTAATGGCTAATTTTTCACTTGTAACAGAGTTGCCTGGAATCATTGAATCTTTAAAGGGCTTCGTTTTGTCTTTTTTGACGAGCACATTCAAAAGTTACAAAAAAAACTATGTTTTTTAAAGTCTTTGAATTTTATGTCCAACGTTATGTTAAGTTACGTACTGATCCAATTATATGTCTTTTGAAAAACCTATAAATTTTCTTTAAACGTGTCGAGTTTTCTTTATAATAACATCTGGCAACCCAAAATCGTTTGAAAATTTGACGTTAATGTTTTAAATCAGTAATGGATTTTAAAAAAGCACTTATTTTTGTCAAAAAACACTCATTAAGTAAAAAAAAAAACACTCTCTAAATATCCCTACCTCAAACTTAAAGATACAATTTGGTTTTATTGAATATTTTTCCGCCCTTTATAAATAGCAATCTAAGTTTAACCATATCATTTTAAAACCAGATAAATTTTTAACTCGAACCACGTTGTTTTGTGTTGCAGAAAATCAAGGAGATAACCTACATGCACAGCGAGGGTATTCTAGCCGGTGAGTTAAAGCACGGGCCACTGGCGTTAGTGGACGACAACATGCCTGTGCTTATGGTGGTTGCAAAGGACCACGTTTACAACAAAGTACAGAACGCTCTGCAGCAAGTCGTCGCAAGACACGTAAGTACTAAGTAGTTGATTTTGCGTGGTAAATGTACAGCAGTAGGTCTTAACCTATGGGTGGCGACCCGAAAAAATATCAAAAAGGAAACTGCGAAAAAATGTTTAAGAAGCGGTGTTTCGGCGTGTTCACTGTTCACAATCATAACTAGCAACTACTGTACAAGTACAAACCTTTTCTATGGCCTTAAAAGAAATAAACCAATTCATTTGTTTACCTTTCAATTACTAAGGCAAAATACGTTGAATCTGGAACATTCATACTCAGCTGAAATAAACTACAACTAAACTCTAACGCAATTTTTAGAAAACTACAACTATAAATAAGGCCCAAGAAGTGGTTGTTAAACGCTATTTTCAGCTCTTTGACTAGTTAACGTTAATATACATCAGTAGTTCTCAACCTGGGTTGCGGCCTAAAGAAATAAGAAAATGAACATCGAAAAGCGCTGTTTAAGCGTGTTCACTGTTAAATCATAACTGTACAAACCTTTCTCGGGGCCACAAAACAAATGAAACCAATTAATTCGATCCCATTTTTCATTGAACGTAACTAAAGCAATTTTGTAATAAGTGCAATTTAGTGATAAGTTTAACTTACGGCTCCAAAGGGCGCCCCGTAATTAAGAGTTTAACGTAACTTAAGCAACTTTGTAATAAGTGCAACTTATCCCTCAGGGCTGCCCCATAATCCTTGTGTGTAATTTAATGGCAAGTTTAACTTACCACTCAAAAGGGCACCCCATAATTAGGAGTTTAACGTTACCTAGGTTCAAATTTGTAAGAAATGTTACTTATCACTTAGAAAAGCAGCCCGATAATCCTTGAGTGTAGTTTACCGATGAGTTTAGCTTACCACTCACCAAAGTCGCTGATAATCTTAAAGTTGAACGTTACTTAAGTGCGAATTATCCCTCAGGGCCGCCCGATCATCGTTTGTGAGCAAGACGACGTTGAGTGCGAAAAGTTTGCCTCAAACCTTCTGAGGGTCCCTCACACGGTTGACTGCCTCCAGGGAATCCTTACAGTCATTCCGTTACAACTCCTCTCCTTCCACATCGCTCAACTCAAGGGACTTGACGTGAGTAATTTTTCAAGCATATTTTAGACTTGCTGTGCTCCCTTTTTGAACCGCGTCACTTTTTTCAACCGAAATATATTATTGTGTTTTTGTTGCTTTTTGTAAATAGTTGTTAATGTACGATTTTATGGTATTCGAAATAGTTTTGTTTTTTAAGCAAGTTTCAGGCCTAAAAAGTTTGATAAACACTGATTTAAATGAACTTTTTTAATTTTTTGTCTAATAAATTAAATTCTTGTCAATATATTACTTTTAACATTTTTTTGTTTCCTAACTGTGTTTTGTTTCAACAATTTTACAACTTGCTTGCACTTTATAAAATTGTACCCCTTTTTATTCTTTCAGGTCGATTTCCCAAGAAACCTCGCCAAGTCGGTCACGGTCGAGTAATCACCAAATTTTCCTGCGCGCCTTTCTGACGTTTTATTTGCCCGTAGCTGAATTTGTCCGGTGCTGACTTTTTGTGGCTTAACTTTTTGTTTTTCAAAGATGACGTTTATTCCGACTCAAAAGACAATCCTATCGCCTAAGCCCGTAGTTTGTTGCTGAATGTTGAAAAATACCAAAAATGCGGCGAATAACATGCTACTTCTTGTTTAAACGCGCTTTTATTCGCCAAGGTGCCTGGTCAGATAACTCTATGGCGCACCAGCAAATGCGAGTAATGACAACTCTCCGAGTTAGTTCTGTGCTGCTTGGCACTGAAAATCACATTTTATGAACAGTCTGCAGAATTTCTATAGAAACCTATTAACGGTTTTTCAAAAGAGTTTACTATGGAACTTTAGAGTCCTGCATCAGACATGTTAATTTAACTAAAACCATATAAGGTTCGGCGTTTAAATGGATTGCGAATTTCCCTTAACCAGCGTTTTAGGCTCTCCTGTAAACTCCATTACCGTACTGTAGTTTGTTTTTGTGGTATAAAGTATTAATAAGTAGCACGCGTTAGAATTAGTTTAGCTTCAGTCCGCAAACGCACATAGAGAAGCCCGCTTGCCTTATAGTAATAACCAGCATCGCACAATTAACTCTGCTTTTCCGTTTACGTTTTGTAGTCGATTCTGAAGCACGATATAACACTTAGCGACCGAAAATTCGGGCCAACTCTTAACCGAGCCCAATTTCTTTCGACGTTTTTTGGTTGTACATATTTATGTGTGTGAGTTTTTTGCCGCCTGTATTTTTTTATTTGCTACAGGCATGAGACCATCGGAATCGCACGTTTAAATTCGAATTGAATTTTTAATTTACATGGAATCGGAACCAACTTCGCATTCCAATTAGCAAGCATATTGCTATTGTTAAACCTTTTTCCGACTTTTTTTGTTTTTACTCATTTTTTTACAGTCTGTTTTCTACGACCATAGTGCAGTTTTAGCTATATATATGCCGCCGTTACATTTCTCGTTAAGAGTAAAAAGGGGCAGAGTTGTACTTCAAAATATTCTATTTCATGGGCTCAAAAGTTTGTATGGACATTTATACGAGTATATATATATATTCACGTATTTTAATATATTTTTGCGTGCTTAATACCCTGCGATGGGTAGTTTAAGTTGGCCGTAGGACATCGCTTGAAAAAAGGCGGATGGTTTTTCGTCTATGGATGATAATGTCCACGGTCACTGCGCCACTGTTTTTGACTTGAAAGTTAGGTGCAAAATCCAAGCTTTAAAAGTTCCCATTTTCGTGTATTCTGTGGCGTTTTTTAAGATGAGTCGACTCTTTTAAGGATCTTTAAGCCCGCTTGGCCAGGAGATCCCAGCAATTACTGCATTGAAGTCAAGTAGAAGCGGTACCAAGTTGTATTATACGCGTAGTTTTTCCTTACATATACATCTATTATCTATATATTTCCAAAGGCGCAACTTTCAGCTGACGGGTCTCAAAACAAAACGTTAAATATTAATTAATTTGGTTTAAAAATATAAAAACTCTATTTTATTCAAGTAGATAGTTAAAGAAAATTGTTTTTTGTAAGTGTAGTAAATTTGACCCCCTCTGAAGACCTGGTTGCGCCTTTTTTGTTTTGTTGTCTTTCCCCCCCCCGTTTCGTGCACTATAACTTTATCCGGGAGGTGGCGCAACATGCGTTATTTTCGTTTCGAAATGCAGTTAACAAAAATATATTTGTACAAGCCAAGTTTTGCAGCTCGTCAAAGTTTTATTTGAGGCCTAAGTAAGAAAAAGGTAAAACTTTAAAAGAAATGCTTGTCGCAACTAAAGACACTTTACTGGCAGAAAAATAAATAGGGCTGCCACAAAATGTTTTGAATAAATGTTTGAAATATCAGTGTTTTTTAAATGGCTCCCAACTCATTTGTAAAATGACTTTTAAGTCGAAGAAAACTACCAAGTCCAAGTCGTTAGTTACTAAAGTCTATCCGAGTCGCAGCATTGGCATAACGAAACAATTTTAAACGTCTAAAAATGGTAGCAGGTTTTTTTTAGTGTTTCAAAACCTTCGCTATCCTTGTTTTAAATTAAAACTATAATTTGTTTAAAACAATTTTTTTGCCTTCTTTTTTTTTTTTTTTTTTAATTTGTTGTAGTTTTTAAACAAATTCGCAGGCCGTAAATTTTGGCGTACTTTAAAAAAATTATTTTATCAACAAAGCCCACGCAGATGTATTCACGGCATATGCATTAAAACATTGATTTTTGTTAAGATAGTCCAGTTGCATTAGCCTTACAACGACTTTATTTACAAGTTGCTGTTTATTGGCTTGACTAGATTTATTAGATTTTCAAGTGATCAAATTAGCGTTTTAGTTCTAGGTTTTATTCACTGTAAGCCAAGGTATACTAACAAGGGCCTTGCTACCATGGGTTTAAAAATCTGAAATAGATTGCTGATGTTTATTCCAAAATAGTTAAATGCCCTTCTTTTCTAGGTAGGCCTACTGTTTCCTTTGCAAAAGCTTCACGTACAAAACCGCCTAATAATAGCTTTGAATCCTAAAAACCTAGCCGTAAATTGTTCCCCTTAGGCTCCCATTTATTGTAATCAGCCTAAATCAGGGATGTCCAACATTTTATTATAGTGGGCCGCATTGACACGTGAAATAATTTAATGGGCCGCAGAACCTATTAAGTTTCAAAATTAAGTATTGTTCTTTAGAGTTATAACGGGCCTTTATAATTATATATATATTTTTTTTACCCATACTATACTATTAGTGCGCCCCTAAAGGCTGACTGGTACCTTTAAATTAGGCTAATATTGAACGTTTAAAATACTACTTGGGAGTGAAAATGACTAGCGGGCCGCACAAAAATTTCAGACGGGCCGCAATGTGGCCCGCAGGTTGGACATCTCTGGCCTAAATCAAAAAAGTTTTCTCAGTTAGGCTACCCTTAAACTAGGGACTACAGGTTCTTAAACTTTTTTAACGCAAACCCCCCAGAAATAACATTTATTGATTCGCGTAGACTGGGTCTGCACAAAATCTTTAGAGATGACGTCATGAAATCCGTCGACTCAAGAAACCGGCTGATTTTAATCCAACGAATGTGAAACTGGGCTATAGTATAAAAATATTCGAAAAAAGGCATCAAAGTGTTTTTTTTTGATTTTTGAAATATGCACCAATGTTTTAATTCGTCTTTTATGGACCTCATAAAACTAGTCCACATACCCCCAAGCGGTTCAAGGACCCCAGTTTAAAAACACCTGACTTAGGTGCAAGCCAACCTTATTTACCCAAAGCGTGCACGCAGTAGGCTATACAGGGCTTCCTTCAAATGCATTGTTTTGCCTCCGTGCTGTGTTTAGCTGTGATAGATTATTTCCTATGCGACGGTTACGCGCATCAGACTGGCTAGCAATTAGCAGTGTGTATGGGGTGGCGCCTAGCTAGCTTTACTTGCTGTCACGAGTTATTTTGCTTGCTTGCTGCCCGTTACAGGATGTTATAAGTTGCTCTGTTAACCCAGCGCAAAACAACAAAACAAAACTTGGTGTGCACGCTTTTTCGTTGCTGTACAGTTTGCGAGAAAAGACTGGGCAGCAAAAAGTTGATATAGGCGTTTCACTGAGCAGAAAATTGAGTCAGCTTTCAACTGTTCATTGGTAGTTAGATAGGGTAGCCTTATTGTGCTTTGTACCCGGTTTAAAATTGACCTCAATTGCATAACTATAAGAGCCTCAAACTTGTACACTGGACAAAGTTATTTGAATCAATGTTTTTAGTTTACTAAGATAGCAAAATAGGAAGTCAGTAGTAGGCGTTCACTTACCGAAAATAGAACACAGCCACCAAATTATAGCATTGTTATTCCTACAGTTCTTCTGCATTTCTAAAAGACTCTGGAAAAGTCTGTCCCAGATTGAAAAAGTAGCTTTTATTTTTTTAAATTGACCTTAATTGCAGCATTATAAGAGCATAACTTCTATTTTGTACAAACTTGTTTGAATCAGTGCCCTAGTTTTCAAGGTTGGCAAAATAGAAAGTCAGTTCACCTAGCGACCAATTAATAACACGGCCAATCGTACAGTTTTACTGCAGTCTGAATGAAAATGCTAACCTTGTAATTTGAACCTGGGCAAAATTGTTATGATTTAACCTGAACCTTGGTCAAGCGATGCTATTGTTACGTATGAATGAAACGTGTACGGTAAGAGAAGTTCAGCAGAAAGCTTTTTGAGATAGAACGCTTGTTTTTTTAACTGTACAGTTTGTTCTAAATCATAAGACGAGGCAAGTAACTGATAAAAGCGCATTGTTTTTTTAATCTTAGCAAACCCTTTAAACTTCTTCAGCAAGTTTAGTTCAGGGATTGTATTATTTAAAAGTTGTGCCTGTAATAGGGTGTTTTAATCAAAATAGCTTTAGATATACCGCAAAACTTTTACAGTTGTTTAAATTGGATCATTATTAAGATAAACGATGTGGCCACACCCATGCTTAGATTGACTTTGCAAAGCGTTTTCAAAAAGTTGTGTAACATAGTTCTCTTTCAAATGGCATTAGGGGCTGCAGTAGACTTAATAAGGCCTGGCCTTAGACAGGATGCACAATTCGTGCATGGCTGTATCCGAACACGCATCTAAACTTTTGACTGTTATGGTTGCCCCACGCCAGCTATTATAGCCAATGGAAGGCTAATACGAAGAGAGACTGCAAACCAGTGATTGTCAAGCAGTTTGTCTCGAAAGATTCTTAAAGCATATGTTTTCAAACTTTTGGAATAAACTTCTACGTGTTACCGTACAAAAGGGACACAGGAAAGTATTGAAGACACACTATGTTAATAATATGTTAGTGATGTTATTAAGGCATTTACCTTTAGTCTTGTCGTGCATTAAAGGCGATTGTTACTTACGATATTAGTGTTTTGTAATGGTTTTGCTTTTCTTGTTGTGCGACATACTGAAAAAGTTTGAAAACCACTGCTGTGAACCAAAACTGAAAAAAACTCGTGTTAAAGGGAGCAATTTTTACAGTGATATTGGATGCTATTTATTACCGCTTGATAGTAATATTAGTCTTTATTTGTTTCATTTCTAATTACTTAAAACAAAAATTATTGCGTGTTTGTTTTGTTTGTTATATTTTTGATAGCACGTCAAACTTGTTACTTCTTGTAAAACAGTTGTTAGAATCGTTTTTTGTTGTTGTTTTTTTATCAGCCAGTACTTGTAAGTTTTTCAAACTTCTAGTATTTTTTAGCCCAGTAATGATTGGTTAACCCTAAACATTTTCTAGGTTTGCAGTTTTTCTTGGTTAATGCATGTGTGACCATTATGAATGCCACTGGTTGCAAGCACATTCATAAGCGCTATTTACACAATCTTACTGAAAAACAGCCCTCTATAACACAGGCTAAATACCCAATCTGCTTCCCGTTTTTTATTGATTTTTCTTTTTTATAGTTTTATTATTTTCCGCTGCTGGATATTCTGCCACACCAAGAAAACCTTTAGTAAACTGGCAGTTGTACTAGAAGAGATTTTAAGGTGTTTGGTATATTTATGTCAGAGTTGGTATACAATAACTCAGCTTTCAGTAGCACTGTTTTGCTTGTCGTAAAACTTACATTGAAATTAGAATCATCTACAATTACATTGATCTATCGGTAAATGAAACTTTAATCCTCGACGGATTATCCCGGATTTTAATGAATATAAATCGCCAAATCCCCCGGTAGGCACTTATATATCTTGTGACTTAATTGGTTCGCTGGAAATGACGATAAACCACGATAAATAACGTGATCATTTTTCTTTTTACAGCTACCAGTCATAGTTTTTCAGGTTGCTGTCAACTGTAGACGTGCGTGCCTTTGTATTGTAATATCACAATGGCAATTATGATGCATCTAACTGACAATTATAACTGGGAAATTTCTACTTTGGCGGATTTAGTAGTACCCCAAGATGTATTCGTTCTTTTGTCGATGTTGTTCTAAATTCTTTGTCGTAGTATTATATGCATAGTGAAAGTTGGAGTCAGTTAAAATGAAGGTTGAATTTACTAACATTGTTTCAATTTATTGACGATCAACTTATAGATATGTACAGGGTGCAGTCAGTCTAAAACTGCAGGTATAGCTTGACATACAGCTTTATTTTATTTTCGGACCAGGCTTAGACTGTAGCGTCTGCTAATTTATCCAAAATGTGACATTCTCACTCGTATCTGTTTTTAAATCTGTTTAAGTTAGTTTTTCTAAACCCACAGGCCACGCTACACAAGATTGTGTCGCCATTTGATTTGCTTGGTCACCAACTGCAGCAATTTTATATGGTTAGGTTTATTGAGATTGTTTCCAGCATGTCAGAATACTGGCGACTTGCCAATCGGCCAAAGAATCAGTCTGAAAACCGAAGAAATTGGTGCAAAAAAAAATTAAAAAGCAAATCTTTTTAACATTACACACTACAATTGGTAGAAAATAATTTTGTGGTGCCTTTCTTAAAAAAGTTACGGAAGTGTGACGCACGCTGTTTCGTGAGGAAAAGTCAGTAGGAGACACTGGCTTATATTTTGGGCTGTTTTAATTACGCAAACAATTTTGCGCCTCGCGCGAACTTTGACATAGTTTTGCTGTGATTGTGTACTGTGCATACTATGACATGTTGCACTGATTGTGTGATAACCTCGGCAAACAATTTCTTTTAAATTGAAAAAAAAATCGTTATTTCAAGCAATACAAATTGATTTTACCCAAATAATCTTTTATTGCGCAATACAAATTGAATTTACCCAAATAATCTTTTTATTGCGCTTTTCAATCTGGTTTTGAGCTGCATGTTTGCGTTCGTCTGAAAACAGCTTATTTATGTAACAGTGTCAGAGTAAGTAAGGACACATGTGCACCCCTAGGCCCCAGGTTGTACTTTTGCATGCCACAAAAGTTTGCGACTGACGCGCAACGTTTTGTTGTCTAATTTACTCGTTAATAGCTTGTTTATCGCCTAAACATGGCAAGTTTGATACATTCCTTAGGCCGGTGCTCCCCAACCTTTTTAAGTTCGCGACCCACTATTAATGCAAGTTTAATTGTTTGACTCACAATAAGATATAACCATAAACATGCAATTTACTATTAAGAGAAGAAATGTATAAACATGCAATTTACTATTAAGAGAAGAAATGTATAAACATGCAAATTACTATTCATGCGAAACTTGAGCTTGTATATTATCTGATGAAGTCGGGGCTTGATTGGAGACAAGCTCACACGCAACGTAGCATTAAAATGCAGTAATTTCCATTTAAAAGCAGTAATTTTCCGATTTAATAGAAACTGTAACACTTAGAAATGCTTCGAGACCCACCTGAAATAGCTACGCAACCCACCAATGGGTCGCGACCCACTGTTTGGGAAGTACTGCTTAGGCCAAACACAGCATTTTAGTTTAGGGGCGCTACCCCAAAACCCGACGAATTTAGGCGAAAATGCTTGTTGCCGCACCAGAAAGCTGGCAGGATTCTGTCAGCCTGATTGTTTCCGAACAAGATTTTTTTTTTTTTTTTTTTTTTGACATGAGTCATATAAGTTAAATTCGAAATTATTTATTGCAATGTCCTATATTTTGTTTTCTTACAAGCGTCCAGTGGAGAGAATTGAGTCGCTGAAACTTAATGTACTTACGCTTAGTATGCGGTTGGTCGCGAGAAACTGTTTGATAAACACTGGTATAGGCCAGGGGTGTCCTGGCAAGCGAAGTAGGGCACGCGACCTAATAAAAATTGGCACTCAAGCCCCCCTAAAAAACTTAGTTTGTTATTCAGCCAATTGTCAAAAAATACTTAATTTTTTATTCAGCAAATTTTCATTGTTTATTTACAATATAAAACAATCGCCACAATCACGACAAGAACCAACAATTACTTCTAATAATATAACATTATATTGTACACTTAGATGCAATAATGCGCACATGCTACCACACGTTTTTATTATTTGTAAAAAGCGCTTTTATTCACTAGAAAAAATTATTTAGTGAACTTTGTCACGGGAAGAAGTTATATGATAAAAATTGGCACGCCGGCATGTTTGAGTTGGACACCCCTGGTCAGACTTGGACAACTAGATTTATTTTAGCTTTTTAAAATTAGATTAGAATTAAAATTAGAGCATTTTAGCTTTTCTAAATTAGATTAGAATTAGAATTACCGAATTCCTAAAAAAAAAACTTTCAACTAGAATCACATATAAATATTTACATTCAATTTAATTTAATCGCAAATTATTCTTATAAGAATGTGAATGGTAAATGTGTGTGTGTGCTAATTTTTAATCCTTTTTATGGTTTTAGATTGTAAAAATGAGATACAAGTCGTTCCAACCAAAGAGTTTTAATTGAAATTTCTATGTTTGAACTGAGTCACTAAAAATACCGTTGGACAATAAAGCAGTTTTGGAAAAATCCAAATTAGATTAGAACTAGAATTAGCCGCATTTTTCTCTAATTTAATGAATTATCTAGTTGTCCTAGTCTGCCCCTGGTATAGGCTAAGCCGCTAATGTATCAGTTATAACGCCACTTGTCAAGGCGTAGTCTTCATTTCTTTGTGATACTAAAAAGCAGGTCGATATCTATATTTTTGATCATCTTAATTACAAGTTTTACCTGTCAGCAAAAATTAACGAAAGTGTTCGGTGGTTAAGTTAAGATTGCCGCACACTTTTTCCATATGGAAATAGTCGTCCCAGTAACGGCCTGTAGACAATAGTATTCGCCTGGACTTGTTAAGCAAAACCAAATCGTGCTCACGGCAGCGAAGTTTCAATGTAGCTGACCAAAAACTTCCAAAAAGTCTAGCTACTGTTAAAGGAAGTGGGAAGTGTTTTGTCCGTACGCTGTAGTCCTACAGTCTTTTTTTACGCAACGTTTTTTTACAAAGTTTGCTACAACCTGGCTTAACGCAGACGTAGCCTTTAGATGCGGGCCTAAAGAAATTTAAATTGCTACACAAAAAATTAATAAACTAAAATATTGAATAACAATTGGTAGAACTGGGCATTTAAGGATGGGTTTAATCTTCAGGACGTCTCAGTGTTTGTTTGATTATGGTTTTACATATTTTGAAGCATACTAGCTGGAGGTTGTATTAGACGTAAAATGAATAAAGCCCATACAGAAGTATAGAAAGCATTTTGTGAACGTTAGAATAAAACTTAAGATAATGGCTGAAGTTTATATTTATAGAGGTAAAATTAATATCAAAGCCTATGCCAACGTTTCGAATAAATCTGAGTACAATGAATGGATGTTGTATTTGGACGTGGAAAAACTATTTCATACAGATGTAGGTTGCATTTTGTAAAGGATTTAAATAAGTTAAGGTTACAGTTTGTAATTAAACGTAGAATGAATATAAAAGACCATACATAAGTTGGTGGAGTTTTGTAAACCTTTCAAATAATTCTTTATTCATTTAATCATTTTCGAAATATAGTTTTGTTTTTTAGTTAATTTGTTTGTTGTTTTGCCTCTATTCCCGATAATAGTGAACGTAAAACTGTAATTGAAAAATAGCCTATAACAGCGAACTTTACATACATGTGCTATGTGCAACCCTTGTTCAATTGAAACACATATAGCGTGAACAGAGGAATAATGGCGTGCTTAAAACCCCGGCGTTGCGCTGGTGCATTTGAGATGAATGATCAACATTATGCATTTTATGCAAATTCTTTCTTTTCAGGCTTTAGGTTTGTGTAGTAGGTATGACGGACGTACACTGCCTTAAACAATGCCTTTTTATTTGGATATTAAACCTGTTAAGCGTCGTTAAGGTAAGAAATCCAGTTTACTTCTTATAGTTCATGTTACGATGTAATGGAATACGAAACGTTTAGCGCTTATACTGAACTCTTAAAATGTTATTTAAAGAGGCTATTCACCCGGACACCAAAATAGTTAAAATCGAAATATAATCACTAACGGGTGCAAGCGTAAAGGAGTGATCCGGTTAAATAGACTATAGGCACCTTCTGAGCTACTAACCGGCTAAGAAAAGTCAGTTAAATTGATCTCCGAAAAAATCATTGAAATTATGAAAAACTCAGAAATTGAAATCTAATACTACCACCACCAAAACCCAAACGTTGACCCCACCTTAACCCTAATCAATAATTATTCACGTATTGGTGCAAACCTAAAAGAGTGATCCGGTCGAATTGCCACTTCCAATGTTGTTGTTTTTTTCAGACAAGTTACACCCATATTACTCGTGATCGCCCAGTACTTTCTGCCTTGCCAAAATTGCTTTACCGTTAGAGTATCTTAAAACTTACCTACACATTAACACAATATGGTTGGGAAAATGTGGGACACTGAGTAGTTCGAAACATGATAGGTTTTCTATTTTTTGTCACATTATCTAATATATTATCACTTGACCGTAATTTAACATACAATACGACTGTTCTTGGACTGCTAGGCAAAGATGATTGTTAAACTGCTGTAGAAAGTGATATTCCTGTGTTATATTCAAGTCATTTTGAGTAGCCCCAGTCAAGTCATTTGTGAAATAACTGAAGTCAAAGTTTTTTTTTAAGTCTTTTTCGTAAAATAAAAAGTCAAGTCATTATAAGAGCAGGTCAGTCATTGTCCAGAAAATAAAAATAAAACGTGAAAATAAAATAAAATTGAAATTCTTACATGAGCAATAACTCAAACAAAAAAAAAAAATTGGGATAAAAAAGTAGAATAAAAACACTGAATTTCAACCCAAGTTATTTTATGATGCGTTTATTTGTTTATTTTTTCTCTAAACTTAACGTAAAACTATACCAAATGGAAGAAAGCATTACTCTAGTGTACTTAAGATTTGTTTTTCCATGACGTCACGTTTTGATGAAACTTTGTGACGTCAAAAACCCTAGATCCGCACACGGTCATGTTGTTTGTTGTTTAACGAATACGGAATTGACTGGGACACCTAAACGCTATAAACTATTTCTCTTGTTCCAAGTGTTCGACCGCTTTGCCCTACAACTAAGTACCCAATTAGTAGAGAAAAGGCGAGTGTCGATATTTGCGCGTAATTTGCGCTTAGCATTAGGTAAGCTTCCCAAAATAGCTCGATGGGAACAGGATACAGGCGCACAAATAACAACAGCAGCCAGCAGTCCTATTGCAACGTTTCCCCTGCAAATGCGGTTTTATTCATAAAGGTCAAATGATATCTAAGAGGTTCTCTAAAACGGTGCGTCACGACATCCTGCCTTACATTTTGTTACTTTATCAAAGGCAAACTTTTCAAAAAAATGTTGTATTAAAAATATTGCATTATAAAATCAACCTTCGGCCAAATAACCGATAAACTATAAAGCATAATACCTTTGTTATTTCAATAGGATTAATTTAGCTTATTTGCCATATTAATGACGTCATTCTGTATCGCGTCAGACATCCGTACTGTTAGCCAAAAATATCGGGTATCAATAATTTCCAAAAATCCTTGATAAAGTTTAAAATTTCCAAGAAAGTATCTTACTCAAGCAGTTTAAAGTGGCGAAAAGTAGTGTACGAATTGTTTTGTTGTTTATCGTCACTCGTAGTTAAAACTGGTATATGTATTGTGACGTCACCGCTACCAAATGACGTCAGTGAGACAACCGCGTTGTGTGACGTCACAGAATGCCTATAACAGTTGGAAAAATGTCAGTTTTACGATAAAAGACATCGAATAAGACACTATTGAGACTGGAATTATTTAAGTAAACTTTTGTGACTGACAAACCTGTCTTATTATTATTCACGCCTGACTTAAAGAGATTATAACTTTGCATCAATGAACTTCATTCTAAAACGTCTTTTTAACGGTTATTATACATGTAACAACACTTTGCGGAAACATTTTATTAAATCTAAAGTTTCAAAACAAAAAACAAGTGTCAATGGAATTTTCGAGAACGCATAACGTGATAAAATACAGCCTTAGAATATCATGTTTGCCTAACAAGCTCCGTCTGTATGTTCAACAGTCTATGACCTATGTTGATACGAGGCCTCCTACTAAAAAGAAGCTCTTCCTGTATTAACTTATATTATCTGACGTTTCGGATAAATATGAAGGATGTCTTTATCAGGGTAGTTACATAAGTGCTAGGAGAAATGTGGGCAAATGTATTCAATGGAAGAGCCATTTTCAGAAAATACAAGTACCAGAGAGCCCCAAAATTATTTCAATACAAAAACCGTAAATAATGCCAAGCCAGCTACAATAATAACAGAATTGTAATATAACAAAACGGTAATAATCAACACAATAATAATACCAATAATAGCAAAATAACACACAATATTTATTAATACCAGTGTTTTGTTAACTAACTCTTTGGTCTTTCTGTCTAGTGTTACGTCATAAACGAAATGCTGGCTGAAATAAAGAATATAAAAAGAAACGTTTATAAACGGTACGCTTGGTAGCCTTTACAATTTTTTGGAATTTTACGATCCAACTTGAAGAGCCGCAAAAAACATGCCGGAGAGCCGCAGTTTGCCCACCCCTGGTATAAAGACACACCTTTGTCAGCCATAATTGCATTCTCTGATGAAGAAGGCATCCTGTTTAGGTAGCCGAAACGTTTGATAAAATAAGTGCTTCTTTTAGTATATTGTGCCTTGTATCAAGAACAATTTGTGCTAAACCTCCTCCGTTTTGTTGTCATAGGCTGATGTGGTGTGCAATGCCGGTTATGGATTCCCACTTAAATACTGTTACGGTAAGCTGTGTGTGTTTTCCTACAGTATGATTAAATACAATTCTTGAACAAAGCTCGTTAATCCAGTGATTTTTAACCCGGTGCTCCCCGTAACACTACTGTTCCGCAAACAGATGTACAACTATAAAAATTACCAGATAATTATAGTTTTATAATTCAATGATTTAGAGCAAAATGCGGCTAATTCTATAGTTCTTAATCTAATTCGAACTTTAGCAAACATGCTACTGTATCCAACGGCATTTTTAATCTTTCAGTTAAAACAAAGAGTTTGATTTAAATCTCTTTGGTTAGAACGACTTGTATGCAATTAAAAGGCGTAAAAATTAGCAAACACAAATTTACCATTCACATACTTGTTCAAATAATTTTCGATTTAAATGAAATTTGTGAAGGTTAAATAAATGTAATTCTATTTTAAATTTTTGTTTGAATCCGTTTTTTAAGAATTCGGTACTTCTGGTTCTAATCTAATTTGAGAAAACCTAATTGATCTAATTGTAATTATAATCGTATTTGATAAAACCAACATGATGTAATTCTAATTTAATATTTAAAGATAAAATAAATCTAGTTGTCCAAGTTTGTCCGTGAAAATTTATTCATTGTACGAAAGTTCCATAAAACACCGATCGAAAATCACTGGTTGACCAAAACAGGTTTCACCAAATCACCGCTTTACGCCATATCCGGCCCGCAGAATTATTCTGCCGGCTTTCCTTAATAAAGATAATTACAGTTGCAATGTTGTCGGTTGCAATTCAAAACCAAATTTTGATGAAATTTTTAACTTAACGTCAACTAATTATAGATCACAGTTTTTATTGTTTACTTATTTATATCTTGTTCGTATAACGATAATTAAGTTAACAGAGTTCGACGCAAAAATATAAATCTGTCTCGCAATCTTCAGGCCTTGCAGTTTGATAAAAAAAAGTTTGACGACCCCTGGTTTAGCACAATGGACTTAAGTAGCTTTTATTTTATCAAAGTAATGATCCACTATTACCAATGGAATTTTTAATTGTTGTTTGCTTAATTAATTGTTCTATAAATACTCTTGGCGCAATAATAAGAATGTAATTATGTGCGCCTGTTTCTGCTTAAGTAATAGAACAGCCCGGATATTAATTTTGCGCTCATCCAAACAAGCACAGATATCTCAACAACTGAAAGACATATTTTGCGGGAAATTTATGCTTTTTTGGCGTTTTTTTTTATTTCAAATTTTGTCGAACTTTTTTCAAAAAGTTAAAGATGTTACCGAAGATATCTCTATAATGCGATATTTTGCTTTGTTAGAAGTGTTGTTTCGTTTCGAGAATTTACGGTAAACATCTAAGTCCATTTCACTGTAGGTATCCGATTTATCAATGAAACCCTTGTTTTACGGGCAACAGCTTAATTTGTATTTTATGTAACATGATAAACTTACCGTCAACACCTAAACATCCGTAGTCTTAAGAAGTTAAAGCATTACATCGACCGAAATAAACCTCTTGCCTAAACGGAAGCCATGGTGATCAATCGTCGTTTCAACACTCGCCAAAACGAAAAACCCTTTTTTCTAATAATATCTCGCTTGTTGATTTCTATGTTGCGCGGCAAACGGGAAGTTGCGCGCGCGGCGCTTATTTTCACAGGAAGTGGCGCTCATTAATCAAGCTCGTATGATTTCTATGCAGGCGTGACGGCCTACTGTTGTGGATCGCACTACCAGGACTGCTGCTGGCAGGAAATCTGGAAAGTTTGGTGTAAGTTCTCTTCCGTTTTCATTTCTTTTTCGAGGTCAAGTAAAAGGCACATGACCTAATTTCGCAAATTATTTGACTTGAGTCTTTTGAGCAAATGCCTGCACTGTACGTAATTCTTATAGACGAATGGCTTGACTTAACTTTTTGGACAGAGGGCTTGACTTGAAGAAACGCCGCCTTAAAATGTGAACATTTATAGTTAAGAGAATTTAAACCAATAACAAAACTGATTGTGACTCGAGTTCAAATTTCACAATATTTTTTACGATTTGTTCGACGGTTTTTCGCCTAATCATGATGTATTTTAAACTTTGAATAATTCTCCGTAAATACAGGGTTCTGGGTTTTGGCCTTTGAAGTGACCACTGCCATGTTATGTTAAAAACTCAAAACCTATTGTAACAAATTTTACAATATTTTTTACGATTAGTTCGGCCGTTTCTTCGCTCCAGCATTTACTTGACTTAAGTTATTTGGGGAAATGACTTGACTTGACATAAATATTTTAAGCAAATGACTTGAATTGACTTGAGTGTTTCGGACAAATGACCCGATTTGACCTTTATCTTTTGAGCAAAATAATTCACTATACCGGTACTAGAAAATTCAAATCAGTTACAAAACTGTTTTTGACATTTAAACTGTTTTTTTCGAACGTAGGGTTTTTATTCAGTGGTATAACCTAGCTTGTTCCTGTATATATCAGTGTTATAAACAAGTAAAAGTCCAAATCAAGTCAGTTGTAAAATAACTTAAGTCCAAGTCAAGTATTTTTCAAAAAAATAGCAAATCAAGTCTAAGTCCAAGTCATCAGTTGCTCAAGTCAAGTTCCAGTCAAGTCATTTTTACAGCAAGTCATCTTCAAGTCAAACGATTACAAAAGGCAAACTTGTCCGATTATTATAAGCCATAATTCAACTAAAAAATAACAAAAAAAACAACCTGTAGCAATCTAATAGTTTTATGTGCCAAACTTACGATAAATAGCGCAATTTTATAGTAAAATGGTAAATGAAAACCCTTAATTTCAAGCCAAGTCATTTGTCTGAAAAACTTAAGACCAAGCCAAGTCATTTTAAAACAGTGACTTAAGTTCACTTAAGTCCCCGCTTTTCGCTTAAACACACATTGCTTCGACGCAGAATGCGTATAACAAATAAATCTGCCAGAGTGAAGCATTGACTAGCTGACATCACAACCGTACAAGACCTCTTTTGTAAGACTTGTATTATTTCTCTTTAACACAGGGTTCTGGGTGGTGGCCTTTGTTGTGATCACTGCCATCTTCTCGTGTTGCGGATACTACTGCAGTGGAAGTAGCAGTGGAGGAGGTAGCGACGGTTATGGTGGATTCCTCCGGAGAGAGTCCTCCTTCAGTGTCTTCCGGAGGTTCAGAAGATACTCCAGTCGGGAGTCATACGATGAAAACGTATGGAAGGTACTGCGGCTGGGACTGCGTTGCAACGGTCGAGTCGATTGCTTACAGATAGGGTGTTAGGGTAATTTGGGGTATTGTGTTTTAATCCCTAAATTATTTTCGGTTCGAGCGTTTGGGAGGTAGAACTTTAAATAGTTTGGTTAGTTTTCGCTTAACGACCGAGTTGATTGCTTACAGAAACGATTGCTAGGGCTGCTGCATTACTGGGTTTTAGTATACAACATTTGACATCGTTTGTACAGCAAATAGGTTGTATTGCAACTATTAAATGCAGTTATAACGGTCAAGTCGGTTGCCTAGAAAAGGGATTTACTGGGTTTTAAAAACAACAAGACACATAATTACTTTTTTCAGGCTTTATTAGGTTCATAATTTCCAAATATGATTTAAATAATTGTGGCTCTTCTGTTTTATTTGGCTAATTATTCAGGATCATGTTAGGATTATCCGCAAGTCTGTTTCAGTGTTGCGAAGTCGATTCTATTTCTTATGTAAATTTAGTATCTGTTTTATAAATATGTTCCGAGTTGCCTGTACAGAGAGGGTATTAGGCTAATGCTGGCAACCGGTTTAAATCCATGAAAACATTTTTCCACGGTAAAAACATAACTAGTTGGTTGGTTAGCTTGCGATATAACGGTGGAGTCGGTTCCATAGAAAGGATTTACTGGATTTTGAAATACAACATTTGACATCGTGTGTAAAGCGATAAGGGTGTATGAGTACTATTGAACATACATCAGTATCTGTTTTATAAAACATGTTTCAAGTTGCCTACAGAGAGGGTATTAGGGTAATGCTGGGATTGTGCTTTAATCCTGAAAGTGTTTTATTAAATAACCTTTACTAAAATTTGATGAGTTGTTACCCCAATTTCTGCTATGCTCGTTTAAGGTTAGTCAGCTAGGTTTAGTCTTCTCTCGACCCTATAAGTGCAACTTAATTATTCAAGTTTTAAGTTATTTGTTGTTTAATGCACTGTGTCTGTATGCCAATGTTATTGTATTGAAAGACTGGACCGATTAGCTAGGATTTTTGTTTTAATAGGATCTTTAAATATAACAAAAATGTCTATGTTTTGTAAATTAAAAACTGTTTTTTTGTACAGTCGAAATATCTCTCAGGGTCAGCGAGCTTACCAATTTCAATAATTTAACGTTTTATTTTGTTGGAAATCAGTCGGACTGCGCCTTGACTTGCCATCTTGCGCAAAGGATTTAACACAGACTTGAACTATTTTGCAAACGACTTCACTGGGATTTACGTCATTTAAAAATGACTTGTTTATACCCATGGTCAAAATGACTTGTTTATACCCATGGTCAAAATGACTTGTTTATACCCATGGTCAAAATGACTTGTTTATACCCATGGTCAAAATGACTTGTTTATACCCATGGTCAAAATAACTTGTTTATACCCATGGTCAAAATGACTTGTTTATACCCATGGTCAAAATGACTTGTTTATGCCCATGGTCAAAATGACTTGTTTATACCCATGGTCAAAATGACTTGTTTATACCCATGGTCAAAATGACTTGTTTATGCCCATGGTCAAAATGACTTGTTTATACCCATGGTCAAAATGACTTGTTTATACCCATGGTCAAAATAACTTGTTTATACCCATGGTCAAAATAACTTGTTTATGCCCATGGTCAAAATGACTTGTTTATGCCCATGGTCAAAATGACTTGTTTATGCCCATGGTCAAAATGACTTGTTTATGCCCATGGTCAAAATGACTTGTTTATGCCCATGGTCAAAATGACTTGTTTATGCCCATGGTCAAAATGACTTGTTTACAACACTTGTTAAAAAGATTTTTTTACAACACTAGTCGTATGGCCTTACCAGAAAAAAATTACCGCTACTGAGAGTCGACACTCAATTGATCGATATAGGCAAAGTAACATAACGTAGAGGTGGCCTGAAATTTCGGCGCGTTTGCAGAGGATGTTTACGATAGCGGTTTAGGACATTACAAAGTCACGAATTTAAACCCTCCTCCCCTAAACAGCTGATAGCTGCGTTTTAATGAGACAGAGAACGCAGACGATTTGCGAGTATTTTGTCTGTCTGAAACGCCTTTTCTCTCTCATTCGCTGCGCGTTTACGATTTAACTTGTACACGAATACACTCAATCATCTCTAATGAGTCTGACAGCAAATATGTCAATTTTGGGTTGTTACGCAACAACTAAAGCGATATATTGGCCAACAAGTTTATATATACCGGGGGGGGGACACTTATTTTGAACAGCGGGCTGCATGTTAAATATAAAATATCATGACGGGACTTGTCAAAAAGGCATTTTTTGTAATACACTTAATACAACATATGACTACCAATAAACTTTTGAACACAATACACGTTTTTTTTTCAATTTCAATAACAACACTAAAGCCATTATATTCGATAAGGTCGACATTTCGCCGTTTACAAACGTTTCGGCAACGTCGTGACATTGCTTCATCGTTACACTGATGATGGCATGAGGTATTGCCGAAACGTTTGTATACGGCAAAATGTTTATTGAAACAACCTATGACTTCTTTTAAAATAACGCTTTAATATCCTTGTTTTAACAAGCTTGTGAGAGTACGAATGTGTGAGGAAGACTTACAAGAATAATTTATTCAATAAAATATTCTGATATTAAGAAGAGTTAAAGCTAACGGATAACTTGTATTTGCCGTTTTTAAATAACACTGTGACTTCGATGTTTACCGGTTTATATATCGGGTTACAGCTGTTGTACACATAATTAAGGGTACATTTTTGTATTGTTCGGGTTACCTAACGATAATAACGCTTTCTGAAGAGTTAGCCGAAACGTTAGACAAACAAATATATACCAGAAGAACTGATTTTTAGTATACTATGCTTCGTAACAACAGCATATTTATAATAACGGTATTCTGGCCAATAGGTTGGTTGTTTTTACTATTAAGTTAATTAGTACATTGTTTTACCGCTTTGGGATTAATATATACTTTTTTTTGTCAATTTGACTTTATTGATTAAATAGTTGGCACCAGATCGTCTGTAAATTTTGTAAAAATAATCTGACATATAAATAAAGTACCAAGTATGGGGCCAACTAACTACAGACCCCTGCTTCTTTGTTTCAGCCATACACCCCTGTGGCACTACCCCCCTACAGCCCCGCGACCACGAGCACGGTACCCCCCGCGTCATCTGTGGACCCCAACCCCCCTCAAAACCTCCCCTACCTGGTAAGACAACCCCTATTAATTTAAACTGTAAAGTAGAAGCTATTACGTTGTACTTGGACGTATAGTATGAAAGCCCATACTGAAGTAGGTAGCATGTTGAACGTTTCGAGTGTGTCTTTATTCATTTTTAAAATCTTCACCATCTTTAACAGAACAGATTTAGAAAAGGAATTAAGACTTATTCGAAACGTTAGATAAATGCTAGCTATACTTCAGTATGCGCTTTTATAGTACGTCTAACTACAACATTCGACTGTTATACTCTGAAGCAATGCTTTCTCAGCCAGTGGGTCGCAAAGCTATTAAAGGTAAGCCGCGAAGCATTTCTAAATGTTACAGTTTTCTATTAGATGGGGAAATTATTGCATTATCATTACGTAACATTTATGGAACAATATCACAAATACCTAACATAAGATGTGTGTTTGTTGCATTAACTATATCACTGCTTACTCCAGTGTTAAAGATGCAGGTTTTATGTAACTTTTTTGTTCAGTGATATCTCATTAAGTGTCACTACTATGCGAAACTCCAACCTTCAACAATTATGCTCTGAAGGTTGCGTTGTAGCAAACTAGTTTTTGTTCTTAATGAGTTCTTTTTTATTTGCCTCGACAGCTGATGTGCAAAAAGTGATTATTTTTTTGTTTATAGTAGAGATCGACCAAAACTTTTAGGACCGAAATCGATTCCCGATTTTTACGGTTTTACCAACCGTTACCCGATAACGATTTTTTGTATACCTAAATCATAGTGAAACGTTGGCAAAGTTATTTTTTTAATTAATGTAATGAAAAGTGATCGACATTCACGGAATCTATAGTAAATAGGTGGTGGCACTATTCAACGAGAAATTGTATTGAAATCTCGACAAGTTTCGCACAACTGTGCTTCACTCGGTCAAAAAAGTAGAAATGGTTTATTGCTAAAACCTGACACGAACCATATTTGAGACCAACGTAAATATAATCTAAAATTACCCCAATGACGTCATAAAATTACCTCAATGACGTTATTAAAATCTTAACAAGCTTTCGCACAACCGTGCTTCATCAGGTCAAAGTAGAAACGGTTTATTGCTGGCACCTGACACAAACTAAAACAATATTTGAGACTGCCGTAAATAAAATAAAAATTTAAAACCACCCTAATGACGTCACAGGAGCCTCCACCCCCCTACACGACTGTAATATCGCGGCCTCAACCAGCGGCTGCCAACGAGACCACCAACTTACTGCCAAGCGCACCGGCCGACGCCCACCAAACGCCCACCGCTCCGCCCGTCACCAACGCGTCACACTGACGTCATCACGTTTCCATGACGACCGACGAAAAGCGGACCGCGTTCGTTCCTTGGGATACAGACGGCATCGCGTTTGTAACTAAGTGAATTTCTTGTCTTTTTCCTCCTTACAAACGCCGCTTTTGCGAAGCTGGAAAGGTTTTTTTCGAACCGTTTTGTGCCAGTTTCCTATTGTTTTTTTTTTTAATGTGCTTCTTTTATCGTTGTACTCCTCGGTTTGATTTTTAACCTTTAGGTAAAAATTGAAACGTAGAACGCTCCTCGAAACTCGACGCCAAGGTCTATGTACTATCTCCAGGGCAATTTTGACTGAAATTGCTTAAGACAATGTTGGCTGAATTACTTAACCATTTCATTTTTAGTCAACTTAATACTTTTAAGTTGTGTTGCATTTTAATAACTTTAAAAGCGGTCCTAATTTTTCCCCACGCCGTTGCATTTCTGTGTTGATAGACACCTTTTTAAAACCCGTTTTTTTATTGTATGGTGAACTAAAGTGCTGATAAAGAAAGTCTAAGCTGCCAGAAGTCGTTGAGCGAAAACTTTTAAAGTTTAGGTTGAGTTTTCGCACACCTATACAACGTGGTGTCGGGGTGCTGTACTAAACACGTTCTGCTGTCGTTGCTCGGCTGAGTTTGCTGTCCGAAGAAATACACCCGTGCTACAATATACAGTGGGCGTTTATTTGAATCGCAAAAAATGGTTTGCCTATCTTGTTAGTTTAAATCATTTTTCCTCTATGGAAAAGTCACTTAAAAATTCGCTATAACAATGGAGAGGTTGTTAATCTTGATTTGGTTAAACGTGTTATATTATATTTGAGTGTTTTAAAACAAAATTCAATGAAATTCGCTGGTATATTTTTGAGGAATCTCAAGTCGCCTTAAACAATGGGTTACTGCTTTTTGAGATCTGGAAAAACTTTTTGAACCATCGTCCGCTTGTTTTGTTATGGTGCCATCAAACGACAGCATTTGAAACCGACTTGGAAACGTTTCTTTCAATTCGATCAGAAAAATGTTTGGCTTATTCGTATTTCGCTAAATATTGTCTGATGTTGTTTTCAGCCAAAAAAACTCGCATTTTAAAGTAAATCAAGACAAAATTTAAAATCTTTTTTTTTTGGTTACTTACCTGTTAGAAAATATTTTTTCTTTCAATAAAACAGTTTGATTTGGAGTTTTTTGAAATACTAACTAAAAAGATATGGTCTATTGTTTTTTGCTTACTAATACTGTTGTCTTTTTACTCTTAAATTTTTCACTCTTAGTTTTTTTTTTCTTTGAAATTTTTTCTTTTTAAAAAACAAACAAAAATATTGATTATTATTACCAAAATTGGACTAAAAAAACATGTTGTCATTGTACGGGGACATAAGGCAGATGTGCAACAGTGTTAATACAATATTATCAGGTACTTTTTGACTGCGTTACGTTCGTCAAGTCGATAGTGGTATCTGATCTCTACTGTTACGCTCAAGATATGCCTGAAATGTGTAAATATATATATTTATTTATTATAAAGCTAAGCCGTTTTCCAAACGCGCGCCTAACTTCTGTGCAACTCTAATCCTTGCTTTCGTTTTTCAAGCAATTTTCCCTTTTGATTTTAAAGTTCTATTTACAATTGTGCAATATATACTATCTATGTATTCCATGTAAAAAGTGCAATGGGCGACCAATTTTTTTTGCAGTTAAATATGTACGGAAAATTCGTTCGATGTAAGATCTCGGTGTAAATTGTTTTGATGCCATATTATAGACGTACACTTTCTAGAACTACGAACAAACCTTTGCAAATTTGTCTTTTTCTTTTGTACAATCAGATCAGTAAAAAAAGAGAAAAGAAAAATGCAAAAGATGCGAAAAGTTTAAAAAGAAAAAAAAATAGAGTTTGCAAGAACAAGAATGAAAAGAACAACTAATCAAGAAACCATTTGTCACAAACTTTTTTGAATAAATTTTAATTTTTGGTAAAAGTTTCTAAAAATCTATTATTTGGAAATTATCTGATTTTTATTGAGCAACAAGTTTAAATCACATAAAACTAGTTTAGGCCAGAATGTTGCGCCATTTCACCCAAAAAATTTTCAGTAAAATTTGAAATTTTTGGCAAGACTATACTCTGCTTTTTTTTTCAATTTTGAATATTTGTTAAATAACACAATTTCCATTCCAAAATTAAGTGATTTTTATTAAGCAACCAGTTCAAACCACATCAAATTAGTTTAGGCCAGAATTTTAAGCAATTTAGGGCAAAAAAGTGTTTGTAGAAAATTTGAAATTTTGGCAAGGCTATGGTCTTTTCTTTTTTCAATTTTAAATATTTGTTAAATAACCCACTTTCCATTTGGAAATTAACTGATTTTAATTGAGCAACCAATTCAAATCACTCAAACTAGTTTAGGCCATAATTTTAGGCCAATTAAAAAAAAAATTTTGAGTAGAATTGAAAATTTTTTTGCCTTTTTTCGATTCATGTTATTTTTAAATTATGCAATTTCCCCTCGAAAATTCAATGATTTTTATTCATAAACCAGTTTAAAACACAATAAACTAGTCTAAGCCAGAATTTTAGGCAATTTATAACAAAAAAAGTTTGAGTAAAACTTGAAATTTTGTCAAGGCTATATCTAGCCTCTTTTCAATTTTCAATATTTGTTAAATAATCCACTTTAGATTCGGAAAGTAACTGATTTTAATTGAGCAACCAGTTCAAACCACCTCAAACTAGTTTAGGCCAGAATTTTACGCAATTTTGGGCAAAAAAAGTTTTTAGATAAATTTCAAATTTTGGCAAGGCTATGGTCTTTTCTTTTTTTCAATTTTCAATATTTGTTCAATAACCCACTTTCCATTCGGAAAGTAACAAATTCGAATTGAGCAACCAGTTCAAACCACCTCAAACTAGTTTAGGCCAGAATTTTGCGCAATTTTGAGCAAAAAAATTTTTGAGTGAAATTTGAAATTTTGGCAAGGCTATACTCTTGCCTTTTTTCAATTTTCAATATTTGTTAAATAACCCACTTTCCATTTTGAAATTAACCGATTTTAATTGAGCAACCAATTTAAACCACCTCAAACTAGTTTAGGCCAGAATTTTAAGCAATTTTGAGCAAAAAATGTTTTTGAGTGAAATTTGAAATTTTTGCAAGGCTATGGTCTTTTCTTTTTTTCAATTTTCAATATTTGTTCAATAACCCACTTTCCATTCGGAAATTAACCGATTTTTGTTGAGAAACCAATTCATACCACCTCAAACTAGTTTAGGCCAGAATTTTACGCAATTATGAGCAAAAAAAGTTTTTAATGCAATTTCAAATTTTGGCAAGGCTATGGTCTTTTCTTTTTTTCAATTTCCAATATTTGTTCAATAACCCACTTTCCATTCGGAAATTAACCGATTTTTGTTGAGAAACCAATTTATACTACCTCAAACTATTTCAGGCCAGAATTTTGCGCAATTTTGAGCAAAAAAGTTTTTACTGCAATTTCAAATTTTGGCAAGGCTATGGTCTTTTCGTTTTTTCAATTTTCAATATTTGTTCAATAACCCACTTTCCATTCGGAAATTAACAAATTCTAATTGAGCAACCAGTTCAAACCACCTCAAACTAGTTTAGACCAGAATTTTAAGCAATTTTGAGCATAAAAAGTTTTTAGATAAATTTCAAATTTTGGCAAGGCTATGGTCTTTTCGTTTTTTCAATTTTCAATATTTGTTCAATAACCCACTTTCCATTCGGAAATTAACAAATTCTAATTGAGCAACCAGTTCAAACCACCTCAAACTAGTTTAGACCAGAATTTTAAGCAATTTTGAGCAAAAAAAGTTTTTAGATAAATTTCAAATTTTGGCAAGGCTATGGTCTTTTCTTTTTTTCAATTTTCAATATTTGTTCAATAACCCACTTTCCATTCGGAAAGTAACAAATTCGAATTGAGCAACCAATTCAAACCACCTCAAACTAGTTTAGGCCAGAATTTTACGCAATTTTGAGCGAAAAATGTTTTTAGATAAATTTCAAATTTTGGCAAGGCTATGGTCTTTTCTTTTTTTCAATTTTCAATATTTGTTCAATAACCCACTTTCCATTCGGAAAGTAACAAATTCGAATTGAGCAACCAGTTCAAACCACCTCAAACTAGTTTAGGCCAGAATTTTAAGCAATTTTGAGCAAAAAAATTTTTGAGTGAAATTTGAAATTTTGGCAAGCTATGGTCTTTTCTTTTTTTCAATTTTCAATATTTGTTCAATAACCCACTTTCCATTCGGAAATTAACCGATTTTTGTTGAGAAACCAATTCATACCACCTCAAACTAGTTTAGGCCAGAATTTTACGCAATTTTGAGCAAAAAAAGTTTTTAATGCAATTTCAAATTTTGGCAAGGCTATGGTCTTTTCTTTTTTTCAATTTCCAATATTTGTTCAATAACCCACTTTCCATTCGGAAATTAACCGATTTTTGTTGAGAAACCAATTTATACTACCTCAAACTATTTCAGGCCAGAATTTTGCGCAATTTTGAGCAAAACAAGTTTTTGAGTGAAATTTGAAATTTTTGCAAGGCTATACTCTTGCCTTTTTTCAATTTTCAATATTTGTTCAATAACCCACTTTCCATTCGGAAATTAACCGAATTTTGTTGAGAAACCAATTCATACCACCTCAAACTAGTTTAGGCCAGAATTTTACGCAATTTTGAGCAAAAAAAGTTTTTAATCCAATTTCAAATTTTGGCAAGGCTATGGTCTTTTCTTTTTTTCAATTTCCAATATTTGTTCAATAACCCACTTTCCATTCGGAAATTAACCGATTTTTGTTGAGAAACCAATTTATACTACCTCAAACTATTTCAGGCCAGAATTTTGCGCAATTTTGAGCAAAAAAGTTTTTACTGCAATTTCAAATTTTGGCAAGGCTATGTTCTTGCCCTTTTTCAATTTTTAATATTTGTTAAATAACCCACTTTAGATTCGGAAAGTAACAAATTTTAATTGAGCAACCAGTTCAAACCACCTTAAACTAGTTTAGGCCAGAATTTTACGCAATTTTGAGCAAAAAAGTTTTTAGATAAATTTCAAATTTTGGCAAGGCTATGGTCTTTTCTTTTTTTCAATTTTCAATATTTGTTCAATAACCCATTTTCTATTCGGAAAGTAACTGATTTTAATTGAGAAACCAATTCATACCACCTCAAACTAGTTTAGGCCAGAATTTTAAGCAATTTTGAGCATAAAAAGTTTTTAGATAAATTTCAAATTTTGGCAAGGCTATACTCTTGCCTTTTTTCAATTTTCAATATTTGTTAAATAACCCACTTTCTATTTGGAAATTAACTAATTTTTTTGAGCAACCAGTTTAAACCACATTAAACTAGTTTAGGCCAGAATTTTAAGCAATTTTGAGCAAAAAAAGTTTTTAATGCAATTTGAAGTTTTAGCATGTGTCTTGCCTGTTTTTCAATTTCCTAACATTTATTGCAAAAACTCATTTTCTATTCGTAAATTAACTAATTTTAATTGAGCAACCCAGTTCAAACCACCTGAAACTAGTTTAGGCCAGAATTTTAAGCAATTTTGAGCAAAAAATGTTTTTGAGTGAAATTTGAAATTTTTGCAAGGCTATGGTCTTTTCTTTTTTTCAATTTTCAATATTTGTTCAATAACCCACTTTCCATTCGGAAATTAACCGATTTTTGTTGAGAAACCAATTCATACCACCTCAAACTAGTTTAGGCCAGAATTTTACGCAATTTTAAGCAAAAAAATTTTTAATGCAATTTCAAATTTTGGCAAGGCTATGGTCTTTTCTTTTTTTCAATTTCCAATATTTGTTCAATAACCCACTTTCCATTCGGAAATTAACCGATTTTTGTTGAGAAACCAATTTATACTACCTCAAACTATTTCAGGCCAGAATTTTGCGCAATTTTGAGCAAAAAAGTTTTTACTGCAATTTCAAATTTTGGCAAGGCTATGTTCTTGCCCTTTTTCAATTTTCAATATTTGTTAAATAACCCACTTTAGATTCGGAAAGTAACAAATTTTAATTGAGCAACCAGTTCAAACCACCTTAAACTAGTTTAGGCCAGAATTTTACGCAATTTTGAGCAAAAAAGTTTTTAGATAAATTTCAAATTTTGGCAAGGCTATGGTCTTTTCTTTTTTTCAATTTCCAATATTTGTTCAATAACCCATTTTCTATTCGGAAAGTAACTGATTTTAATTGAGAAACCAATTCATACCACCTCAAACTAGTTTAGGCCAGAATTTTAAGCAATTTTGAGCATAAAAAGTTTTTAGATAAATTTCAAATTTTGGCAAGGCTATACTCTTGCCTTTTTTCAATTTTCAATATTTGTTAAATAACCCACTTTCCATTTGGAAATTAACCGATTTTAATTGAGCAACCAATTTAAACCACCTCAAACTAGTTTAGGCCAGAATTTTAAACAATTTTGAGCAAAAAAATTTTTGAGTGAAATTTGAAATTTTTGCAAGGCTATGGTCTTTTCTTTTTTCAATTTTCAATATTTGTTCAATAACCCAGTTTCCATTCGGAAAGTAACAAATTTGAATTGAGCAACCAGTTAAAACCACCTCAAACTAGTTTAGGCCAGAATTTTACGCAATTTTGAGCAAAAAAAGTTTTTAGATAAATTTCAAATTTTGGCAAGGCTATCGTCTTGCCTGTTTTTCAATTTCCTAACATTTATTGCAAAAACTCACTTTCTATTCGGAAATTATCTGATTTTAATTGAGCAATCAATTCAAACCATTTCAAACTAGTTTAGGCCAGAATTTTAAGCACTTTTAGGCAAAAATTTTTTGAGTAAAATTTCAAATTTTGGCAAGGCTATGTAGTCTTGCCTGTTTTTCAATTTTAAATATTTGTTCAATAACCCACTTTCTATTTGGAAATTAACTAATTTTTTTGAGCAACCAGTTTAAACCACATCAAACTAGTTTAGGCCAGAATTTTAAGCAATTTTGAGCAAAAAAAGTTTTTAATGCAATTTGAAGTTTTAGCATGTGTCTTGCCTGTTTTTCAATTTCCTAACATTTATTGCAAAAACTCATTTTCTATTCGTAAATTAACTAATTTTAATTGAGCAACCCAGTTCAAACCACCTCAAACTAGTTTAGGCCAGAATTTTACGCAATTTTGAGCAAAAAATGTTTTTAATGCAATTTCAAATTTTGGCAAGTTATGGTCTTTTCTTTTTTCAATTTTCAATATTTGTTCAATAACCCACTTTCCATTCGGAAAGTAACAAATTCTAATTGAGAAACCAATTCAAACCACCTTAAACTAGTTTAGGCCAGAATTTTTAAAAAGGCAAGGCCTTTTTTTCAATTTCTTAACATTTATTAAAAAACACATTTCTATTCGGATATTAAGTGATCTTTCATAAGCAACCAATTTAAACCATTACAAACTAGTTTATGCCAGAATTTTAAGCAATTTTTAGCAAAAATTCAAAATTCAAAAATTTTTAGCAAAAATTAAAAATTTTGGCAAGGCTATACTCTTGCGTGTTTTTTAAATTTCTCAAAATTTATTAAATAACCCATTTCTATTCGGAAATTTACTAATTTTATTTTCAAACTAGTTTAGGACAGAATTTAGTAAAAATGTTTGTGAGAAAATTTGAAATTTTGGCCATAGTTTTTTCCTTTTTTCAATTCTTTAAAATGATCCAATTTAATTAAGTTAAGACAGCTTAAATTAGTTTAGGCCAGAATCTTATGCAATTTTGACAAAAATGTTTGAGTGAAATTGTTTTTTGTTCGATTTTCGATATTTTTAAAATTATCCAATTTCTGTTCTGAAATTAACTGATTTGTATTGAGCAACCAGCTTAAATCAACTCAAACTAGTTTAGTCCAGAATTTTAGGCAAATTAAAAAAAAAGTTGTTGAGTAGAATTTAAAATTTTTTTGCCTTTTTTTCGATTAATGTTATTTTTAAATTATGCAATTTCCCCTCGAAAATTCAATGATTTTTATTTATAAACCAATTTAAACTACAATAAAGCCAGAATTTTAGTCAATTTTTAACAAAACAATTTTGAGTCAAATTTGAAATTTAGGCAAGGCGTAGTCTTGCTTTTTTTCGATTCCTAATATTTGGTAAATAACTCAATTTCTATTCGAAAATTAACTAATTTTTATTGAGCAAGCAACTTAAACCACTTCAAACTAGTTAAGACAAAATGTTTAATATTTTGCTAAAGGTTATAAAATGCTACATATATATACGATATAGTCTCGATTTTTTCGAATTTTCGGTATTTTTCAGGGATCCAATTTTTGATTTTATTGAGCAACCAGTTTAAGCCACGTTAAAGTGGTTGAGGCCTGATTTTTAGGCAGTTTGGAGACAAAAATTTTACAGTGAAATCTGAAATTTTGTTAAGCTATCAGCCTCGATATTAGTTAACTAACCCACTTTCGATTAGGAAACAAACTGATTTTTTATTGAGCAACTAGTTTGGGCTAAAACAAACTAGTTTAGCCAGAATTTTAGGCAGTTTTGACAAAAAAAATTGAATTAAAGTTAAAATTCTTTTGTTTTTCAATATTCGTAAAACAACGTCGCGCATAGGTATAAAATGAATAAAAAATACCAAATAATTGTATTCCTCGGCAAGACGTTCAGAAAAACACACACAAGTTGCAAGGTTTCCTTTGTATTTTGCTCTGAGGTCCGAAACAAGACGACGTTGGCGAAAGAAAAAAATCAGTTGGCGATGTTTCTAACACTGAGTGCGCGAAATAAGCTCGACAAATAACGCCCGTTCAACATCAAACCTTGTCCGAAAGCTTTGTAATTTGGCGAGGAGAGTGATTGGAAATTTGACGAGATTAGAAAACGGGCAAGTACGCAAAAAAAAGAGAAATACGGCGCCACTAAATTGGACAAAGAAAAATAAACAAAAAGGAAATGACCTACCTAAATACTAACAATGCTAAATGGAAAGATTTGATTCGAAAATCTTCAAGAAAACGTTTTGCATCGACAGGGTTGAGATTTTGCACTCGCCCGCTCGCCAATGTGGGTGTAATTTGCTTCGGGACTGATTAACAGCAAATCAATCGACTGTAAATCGACTGTTCGAAACAAATTACGTTATAAAAATTACAAGCGCGTAAACATTGCTAGATTTGCACAATTGTGATATTATTTGAGTATCTTCTGCTCTGTTGGTGTAAATAAGTTAAACTGCTATTTGTTTTTGTCTTCATCCCTGAAGTAATGCATTTTTAGTTAAACTCGTTACATTTGAATTGCAATGTCGAGTGTCTTTAAGCCAAAATGGTTGTTCTGAACAGTCCTACTGGACTTCATTTGTTGATTTGCGACAATTCATGTTTCATGTTAACCGCGTTTTTATTTAAAAAAAATATATATTTATTTTTAAAAATCATAAACCGCCAACGATTGAATTCGTGAAAAAAAAGATTAGGTAAGAAAAAATTCGCAAACGACAAAGAGTCCTATTTCGTCCGGGCGAGTGCAACTTCTAATTTAATACTGGCCATGTAGTAAATAACTCATGATTATAATTTAGAGCCGATTTATCGAGGGTTCTAATACACTTGTTTCAATTCAGTCTTGGTTGGGTTTAATTATTTGCAGGTTTTCGCTGTTAATAATGTTTAATTTCGCTTGCTTCCGCATTTTCATACTAATTCGAATCACGAACACACACCGCCCATAAACACAGGCTGCGATTGATTAAAAAAAAGCATTACCTAAAACAAAAACAAAAAATACAAAGTCGCAAAATCGAAAAAGAAAATTTTGGAGCATATTGGTTGGAGGTTTTAGTAAGACGAAGTGAGAATATCAAAACCCATAAACAAGTAGGTAGCATATTGAACGCTTCGAAAATATCTCTATTGATTTTTATCATTGTGAGAAAGCACTGATTCAAAAAATGTATTAAAAGATATTTGAAACGATCACAATGATACCAACATTTGTATGTGCTTTGGTATTTATTCTACGTCTAACTACAACCTACAGTTATTATCTTAAGACTCATTCGAAACGTGACGATACCTACTTCTGTATTGGCTGTGATATTCTTATTTAAGAAAAGTTAATCAAGAAACTTTGATCGGTCAAAATAAATAGAAAACGAGAAAAAGCGTTCTGGCGAGCCTAAACAAAAGAGAATTGACAAGAAAATACGTCAGCGACAGAGGGATTGCAGTGGAAGCAGCGAAGCGCATCGGTCACACTTCGTCAGTCAGGAAGGTCGTCCTCAAAATAAGTCCACTCGCCGCTGGGTAGCGATAGTGAGTCGCCGGCGGCAGGAACACTTCTATGACGACATAAACAAGATTTGCTTTAATTAAACTATGGTTCTCTAATTAAGTCAATTAAACAATATATTTCATTTATATGTGTTATTTAACAGCTTTTGAGGCGAGTTTTGCGTTTTTTGATTATTCCTTAGATTTGATGAGCTTTCCAATGAGGATGTATTTGATACGGTCAAGATATATAGAAATACAATATTTATAATTTAAAAAATTCACTTATTTTATCACCCTCTTTTATTGCAGTGTTCTGTTACTGCTTTAAACATGTATTTAGAACGGTAATTAGGCCATTTTTATTTTTTTCAATTTTTAAACGACTAATTTTTACTTTTAACTATTCCGTAATTGTTTCCAAATTGTCCCCTTACTTTATCAGTTAAAAACTAGGGACGACAAAAATATACTTTTAGCGTATCGTAGTTATTTGCTGCCGTGAAGAAAATAATAAAAGTTTAGGCCGACTGCGCGAAAAATAACGTATCGACAAGGTTACGATCTCCAAAACTTGTTAGGTTCGAAAAAAAAAATTAAATCTCACTTTGCTCTGTGCATCTGTCCGCCCGTCGTCGATTCCGCGTCTTTTGCGGATCCTGGAAGTTGCGGATAACTTTTGTTCCGCGGCTCGCTGGCGCCGCAAGCGGTGGGCAGGCTCAGTAAATGTTGCACAGGAGGCGGCGGCTGACGTGGCGCCTCCCCATTGGCCGACGCAGAAGGGGGAGTGGTGCCTTTAACGTGCGATACTGGATGAGCGACATCGTGCTGATGTTCGCAACATTCACACGTTGTACAGTAATCGCTCATCCGTCGCTTGTTGTTGTTAAGGTTAGGGGGCTTTTGGGGCCCGTGTACTTTCCCCGTTGCCCCCTGGAGACTTTCCCCCACCCCCTGCCAGCTCTTGGAGGTCGATAGAGGGCGCTCGAGGGCGATTGGGAGCGCGCAGTTTGAGGTTTTCGTCATAAGGTCGTTTAATGACTTTGAAATCTTGCCAGGCGATTTTTCTGCACTGAGGAGATCTGGTTTGGGAGGAATGCTGTCCAGGCTTGGGTTGCTCGATATCTCCTTGTACAGGTTCTGATCAAACATTTGATGGTAAATAATACAAGCGACGAATGAGTTGTATAAGTGAGCGTTCAGTAGAGCAAAACGTTAACTTATTATACAGCTTATGTTCAATCAAACTATTTTTTAACCTTTCCTTTTAGGCGGTTTTCTTATAGGTTCGGATAAAACAATTGACGTAAATATTACAAGCGCCAAATAATATTGTTGCATAAACAAGCGTTCAAAAGAGCACGATAAATTGTTCTACAGATTCTGTTTAACCAAATTATTTTTCAACCTTGCTTTTTAAGCGGTTTTATTACAGATTCTAATAAAATATTTAACGCTATATATGAAAAAATAATTTAATTCGATACCCGAGTGTTGAAAAGAGCAACGCGTTAAGTTGTTGTCTATAGGTTCTGTTAAACAAGCGATTTTAAATGTTGGCTTTAATCGCTTAGATTGCGGAATTTTTAAATTTATACTACACTCAGTATTATTTCATGGCAATTAAAAATATATAAATAAAGAAAACTTTACAAGGTTTTACGCAAAGCAACATACGGAAATAAATATGAATTATTTATAGCGTTTTTCCAAACTTGCCAACTCTAGTTGATTTAACAAAACGTTCAAAAATAGCTATGGATGAAAAAAATGCAACTTGACATATTTTCCGGGGTCATGACCTTTCCTTACCTCAGTGCTAAGTTCCTGTTTTGGGAAAGCCCCTATTCCAAGAGTTGATCTAGCCGTTGATGCGACACCTGAAAAATGTTAAGACTTTAGAATTTTTAAGTAAATTTGAGTCCAGAAATGGTATTTAAAAGTTACAATTATATTACTTACTTGGTTTTCTCGATGTTGGCTCATCAAACTGTTTTTCCATTTTGTCATTCTAGTAAAAAATTAAATTTTTTATATAAATATCCCCGCTCAATAGCGAATTTTTGCAGCTGAATAGGCATTAGGCACCTATACTTTCAAATGTTATCCCGAAAGGCCTTCAATACGATAAAATCAGAAAACATTGATTAATATGGATAATACAATTAGGTATCGGGCTAGTGTCACACACACCCTAAACCAGAGGTGTCCAACTTAAACATGCCGGCGTGCCAATTTTTATCCTATAATTTCTTCCCGTGCCAAAATTTAGTAACTAATTCTTTCTAATAATAAAAGCGTTTTTTACAAATAATAAAAACGTGTAGTTAGCATTGCGCATTACTGCATCTAAATGTCCGTCAGTGAGCTGACTTTTGCTTTTTGTTTCTTCATACCAAACTTTATAGTTATGTGGATGCTAGCTTCCACTACAATATAATGTTATAGTATTAGAAGTAATAGTTTGTTGTCGTGATTGCAGCGATTGTTTCATATTGTGAATAAACAATGGCAATTTGCTGTATAAAAAATAACTATTTTTTGCCAATTGGCTGAATAGCAAATTAAGTAATTTAGGAGGGCTTGCGTGCCGCTTGTTGGACACCCCTGCCCTAAACCTACTCCCAGAAATATCCGATACTTGAGGTTTAACTCCGATACCGATATTTTCAACAAAAACTATCGCGATACGATACCAGGTGACGTCATTACTCTGCTTACAGGAGCAAAATAGTTCTTAACCTATACTAGTTTTGATAAGTTTAACTTTTAAAGTAGCAATCGCAGCGTTTCATTACAAGTCATGGGTTCGTATTGGATCGGCACCGATAACACTCTAGTATCGGCCGAGTACCGATACAACAATTTGACATCGGGTATCGTCTATGACCCGATATTATCGGACATCCCAACCCGATACTTAAACAACATAAGGTTTGGTTAATTCGCGTATAGAGTTGGGGCGCTCTTTTACTTATGTACGTGAAAATTAATAAAAAAAAAAACTTTCTTCAAATGCCGCATACCACAACGCACATTGTTTGGGTTAGGGTGCGGGTTAGCGTTTGGTTGAGGGTGGGTCAAGTTATTATTAATAATAAACATAATATTACTTGACCCACCCTCACCCAAACGCTAACCCGCACCCTAACCCAAACAATATGCGTTGTGGTATGCGGTATTATTTTGTTTTGTTTTTTGCATAACTTCCCACGATTAACAGAAACAGTGCAGATAAAAAAACACAAAAAACAAAAAACTTCGCAAAATTCGCCTCAGATTTGGCTGCTTTTAAGTTCAAACACTTTTATTTTCTATTTTTTTAAAATGTTCTGAGACATATTTTCTTTTACTCAGTTAAAATAGGCGAAGAATACAGTTTGGGAGGTCACTTGACCCCCTGGAACCGCCCCTAATTCCTACAAGACACCTAGAAGGCTCCAGAAAAGGTGCAAATTGACTTGGTTGATTTAGTTACGCTCACTTTGGCTTGATTTTGATTTCGCCACTCAATACTTACCACGATAAGTTGCTTTTCGCGTTCTGAAGCCATCGACCCTCTTCGACTTTCCAGCAAAGAACTTCGCTCATCGGCTTCGTCGTAGAAACGTGAAGAATGGATGGACACGTCATCGCTCTGCTAGGAATTTGTGAAACTTGTGTTTTTATGGGGATCGAAACGCGAAAGCAAAATAAGCCATGTTGATATATAACGGTGTGATCCTATAGAAAGGCATTCAAATAACCTTTGGCTTTGCGCCGTTTTGATGATAAAACTTGAATATTTGTTAAGGCTTATTTTAAAAACCTTGATAATTAATAAAAGTTGTATTTCAATAAGGATCAAACGCAAAAGTTAAGTTAGCAATATGATACAAGCTCGTATCGAAACGTCTAATTCAAGATGATGTCGATCTGCTCGACCTTTTTGACTTTGCAATTCATTATCAAGTTACATTACAGATCCGTGCATAGTGTACCAAAGTAAGCAATGTTGATTAATAACGGATAACTTTGTCATATTATAACTGTGGTGCTTGGTATCATATCATAGGCATAACGAACGTCTATTTAGATCACTTCTCTTGTAAGTAACTTTAGTGTTTAATGTAGCAGTTTTTTGGGTTTACCCAACAAAATGCGACCGTCTCCTAAATCCTCTAAATGCAGTCAAATCACATTTGGCCTTTGTGGTTTTGATGATAAGACTTCAATATTAATTAATGCTTAATTTAAAAGCCTTTATAACTGGTACGCGAAAGCCAAATAAGGCATGTTGATAAATAACGGATAACTTTGTAATATTATAAGCGTTGTGCTTGTTATAATAGGCATGACGAACGTCTATATAAATCACTTCTTTTATAAGCAACTTTATTGCATAATGTGGCACTTAATTGTTTGTTTTTTGCCCAACAAAATGCGGCCGTCTCCTAGATTCTAGAAAGGCAGTGAAATCACATTTGACCTGGGCCATTTTAATGATACGACCTCAATATTTATTAATGCTTAATTTAAAAGCCTTTATAACTAGTAAAACTTACGAATTTAAGGTTTTCAATAATATTGGTCAAATACCAAATAAAACGATTTTACACTATTTTGATGTTAAATATATTTTACTAAATTTTTTTGCACATACAGTATTATTATGTTCTTATGTTGGCAGCAAGTCATTTATTCCCCAAAAAAGGCCAATATTTTATTTTATCATCTTTACCTCGTTGTTGTTGTCCAAGCCGTTGTAGTCCGAACATTCCGCCTTTTCTTCGTCTTCGTCATCAAATACGTCATCATCTGCGTCACCTTCCGAACTTTCGGCTCGGTTGTCTTCGAGTTGCTGAATATTTGGTAAGAAGAGTTTTTAAGTCTTGGCTTTTGACAATTTTTGCGAGAAGCGACGTTTAAACTAGCATACTCTGTAAAATTTGAGGTTGTAATAATTCACTGTGGGTTGGAAATTTGTAACAAAATGGTGTTACATTCCACCACCATGTGAAAAAAAGGTGGAAATGAATCGGCGTGGAATTTTCCACCAAAACCAATAGTATGAGATTGATAGCGTGGAAATCTCCACCCTGTAGTGAAAAGAATCTTCACCCTAGCGTGGTGAAAGTCACCATAGTAAATTAGTATGCTTTGTTTGGTTCTGAACAAAATTTCTCCAATAGTTAAATTGCAGAAGGAATGCGAAGACCTTGCTTGTTTCAACTAAACTTATATTACTTGTAATAATCCCTTAGAAAAAGTTCAGTGAAGAGAGTTAAGTCGCAAAAGGTTTGCTGTTATACTTAATGCTTAGTGTTTTTGATCGCCGCGAAAAAAGTCGGGAAACACAAGATTAAAGCGACAAACTACTTTAAAAATAATACGTGCTTTATTAAACGCAGCTTCATATATAACGTTAGCTATGGAAGTTGCCATGAAAATATTATTAATTACATTTACATTTCACATAAAACGTTAACCATGATCACGAAAATTAACCATGATCACGAAAATTAAACATGATCACGAAAATTAATCATGATCACGAAAACTAAGAAAGATTACGAAACTTACCATAATCACGGAAGCTATTAATAATCATTTTAAGATCACGGAGACTGAGTACGATCACGAAATCATGTTGTGATATTTAAAACGAATCACAATCATTCACCTTTATAAGTACGTCTACCACGAGAATTCACAAATCACGATTTACAATCACTTAGGCCTACCATCATAAGTACGTCTACCACGACATTTCACGAATCACGAGTGAAACCACTCACCTTCATAAGTACGGCTACCACGACGTTCACGAGCACGAACTGAGCCATCATCACGAAAAGCACGAAGTAGATGGGAGATATCACGGTGCTCACGCAGCAGTTCACGGAGCAGTCGGCCGATGCGTCACACGTCTCACGAAGGGTGTCCTGTGAACCGGGGTCAAAGGTCATAGTGTTAAAATGAGATCGTGAAATAAAAGTTCATACGGACGAAACAGCGAAAAATCACGCATTTTGTTTGTAACATAGAGTAGAATTGGGTTAAGTATCTATGAAAGATCATGAGATAAACATTGTTTGGTTTAGACTTTTTGTTTGTAATAAAGGTAAATAAGTTTATAATATGTAAAGAGAAATATATATTATCTTAAATTTTTCTTTTCACATTTCTCATACATTGTTTTTGCCATATCAATGTACAATTGAAATATAGTTGAAAAAATACATGAAATATATTCTTCTTAGCATCTTATAAACTTACTGATTTTAATTACGACAGAAAACTCTAAAATATATTTGCTTTTGTTCGTCATTTATTTGCAATGGCGAGAAGATATAGGTTGTTAAAGTAAAGGTAAAATTCTGTGTTTTTTTAATTGAAAAGCTTGCGAAGGTTGGTATACAGGTAAAGGACTTAAGTCAGTATGGCAGATTATTAAGTACGATTTGATTTAATTGGTATTAAGACTGATACATGAACAATATCGTGTCATTTTTAGACTTTTCTCTCGCATTTAAAGTAAGTCATTTTGTGATGATAAATGTATTTTGCGAAAATGCTTGTTTTTTTTTGAAGTTCGACTTACATCAGTCAAGTCACGATTGTAACCTGTGGCTATTAAGCTCTACACTTCTCTATTCGTTTAGATGTAATGATAAAGTTCGCGGGCGGGATTCGAACCCTGTATTCGCGGAACTTTGCAACACGCCCCGACATCTCGCAAGCAAAGCAATAGGCCAGCTCAGGTGCTTCCAAATAGCCAGCAGTTGGGGTTAAAAGCCATGCTTTGAGGTTATTAGGCAAACATGCAAGTTATAAATCCAGCGGCAAGTATCACTGGGTACATGCTTAAAATTGTTATTCGTCTTCATTAGCTATCATCAGAAACTTTTTCTATGTAAAAGGTCTGATAAGGATTAAAGACCGCAGGCCGGATATACTTTATTATCTTGGTTACGTTAAACCCGGGGTTCTTAAACTATTTTTACTGCGGACCCCTAAAATTTTTTTGCTTTGCATGGACCGGTGTCGGCAAGAAAAGTTTAGAGATGACGTCAAAAATTCACGTCCAAATTCAAAAAGACTTCAAAAATCTGCTGTTAACGGTCCAAAAAATGTAAAAGTTAAATGGAGTCTAAATACATACACTGGGAAAACTTCTCATTTTTAATTAAACTATTTTTTTTCAAAATGTAATTACTTCTTTAATATCACCAATATTTCAATTAGGCCTTCATGGACCCCCTAAAATTAGTTTATGTACCCCCAAGGGGTCCGACCCCAGTTTAAGAACCCCTGCGGTAAACAAAGGAAATATAAATGACTGAGCAACACTACTGTAGTGAGCCTCAATATAGCGTTAGCGTGAAACCCTGCAAAACAGATACAATAAAATCGGTAAAAAGCAACGCGAATTTGCGGCACGACAGATACAAGAATCGACGACATTTATGCGTGAACAAGTTAATGCAGGTGATTGGGGAACTTACACTTCCTTGGCCACGACCGGTCCCGTATTGTCGCCACATTACGTCCTTTTAGGAAAAGGTAAAGTAAAAAATCGATTTTTCAATCGAAAACGAACTTTTTCATGTTACAAGTGAAATTCAAACCTGTCAATTGCGTTATTGATAACAGTACGCCATTTTATGGATACGTAAAATGTGCGAATCGATTTTTGAGTAGAAATCGAACCTTTTTACATTACAAGTGAAATTACAAGCTGCTGTTTTTTTGGGAAAAGAACATTATGTGAGTAACTGAGTAGGAAATTCCAAGGCTTAGAATCTATGCGAAAGTTACAGAAGTTTCAAAAACTATAGTTTATATTCGCGGTTAGTTACTTTTATTTGCGGCACAAACAATTGTGAATAATATTTGCTGGAAAAAAATAAATTTGACATTTAGGTAAAATCGGAAGATGTTGCCAAACAGGTAACTGATACCATTACGTCCGTTTAAGGATAGGTAAAGCAAAAATCGAGTTTTGATTCGAAATCTAACCTTTCCACTGTGTATTGAGAGCCATAGATATTGTCAACTGTAAAATTTAATGCCTGGACGGCCAGGGTTGGATAAATGTAGGTAGATCAAGCTTTGTGACTCATAAACCATGGGGTAAAACCAAAAGGTGATGAAACAAAATCAGCAAAAATTTATTTTTCTTGTTAATAGCCGAAAAAAACCTAACGTTCATAACTTAAAATATATGCGAAAAGTAATTTTTTCAGTTGAATGGTTAAAAAGTCACAAAAAATTGTAAATAATAATTGTTGGTAAAAAATCTGTAGTTAGTAAAACCAGACGCAAATTGCGTTTTCCGTATTATTATCAGAAGGAAAGGGATAAAAACTTCTAATTAATGCCAAAACACCTTAAACATCTTTACAAAGGAGAGGAAACAACAGATTTAGTTGAAAAGCAGAGAAGTTTAGTATGAACATCATTACAAGTCTACATAAAAAGCATGAAAAGCCTACAAGATAGTAGCATTATGCTTCTAAGATGACAGCAGAAAAATTAACATCGAAAGCATAGAAACGTAACTAATTGTACATCGAACAAATCGACTTTTCATAGAAATCGTACCTTCATAATGCCGTTCCAATTATCGCCCGTTGAGATGCGAAATAACGTCAGGAGGGCAATGCCGAAGTTGTGAAAGGAAGCGTGACGATTGAGGCCCTCGCACGGATGATTGACGTCACACGCTGAAAAAAAGCAATGACGTCATTATTTTAAACGAAAATAAAAGTTGATATCTATTTGAAGTCTTTATCAGTACGACCAATATCAATACAAGCAGTTTTGTTTGATTTAAAGGGTACATCTTTCGAGCACATGGGTTCTTCAACTTTTTTTAACACGGACCCCAAAACATTTTTTTTTGGTTCGTGTAGACCTGGTCGGCATAAAATGTTTAAAGGTGACGTCATAAAGTAAAGCCATAAAATCAGACGAACTAAGAGACTGACTGTTTTATGTTCATCAAGTGTGAAATCGAAATGAAGTTTAAATACATTCAAGGAGAAGGCGCCTCAGGGTTTTTTAACATTATTTTTATGTTATTTTCACAGTTATTTCAAAGTTATTACACCAGTATTCCAATTAGGCCTACATGGACCCCTTAAAAAAATAGTCAAGGACGATTGACGTCACAGGCGGAAAGAAAGCAATGACGTCAGTATGTCGGTAAGTTTTGGTAAGCAGTCTATAAACACAATGAGTGTTACAAAAACTTAGTTTATTAAATCCCTTAAAGGTAAAGCGCGTCACTAAAAGCAGTTTTTAATAAAATACAACACTGAAAGGTTAACGTATCTTAACAGAAGAAATTATCTTAACAGAAAAGTTTTTTTGTTTTTAAATTGCGTAAGCCTTTTTTTGCTTTATTACCATGTAGGTAAAAAACAAAGAAGATGCAGGTCAAAGATGGCAAGGCAATTATAGATCACAAGTCAAGTATGAATATATTTGTAACTTACTCAGTGTTCCAAATAGTTCAACTCCGAGAGCTGCAAAGATAAAGAAGAGAAGAATAAAAAGCATTCCGAGGTTGCCCACTTGAGGGAGCGCGCAAGCAACCGTCTCCAGGAGTGAGCGAATACCTTTGGAGATCTTTAGCAACTTCAACACTACAGAAAATATTAGATTATAGCATATTTTTATCAATTTAAACCGAAATTGAATCCTTCGTGAGACAGTTCTTTGGGTTTTAAGATTAACATTTCAATTTTTTACAGTGTTTTTTTTCGTGAAAGATCAACTCCTTTTGGATTTTACAGCACTGGAGACAAGAAAGTAAACAGCAGTGAGCCAATATCTTTGGATATCTTCAGCAACTTTAGAACTGAAGAAAACATTAGATTGTAGCGTATTTTTATAAATTTAAACCGAAATTTAATCCTGCGTGAGACAATTCTTTGGGTTTGAAGATTAACATTTTTTTCAAGTTTTTTTCACGAGAAAGCGGTTACTTAGGGGATTTTACAGCAGCAAAGATAACAACGTGAATATATTTTAAATATTTGCATTGCGACTTTTACTTATGTTCGTGGGAGGAGATATAAAAACTAAATCCGTAAGTTAAAAACTTTTAACACGAATTTGCCAACACAATCAAAGAAATATTTTTCACCACAAACTATTTAAATTGAAACCAAAACAAACAAAACAAAACTGAACAAATAAAATCTCTTCCTACTAAGCGGAAAAGCTTACAAATTATGAAGTATTTTGGTATACCGCAAGCCATCGCAGACTAACCGAATCTGTCGATCAATAATGCAAGCAAGGCAGGCTAGAAAAACAACTAACCTGCAGTGAGGTTCGAACTCACGACCTATAGACTATCAAGTACATTGGCTTCCATTACGGTATAGCATTCCAAAAAATCTGTTCCAATCAACACAATTGCTTCATGCAAAAGTTTTACAAATTACAAACGGCTTTGATAAAAGTTCACCTCTTGCAATCCGGAGGACCCTCATCACCCTGATGATGGTTGGGTTGATGAAGAGACTCCGATCTCCCCCACTGCTCATGTCTTCGATGATGATCCCGATGATCGAGAGGATCACAATGAGCATGTCAAGCTGATTCCATCTGGAGGAATATGAATGTGTAAAAAATCCTATTATATCAGAGAAAAACTAGGTTAGACTAAAATGATATGTTTAAATGCCTTTCTAAAGTTTATTCCAGTTTTTTTAACCCTTTCTAGGCAACGGAACACTTCTAAAGTAAAATACTTGCGGAACACAAAACGAAAGTTTCTGGGATGTTTTAAAATAAACAAACGATTGTTTGAGCAAGTAAAAAATTGGGGCGTTTTGTTGGTTGTGAAAAGTTGTTTTTTATGACGTCATTTTCGTTAAGCTAAAAAATTACAAAAATGCCGAATACGGATGTTCGATACTTGAAATTTTATTCCGATATCCGTCACTAGTATTCCGCAGAATACCGGTTAAAAATCACTGCTGTATTAAAAAACAATTTCGACAGTTTTTTTAAGTGATATTAGATTGTATTATATCTTTATATATGATTTGTTTGTAAAGTGGGGATGTTTATGTCGGAATGAAGCCGATACCCGATGCCAAGTGTAAGTATCGGTACTCGTTCGATACTACGGTGTTATCGGTGCCGATCCGCTACGAAATTTATTTCTGTATTTCAGCTACGTCAGACCAGGTGTTTGCCAACAAGCGACTTATATACCAGTAATTAGAATGTTCTATGTTTAGTGAATTGAAGGTATTGAAGGCCGTAAAATCTTTACTGAAGTAGAGTTCACGCCGAGACACAAAATAAAAGTATTTAGAAGAGCACAAACAGCAAAATAATAAAAAAAAGAAATAGTATCTTTACTTGAAAGTATGGACGAAATAAAGCGACAAAGAGATGTGTGCTGGTTTAATATTTATCACAGTAAAAAGCGGAAAAAGTTAATATAATGTGCTCAAATTGCTTTAATGTAGCCTAATTCAAAACACTTGCCAACTTACTTGTCACGAAAGTAGCGGCAGATTCCAAGAGCCACCAGCTTTAAGGCAGCTTCAAGAACGAACACCGATGTGAAGGCGTAGTTGGCGTACTTTAGAGCTAAGCTCAGCTCCTGCGAAAACAAGGGATTAAGTAGAGACAGGGAAACGTAAGAAAATTTCGAAAAGCAACAAGGAACGTTAAACCATAAATTGTTACCCTTTTTACAGAATAGTCACATACCAATGCAAAATATATTTTTTACATTTTTAGCCCAATGACCAAATGACAGAAAACAAACTTTCACTTTCACTCCAAAAAATGATGGTAAATTCCCTTCCTATGGCAAAATAAAATGTAAAACTGATAACACAGTACTTCTATGCTTTTGTTTTGTTTCTTTACACAACCGGGTGCGGGTTCTCTTTAAGCCTAATTTTCTACAGTTTGTCTATAAGTAGCCACGGCGAGCTAGTGTACAGTGGAAAGTAGGTATGCCAACTAAAAAAGAGCTATACGCTTTGCACAAGCTTTTATGAATAACCCAGTTATCTGTCATCCTACATAGCCTCACCTCCGGCTGGTTATAGTGCTCGGTTGCCATGGTGATGATGTTAATCCCAATGATAAGCGAGATTCCAACTTCGAAGTATTTGTTGAGGCAGAAGGAATGAATGGCCCGTCTGGTTCGCCCGTACCGCTCGTAGTACTTCAGGTCGTCTGAAATCATGTTGCAATATTAACTTGGAACAACATTAGGTAATAAAATTTCGAAGTCTCAGCTTCAGCTGGAACTGTAGGACGATTTTTCTGGGTGCCTCTGCTAGTATTAATATATTACGTGTTGACACAATTTGGTTAATTTTGAATTAAACTATCACTTTAACAGGTTTTTAATTTTAAAAGCTTTCACGAGAGCCTGTGTATAAATAAATATATAAATAGGTGGAAAATAGCTGATTGATGTTAACCAATAAAACTAAATTGGTGTATACCAATATTTATATAAATAGTTTAGTTAGTCTATATTTAAAGCGCCATGAGCACAAATTTAAATTAACTTTCCTTAAGTGAAGGATAAATTTTAAAAGTCACTAAAATAGATGAGATTTAAATCCTTATACCTCTGCTGGCAAAAAAATTACGAATGTATGTTTGGGTCTGCAGTTAATAGTAATTTAATTAAAAATACGATTTTTTAACTACTCATCTCTATGTCTTGAAAGACGTCTAAAGTGCTTTTTTCTCCGTTTTAATATGTTTGCCATGTATAATTAAATCTTATGGCAAGTTATTACATCATTATAGTAACCTTAGAAGTACTAAACATGGTTTTAATTTACACTTAAAAAAGTTACTTAGAAAAAAATTGCTTAATTCGAGGAAAGAAGAGAATCAACTTGTTTTTAATTCAGGTAACGTCACTTGACTTTTTGTTTTTAAAAATAGGACACAGCATAAAATAAATAAAAAACATTGAAATTCAAACCTTTCTTGAAGTGTCTCAAACAGCAGTGGAAGGTTATCTGATTCTTGATGTTCTTCAGGCATCCTCGTATGCCTTCCACGTGGGATCGGGCGCGAGATATCGTCTTCCTCCTGAAGTTCTTCTTCCCACGGATCAACCTCCTGTTCTGCTTCTCGAGGAGCAACTCTTCCTTGCGCTTTTTCGCTTCCTGGAGATTTAGATTTCAGTGGAAATTTTAAAATTTGCGTTACATTGTGAAAAGTACACAGGAAGTCATTGCAGACTCCCCGAATCTGTCGATTAATTAATTATGAAAGCCTGGCAGGTTAGAAAAACAGCTAACCTTCAGTGAGGTTCGAACTCACGACCTCGGTCCTACCGACACTTATTGAATTTACATTAATTTATAACAACACAAGGTTCCGGAGGCATCTTGTGCACTATATATAATGTGACGTTATAGTTGGTCAGTCAGGTGGGATTGATTATTACAGAATACATTTTGTGTATATGTTTTTGGAGAAATAACTTTATCCTCCTCCTGCTGCTCACTTCTCTCCTCTGCATTTCTTCCATCTCATGTTGCTCCCTGCATCTGTGGAAGTTCTCCACTACAACTCCCACGAACATGTTGAGGACAAAGAAGCCGACGATGAGAAGGAACGAGATGAAATAGATCAACATCCAAGGGTTGTAGTTCTCGATCGGCTAAAAATAACAACATGCTGTTACTATTTTTGTTTTTTGTTGTTACTAATTTTTTTTTTTTTTTTTTTTTTTTTTTACAAATTTTGAGCCTTTTGCAATTATTTTTAAGTTGTATTTAAACTGTTTACTCAACTAATTTCGATAATGGCAATTTTAAGGTCACGTTTGTCTTTTGGATATCCTACAATATCAAAGGGTAATTTTCAAAACTTTTGCATAAACCCGACAAAAAGTACCTCGACCAATAGGTAAAAATTTGTCAAAATTTCTTATTTTTATATCAATAAATAATCTCCTCTGTTATTACTAATGTTTACACAATTAAAGCGGGAAAGGATAAAAATCGCATAATATTTTTAGCTTAAAAATGATATTTTCTAACGCAGAATATATTATTTCTAAGTTTGAAAGGGTGAACCATTAACCCAAACCTGTTGATCGACCCCCACTGCATCGATTCCGTGATACATTATCTCCACCCAACCGTCCTTTGATGAGAGAACAAAGAGAGACATCAGAGCCTGACCCAAGTCGTCAAAGTTGTATCTGAAAGGTTAAAAACTACTTTGTCGAAATCTGTTATAGAAGTGTTATTATCCACCCCTAAATCAGGCGTTTTAAAACTTTTTTACTGCAGACCCTTAATTTTTTGCCTCGCGAGGACCACGGTAGGGAAAAAATTCACTAATGACGTCACAAATAGACGTTACAATACAAATACTTCATGCATCTGTTGATTTCAACCCAAAAACTTGGGTGTAAAATGAAGTCTAAATACTTTCAGCAAAACCGTTTTATTTTTATTTAACTTTTTTTTTTGGAATAAAGAAAGCGAATTTATTTTGAGGAAAAATTTACATCAAACCTAATGATATTATAGTTTATTTAGTTTGTTGATATTTAGTTATAATGAAGCTGGATTAATTATTTCTGATTTTTAAATCCCCTAACCAAGTAATAACGAGTAACTTTCTTTATTGGTCAAAACTTCACCCAAACCTTTTTTTATTTGTCAAATGCTGCAGGAGTTTAGGCCACGTGAAAATTAACAAGTTATTGTTCCGGAAATTAACAAAATTACAAAAAGTTTCACGGCACACTTGATAATCTCCCGAGGCACACAGTTTGGGAATCACTGGCTTCCCCTCAAGATTATATAGAAATGTTTAACGGCCTTAGTTATCCTTAAATTACAGCGAGCATTTCCCTAATTACATAACATAGATTGTTAATTGCTGCCAAACACAGTTCTAACTATTAATACGGAAGCCGTAATCGTTGGTCATAAAGCAACTTCCGAGGGGCTAGATCACAGATGTTATTAAACACATATGTTTGTGTGTGTCTTTCATATAGTTCTAAAGGTTTCGCCAAATTCTTTTTTATCGGCGGTTTGAAATGCTTTTATTGAAAACCTGATTTACAGCAAGACAATATGCGCAGGTTAAACCCATATACACCCGTATTAACATAGCACTGAATATGTGATAGTGCAAATTACCTTGACCCTTGCTAGAAATACACTCCAGCAAAGCTAGTAATTCAGGTCAGACACCTTTTTATAGAGGTTTTACTGTTTATAGACTTTTTAATAAAACACCCGTATTAAAAACGCCCCCATACCTAATATAAATAGGACGACAACTTACCTATGGTTGACCCACTTATTGGCCGGGTTGGCCACACACGTTGTCATGTTGGTCACGTTACGAATATCAGGGCCGTCGCAGTAGTAAAACCGTCCCTTGAATACCTGGAAATGGAAATTACTCATTTGCTGGGAATTGCTAAAGTTTACTAATTCCAGGCTTGTTTCTCGATCTAACAAAATGCAATGCCGTCCAAACTTTCAACCAGGGAGTAAAAGTACTTATGTATTGTGACGTCATCAATCAGACAATGACAAGCGTCGCAATTTGAGGGAGTTACGCAGTGTATTATAATGGCACAAAGGTAAGAAACGAAGTTTGGATAAAATAGAACATTCCATTGTTTAATACACTGTTACGTCACACAGACGTGGGCTTATGTTGACTTCTCGAACGCGGAAAACAATCGGAATGTGACGTGTTATCAAGGCTCTGTTACGTCACAGCAAAGTTATGAGAGATCCGTGAAACTTAATATTCTTTGTAAGTTGTATGCATAGTTTCCATAACTGTTGACAAAAAATTTTCTATTGAACCTTTATATGTGTCTGAATATAGGAACCCCCTTCTATATGGAGTTGCGCATACAAACACGAAGTAGCAAGCATTGGTGTCATGGCTTTTCTCGACGTGCCCATATTTGAGCATGTGAAGCTCAGTCGGCAGAGCGACGGTCCTGGTATGACCAAGGTAGTGAGTTCGAACCCCATCACAAACTAGTCGTTTATGGGCTTAGCCTTGCTTGCCTAAAATCCTTAAGTGATCAACTTATTTCAGATAGTCCTTATAAGGGCTCCTGGTGCAACACTTTCTTTATATTTTTTACATTAAACTTTGGCATAAAAGTTACAGCGTAACATACGATATACGATATAGTGCACCAAATTATTTTAAATGTGACAATGATGGCGATGGAGGATAAACACTTTTAAACGGTCCTTACTTGAACTCCAAGGATGCCGAATATGATAAAGAAGGCGCAGCAGATGAGAACGATGTTCCCGATCGGTTTAAGTGAGGACAGAAGAGTCTGTACAACCACCTTTAGGCCGGGAGCTCGGCTGATTACCCTGAAAAAAAAAAGATTTATTTTCTGTGTTTTTTTGATATTTTGTAAGTATATCTTGTGGTCACTTTTAATGACTAAGGCTAGGGAAGCCTGGTTCCTCGAGAGAATAGCACAAATATGCCGAACAAGCCGTTGGTAAATAAAATAAATTAAAAAAAATTCGCTTGACTGTCTTAGGCATATGGATAATTAATGCTACACATTAAAATATGTAAATATTCTACAGAATATCTATTTGTTTTACTGCAAAGTACATTGATGGTTTGATAAAATCTCAGTGCGTTTCGTTACCTAAGTGATTACTACACTGGCGTAGAAAGTAACTACCGACCATTACAATGACCACTGACGTGTTTCTACATAGATGGTTTGATAAAATTCCGTTGCATTTCATAACTGTAGGAACAGAAAATCTACCCGTTTTTTCAAATAAACATTTCCAGAAATTTTAATGGATTTAAATGAGATAAATACACGTCAGCTCTGTAAGACATGTGTAACAAAACAGACAGAGTTTTTGTCACTTGTCGGTCATCAGCTTAAAGCACTTTTCATCACCTCAGCTTAAAAATATGCTTTTACGTATTGTACAAAAACATACTTTTATAAGATTAATTTAAACACAACAGTACTCAAAGTGAAGTACCTCAGCGGTCTTAGTCCTTGTTTCATTAAATCTTACTCCGTCAGTTATATACATTTATACTTTTGTGTGTTGTGTAACTACCGACCATTACAATGACGACTGACGCGTTCATTACATAGATGGTTTGATAAAATCCCGGTGCATTTCATAACTATACGAAAAGAAAATCTATAAGTTTGTTAAAAAACATTTCGAGAAGTTAAAAAACACGCCAGCTGTTTTAAGGCATGTGTAACAAAACAGACCGATTTTGTTTTTTCACTTGTCGGCCATCAGTTAACAGCACTTTTTATGCAAAGTACCTTAGCGGTCTTAGCGCTCGCAGGAGCCGAAGAACCCTAAGAATCCCGAACAACTTTGAGTCGCCGCTCGACGAAAGAGTCATGACGACATCAATGAGTGACGTCATCACGAGGATAAAGTCGAGAACGTTCCATCCACTATATATTCAAAAGATAGGCAACTTGTAAAAACAGCGAAAAGAAATTGTTCTTTACTTGTAGAATCGAAACATTTTGTGCGTTCTCAAATAAAAATTAAAAATGAAGCAAAACTTTTTGTTATTATAAAAAAAAAGTAATTTATTAAACAATAAATTTGTTGTGAGTTTACCAATGTTTATTCTACATGACAAATAGCAGAGAACCGAAATCATATAATTTTAACTTACTTACTAAGTTAATTTGGCAAAAACACGTATCCGATTTTTGTTGACAGTAACTAAGATTAAATAAATTGCAGAAAAGAGAAAGCACTAGCAGTGGGCCAATTAGATAAGGTGTGAACTACATCAAATCGATTTTAAATGTTACCTTTTGAGGTAGGTGGTTTCCCCAATGTACAACCCGAGCGCAATGACCTTCAAGGTCATTTCAAGGGTGAATACCACAGTGAAGACGTAGTTGAAAACGTCAATGAGAAAACGCTCCTGTAACAAAAGTTGTCATCAACGGTTATTAACTACAGATTGAAAAATAATTGGCTTTAAATTATATTTTATCTTCAAAAACTTTTCGATGTGTAAATCAACACAAGATTAAATGGCTTTGTTGTAAATTGGGCTTTAAATTAAACTGCAAAACCTAAATAGGTGGGAATGAAAAGGTTATATAAAAGTTGGAATGTGAAAGTGAACTCATGTACAGCAAAAAACAAAAAACAAAAAAGATTTAACGATTTATAGAGAGTCGGCCGCGACCCATAGGTTGAGAAGCACTGACATAGTGGGACCGATGTTGCAAAATGATATCAAAATCCACTCGGAAACCTGCGTTCTGTACGTACATATGCGTTGTCCTTGAGGGATGGACGTTCCATTGCTATCGTGACGCAATTCGCGAAGATAAATATCAGAATGACGTAATCAAACCACTTGCTGGAAACCATCTTCTGGAGAAACTTGCGAAATCTAAACACACCAAAGTAGAGCTTAAAACCTTCAAATTTTACTGTAATTGCTATAAGTTTTTTAATGTTTATTAGTCCTTTTATTAGGGCCTTAAAAGTCAGAATTTAGGCGCTTCTTTTCCAAAGTTTGGCTTTTCTGAAGTTTGGTTGCAAAATTCGCGTTGTCAAGTTTTTACGACCACCAATGTTGTAAACAAGTCGTTTTTAAATGACTTTAGTCCCAGTCAAGTCATTTGAAAATAACTCAGGTCAAAGTCAAGTCTTTCTGACTAAATATCAAGTACCACTCAATTCAACAATTGACCAAGTCAAGTCAGAATTTATGCAGTTTAAATATTTGTCGCATTCCTTATCGTTTTTCAATACCAAACAGTTCTTTAACGAACGCAAGTTTGGTGACGTAAGCAGCTCAACGCATAGTGACGTCACGCACCTGTTTTCGGGGGAGAAGAGGTAGAGGGACCAGTCCTCCTTCCGCTGGTTGAACCTGCGCAGTTTGTCCACTGCGCAGCACGACGTGAAGTTGCGGCAGCAGCGACAAAGAAACTAGAAGGAAAGATATTGTGACGTCAGTAACAGAAGCATTGTCGACCTAACTAGCAGTATTTTGCTGACGGAAAGTCAACGTTTATTTAAAACCAAAATTAGGTGCTGCTGTATAATCCTCTAATGTAAGCCTTAGGTAAAAATAACCACTGAACGTAAACCCTCTCCATTACCACTGAATTGTTGGCAGGTCAATATAAAATCGCTTTATGTTATTCTATAATGATAGAAACAATATCGACAAAACTCAAGGTAAATTAGTTTTGTGTTCGACAAATTCCTTAAAAATATGCCAGCCCGACACAAGCCAAATTCCAATAAACCAATCCAAATGTTTAAAATACTCACGTGCTCCGCCACGTGGTCGTGGTCACATGTCGAATTGTTCCGTAAGGTGGCGCTATCGGAACCCGGCCTTGGTTCACATTGGGCGCCGCTGAGCTGTTGTAAGTACTCAACTAAAAACACATAACGGAAATTTTACTATAAAATTGCTCGTCTAACAAAATAAGCAATCGTTTATTTTTTGTATGACTTCACATTAATATATTTCGCTGGGTTGCAAGTTTATTGCCTTTCTGAAGATTACCTGAATAGGTCTTTGAAACGTTGGTACATCTAATAATTTTTTTTTTTGCAATTCCTAGCAGACTCAATGTATTCGTAAAGTGCTAAACGACATTTTTCAAAGCGAAGGCGTACGATAAACTTTACTGCTTTATACACAATTTTTGATGTTGTAAAAAACCAGCAGTTGGAATATTCTTCGCCTTAAATATATGTAATGCAAAAGCTGTGCGGTGGATCTAAAGCCAAGTGGAAGACGTTATTACCAAAATTTGAGAAAAATGCGGATGCAATACGAAGACAGCATATTACTAAATTTAAATTTAATGATGCTAGCTGCGTTTTTCCTACAAAAAGTTTCTGAAGTTCGGTGAAGAGAATTGGTTCGTCAAAACCTTGCTGTTAAAGTTAGGCTCTTAGTAGTTGGAAAGCTGCGATATAAAGTTCAGAGGCACATTTTACCTTGCTCTGTATTGTTGACACCTCGTGTGTCGAATTCGTCAAACTGTTCGAAGCTGTAGTTGCTGTACATGTCTTCATCTGGCGAAACTACAAACAAAAGGGTCGTATGTTGCAAATTCAAAAAAATATTTATAAAATCTTAAGATAATGCCTGGAGTTTGTAGTTAGACGTGGAATAAATATAGAAACCCATATAGAAGTAGGTAGCATTTTTTACTAGCATTTGACACTCATTCTACGTCTAACTACAAACTCCAGCCATTATTTTAAGACGCATTCGAAATGTTCACAAAATGCTGACTACTTTGTATGGGCTTTGATAACCATTCTACGTCATACTACAAACTCCAGCCATTGGGCTCCAAAATAAATCAACTTTTTCAATCCCTCTTAAATCATTTATTACCTTCGTTTTCCTCCTGACTTGATACGAGTGATCTTCTTTCCATCGGTACGTTCTTCTGATGACGCGACAAGAAAGAGTTTGATCTCGATCGCGGGGATTTACCCAAACTGGTTACGCTTAGGCGCGACTGTCGATCAAACATACTTATTTTAGAAAAAAAAACGCGATTCGTACAAATTAAAATAACTGATGATGCCATATATATATATATATATGTGGCGAAATGCATATTGAGATTTAAAGTTTCAGACCTTGCTAACTGATTGTTGTTCGAAGCGGTGCGCTTCTGAAGCTAAAAAAATGGAAAAATTACATGTCAAAGTTTCTTATATTGTCATTGACTTGACTTAAGTGCACTCAAGTCACTGGTTTCACATGACTTGACTAGAAGTATTTTGCGCTAAATTACTCGACTTAGGACTTGAGGCTTTTTGTCAAATTGGATTAAATTAAGTGTTTTTCATTAAAATTTATCCCAAGATTTGCACATTAAACACTTTTATTGCTTTGTGTTATTTTTTTAGTTAAATTGTTGCTCATAATCGGACGAGTTTATCAATTTTAATAGTTTAACAGTTTACTTTTATGTCAATGACATGACTTAAAATTGACTTGATTTCACAATGACTTGACTAAGACTTGACTTACACTAAAGGTATTTTTCAAATGACTTTAATTGGACGTAAGTTATTTTTCAAATAACTTCAATTGGACGTAATGACTTGACTGGGACTTGACTTGAGAAACCGATGACTTGGACTGACACTTTACTTGCTATTTTTACAAAAGACTTGACTTGGACTAAAGTTATTTTTTAAATGACTTGACTTGGACTTATTTCAAAAAAGACTTGTTTACAACACTGCTAACCCTGCTACTCACCCCTTTGCTGCCAATCCACGAATCGGCGCTCAATCCTCCTGCTCCTCCCAATCCCACTCCAAGTCCACCATTCGAGCTCAAATCGCTGCTCCTTCTTCTATCGATGCTCATTATGCTCTCACAAAGGCTTCCGTGACGTTCGAAGAGCGAGCAACGAATCGGCAGGCCGGTGCTCTCATCCGCTGCCGCGCCCTGGTCCGATGAGTGCGCGGCGAGCGGAGTAGGCGTGGGAAGGGGCGTGGCAGCCGTGCGCGTTATAATCGGAACCTCGGAGGAAAAGGCGCGTTCGTCGCACGATGACGTCACGGACATGACGTCATTGTCGCCCTCGTCGTGGGAATCTGGAACGGTGTGTGTTACGTTATGTTGGAAGGTTGTAGAGAAAGCCGGAGTTTAGTTTAAGATTAGAATCGAGGGTAATATGTTTCAAAAAGACAAATTGACAATTGGTTTAAAGCCCAGGGTAGCATTTTGAGCGGTTTAACGATGTTCAAAATAAATAAAGAGACATTCGTTGGGCAGGTAGGTTTTCAGCGACGCAGTCAAAATATCAAAGCCTATGAACGACGTTGAAAATGAATCAAGAGATATTCGAAATGTTCGATATATACTGTAGATCTATTTGGTTTCGTTGTAACGGCCCACCTTACTTACTAACAAAATACAGCCGAAGTTTTTAATTTTTAAATAGCGGCATTTTTATTATAGAAACATGCTGCTAAATCACGCTACATTTAATACAACACACAACCTATTTTGAACTAAAAAGTACCGCAACGATGTTTAAACAAACTACTACCTATATGGAAAAAAACAAGGTTTCAATCATGGATAAGTAAAAACAAAAAAATGTTGTACTTTTCTGTCTGCATTTAAAGCTTTACTTCGTGTCTAAACATTATTATTTATCCATTTGTTAAACAAAATTAATAAAATACTATAAACCTTTCCAAACTCCATTTGCGTGTGCACCGATGCGTATCGGAACGTCGAATTCCTCCGGCTCGTTGTCACTAGAGGTCGCCGAGGAGCAGCAAGAGCCCTCGTTAAAATCTTCGTCGTGCTGATGGAAAAAAAGCACCGGTGACGTAATCAAGAGTGACGTCAATTGCGAAAAAAATTGCGTTTTAAACAACGAAAGCGGGAAATGCAAATAAAAAGTCTAAAAACTCAAATGGTCTAATTTTATTTGAAATTACTTTATCTTTGATTATTTTTTATTTTAACTATGGGCTACTTTTTTGAAAAAATTCAATAAATGATTTCGGTTTACATAAATTTTTTTAACGGAAACAACCGATTTTTTGAAGAGTAACCAACTAAAGAAGCCTTTATTCTTAGGCGTTTTATTTCTAAATTTATGCAAAATCCACTTATATTAGTTTAAAGTTTGTGAAACCGATTTTTTGAAGCGTAATCAACCAAAGTTGTTTATTCAGACAAAAAACCTTTATTCTTTTAATTTGGCCAAAATCCAATGGTACATTTTATCTTGGTAAGTTGTAGAAAATCTTGCAGCGTTTATCGTTTGAAACAAAGCGTTAAACTAAGTGCAAGTGTGCAGTTTGAACATACGACACTAAAGTTTGTTTAAGAGGTGATTGGAAAAAAGGCTAAGTGGGGTGACAATCGTTTTATTTTGTGAGGAAAGCCAACAAAGACACATCAGAGTTTTCAGTTATTGGTAGCAAACCTAATTGTTGCTTGTTGTTTGGGCTAAGTTATTTGATTAATATTGCCACCAGGAACGTAAAAATTACGACTCGACGTCCTAAAGTTTTATCAAATGGACGATTTAAATGAAACTTGAATATACAGTTGCTGCCAGGCATTGCATCAATTGTAAAAGTGTTCTTGGTATTATTGCCTTCATAAAGGTTTTCTTTAAAGGTTTTTGAAACGTTGGCATATTTAGAAAAAAACATTGCCGGAAGAACAATTTAACAATCGATAAATAAACCTTGTGGTTTTAAATCGAATTTTGGGTATCGCTTAATATATTTTTGCGATATTCGCCTATAAAAATTCGGCTAATGAGTTACAACGTAGTCGGTAACTGAATATACTTAACAAGGGTATGTTTTCAAAAATGCTCAGCACTTGGCCTTAGAAAGTAACTGTAGAAATGACTCACATCAATTGGCTACCCTATAATCAAGCTATTTGCAGGATCTGTGCTTAAACGTAAAAAAGTTGTGCGGCGTGCAGCGACAAGCAGCGATAACGTGACGTGCTTGTGGGATGGCGACACAAAACGACAACAATGACACCGACACCGAGATCCTACCCGAGCCAAGCACCAGAGACACATACATGCAAGTTAGATCCGGCATCTTTCCGGCTCCGGCTGGTTGGCAGCGGCTGGCGTAGGCCCAAGTTGGACGCCACCTTTTTCGTGTACTCGTCGGCCAGGGGTAGGGATATGACGTCATCAATGTCGTCATCATTTCGCGCGAACCGCTCCGGGTAGCACTAGGGGGGCGGTAAAGACAACGACGGTCCATGCATGCTTCGCCGGGGTGTGACGTATCATGGATGACGCAGGCGTTACGTAATAACATGATGACGTCGCGATGATATTTTAGTATATTTGATAATGATTGGGCCAAGCAATGAAAGCATTAAGCTCGGATGAAAATATGTTTGTAAACGATTACACTTTCAGCACAGGTTATTAGCAAGATACTAATAAAAGGTAAATTTTTTCTTCAGATTTAGTTAAATCAACAAGATTTATGCTAAAAGACACTTGTCCGGTTAAAAATGCTCTTAAAAGTCTCAAACCGTGTTCTGAAGAGGGTAAACATTACCTTTAAAAAAGTTTTTTTTTTGTTCAGGCGTGTTTTGGAAGACGGCGGGTTTAAAATCATCTACATTCTACACAAAAACACAGACTTCTAAAAATCTACTGAAAAAACGCAACGAGACTGAAAATCACGTGACACAAGCACAGGGACACGCACGAGTGATTCCTACCTCGGCCTGAAAGCCTTCGACCAAAATGGCGACAAGCAGATTGAAAAGCACATAGTTGCCCACAGTCATTAGGGTTATGAAGTACACGGCGGCTACTGGCTTGGTTGAGGCCATGCCGTTGTACAGCACGATGTTCCAATCCTCTTGCGTTAAAATCTGCGGGAAAATGGAATCTGATATTTAGACCGTATGGTAAAAAAGGGTGCAAAGCATGAAACCGTTTCTTAACATTATCAGAAAAAATTGGCTTATTTAGCTTTTGTTGGCAAAACGTTTACCTTAGAAGTATACTTGACGCATTCGGCGCATAAGAAGTTGAGCACTAGATTATTTACCTGAATTGATCCACTTATTAACAATTTTTTTACGCTTTGAACCGGTTTAAACTAAAAAACTACTAATTCATCAAGCATGAATCTTTGTTCTTCATTTTATTGCCTGTGGGACATTCTAGAGGCAAAACGGAAAAGTGCTACAGCTAAATTGAATCTGTATTGTTATTTTTGCTACGGGTGTTTTGTTTTACTAAGATTTTAAATAAAATCATGCTTAAAAATCTGCGATAAAGTGTGGAGTTAAGGCTGACGAATTTATTAGTACTGTGATTGATTCGTGGTCCGAAAACTTTAAAGTGTGGGCTTGATAGCTCAGTCAACAGGAAATCGTTCGCGTATTCCCAAGGTCGTGAGTTGGAATCCTACAAACATAATATTGCCTAACCCTAGGTCTAGTCTACAGAGGAATAGTCGCATTTGGCAACAGTAAGTAGTACAAACCCTGATAAAAGAGCTTAATCGGTCAATGATCTAACTAAAGCCTATGTTTTTATTTAAGATTATTTACTAAAATTATTGAAAGATAATGTTGCTGATAATAATAAATAACAATCAATAAAGTGTTATTTAAAAAAGCTTTTTCGATAAAGGCTATATGTATATAAACTAGGGCATTTAAAACGCTAAATACCAAGTGTGAGTTGAACATTTACACAAAAAGAAAAGTTTTTTTTTCATTTGCAGAATAATGATAAAACATTTACAGAAAACAAAAACAGTTTACCCAGACACGTTCAGCATAATTGGAACCAATATATTAAAACCGTCCCTTATAAAAGATGAAATACTATTTGATGGAAATCTGTGAATTTACCGGTTTGTACTGAATTGGCAACTCACCTGAAAAACGGTGACAAAAGCCCAAAGTAGCGAATCGAAGTTTTTCCGGTCGCACTCGGTCTCATTGTAGTCGTTTAATTTGCAAAACTCGCACCCGAACAAATGCATTCCAAGGATACTGTAAAGTTTAGAAACAATTTTTTGGTTAAATTAGACTTGGCTTTCTGCGATGGCTTTTAGTGTACTAATTATACGTAAGCCGTAATCGTTGGACAAAAAGCAGCTTTAGAAGAGCTAGATCACAGTTGTAAACACACATGTGTTAATTGTGTGTGCACGTTTTATTGGTCAGAAGATACACAATTCTGCTCATATCCCATTATGGACCGTTAAATGAAATATTGTAAGCCACTAAATTGCCGAATAACCATAATGCTGAAATCAGGTGGCACTCAACATAATTGTTAACTGGAAACAGGTTTAAAATTAATTTATTTACCTTTGAACTACAGGTTGCACGTTTCTGTTTTAGGCCCTAAAACGTAACACTTCGTTTGGACTACAGGTGGCATGACTACTGCCACTTTAATATTTCCCACCAGCAAATATTTACGGCAATTACCAGAAAGTTCTTTTAAAGTCCTGCTACTACCGTACACAGACATAATAAAGCACAACTTGAATCTTAAAGAACCTTAACATATTTTTTAAGCTTTACAAAACTGGCACCCCGGTTGGGAACAGCTGATTTAGACGACCATAGGCCGAACATCAAAGATACAAACCTGAATATAAAGATGAATAGCGTGAGTAGCATCATGAAGGTCGCGACGTTGTCCATCGTGCGCATAAGTACCACTAGCTGGCGCCGGAGAGCCGGTAAAAAGCGGACCAGCTTGAGGACGCGCAAAAGACGGAAGGTGCGGAGCACGGACAAACCGCCGCCATTTTGTGTCCCTGCCACGATTTCCCAAACGCTGCGAAGAAACGAGAATTGTACCTTTGGGATGTCTTGGACTTTCTAAGGCAGACTTTTACCACTAGATTATTTTTATCTATTTAAAACAAGATTAAGCTTGAATGCTAGAAGGTAAAGATTGCCAATATACTTGGGTACACTATGCACGGATATCTGTAATGTAGCTTCATTACAGATTCGTGCATAGCGTATACCAAACATAAGATTAAAATTAAAATTAAAGTGTTCCATTTTTTTCTGAATTGGATTAGATTTGGAATAACTGAACTTTGAAATAAAATTTAACCACATAATACGGGCTGGAATTTGATTATTTCACAATAAAAAAAGTTAAAATTACAATTTATCTTTCAAGGAGTTGAATTTCAAACTTTCCGTCGCTTAGATTGGTACTTTTTAGCATAATAGACTATGCTTTTTAGACTGTAAAACTAACCTACATGACTGTGAAGTCGTTCTGATCAAGTATTAATTCAATTTTTTTTAGGAGTTAGAGACTAAAAACAATGACATTGGACAAAGCAACATTTTCAACAACATCTATATCAACTCTAAAGATATAGGAATATGTAGGTTTCCAACTAAAAATTGTCTTATTTAAGGTCCCAAAAAAGAAAAAATACCAATAAAAAACAACACAAAAACAACATTTATCTGGCAGTTTCATCCTTTACCTGATAATAACGATCACAGCGTCGAACACGTTGTAGAGGTTCTTGATATAGCCGAGCAAGCCGAAAGCGATCAGCTTGGAAATCATCTCTAGCACGAAAAGTGTAGCGAACACAACATTGCTGATCTCAAGCACATTTGTCAGCGTCTCAGGCTGGAAATACAGGTTTGTGAAATAAAACTTGTATTTTGGAGCATAATGGCTCGAGGTTGTAGTAAGACGTAATAAGAATATACAGAAGTAGGTATCATTTTGAACGTTTCGAATAACTCTTTATTCATTTTCAACATGTAACTGGTATTGTTATAAAAAAATGGGCTCGCTTAACACTTACTTAACATTTCCTTTTTCGATTTACCTAGAAAACAGTTTTGCACTCTATTGTTATCACGGTTTTGAAATACGCTAATTTGCATCATTACTACAACTTGCCTTAAAAGATAAGTTCCTTTAAAAGAAGTTTATGGAGGTAGAAACACTATTCTTTATTTCGAAATCAGGGGAGAAATATAAATTATGTTTTGTTTGTATAGGCCTGAAAAAATACAGCATTCGTATCGTGACATTATTTATATGACAAAAGGTTAAATGCCGTGAAAATAGATTATTAAATTTTTGTTTTTGGTTTAGCATTGAAGAAAAGTAATTGGACACTTTTTGGAACATTAGCAAAAAACTTCTCTTTTCCAGACTAAGAAAAAATGTTATAAAATCAAAGCATTATTATGAGCTCTAAATCAATACAACAAAGTTTTTCTTCCAACAACACGCCTTTTTACTGTTTCCTAATTTACTGAGCGTGACGCAACAAAAGGTGGCCACGATACGACAGTGACGTCATAGACGAAACGAGAAATTTCCGGGAACAAAAATGAGCGACAACTTTTCATGACGCACCCCGCTAATGGATGAATAATGCGATTCGGCCAGTTTCAATTTTGAGCAAAAATAAAGTAAAACAGGGACCTTTTGCTAATTGGGGGGGGGGATTGAATTGACCTTTTACATCCGGTGCTGATATTTTTTTTAACTTTTAGTGAAGGAAACTATAAAAATATTTGCAAAAAACTTCAGATCAATATTTAAAAGATTGATAGCAGCAAAAATAACAAGGCAGGTATTTAAAAAAAAATTGGAACGAGTTTGTTTAGCCTGAATTAATTAAATCTGAATGAAACGGCTTTACAAATCAGTGTGGGGGGGTGTACAAGTGTCACATTATACCCGACACATATTGTCGCAGTGAAATCAAAGGTTGGACACCCCTAAGATAGCATTTTAATACACTACAAATAACAAACGAAATGCCGTAGCCATTTAAGACTGGCTTGCACAGACAAATTAACACAGTGGTTGCCAACTGTTTTGTTATCACGACCTCCTTTCTAGTTTACGATAACCTACGCAAACCATATTTGGTGTATTAGACACAAACCAGATTACAATCACATACAATTTGTCAAAACGTTTAAATTTCCCGAAGAATGGTATAAAAGTGTAAAAAAAGAAAAATATCCCTATTTACGCCTAATGATGCTCAACGGTAATGGCGAACGACGAAAACACTATTAACACAAATGTTAAACTTTCGGTTGTTCTTGAACCTTGTACTGTTAAATTTTCTGTATGTATTATACGTTTTTCTCTAATTTTTTTTAATTTTTGGTTTAACAAATATCATACGGTGCCCCCTCACCCCCCCAAGATAACCCCTTGCGACCCCCCCCTTGGTTGTCGTTTTGCACCGCAGACAACGCAACACTTCGTTTCCGAAGGGGCGGTTTGTCTGTAGCGTGTGTATCATCATGAAAACACATCGCAGTGATCTCAGTTGGCCGCTGATAAGCAAAGAAAATAGAAGACGCCAGTCCGTGCCTCGTTCTGCGGTTTCACGGCTTTCAAGGCTTGTTTTCGTGTTTTTCGCGACGTTTTTTGCTCACAACGCTCTAATGAAGCTCACCTATAGCGCCGCCTGTCCATTAGCGATGCGGTTTTTGCAATTACGCTTTTTTTCTATAGGAGTTGATAGCTAGTCCTGTTCAGTTTTATCTCTAAGAAAATATCATACTGAGCTGTTTTGCTGAACGTAAATATTTTACCAAAATTAGAAATCTTGTAAACTAGTATTTTTTTAATCGAAGGGGAGTTTTTTGTGCTTTGCTAACGTTTGCACACTTTGTCCAGGATTATTGCTCATTTCTCAAAATACTTTTTTGGTTTTGTGACCGTAAGGTTTCATTAAAGCACGAATTTCTTGCGTTAATAGAATTCTACAGTTCTTTAAAAATAGGTTACGAATTACCAATTCAACAAAGGTTGTAGTACCAATACCGGCCTGTTTATTTTGTTGTACTATTAAAATAATGGTAATAAATTAAAATATGGCATAAACATTAGTTTTACTGATCTTTTATAAAATTCCCCTTTATGTTTTAATTCTGTTTCATTTAAACTTAACAAGTCGTGAATAGTAAACAAGTTCGCAGAACTAAAACAATGTCACTCTTTAGATTTCTTTAGATTTCTTTAGATTTCCTTAGAACAGGTTTAGTTAATCTACAAAAAAATTAAAAAAAAGAAAAAAATAGCCAAATCTTAAAAAATCCTAAAAATCTTAAAAAAAATCGTAATAATCATAAAAAAATCTAAAAGGACTGATATAATGTACCTGGTTGTGGTGTTCAATTCCCATGCTGAGCGTGTTCACCAGAATAGCAATCATAATTCCCCGGTTAAAGTAGTTGCTGTCAACCACACGCTTCACGTTCGACGAAGCCTTGGATCGCATACGTTTCAACGCTCCCCACTTCTCCTAAAAAAATGCAATAAGTTAGCACCGTGGCGCCATCTTTCGGGGTGACTTGATTAAAACAAGTGTACTGAGATACTTGACATTAAGTTCCGATGCCAATAGAAGTTTTGACAAAATGTATCTCCATCCGTCTTGATAACATACGTCATTGCTATACTCAAACAAGCAAACTAGATTAAATCTAAATGTTCGAAGGTATTTTGTGTAAGTTTTTGGTCACATTATGCTTTAGCGCAGTGTTCTCCAACCTTTTTTGGTTTGGTGGACCCTCAAGTTGTTGTAACGAACTCATGCGCCCTGTTTGCTCAAAAGGTAAACTGAGGTAAAAAGCGATATGAAAAATCATTATGCATATCAGTATTATCACGCCAATTAAACCGAGCGGAGCTGCCGATGGTTTACACACTGTCGGTGAGAGTTCTATTATGGCTGCAGGCTGCTTGCGACTATTTTGTATGTCATAACACAACATTCAAACAAACTTGAGAAGAAAATAGCATTCAAACACACTTGAGGATTCAAATGTTAATGGTTCATTAAAAGTTTGTGACGCACCCTTGTATACATTTTCGTAGTGGTGCATGCATATTTTTGTGCAACCTAGAAGAGCACTGATTTAGCGGTAAAAAGTCAGGAAGGGTACCTGCAATTTAACCTACAATATTTTGATGAATTTATCTTTCAAAGTTAACAACAGAAAGCATAATTAAAATTTCCAAATTAATTTCCCAAATTGAGAGTTATTTCCGAGTGAAGGGTTTTCTGTATTGGCGGCTTCAATCGGATGTCTTAGACTTAGAATATTGGAAAGAATATTACAGAAATCAGTGGCGGTATAGCATAATCGTTAGGGAACAGGGTCTGAAGGTGGCTGAATTGCTTTACGGAGGTCGTAAGTTTTCACAAGACTTTTACCACTGCTGTTTGCACATAAAAAATTCCATAGTTCCAATTAATATTTTTTAAACAAAGGTCCCTTTCTATTTTAGAATAGTCCTAATTCGTAAAAGAGCCATTAAAAAAAAAAAAGTCCCTAATGATTTGGTTCATGTTTTTAAAGTTATATGTTGAAAGATTCCAGGTTCATAAACTCTAGATTTTTCATAAGATCTTGAACTAATCCAAAAAGTTCTTCACAGGTTTTCAATCTATTTCCCGCAACGGTTTTGGGCGAAAGATGAATTGAAAATGCATTCCATTAGAGAAACACGGGTCCATTGGGAGTAGGAGTGAGTGGGTTATGAATAGGTCACACTCATCAATAATTTACTTCGGTATATGAGGCTTTATGAAATAATAAGTAGGCTTCGACAGGCCAATGCAAAAATTGGAATGCTTAATCAGTGTTGTTAACAAGACGACTTAAAATGACCTAACTGCAAGTCATGTCATGTGTAAAAACAACTAATCAAGTCCCAGTCAATTCACAACAAGTCAAGTCCCAGTCAAGTCACAACAAGTCAAGTCCCAGTCAAGTCACAAGTCAATTTCAAATCATGTAATTCACATCAAAAATAAAACGCTAAACTTGCAAATTGGTAAATTCGCCCGATTATGATTATTAACTCAACTAAACGATATACGTTGGAGTTCGTTTGCGTCTGCGCCTTTTAATTAACCATTCCGATGAATTAGGACGTGTATTCTGGCATATTCAAGTCTTATTCAGACGATTTCGATCTTATTCTGTCGTAGCTATTACTGCGTATTTGGCTGTATTATGTCGTTGGTCCTACTACTATGGTTTTATAGATTTTTCTGCCTAAAATATTATTCCTTTTTATGTAGTATTGTGTGTAAAAAGCTTTCTCTTAATTCACATTTGCTGTTTTATGACATGCAATAGTACTTGTAAGCAGCGTGCAGTTTTACCGACAGTGTGTGAAACTTCGGCAGCTTCGCTCGGTTTAATTGCCATGATGATATTAATATGCATAATGCTTTCAAATTTTTATATCGCTTTTCACCTCATTTTACTTTTAGAGGAAACAGGATGCAGGAGTTCGTCACAAAAACTTTAGCGGTTCACCAAACCAAAAAAGGTTAACGAGCACTAGTCTATACTAATTGTCTCTCACCTTGCAATCGCACCCGCAGCAAGCTGACTCCTCTATTTCGTCATAGACGAGCGACTCGGCGCACGACTCGACGCGATCAGGATGCGTGACGTCATAGGGCGAGCAGGAGCAGTTCAGGTCGGAAGTGACGTAGGTGCGCGGTCGGGAGGGCGACGCGGAACCGGAACGGAGGTAGAAGCTGGGACTTCGGGAGCGATCTAAAGGTCAATTCAAAGACGTTTATTTTAAACTAAACAAATTATTGTAGAGTGTTTCTTAAACATCTGAAACGTGCATACTAGATATACATCAAGGGTTTTTAACCTTTTTTTACGCCTTATAATTTTATTTTGCTTCGCGTGGATAACGGTAGACAGGAAATTTTCAAAAATGACTTCATCATTTTACGTCACAACACAAATTGACTTTCAGAAATATACTGATGATTTAAGTAAAATGGAGTCTCATACAATCAGTGCTGAAACGTTTTATTTTTAGACTCTTTTCTTTAAAAAATTGATTACTTCTTAAATATACACTAATATTTCAATTAGAGCTTCATGAACCCCCTAAGACTAGTTCACGTACCTCCAAGGGTCCATGGACCCCAGTTTAAGAACCCCTGTCATAAGCAAAGTAAAAAACATATACACAGCAAAGTAATAATGAAGTCAATAAAACAGTCAAAAACTTCAGAGAGTAATATTTGTGCACCTTAGAAGGAAACACCGATCTAATGATTTTGTGACCATAACGTTTCGTTTAAGCACGGTTTATTCTCTAAAGTTGTGTACATGAACGTCTCTAAACCAACATATAAAAGTTACAACAAAATTCTTACCTGAAGATTCTCTAACATTGTGTATATATGCACGTCTCAGAAATATATGAACTTTTCTAAACCAACATAGAAAACTTACACCAGAAATCTTTACCTGAAGAGTCAGGCGTGGGGCTTTGCGAGCCGTAAATTTATGGCCATAAAGTTTCGATTAAGTTCGGTTTATTCTATAGCGTTGCTTGTAGAACGTCTCAGTAATAAAGTTCACCGAGAGCCATTGCAGACTCAACGAATTGCTGATCTATGATCTCATTAATATATGTACGTCATAGACATCTGAAACCTCATAGAAGTCTTACCTGAAGAGTCTGGCTTGGGGCTCCGCGAGCAGTAAATACCATCGTATCCCAGGGACCTGGTTCTGGGGTCAGGGTGCCCGGGGCCGAAGTAAATCGCCCCCGACGGGGTAATCGTGACGTCACCCGACTTCCGGCGGTCCGAAGCCAAGCTGTGACGCTGGTCTGACGTCATCGATCCGGTCAGCGAACGCAGTGAGGCGTTGAAGCTGGGTGTGACGCGCGGGAGCGTCAGTCTATGACGTCACAATAAAGGGTTTGTGTTTGATTCGAAAATTCCAGGCAGCGATAAAATTCTTTATTTTATTTTTTATTTTATTTGTCTTAATTTACATTTTGCGGCAGAGATGTTCAATTAATTTGTTCTATTATTATTAATATTTCATCGTGGTATAGTCATCGTTTGTGCATAATTGAAATGGTCAAGATAAAAATAAAAAAAAATAAAAAAGAAGGCAATGTCGGTTTAATAATCATTACTTCAAACTGTATAGGTCACTTGTAAATAGAGTTGGTTAAAAACGTGCTCCACTAAAATACCAACAGGTTAACAATTCGGCAAACCGTCGCAAAAATTGTGCGGGCGACTTAGGAAAGATTCCAACTCGCGGTCTTGAAAATACGAGACCACTGCTCTACAGACTGAGTTATCAAGCAAATTATCAAATGGTTTGTTTGGATGCCAAAAATAGATATGTTTATAGTTTCAAAAATGATGCTTGGATTTAATTTCAATTATATCTGTCTTGGTTAAGACTCCAATCTAATCTACTCAGTTATTAAACACCTTAGAACAGATTTAACACACTACCATAGGAAAACGCGGCCGTTTCTTTACTGTGCGGGCACTAAAGCACAAACCCTAAATATTTTACAGTATTTAACGTCTAATCAATAATACCCAGTCTTTTCTCAGCTAGCTTCTTATCAAAGTTGTTGATTCTAAACAAAACATATCGCTGATTACCGAGCAACCTGGGTGGAATTTAAACTCACGTCTGTGTGAATACGCGACCACTTCTTCACCAATTGGAAATCATACAAAGACAACTATCCCCTAACCTAAGCGAACTTTTTCCTCGATGAATATCGCGATTAAACAAATAAATCGCTGAGCTAGCAAGCAACCTGGGTCGGATTTGAACTCACGTCCGTATGAATACGCGACCATTTCTTTATGATTAGGAAATCGAACAAATCCTTAGCTGAGCGAACTGTTCATCACTGAACACGGAATGAAACAAATAAATAACTGAGCTAGCAAGCGACCTGGGCGAGATTCGAACTCACAACCGTTTAAATACGCGATCTCTTCTTCAATCAATGAGTAATCAAACAAATTCTCACCTGAGCGAGCTTTTCACCGCCGGTATGTCGAGCGTATCCGCCTCACCCAGCATCAAACGCGCCGAAACGGGGGACGCCCCGGGGTCAAAAACGGGGGCCTCGTGCAGGTCGATCTCGACCCCCACTTTCACGATCCGCTCGCCCCTCTCCATGGCGTGAAGGACCCCAGATCCAGGGGAATTCCCGCCCCCAACAGCGGCCGTCGAGTCGGCGATGTGGTAATGGTGATGATGATGGTGGTAATGGTGGTGGAGGTGGATGGACTTCGACTTTTTGGTCGTTTTGCTGGGTTTCCGCTGGTTGCTTTCTCTGGTGTCTGCCGCGTCTTTTGGTCGCTTGCCGTGCTTCTCGCAGCCGCCCTTGCGTCGCTTTTCCTGCTGCCGTAGAGTCCACCATCTAAAGGAAAACAATGATTTTTAAGGAGTTTAATGACTTAAAGGTCGATCATTTTACCGGCTATTCTCTTGACATATACTTTAACGGTTCGTTGCCAAACTGTGAAATGTAAGTTTCATTCAACAACAAAGTCGTTTGGCAATAGTGTCATTTGGCCATAGTGTCATTTGACCATAGTGTCATTTAGTCATAGTAGCATTTGACTATAGTTTTATTTGGCTATAGTTTCATTTGGCTAGTTTCATTTGGCTAGTTTCATTTGGCTAGTTTCATTTGGTTAGTTTCATTTGGTTAGTTTCATTTGGTTAGTTTCATTTGGATATAGTTTGATTTGGATATAGTTTCATTTGGATATAGTTTCATTTAGCTGTATTTAAACGGTGTCATTTAATCATGTTGTCATTCAATCGTTGTTTCATTAAGACATCTTTTCCAGAAAAGATGGTTATTTGGCGAAATTGTCCATTACTGTAAGTTTTATTGCGCACTAGAGTTACAAGTTACTCCATAGGGTCCCTACCTCATAATACGTCTCTTCCTCTTGCGATATAAGTGCGAGATGTACTTGAGCATCTCCTCGTAGCAGTTGCCCGGCGGCGAGTAGCTGGCAAGTGTGCTGTCGTTCGACTTGAATCTCAGCCTTTGTTCCTCCATCAATCGCTGCTCGCGCTGCTTCGTTTCCGAGAATTGCGTTGCTATGACGACCAGGCAGAGGTTGATCATAAAGAAGGATCCGATCTGATGAAAAGGTCGTTGGGTTGGAATATTTAAACAATAAATAACTATGGCTTTGGGACTGGATAAACTATTATTCAAACAGGCTTTAGAGCAGGGTTCTTAAACGTTTTTTACAGCGGACTCCTAAAATATTTTAAAAATACAAATAGACGTCATAAATCTGCTGATTTCGAACCAAAAATGTGAAAGTGAAATGGAGTCTAAATACATTCAGTGCAAAACCGTTTTATTTTTAATCAAACTGTGTTCTTTAGAAACTTGATTACTTCTTGAATCTACACTAATATTTCAAGTAGGCCTTTACGGACCCCTTAAATCTAGTTTATTGAACCCCAAGGGGTACATGGACCCCAGTTATAGAACCCTTGCTTTAGAGTAACTAAGGCGATCTTTATCAAACCCATGCAAAAGTGGATAGCATTTTGAACGTTTTGAACATTGATTTTTAACCTTTAAAGTGATTGTTATTTTTATTTCAAACTAAGGTTTTTATGTTGGAAACTTTTTAAACGGCTTCAGAAAATTTAAACGTTTATTGTGACTTGGTTGGTTCGATTAACAGGAAACAATTACTAAAGCTTTTGATTGAATTACTCTAAATAGGCTTAAAGTAAAATCACAATAGTTCCTATCAAGGTGAAATCACAAGACTGACTTTTTTGTAGCTTAAAACTGAAGGCAGAAATTGTCGTTGTTTTTGGCGTAACTTGAAAACATATTTAAGATAAGTTGCAAATAACAAAAATTACCAGACTAAAGAAAAAGGTAAAAACAGTGTCCCAATTTTAAAACTAAATATTTTCAACTATATTATTAGGTGACCTACTATTCATTTAGTATTAACGCAACTTTTCGTTACGACTTGGTAACTGTTTTGGTCATAACATATTCAACGCACTCACCACAATTAAAAGTATGAAGTAAATAAAGCTGTAGAACGAATATCCATCCATGACAAAGTACATGATATCCACCCAACCTTCCAAGCTTATCACCTGAAACAAACTTCACCATTGACTACTGTACAGATGCTGGTGTTGCGATATAAGGAATAGATCGGGAAAAAAATTTATTGCGGAGCATGATCATTTGAGATTAGTTTGAGATTTGAGTTAAAACCCACGTGCAACTCTACAACTTAGTAATAAATCAAACGTCCCACAATGATAAAAATTTGGCTTGACGTTTGTATATATCGTCGTTGTTTTTAGCTTTCAAAATAAATAAATAAAAACTAAAAAAATACAAAACGCAAAAAAAAAAAAAAAAAAAAAACTTTAAAATGCGTGCGTGGTGTTTAGGTTGAAAAAATAAACAAACACATAAATAATAATGTGTGTATGTGGTTTGCTATTACATAAACAAAGAATTGTGGGCTTTTATCAATTACAGCAGTGGTTCTCAAACTTTCTAGCTTGCAGCACACCATTAAAAGAACAACAATAGAGTAACTTTACAATCGCTCTTAACACACGACAAACTATATATAAATATCTCAATATTATTAATATGTGGATTGTGCGTATTTAAGTCTAAAATGCTTGCGGCTTGCGTGTATGCCAACTTTTCTTCCAAAAATACAAAAAATTTCGCGGCACACTTGACAATCTCTCAAGGCACACCACTGTGCCGTGGCACACAGTTTAAGAATCACCGAATTACAGCCAAATTCTCAGCACGCAGAAAAATAATCGGAAAAAATGCGTAGAGCACATTGTGCCAAGAATGGGTTTTACCTGGAAAATTGCAACCCAGGCGTACATAATGTTGTCGAAACTTATGGCTCCCATGAATGGATTGACATCACCGGCACGACAAGTGTTGTAATACCGGTTCCAATCGATGCAGTTTAAACTTCCTTCCACTAAAACAAACACGGCGTTATTTCGAATGTAAGCATAGTTTGAAAAGTTGAAATACGGTTTACTTTGTCTATACAAAAAATTCTTAGAAACAATAGGTTAACGTGCAACGTGCTAGTAAAAAATGGTTATTTTCTGTTTTACAGAATTGAAATTACAAAAATGCTTACGAAAAGATCTTAATGAAACAGAAAATTGTAAACCGTTAGTGTTGTGTTGTGTTTACTAAACGAATAGCAGTTTTTCACCCTTTTTATTACACATTAAATTATGGAGATCCTTTGGATTTTTTTGAAAGTAATAAAGACTTTAGACAAGGTTTAACTATACTATGGTATAGTCGGTAAAGGTACAGTTCCTTTGTATCCGAGGTCGTGAGTTCGAACCCCACCACAGGCTAACTTTTTCTAGCTATGCCTTGCTTGCAAAACAATCTTAATCAGACCAATTGGTTTTGGTAGAAGCCTAGCCAGGGTATTTTTAAACTATAAAATTGGCGCCCCTCATCCATGGTTAAATACATTTTCTATTACATTAACGTAATATTCTTTACTTTATACGTAAAAACGATTCAAGTCTTCATAGAACATTGTATTTAAGAAGAAGAACCCTCATTTTGGCATTTGTATGCCAAATTTTGGCGCCCCTGTACCTTGGCGCCCGGGGACATATGTACCCCACCGCACCCTTTAGCTACGCCTCTGCGTTTTGGTAAGGCCCTATAAGTGTCACCGTTATTTATCGTACACTTTACCAAATCACATACCGCTCGGGTCATAGTAGAGGTGGTCGGTCGGCATCCCCGTGACGTAATTGGTGACGTTGAGCGAGCACGTGACGTTTTCGACGCGTGACGGAAGCATCACTTCCGGGTCTGAGCACCTGAAGTCGCCACTAAAGGTCGGTAGAGTGCAGATCTGGGCGTTTTCTTCGTCAAAGTCCTCGCCGTAATAAAGCGGAAGTCCAATGCTGAGAAGTTGACAACAGTGTTGTAAACAAGCCATTTTGAAATGACTTGTCCCAGTCAAGTTATTTTTCAAAGAACTTAAGGCTAAGTGAAGTCTTTTGAATAAATATCAAGTCAAGTCCTAGTCAAGTCATAATTAGAGTTCTCAACCAGTGGGCCATAAGAACATTTAAGGTGGGCCAGAGACCAATTTAAATTTGGCTTCGTTTGTGTCACTATATTTAATTTTACAGAAATAATGGCTTGGGAAGGAATAAAAAAGGAATGTAAATTTATTGTTCAGCCTCTATCACACGTACTAGTGCACGGTTGAATAAATAATCTATTTTGAAATATGTTCTGCTGTGTTTTGTTCTAAACCTATTTTAAAGCCTTTTCTTTCATAAAAATTCTACTAAATGGGCCACGAACAGAAAAAGGTTGAGACTCACTGGGTTAATAGAAGTGAACAGACTTTACAGCTGTTTGTAAAAAGAAAAGCGAAAGCATTCAGCAGTAAAGCGGGGGTACAATATTGTGGTGTGGGCAATGCATCAGTCATTTCTAGTGGATACCGTAGTGGTTAATAGAAGTGTGCCCCTAATGTTACTGCCTGTTGACTTTAGTGGTTAATAAAAGTGAAAACGCTCTTTGTGAAATATAGAAAAACTTTTGTGAAAGGGAAAGCCATGGCGTTAAGTTGAATATTGTAGTGTGGACAACGTACCAGTCATGTTAGTGGAACCACAGTGGTGAATTTAAGTGGGTCCCTAATGTTACTGTCTTTTGACCATACTCGTCAGTTAAAACGTTAAAAATACTGCGTACTTTATGGGCCTAGATATTCCTGCTAGGTAGAACAAAACTTGTTTATTCAAAAATCACAATGCCACACCCAGATGTTGTTTATCTTATCGCTACTGATTCGATCACTGATGTCGCTTCTATCGAAATTCCAAACACAAGCGTATCTTATTTCAAAGTGCAAAGCAACAGCACTTCAGATCACGAACGTAAGTAAAACGCACAGCATCGTTAGGCCACTTTTAACTTGAACAGGGCATTTCTCAGTCGTTTTTCTCGTTGCGAAATTGTGCGGCGTTCAAGCTTGTGTTTTATTATTCATCGCTATAGTTTACGTAACACAAAGCACTCAACAGAAAAAAAAATAGCTTTTTAACACGCAAAATTGAGTCGCCCTTCGGTTTAATGGGGCCGCCGACTGCAGTAGTTTTATACGGTCAAAATAAAAAAGCAAGATTTCTTCTATACTTGGTAAAATTGCGGAAGCTCATACTAATTACATTCGAACATATTTAGGCTAATAGCTTCCGATTTGTCCGCGTAAAAAAGTTAGCGAATAGAATTGGCCCAAGACTTCGCGGTTATACTTAAGCTGACTGTCGGGGTCGCCGAAAGGGCAGCCGTACCTAAAAATGAAATAGTCAGATACAAAAAAACAGAAATTTTATAAAAACGGCAAACCGCAAATCAGCTCTAAATAAAATCAGCCCCACATAACCTACGTCGTACCCGAAATATACCCAACCGACAAAACCACCGCAAAAACAAGTAAAGCCTTAAAATAAAAGAAACGCCAAAAGGAGCGAACTTAACAATAACCGCAATCTGAAAAAAAAAATTCGAAGGTGCCATACAACATCAGACATACGAAGCCTTTGGGCTAAAACAAATTTATAAAAAAACGGTCAAATGATACTAGAAACGTAATCCAGATTCATTTTGGTTTTACGTAATTAAAATAGACAAAAATACAGTTTTTTGGGGGAGGGAGAGGGGGTTGTAATGGCCACGTGCCCCCTAGATCAGCCTGTGCCAGAATAATTGAATTCAAACAACTACCTCGCATTAAAATAAAACAAATTCATGAAAAATGGGAATTATTAAATTAAAACAAATTTATGAAAGTGGGTTAAGACATGCTAGAAACCTAATTAATTTAAAGTTTTAGTTTTACGTAATTAAAATAGACAAAAAGTTTTTTTTGTGGGATATGGCCACGTGTATCCACATATATCCGTCACTGGCATAACGGTATACGTTTTCATCCCTCTGTACTTCAAAGCTACTGTCAAGTTACTTTATTATAAAGGCAATGAAAATATAACGTTATTTGTGTCACCCTTCTCCATGATGTTTATGTAGGTTCGTAAAATGAGGGTTTGTATACCAACAGCGCAAAGTTTTTGCTGTATATTTTCATAGGTCTGCGCCACTATCTATAGGTTCAGCCAAACGACCTAGATCAGCCTCTGCCAGTTTTAATCAATTTAAACAACTATACCTCTCATTGTGGTAAACCATGCTCGACCCGTTGGCTCCCAAGGTTCCAAATATGGCGGCGTCGGGGAAGCACCTCTGGCGGAGGGTTCCGGCCCACAGCTGGACGGCCACCACTCCGAAGATGAAGAAGACGAAGGAGCAGAGCATGAGGACGTTACCGAGCATCGGGAGAGTGTCCAGGAGCAACATCACCAGGATCCGCATGGCTGGAGGAAAAAAGGAGGAGGTGTGATGATGAAGAGGAGTTGTTTGCAAACTTTTAAAGGTTTTGAAAGACATAGAAAAAATGTTTATCTACTCCTACATGGGCTTGAATATTCCCTCTACGTCTAGCTACAATATCCAGCCTTTATCTTAACGTATCGTTGGACAAGGAGAAGAAATAGGAGTGATGATGAGGAGTGGTGAAGCCCTGAACGGCAGGAGCGGTTTAGAACAGACAGTGTCATGCTGGGTTGCAATGGCTTGACCGGGGGTCAGCAAGCAATTTTCATAAAGGTTTTGATAACTGTAAGGCATTAAGTTTGCGGCCCTTAATGATTGACGGTCGCAGACCGGATATAAAATTTGGATTTTCAACTTTTTATCGTTAAACGAATGGATATATAAATAACACGCAAAAATATCTGTACTGAATTTTAATAAATAGTCGCTCAGTTCAAAATTTTATCAAAAATCCGTTTGGCACTGAATGCGACATCATTTCCACTCAACTTTATTCTCATTAAGGAACAATACAGCTGGCCGGAAGAATTACACTGGTAGGCCTTATTTAGCCCGCGGGCTGTTGTTTGATTACCTTTTGACTTATCCTAAGAGCATTGATGTCACTGTTTTTAATTGACTTAACTTAACTTAAGTTCTTTGTTCTCTGGTAAAATAAAGTGTTTCTAGCAATATTTTTCACTTACTCATTTTTTGCATGTAAAAATTTGCTTGCTATATACGTTGGATTTTTGTTATTTTTAGTTGACATCCCGGCAATTGGTGACTTGGACTGTAACTTACTTGTCATTTATTATGAACGACTCGAACAGTTATTTTACGAATGACTTGACTGGAAGTTCAAACGTTTCAAAACGAATTTTTACCACACTGGTATAAAAAAGGGTTTGATCCTGTGAAAGCAAGTTTTTAAAGTAATACACTTAAGTGATTGCTATCTGAACAAAAAATAGGTGAATATCAAGTAACACAATTTTTTTGAACGTTTAACGGCCAACACAAACTTCTTTTTGTCCTAAAATTGTTAGTTTTGTTTTATTTGTATGGTAATTCGTAAATACGAAAACAATTTGTTTCCCAATGATTGTGTTTTCACCAAACACATACCAAATAATAAAGTCGATAAAATGTCAAATTGTTACAGAATCTTTTCCACACGTAACTCAAGCTACAGCCGTTTCCATACGCAGAAATAGCTTAAATTCGCAAGCATTGGCATACGTGAAGGTGGTGTCACATTTCTTATCGTAAAAAGTTGGACAATGCAGATATTAACAGTAAAAATATTTTAGCGCACGCCTACGGATTATACCGACAATAATTTCACATAGCGAGCTGTAAAATGACACAAGTCGACTTCGAATGTCCTTTAACAATTGAAAATGTCAAATTGGATTCTTTGCCACTTGCTTGGCAATGAAAAACGACGTACGTCACTGACAAAAGCCACTGAAAAATCCGACAACATGTCAAAAGTTAATCCCGACAGTCCTTTTGACTGTCCCCTATGTCCTATTCAGGTCATGTTTTTTCACATAACAGCTTCAATTGCACGGAACATTCCGTGGAGCTTTGTGCAAAATGAAATCAAAACAGGATGCAGGGAAAGTTATTACACTTCTGGAGAATATATCCCACCTTTAACCGCAGCAGGCATTGGATTATGTGAAATTGACGTTCAATTGCGAGATTCTGGCCTATTTGTATTGACCAACATTACGTCTGTTTTTGTAGTAACAAGAAACGAAGCCTTCAATGCGAGTTCTACAAAGTCAATATTGATATTATATTACATGAACAATAATTCCGACAGATATTGGATTGGCGCGTGTTTAGAGAAGAGTAAACCATACACACCACTGGAGATGTCCGATAGTATCGGATAGGAGCCGATACCCGATGTCATGTGACAGTATCGGTACTTGCCCGTTACTCGGATAGTATCCGGTACCAAATTAATAGCGACAACATTGTTTTTCACACTTACAGGGAACTCGGTTGATGGCTCTCAATGGACGAAGCACGCGGACCGTACGAACCGAAGTGAAGTTAACCATCTCGTCGACCTGAAGCGTGTATTCGAGAATCCTGAAACGAGGATTGCAAGAAGGGCATTAGAACCTATCTCGAAATACTACATGGATTAATACCTAAAAAGAGGTAAGGCACAACTAAAACTGTAAACGTGAATATTGTACTTGAAGATTGGATCATAAAGAGGTTGTAGTTTGACGTGGAATGAATATCCCATACAGAAGAAGGTAGCATTTTGTAAACGTTTGGAATAATTCTTGTGGAAATTGAATCAATAATTTGTCGAAACGTTCAAAATCTGCTACCTTATGTGGGTTTTTGTATAACCAATGTGGGCTTTGATATATGTAGCATGTATTGAACGTTTCGAGAAACTATTGATTCAATTTCAACAATTTCATCCCAAACGTTAACAAAATTCTACCTTCTTCTGTATGGGCTTTGATATTCATTCCCATTCTACGTATTTGAAAGAAAAGAGGCGAAAGCCATACGCCCATACGCGCGTATATACATCGGTCGTTTTTACGAATAGCTCGGTTCATAAAAAACAACAGACAGATGCCAAAACGCAATTTCACGTCCCTAATTCGGATGTAAAAATAGCCGCTAATGATGACCGCCATACGGCCACATTACGCAAGCAGCGCAACACTCATGAATTACGCATCGGCATTAAAGCCCGAGTGACGCGAAGCCCATAGTGACGTCACAGCTGTGTGAAAGAGAACGTGAAGCGTGTTTGGATTTTAATTTTAGCGCAAGCGATTAACGCGGAATCCCGAATTGGGTGTGCTCGCAATTTCCTATTAGCGAGTATTGATTTGCCTTTTTACGGTCAAATTACTCCTGAAATATACAGTAGAGTGGGTTTAGGCGGGCGGTCAATTAGCTCCTGGGCCTAAATGCCAATAAAAAAATAATTTTTATCAAGGATAAGGGCAAAATAGCGTGATGAAAAACGATGGTTATTAACCCTTGTTTCATAGATTATCTTTACTATTTCATGCGGGTGTTTAACGTTAAAGCTAATGCACTGTCGGATTTGTGTGTTGATTACATTCAGTGGCCTTTAAGCGTTGAAAAAAACACGCAATTTTTCATCGCATTTTGTGCACTAGACGAGGCATGCTTGATGACGCTTAACCTTTAAAGTCCATTAGTTCTTGCGCTAAAATGACCACAAGACAGTGAACATAATATCGATGAAAGATTTCTTGGTTGGTATACTCCATTACTATAGTGTTGCTCAGCCAATTTTTCGCTTCGACCTAATACAGCGTATAACAGTTTTACAGCCAAGGTTCAGCGACCCCATTTTTCTTTCTTTTACCGAAATTTTGTAAGCGAACAAAACGTAAGATAGTAGCAATAAAAAGTTCGAATTTTACAAATATGACCAATTTCTTTTGATAACGCATTTTGCTCAATTTTTTCAATTTTTTTACCAATCGTGATAAATCTAACGATGCGAAATACCGCAGTCGGCGACCCAACCAAATGAAACTGCGATACAATTTTGTTTCGCGACTCATGGGTTGTGAAACACACTGCCACACTTCAACGCTATTTCGCCGATATAAAAGCGAAAACTAAAACTAAAAAGTGCGTATCGTGCTTTTTTGTTAAGTCGACAAACCTGTCAAAATGAAAGGAGGTATTTACACGGAAAACAAAGTCATTTAATTCAATGCAGAATCACAAAAGAGGAACCCTGTTAGCAAAGTATTTAAAAGGAATGGGCGTGACACAATCATGAAAATAATGGAAAACTGGGCAAATTTCATTTAATTCTAACATTTACTCCCAAAATGTAACCCCAACCATTTACTTAATATCAATACAATGTTTTAAGAATTCTATGAACTCTGCGGAAAATTCTGAAATCAATGTACAGTCACTAATGGGTGTATGTGTGACTCGGGCAAATAGCAACTTCATTTAAATCCCCAACCTTTTTTGCTTAAGGCAAACTAAAGGAATTTAAATGGGCTGCTGTACCATTACTAGCATTTCCGAGTTACCTGTTAATGTGATGTCACAATAAAAGAAATTGAAACAAAACAACCAAACCCATCACCTATATACCAAATGTTTTTTTTTACATTTAATGCGCTTTTATATTTCATTAAGTAGCTTATCAATCGAGAAAAATGAAATTTTAAAGGCTTTTTGGGCACCTTTGAGTATGTTTAACAGTTTGAACATTTTGAGCATTTAAAGCATTAGAGAGCACTGTTTTAACTAAAACACCCAAATACTACCTTCTAACCCAGAGCATAAAGATTCAAGTTTAAAAGCTTGTCTTCTGGTTGAGAATAGCACCCTGCATAAGGTATAGTGTCCCAAATTGGCATGCCGGTCTATTCCCACGCGTCACAATAGGGGCATTGTCGCGTAATTAATGGCAGCATTGTGCGGTCTCGTGTCCTTACACCTGTCATTATCCACGCAACAGACTTGGTTCTCATAGACGCTCTATAATGAGATGCCCTGAAAATGGCGGGGAGTCTTCAAACCAACTGCACTGCTGATACTATTAGACGACTTAATGCAGGGCTGCGGAGTCGGATAAAACAACCCAAAACACAATGAATTGCATTTAACCCATTTACGTAACTAAAATAAGTTTGATTATTTCACTCGTAGGGGTGTCATATAATTCATCCAGCAACAATACATGGTTGAAAAAAATATTCTACCATATATCCTATTCCACCTTTGCATTTTACAGTTTGCTGCCTTGTCAGTTTCGAAATTTAGTACTGCGCATGCGCATGTCGGACTCTGGACTCGGGTAGTTTTACGTGGTTTTACTCGAGTCCCGAGTCCGACTCTGACTCCAAGAGCCACAATACATAGGTTCTTAAACTTGAGTTCGTGGACCCCCCTTGGGGACGGGTGGGTTAGTTTTAGGGGGTCCATAAAGTCCCGATTTAAACCACAGTTTAAAATGTGAAAATTGGAACAAAGTTTTAAAAAGTTTAATTAAAAAATGTCTTTTAAAAGGTTTATAAGCGTTTATTTAAACAAAGACTTTTAAAACGATTTATAATTCATTCAAGTTTCACATCTTTTGGACCGAAAACAGGATATTTCTTATTTTAATAATTATTACTGTCAAAAACAAAGGATTAAAATGTAGTAAAGGTTACTGACGAGCCAAAATATGCGACAAAAACGTGCCTAAACTGCCTCAAAATAGTTAAACAAAGACAAAAATGTACCAAACAAATTTTACTGTAATTTTTGGCCAATCGGTCAATTTCGAAACAAGACTTCAAATTTTTCTCTCACCCGCAGAATACGATAAAGAAGTCAAGACGATTCCAAGCCTCCCCCAGGTAACCCAGCTTACCCCAGACCCCCATCGCAAAGATCTTGATCAGCATCTCAATGGCAAAGAAGGCAAACACAATGTGGTCGCAAATCTGCAAAAACATGCGAAAAAACAAATAAGAATAGTGCCGGGATGATTGATTTGATAAATAACTGAGTCCTAAATCCGTCGGAATAAAAACCAATGGCAATAATGAGGCCTGCACAACTGTTAACCAAACCCAAACCTCACCCCTAAGTACATCACCAACTCCACTAAAATTTCAACCCTAACCCAATAAATACCCCTACGATTACCCTCACAAACCCTAAACAAGGGCAAACATCTGGATGTCATAAAGTCACGTCATTAAACATTTAATCTTACAACGCCTGTAGTTGTCTTGCGAACACGTGCGCAAATATGCAACTGAAAAGTGAATTGCTGACTTAAAAAATACCCTAACTTTTATATAAAGACCAAGTTGGAACGAACAAACTTAATGAAATCAATAAATACAAAGCTAATTTTTTCTCTTTGGTTCACTAACTTTTTCACGCGAAATTTTAGTACACCAAACACCAAAACGTAAGAGAGCGTCATCCTCTCAAAAATAATGTGTTATTGGCCAAGATCTATTTGTCTTGAATGAAAGTGCGACGAATTCCCTAAATAACTTACAAAAAAATTGTCAAACCACGAATAAACGAGGCATAGTGTGGCATTCACGAATAGCGGCTAAGCTCAAGTTTCCAGTAATTTCTTAAACTGACATTTGCGAAAGCGCTGTACAAATAGAACTGGGAAATAAAATTGTCAGGTGTCGACTGGTATGTTGTCTGACTTAATGCAGCTTTAAGCTATACCAGTGGTCTTCAAATTGAGTTTGATTTCCAACGCATAACGGTGACTGATTGATGACATATATGCAGCTATGAAGATTTGAAAATCTTAAAAAATCTGTTTTTGATTCCTTCGCGAGGCATTTTGATACAGCTAGTTTTGTACGATTAGAGTACAATAAATAAAATCATATTTTCCGACATGTGTGGATTTGATTGTGTTGTCCCAGTTCCGTTTATAGTAATATTACGAATAACCTCTATAAACGATTAATGTGGTAGGGGTGCAGCAAGCTATTTGTTATATCTAGCGGTGCCGTAAACCATTAAGGTTGGAAACCACTGGTCTCCCAGTATACAAAACAGGATATGCGTTTTTATACTTGTGAACTGTTCCAACACCAGCATAATTGTAACATAAACTTGAACAGACACATAAACCGCCATTTGAAAAAAAAAACGGTAAAAAAGACAAAATAAATGTTTAAAAATCGACCTTAAATTTGCAAAACGCGACACAAAGGATCACATAAATACAAATAGGTTCTAAAAAAATATAGGGTGCGCACTTGCATTTCAAAGAACTTTTATAAATTTACAATATCAAACATAAAAACGTTAGGAAAAAGCCTACCCATACCTACTAAATTTATTCTGCTTAAAATTATAGAAAGAACATAAGCCCTTGTACTTACGGCAAGAACTTGACATCTCTGTGATTCGCAGATCACCGAGTCGTGAGCGCATGGTTGGTAAAGTCCCAGGGTTACACAGTTGATCAAGATCACAAGCATACTCACACGCTCGAACCAAGTAAGGTCCAAAGAACGACAGTCAAGGAAATAAGAGCTTTTGTGAACTTGTACAATTCATACATATATAATATATAGGTACACTCTATACACGTAACTGTACTACAGCTTGAAAATCAATGTCTCAGCCAAATAACTTGTGATTATACAAGCGCACCGAGACGTTGTTACTAGGATGATTCGATTTTTTGTCTTTGGTTTTCAGGCCTTCAGTTAAACACATGCGAAACTTTAAATATATTTCTTTCCACCGATATTACAACTTCCAAACATAAAATAAATCTATTCTTCACATGTTTTTGGTCGGAATGATATGACATGTGTAGTATAAGAACGCCTCAAGCAATAGAAAATAAGCTATTCAAATATTTCCTATATATCTAATTTGCCATTTTTAGAAGTCATTTTTTCCCCCTTCTATTGGGTTTGAAATGTTAACATTACCAATAAATAGCAAAACAAATGAAAAAGCCACTATGAGCTTTGAAGCGAAAGAGATAGGCTGTTGCCGCAAATGTCAGTACTTCCTCCCGATTGTAACCAAAAGCTTTCGTAGCTTTACGTTTGAGTGCCCCGGAACGAATCCACCAAACCTCAAAAGTAAGGTTTCAGCTTTGTATCCAAAAATTTTACGCAATTGCTACCAGGCACAGCGATAGGTTTGTCTTCAGTACAAATAAAAAAGATTAATTTCATAAATAATGTCGTTCTTAATGATAATAAAAACGTGCTTTGGGTTTGATTTGGAGATTTGACGCGTTTTTTTTCTTCAGAAAAGTAGAATAAAACAAGAAAATAGCGATATTTTAGCGAATACTACCCCCAAAAAGGGTAAAAAACGTCAGTGACAAAAGGGTATTTTCAAAATCCACTTGTAAACCGGCCTAATGGGTCTTCCGTCGTCGGCCGGGGCCAGAAAGAACCACAAAAACACAAAACACGCCGCCCGAAACAACTTAATTGGCTGTGTGTAGCGTCTGCGGTCGTGGCACGGTTTGCAGGCTTATGGTCTAACTTAGCCCGGACGAACATCATCGCTTCTTCCAACCGCGTAAAGTGCTGTGTTTTCGGTGGTAACAAACCTAGAAGCATAGAAAACGCGCAAGGGAAAGCTGTTGTGACCTTTTGGACCGTTGAGCCACGGATTTGGCGGTAACGCATCAGCTAATGTGAATGGGTAGCGATGACTGGAAATTTCACGTCAAATTTGAAGCCGGAGTCTGAATTTTGGCGAGTTTATTATTTATCTGAAATGGTTAATGGAAAAATGTGATCCCGTGGTTAACTTGCATTTATGAACACAACGGAGATAAAGTGTGTCGTTTCTTTTTTTGAGGCAAATGTATCGGAAGATAGCATTTTGACAGGTGTGTAAGTATTTTTAGGGAGTGAGTTGATTTTGACTTAAGTCGATTTGCAAACAACTTGAGTGCGACTTGAGTCATTACGACATAACTTGTACAACACCTTCCTCACTAGACGTGTAAGGCCACTGAACAACACGCCACAACTAGAAATGGACGCGGGGTCCTCAAACGAGACCCAAACCGTTACCCAGGGGGCTCGACCCCCGACGGATTAGATCGGAACACTCGAAAGGTTCACTTGGGTTCCACTTGGCCCCATCGGTATTTCCCCTGGCGCCTAGGGTAAGGGGTAACGGTGTCGATGAGGCGTGCAGCAAAACAAGTGTTAGGATGTGAGACGCCGACTGATATTTGAAATGTGATACGACATGTATCGATGCACGTTTCTAGTTTTGCGTATTTTCGGAGCCCTAACGCCCAAGCTCATTGGTTCTCAACCGGGGTGCCGCGGCACTTTCTGGTGCCATTTTTAACGCTCAAGGGTGCCGAGAGATATTTCAAATTCTTTAGGATTCCAATTATTGCTCTATTGGCAAGCTTCTTGATACAATTTTTTCTGTACGATAAATAACAAAAAAAAAAAGATTTTTTCAACCTTGTTAATGTGCTGTTATTATCTCGTTTATTGTAACGTTGCAGTTAACTATACTCAGCAAAACATACGAGTTGCCGCGAATTATTTATAATTTCTGTAGGGTGCCGCAAGCCAATAAAAGTTGCTTATTCAGGCAGTTTATTTTGCTAATCGTAAACACACCATACTTCTATGTGGGTTGGTATATTTTTTACCGTGTTGCTTTTTTTTTAACTTTTTTTGTTAGTTTTGGATGTTGAGTGATTTGTGGATTTTAACATCTGTATGCTATCATAATATTGACTCGTTTGCTTCGGTGTTTTTTAAGTATTCGGGTGGTCTCAAAAACTGATTTACATGGTTATTTTGTAACGATTTCATTTTTCAAAATGATTTTACGCTTTTTAGGCAAATGCAAAAAAATTATCGTGGACTGGACGCAAGGCAATTATTTTTTGGTAGTTAAATCGAACTTTTTTGGCAAACTCACAGATTTTGACTATTTCAAATTAGTAACAATACGCTTTTCATAACGAAGCCAAAATAAATGCGAAAATATATTTAAAATATTACAAATGTTTCTAATAGCAAAATTAAATGTGTTCTGTTCGGGATGTGATATTTATTCGTACGCCCTTGAACAACCCTTTTAACATTTGCCTAGCGTTAACAACCCTTTGTAGGGGATTTATATCTACACATTTCACCAGAACTATTAACTATTATGACGTCAGTATTGGGCATAGTATTGTTGGAACGTTCCAACAATGGTAATTGAATTTTGTGTGAGATTTGATATTTGTTCTACGCCTTACGAGTATATATTTAACTACGTGGCTTTCACACACCGGTTACGCCCTACATAACCACAAATATGATACATAAACTATAGCTGACATATGTCGTATACATGTTTTTGTATTCCGATAACGATATCCGGTATTTTGGTGAAAAGTACGACCGGTTGATACGATACCAAATCGCCTTTAGTTCGGCGAATTACGAAAAATTATTCGTATTGAAATGACAATAATAATGTTTTAATGGTTATTAGGCCAAATTTGTATTATTAATGCAAAATTTTCCCGAAGTTTATAAGGTATTAAAATGTAAGGCTAAGCAAGAACCGTAGCTAAGAGTAGTAATTAAGTATCGCGCTAGCACCGATACTAAACCCTGATATCAGGTAAAGGCTCCGATCCGATATTATCAGACATACGTACAGTAGCTTAAATGCCCCAGTTAAGGAGCGGGTTGTACTACAGATTAGGAATGTCGATAATATCGGTTTGGAGCCGATACCCGATAACAAGTGGTGGTTCTCGTCCGATACTACAGTGGTATCGGTGTGCCGATCCTTCAACAAATTAATATAAAAAATAGTAATGGGTTAAAGAGTAAATTTTCAACAATAATAGGCTAACAACTGGATGCATCTAACATTTAAATGCCGAAGCGGCATTTCGTCAAATAACCTGGAAAAATTACTAAAATTTTAATTTCATGTATTTAGCTGTAGGTGGAGAGTAGTAACGTAATTTTTTAACGGTCTAATCGCGATACTTTCATCCGAAATATCGGGTATGGTACAGAAATATAATGTTTGGTGACAGACATCCTCATTACAGAAATATTTGCCGAAACGTTGGTAAAACTATTGACGAAACGTTGCTAAAGAATTATAATTACCAGAAGAGCTGTTTTTTGATTAATATTACTATGTCTTAACAGTTTAGATATATCCCTATTACAGATTTCAAATTTGTTTAAAAATTCGCAAAAAGGATATGGGTTAGCAACCATCCTTAAGCACCAGATCCGGGGCGGCGAGGTCTGCTTGAGAGCGAAGAAAACGACGGGATAGAGACCGGGAAAAAGTGGCTCCTCCTCTTCCCCAGAGTCCGTGTCCTCGGAGTCGATCCTCAAAGTTCGCGTTGCGTCCGCAAATTCCGCTTCTTCTCCGCCAAAGTCTGACTGGAAGGCTACAGATTTGGGGGGACCTATTACGGACGCCATTCTCCTGCCTTTTCTGCACGGTGTCGTGGTCAGTTGGACTCGTGGTCCGCTTAGGACATGGTCTTCCAGCAGGGGTGTCTCGTAGGGACTCTTACGTCGCAGAGCGGGGCGCGGCGACCTGTAGATTGGACGGTGAAGAGATGACACAGATCATATCACAGCGTCACAAGCCTACTGCTCTAAAGGTCTACGGTTTTTAGGACAAGTACCTTGTAAAATAAACAGCAAGAAATATGTTAACTGGTGCACGGCGTCACGCCTCTCCTTCTCTAAAGGTCTACGGTTTTGACAAAGTATCTTGTAAAAAGACCAGTACCTTTGTAAAATAAACGGCAACAAACATGTTAAATGGAACTACCCTGGCACAGAGCAAAGAGCTGAAAAACACCAGCTATGACGCCAATGCTTGCTACATTATGTTAGTACAAGCAACTTCACATAAAAACCAGGGGTGGTAAAAAGCGACTTCGAAACTTCGAAAGCTTAATGGTGAAGAGCTTACAAATCACGTCGTCACGAGCCTACTACTCTAAGGTCTACAGTTTTCAAGACAAGCACCTTGTAAGATAAAACGGCATAAAATATGTTAAATGATGCAGCCACGCTGAAATCTTTTAGGCGACTTTTAATTGGACAGTGTAGATCTCACACAGATTATATCCTGAGTTACGCATCTACTGCTCTAAAAGTCTACGGTCTTTAAGACAAGTACCTTGTAAAATGAAACGGCAAAATACATGTTGAATGTGCAACTACAACGGCACCATCGCTCAGTGACTGAATCTGTCGATCAGTGATGCAAGTAAGGTAGCCTAGAAAAACAACTAACCGGTGGTGAGGTTCGAACTCAGCACGACTTTCGGCCATACCGGGACAACGCGGGACGTATTACCAACATGCGGTTCTTTCATCAGAAAATTACACCAAGTTACACCAACAACTATTATCTTGTCATACCAGCGCTATCTATGTGCAGCAATATTTCTCAACTTCGCGGTGACCTAAACATTGGGCGGGAATATCACAGCGAAGTCTCAATTCTTTTCATTGAACTTTTTCAGGCTGAAAGTGAACCAAATACAAATAGGATAATGGCATAAATAAATGCGACCTAATTTAACACGAGCCACATTTATGTATCGTTTCCACAACGTTCTGCTTGTTGCCAATTTTAATAACTTATGTCTTAAGAAACTACTGCAGTAGGCGACACAACAAAAAATAGAAACAACAAAATCAAGCTATTGGTGCAAATTATTCTATTAACCACCTTTATCTATTCGTACTAGCGCTGTCCATAAAGAGCAATCATAATAGAAGTATTTTCTATTACAATACACCTGGACTAAACTGAGTAACCGTACAGGCACAAATCATGTTCAAACCCGAACGCTTGTTTTAAGCGACTGGCTAAAAACACAGGTGACGACATTTAAACGCGACTACAAAACCGCAGACGTAGACAAAACGTCACAACAAGGCTTTGCGTTTTTTCCCCGCCGCCACTTTTAAATCCGCACACTGAAAGCCAGATTTGTGGCCGATTTCGAAAGCTTCCGTGTAAAAAGGCTTTCAAACGATTTCTAAGTAATTTTGGAACAGAAATAGATCAAACGTTTATGTGGTTTCATTTGGAAAATTGTGGAATTTTTAGGTTTTCTGTAACAATGTAGGAAGCTTTATTAATTACCGCGTTTTAATGCCATTTAGATATGTTCTTATTTCAACAACGTTTTGAGAAGTTTTTATTGCAACTAGCCAACATTTAAAAGCACATAGCAAGTATCTCAGTTTTGTTTTTACTTTCTTAACAAATATTATAAGCTTTGTACTATAGTTGTCGGAAGCGCACTTTTCTCCACAGTTTACGAAGGAAACTTTCATTTTTTCTTTTTTGACTGTATTTATTAAACAAAATATTTTGTTGCAAACTGGCTACTCTAATTAACAGTTCCAAACCAAAGAAGTATTTTTCAATTTAAAGCAGGATACTTGCCAAACCTGCTTTTAACTGAGCATTTTGCCAAACAGAACTTAATATCAATGCTTTTAAACGAACGTTGGTCACGGCGACCAATCTACTTATTTTTTTTTTTTTGCTTAAATCTAATAATATGAGCCATGTATTTGTCTTGCTTCTGCAACCTCCTAAAAGCAATTCTGTCTTGCCCTAGAAAACTCAATAAATCTAATTATGTGAAATGTTTCTAATAAAAAATGGACAGTGGCTATTTGACCGGATCGATCTTTTACGCTTGCACCAATACGTGATTATTTATTGATTTAAGGGTTAGGATTGAGGTTAGCGTTTGAGTGGTGGTAGTACTAGATCTAATTTTCCGAGTTGTGCATATTTTCAATGTTTTTTCTGAAATTGATTTAAACTATATACTTTGTTAGCCGGGTAAATAGCCTCAACAGGAGCCGATGGACTATTTAACCGGATGGCTCTTTTACACTTGCACCCATTAGTGATTATATGTCGATAGAAACTACTTTCGTGTTCGGGTTAATAGCCTCTAATAAAAAAAAGCACATTTAAATTTTACAGGCCAAATATGACTAAACAATACATTTTTGATAAAAGTTCTGATAGCTGGCTAATTTGAGCTCTTTTGAATAATGTGTAAAATTCTGATCGATATCTTGTTTACTTTCGAAGATATTACACGGTGAAATACAAGTGCTATGGATAACACCATAGCACAACTTGTGCTCTGAATCATCACTGATTTACATGCTGCTCAAAGTGCCTATTTTAATCCCTCACCTCACCACAGCTGGCTCGATGCGGCGGCAAAATACCGGGAAGCGACCCAACGCGTTTCATTAAAGAGCGCGCGCAGCTTATTATATCGATTCGTGTCGCGGTCGCCTTTCCAGCGATTTAAATTCACGCGGCGGCCAAAAATCGAGCCGAACCTTAGCGGGGCGAACAGCGTTGAATTTAACCCGAGTCGGAAAAACGCAGTTAATCCGCTGCGGCCGAATAGGATAGCCAGGTTTCTGTCGGAACATTTACGCGGTGCGTCAATCAATGAAGGTACTTTAAGCCTTCAACAAAACGTGTTTTAAGTAGAATGTCTGATACTGCGTATTTTATTCCATTACTCGATATATAGCAGGGGGAGGGATGTTCTCATCTGATATCTATTACGTCATAACCGGTGTTTTTTTAACGGTGTTTTGAGGGCCATAAACTGTTTTTTTTTTCTACAACCATTTCTCAAAGTACGGCCACTTTCACAACGCTTTAAGTATTACAGAGTGGAGATTTCCACGCTTTAAATCTCATGATATTGGTTGTCGATTCCACGCTTTTAGACGTTTTATTTTCATCGATCTCTTCAAAGCTTTCAATTTCCTTACAAAACCAACCTGTAACTCTCCTTTTTTGAACTGGTGTCGACAATTATTTTTCGAATTGCTTACTGTTATGTGCGCAGTTCGGTGTATATATACCGTTGTAAGTTTGCAAATACATTGCCTACGTTTTCTATGATTGTTTTTATGATCAAGCCGACAAAAACTCTGAATGTATTTGTGCGTTAAATCCTGAAAACTCTCAGCTCATAAAGTTAAGTGGGCTGGCCTTTAGCCCAACCTGTCGCTTCTTGATAGGTGCTATTTTTTATTCTCGTCCGCCTTTCTATTTTGTTGTTTAAGTTTAATAAAACAAAGTGAAATATTGTTTGTGACCGATTGACGGAAAACGTTTGCTAAATGAAAGTTATATCCGAAAAGGGTGATGGCCACTTTATTCCGGGAAAATATTAGCATAACAATTTATCCTACTAGTGACATGCGACGAATAGCAAATCTTTTTACACTCAAATAAAAGCATTTTTCCGATTTTAAATACTAAGAAAACTGCGCGATAAATTCGGTTTCGAAATTTTACAGAAAGTGTCTGCAAAACGAAGTTTACACAACGCTCGCGGTGATAGTAAAGTCGCAATTGTCGCTATGCTTTGTATGCCGACGGAAACCGTAAAGTAACATTCCGCTGGTGGTGACTGTTAAAAGATTTAAGAATGGTCGCATATCTTTGGAATTGGAGCGCGAAATTTAACTAATTCCTATTATATACTAACTAATCCATATAGAGTTTTAGACAAACCCATGTGAGCTTTGGAATCTGATTACCATAAGCCTGATACAAGCATACTTTTGAAACCAGGCACTGTTAAAACGATAAAATAGTGACACAAACATAAACTTTTACAACAAATTTTGGTGGTTTGTCCGGCGCAACTTTTCGCTGATACTTCGCAAAATTATTACATTAAAACAGGGTTATATTCAAAGCATATCTTTTAAAGCATTTTTAGACGGTTTAAATCAGTGTTTCCTAAACTTTTATCGCGGCGAAGCTTTTCTTCGTATTGCTTTTGCGATTTTCGTGAATTTTGGGAAATATTTTGCACAGAAACCAGTCTCAATAAACTAACCATGTGAACTACTGCAGTCGGCGACACAATGAAATCAAACAGCGACCCATAGCTTAAAGAACACTGGTTTAAAGGAGCGGCCGAGTCAACCTAGTTTATGTTTTTAATAAACCTTAGGGGATAAAATAATTTACCGCATTTTTTTCCACTACAAGTGCTAAGGTTGACAATGTAGGCCACATGTGGCCAAGTACCGCTGATTTGCTCGACTGCCTAAAGAGGCAAACATAAAATAAATTTCCGGCCATTTTTGGTCAATACAAGCCGACAGTCACGGGTAATTTTAAGTTCTGTGAACAAGTGTGGTAAAAAGTCGCGGCTGTGACATTCAAACAAAAACAAGCATTGTGATGGAAGAATGCGATTAATCGATAGAAATCATGATTTTGATCATCCCAAGCTGTCTGGCGCGTCACAAAACGTCACCGTTATCTATATAACCTTGATTCACCTGTTTCCTTGACATTATATCTGACTTTTTTAACTGAAATTTTAGATAGCGTCAAAACTACAGCTTTGAACAAATTTAATGCGATTCTTTAAAACGTATCATGTCTATTGGATTTTACAGTTTAAACTCAAATTTGCGCTGGTCTAGAATCTTACCACAACGAACATTTTGGGTTTGGGTAGGTTAATCAATATTATTAAATAATAATACTTGACCCACCTTCACCCAAACACTAACCGACACCCTAACCCAAATATTGTACGTTGCTTTAATGATTGTTTCAATGCTATGGATTCTAGACCAGTGCCTTGGTGTTTCTGAACAATTATATTTTTGTATCACAAAGCAACTGTAACTTGCCTCAAAATGGCAAAATATGCTCCTTGATAACTGTTGAATTTGCCACAAAAACTAGTACAATCCGCAATGCTTCAAGTACCATCAAACCTGCCCAGCAAACAGCACGCGTCTATTACGTCACAGAAGGGCCGATTGTGACGGCACAGCGTGGCCTACTTTCCAACTGACACGTGGTTTATGTGCTAAACTGGCAAGTAACAGCAAAATACCGACTGAAACGGCAATCGACCGGTAGAAAAAAGCAACGGAGCAGAAAGCGTGGTTAAAAAACGGTCGGCCTTCGAGCAATGTCTTTCAAAATGCCCCCGAGCAGAAAAACGCATAAGGTCAGCTTACATTCAGGCCTAATTTTGCGCGTCCAACTGCAAATTGATATCCTTGAAAATCAGAACAGCTGGTTACAGTACTAACTACGGTACGCCTTGTCTATGACTGGACCTCATGCCTTAAACAAGGGACTCTCAAAGTTATGACTTTGCGACAACCTTGGGGAAGTTTACTGTTTTTTCGACGCACCTCGTTAAAGAAATTTGACAAATTTATTTATTTGTTGCTGTCAGACACAAAATTAAAAAACTGCGCATTGTATATTAAAGAAAATTCACTGAAATCTATATGACATTAAGCATGTTAAAAGTCGAATAGATACTAACGACACAGCTTAAGAACCGCCGCCCTAAGCTATTCTTCGCTGCTGATTCGGGCAAATTGCTCTGGATTAAATACGGTCCTGACTTTTTCCAGTAACGCCCTAGTATGACCTTTTGCGAGTAAGACTAGGAATTGCGTTATATACAGGAAGGCGGTAGTGGTTCTCGTTTTGTGGGAACTCAATTACGAAATCACTCCGTAACATAAGAGTGCCTCAGGTTACTAATTTTAGCTGTTATTTACAAAATGGCCTCTCTGCAAACTTTAGTCGGGTACATAGTTAGTTGACTTAAGCTTAAATGCAAATTAACTGGTTATAATCGTAGAAAATTAAACATTATGAAAGATACGATAAAAGCGGGTTTATACATTGCTCGTTGATGATTGGGAAACCAAACCTTATTGTAAGACTGCATTTTTAGCAAATGATAAAGGTTGTCAATTTTTAAACATCTTCAAGACCTCAAGCTGCGAAATTAAAGGGTTTTACTTGTTCACATAAAATAAACAAGGCTAGGGTTTGTTCTTAAATGGTGTGCGACGCTCCGGAAACATGAACTGAAAAGAATTTAGCGACATGGTCATTTACAAGCTAAAGAAGCTGACTTCTTGAAATAAAATTGTTTTTTCGGCACTATGGTGTGAATGACGCCAATAAATGACATTTAGAGTCTGGATCTGTTTACAAGTTGATCGGATTAACCTTATTAAAGTATATACGTTAATCCAACTTTACTCCAGCTTTATTTGGACTGTACTTTGCCCTTTTTGAATAAGTCGCAGATAAACGTAGCATTTTGTAAACGTTTCGCATAAATCTTAAGATACTGGCTAGGGGTTGTAGTTAGACGTAGAAAATGAATATACTGGCCCATACAGATTAAGGTAGTGTGTTAGAACGTTTCTAATACTTCTTCATTCATTTTTAACATGATGATGTTACTTTTCTGTGAGCTGTGACATTAATTCTACGTATAGCATTAGCTTAAGATTAAATCAAATCGTTCATGAAAAGTTACTCCTGTATTAGATTAGAAATATTCATTCTACATTTATCAGTAATACCGCTACGAGAAAGCTAAGTTTCTTCTATGTCTTCCCTGTTATTTCCTGACCACCTGGAAAACCATGCAAAAAAAATCGATGCTAGCTGGGCAGCTGACAAAGACTTGCTTATTAAGATCGCGCCGGCAACTATAAGTCTTTCATCGCGCCAATTGGGGCAAGTCAGCATATCTGCACGACTGAACGACAACGTACTTGTCCACAAAACAGGCCACTGGAATAAGTGCAAAGTTTACACCAATGAATCCCAGCCAGGGCCGTGATTTCGTCAGTGTGTACAAAGTCCCCTATGGGCACCAATTTTCAGAGTCTAATACTGATTTCACATAGTTTTTGAGCACATAAAAACAATTTTTGTGTTAATGAAAGGTTGCCAGCCAGGACCGTATCTTCGTCAATGTGTAGCCCTGAGTGCAACGTTTGCTATGGGCGCCAATTTTCTAAACCTAATGCTGAATAGTGATATATATTTTTTCATCGCACAAAGACAATGTTCCTGCTATTTGAAAGGTTGCAGAAAACTGATTTTTATTGTAACAGATATCAAAAATATTAAATTGCCACTAAAAAAGGTGCTAAGCTCAGTATTAACATATATGTTACACAAGTGCAAAAGTATGCTACACGGGCTCTTACAGAAAAATTAACAATATTAACAAATAAATTTATGACTAAATCTAGCAAGGCGGGACTCTTTTATGCCCTGTTCTTAACGCTTTCTGTTCGCGCACAACCTAATCGCTTTTTACTATTGTTGCACCTGTTTTTTTCACTATTTTGCTTCATATTACCTGCGTTTATAAAGCCAAAAAATAAAGTAAAAAGCCTCGCTCCGCGCGCTAGACTAAGCTTGTAAAATATAGCTTCATTCAGCATGGGAAAGTGAGTATAACTTAATATTTGTTCCTAAATTCCGCATAGCACCTAAAAACCGCTCGCGAAACACCCGAAGAAGGCCTTTGCCTTTCGCCCTAGTTATATGAACACCGAATGTAGTGAACCACTGGTTAACACGACGCGAAAAAATATCGCCTTCTTTTTTCGATCTCTCTCTAGTCGCGTTGTGCCAGAAGGCACTTGACATTGCCCGCTAACCCGTAATGATCCGTCGCGGTCGTAGCCTTTCGTGGTAAAGTTATCCGTTTCCGTCGCCAAATTACGACTCTTGCTATTCCTGTGAGCACACAAGTTGGAATTATGCGCTCTGCCCCAAAACGACCTGTGCGACCTGAGTTTAAACGCTCCCCTCTAGAATGTGTGGAGATATTTTCAAAGGCGACTCGCTATGCCGCAGCAGAAAAAACGCCCAGTCAGCCAAAACGTAAAATTGGCTGGTCTTTGGCAAGGGCCTGGAGAAAGGCGTATATATAAATCGCCTTACCATAACTGACTTGAACAACTAGAACGCTGTAGCTTCGAAAACTAGGTTATAAGCAAAATAAAAGCTTTTCAAATTTCCCGAGCTAGATTAGAATTAAAATTACCAAATTGAGGAAAGCTAAATCAAACTAAAATCGCAATTTTTATTGACAATAATGTAAATATTAAACTTGTTTCTTTCAGTTGACTATAGATTAAAGCGTAAGTGGGTAAACACAAGTAAATAACAAATTAGATTGGAACAAGTATAGAAATTCGTATTTATTTGTTTAAATAATCTGCGTATTAAGCAATAGCCAACTATAGACTTAAATATTTTTTTAACTTTTTTGAACGTTCATCGCAACACAGCATACAGTACAACTCCTATTACGCTTTTGTAACATGCAATAAAAGATTATTCCTTTAAAAGCAGAATTAAAAACGGAATCCTGAACCATTACGCCTTTCTGGGCATTATGCAGAATTGATGTTTGCTTTATATCGCAATAAAACATGCGACACGATATTTTCTTTCCCACCAAATAGAGCTCGTGTTAAATCCACATTACACCTGACTTTGTTGCGCTCACTGCTTTACGGAAGTTTGCCCAGTCGCTCGCTCTTGTGAAACTAGTTCTTGTTTACTTTGAAAACACACGCAACTTCGACCGGGCCCTATCTGTTTAATCAGGGGGGCAACAAAATATTCCACAGCGCGCGAACGTGATACATGACTATCGTGTTTCATAAACACTACTCGCGTTTTGGAGAATAATAGCTGGGGATCTACGTTCAGGATATGTTACCTACTCCTGTATTCGATTTTGTGGTGCTTATTCGAAACGTTCAAAAATCTTATATTACGACTTACTACCATCTATATCTAACCATTAGGCTCCAAAGATGTTATACTGATTAAACATCAACTGTTACACACAAGAGTTTTTCTATTTTTCAAAACGTTCACAAAATGCCACCTATACTTTTGATTGGCTTTGATTTTCATTCTACGTTTAGCTACTCATGTTGTTCAGAAACAGTTAATAAAAAACTCATTTTTTCAATTGTGATTGCAATGTAATGTGTAATGAAATGGACATACTGACTGGCAAAAACCAAACAATTAGTAAGCAAAATCGTATTGAGGTTTTGAATGGAGATTGTCATTTTAAATAGGTCATACGCTGTGTGGCAACAAGAATTGTATCCAAACGTATATACTATGGACCACGGTTTAAGGTTAAACATTTTAAACACATATTGACAGAACTCTGTAAACCCAACTTTTTGGTGTGAGGTTAATTGGCATTGACAGGTTTTTCTAGTTCTGACTTTGGTGTTGGGAGAACATTTCGTGTAAATATTTCCATTGGAAATTACCGGTGAAAAAGTTGGCTAGCTTTAAAGAGATTACCTCATGTGCCGTAGTTTGGTGAACCCTATTGTGTTTGACAATCAAACATTTGGTTAAACCTTCTTCTACTTACGTTATTGAGAAACGCGTAGGCGTTTTATGGAGCAAAGTTAAAGAAATATTGCCATTTTGCCAATTAACAGCTTTAGAACGATATTTCGGCCAAAAAGTGAGCAATTTTTTCCGTAAAAAACTTATTCCCTTGCGAAATACAAAATCTTTTTCACACCATACACCCCTATAGCTCATAACCTTGACATTCATGCCAAATGAGTTTTTTTAGTGCTGGCAAAACACGCCAACGGCAACAACACACAATGTTCAAGATAATATCACGAGATTCCGTGGCGCGATTATTTAGATAGGCTACGATTTATAAACACGTCGCCCAAAAGCGAAATATCTCATTCTTGCCCAACCTAAAAAAGCGACAAAGAATTAAGCCAATTTTTTCTACATCACGTTACAAAGGATAAGGAATTATTCGAAACGTTCACAAAATGTTATCTACTTCTGTATGGGCCAGATATATATTCTACGTCCAACTACAACATTCAGTTAATTATCTTAAGGTTTATTTTTAATTTTGGAAAACTGTAATTTTACTTCTAATTTAATTTAAAAAATAGGCTGAAAAACTTCTGCTTGTACAAGTCTGCACCCGAAAAGCTCTAATTTTTAATTGTTAACTATTTAAAAAAAAACAATGAGTATCCCAAGCCTGCATCAGAAAAACACAATTTTACTTTTAAACTAGTTAAAAAAAGCTGAAAATATTCAGGCTCTCCAGGAAAAACTGAAAATCTCTTTTAACTTTAATCTAATTTAAAAAGCTAAAAAACTTCTTGTCATCCAAGTCTGCACCTAGATTCTTCAGTGGCCATGGAGAAAAACGCGACGCACAAACTAGCTATTAAAATTCCGCCACGAAGAGTCAAGGCGGTTTCAGGGACGCGGTATTTTGAATAACGAAACTCCCGTCACTTCTGTGGATTAAATCACAGCCTGACGATTTACCGAGCTATAAAAACGAGATATGGCCTTGATATGAGTTGAATTTTATGGCATGAAATTTTGTCAGTAACTCGTAAAATGTAACCGGTACCGTGCAACAAGTCAGGAACTCAGTTTGCTTATCATGCAATTGAATCTATATATATAGGCTACTTGATTACAAAGTGCTGTTTTGTCGATGTTATTTTGAATGCTTGAAACCTAATTTTACGCTCTATTTGCGATCTGCAGTACACAGTTCGCCAGGAATTGGTACAATTCCCTTTTCTGAAGTATATATATAGATAGAATTAATATTAAAGCCCATATAGAAGCATAGGTAACATTTTGAACGTTTCGAATTTATTCATTTTCAACATGGCCCTAATTGCTTTCATAAGGTTAAAGTATAAGCATTTAAATTGTCATTATGTTAAAAACATGAAAGCAGTCGTAACCTCGATGTGCAAAAAACGGTCGCGAAAAGTTTATAGCAGATGGTGTTAATTGTTTTAGATATTACAAGGTTAATTTATGGGAAAATTTTGTTTTTGTTACAATTTTTCTGAAATTACGAAAAACGACTTATTTGAGAAATAAGCTTTTCACTGAACAAAACAATAGCTACCGATTTTGGATTTTCTGTGCAACCTCCACAACTTATTTACAAGCCAAAGTGACAGCGTGACTAATTTCAGGCCAGAATTTAACACGTGCGAAAACTAACGAGAAAAGTCCATCGCCGACTTGCAAACACAAGGGTAGACATAAAGACCTTTTAAGTGCTTGGCGTTCTTGCTGAGCCGAGATAAAATTCGCCGAAGAATTAAGGAGAAAAGCTACTGATGCGTAAAAATAGCAACTGCGCTGCTATTTTCGGCTGCGTTCTTTCGATAAGAGGTCAAATGGCTCGAAAACCTTTCAAGCGCCATTTAAAAGCAAATTCTTCTTTGAATGCAAATGATTGTAAGTTTTTTATGTTTTTGAACCTTAGGATACAATGTAACGTTGCGATAGAAAAAGCATTTAGGCCAGGGGTGTCCAACAAGCGGCACGTGTGCCAATTGTGGCACGCGACCTAATAAAAAAATGGCACGCCCCCCTAAAATTACTTAATTTGTTATTCAGCCAATTGTCAAAAAATTCCTAACTCTTTATGCATTAAATTGCCATTGTTTAATCACAATATAAAACAATCGCTGCCATCACGACAACCAATAATTACTTCTAATACTATAACATTATATTGTAGTGCAGGCTAGCATTTACATAACTATAAAGTTTGGTGTGAAGAAACAAAAAGCAAAAGTCAGCTCACCGACGGACATTTAGATGCAGTAATGCGCACTCCTAAATACACGTTTTTATTATTTGTAAAAAAACGCTTTTATTATTAGAAAGAATTAGTTACTAAATTTTGGCACGGGAAGAAGTTATAGGATAACATTTTTTGCAATTCACAATTGGTCGAATGATGTATTTAAAGGAGGTAGTGAAGTGATAACGAAAAAAACGTTAAACTTGAGGCCACGCTACGAAAAATGTATATAAACTGTAAAAAGGTATAAAAACCCTAATGGTAAACTTTTTATTGGTAATTTAGTAGTTCATTCAACGTCTATAAGGCATTCTGGATAGAAGTAAGTCAAACTTTTTACAATTTTTGTAAAACGGCGCGCAAAACATCGTTTTGATGAAAAAAGAGGTCAATTTGTCCAACAAATGAATTCCGTGGCTTGTTAAATTGCCGCGAAAGCCCCAAATTGGCAGGCTCTTTATTCCGAGGTTATATACCTGGAACGTGGAACCGGCGTAAGCTTACACATGCCTCCGGTACCAAGAAATGTTATACAACGCTTCATGGTCAATTGTACAACGAGGTTTTCCGCCAAATTTCTGATAAAATGGGCGACCGAGGCGCTTAAAAACATGTTTATTAACTTAAGGGTTGTCTAAACTAGACCACCGTTTTTTTTTTTTGGTTTTTTTGAAACTTGTAAATCGGTAAAAATACAAAAATCCTTAAATATGCTGTTGCTACCTGGCATAGTATATTTAAAATCGGTTCCTCTGGCATATCCCAGTCAGAAATTTTAATGCGGGCCTTACTCGAACTATCATCGGTGTTAGTATGGCCCATTACCAGATTACCACAGAAACCCCATAGATATATCCCAGCTGGGAGACCGGAAAGGTAACATCGGCCCATGTTAGATTTTCTTTGATTTCCCATACATGGCATCCCACGTATGGTTCAAGCGTGAAACTAGCCTGGCCAAATATATTCCTGCTTTACACCAATTTTAAAATAGCAAGCAATCAATATTTATTGTCATTAAATTTCCGCGCACAGAAGCACAATAACAGCACGTACAAAAATATCAAACGGTTATTCAAAAAGAAAAAGTTAAAAACAATTGAAGAAAACGGCTTTAAAGAATAACTTAGGAATGATTAAATATAAACACAAATAGAAAAAAAGAATTATAAACATTGCTGTAATAAAAAAAACATGGATAGAACTTTTGACATCACACGAGTTACAAACCGCAAAATACTAAACAATTAAATCATAAGTTGTGGCCAATTCTTTCAGAGTTTTGACAGTTGATGGAATGCTTAACCAAGAGGTTCGTAAACAATAAATGGCTAAATGTAACTGTTGACAGTATACTCATAAGTAAACACATATTAATGCAATTTATGCCTGAGTTTTATTTTTCATATCCACTTGTAATTGTTTCTTGGTGGTTACAAACACAATATTGAGTGTTGAGTGAGGATATGGAACATCTGTAATAACATAATTAGTGTTAAAGTATGTGTATACATGTATATATACATATATATATCAAAATTATGTGCTAGTAAAACGTTTGAACTAACTATGTTTACAAAAGCAACAAACCAAATAAAGCCTTTTTCTTAATAAAAATAATTCATAAAACATGTAATTATAATTTAAAATTTATGTTAGTCACTTTATTTGAGAAAAAATCCTTAACTTGGCAGTTTATTTTTGTTCTTTGATAGCATTCGTGTAATCTCTGCATCCCTGTGTGGATGTAGCCTGATTAACAAAATAGTGCTTGCAGGAATGCTTGTCTGTAGATGACTTTTTGAAGTGGTGCCATTCAAATTCTAAACAAAAACAGTTAAATGGCCACAATTTATATAAAAATGATGTGCTTGTAGTTGTACCCTCCAAATAATCACACAAAACACATATTTAACAATATAGCACACAGGAAAGTATGGCAAGTGCACACAATTTTTTTTAGTAGACCTAACCTGCACCCCAATTTGCCTATGATTCATAAGTGGGGTGAATTTTAATATTTTTTGCTCTTGTGAGATCTCATCAAAACATGCCATACTTTCCAGACTAGGTTATATTGAACCAAAAAATTCAATAAACACATTTAACACAATATATTATGTATGTAGAGACAATCATTTAAATAAAAATATTTATATAATGATATAAAACAACAAAACTTGGAATAATCCTCACAGTAACAAAAAAATAAACCATACCTTTTTGTACCTTTCATACTTTTTTCTGGCTTTCAATTATAAAGAGTATTCCACTTTCTGAAAATAAATACATGAATACATGAAATATCTAAATAATGTATATTTTTATACAGAAGTAAAATAATTGTTCTTGTGTAAACTGCTTCAATTATAACTTAAAACGAGGTCCTTGTAAGAATTATTTCTTCATTTTATAGGCATAGTAATAGTTTTTAACTTTCATTATGGATACTTAGTATTTTTCTGTTAAAAAATCTTTAAAATCAAGTGGATTAACTCATAATTTAGCTAAAACTCATAAGATGAAACAATATAGTTTTAAGTGGTATTGGGATATTTTCTAGTTAAACATTTTAACATACAAATTTAACATTAAAAAAAACAAAAACAACAGACATTTTGACTTACCATATGGGGATTTGGTTTGAGATGGACTTTACATTTCTTCATCATTTTTTCTGTTCAAAGACAATGTAGCATCGAGCCTACAACCTTCCTTAGCTGCATAGTAAATTTCGTTGTCCACAAGCTACAACTGCACTTAGTTTCATAACATTTTCACGATACGCAAAAACTTAAAAACTTGCGCTGCTTCTTCAATGCATCCGTTTGGTAAAAGAAAACAGTTCACTTTTTGAAAAAGGTCGAACAACCCGCAACAATGGTTGTCATTGTGACGTAACGTTTCCCGCCAACAATTTTAAATTTGTTAACGGTGATTTTAAAAAGTGTTGCTGGTAATTTTAAATTTTATAACGACGAATTTTTTTTTTCAAGATTATAAAACATTTAAATAAATAAAAATATTACACCTGGTAGTGGCCAAGAGCTTACACATAAATGTTACGTTACGCTCGGTCGATTTTTAATGCCGGAGTCTCATTAAGAACAGTTTAGGTATCCAATATGTTTGGTATTATTAGTACAATGACATTTTCACGCTTGATCCATAAAACATGATGAACAAGTAATATTAGATATTCAATTTGTTTAAAGTCATTGATGTGGGCTTAAAAAACATGCAGGAAATACCATTGACCTATCTTCGATTTTTCCGCGGGTTATCATAGAATATCATAGAAACAGTTTACAAAAACCTCAGCAATTTTTCCACTTACAATAAAAAACTACTTTTTTGTCGCTAAAAATCTTTCTACTTTGTTTAAAGTGAATTATTTGAGCTTAAAAACCATGCAAGAAATATCATGGGCTAATCTTCGATTTACCCGTGGGCTATCATAGAATATCATAGAAACAGCTCATAAAAATCTTAGCAATTTTTGAATTTACAACAAAAAACTAACGTTTCTGTATCAAAACATGTACTACACAACATCTTACACTAAATTTCGTTAAGATAAGTTATCTTAATTTTTCTAAGATAGGCCACTGCTAATTCGAACATGCCTAGTTTATCTAAGATAGGCCACTGCTAGTTCGAACATGCCTAGTTTATCTAAGATAGGCCACTGCTAGTTCGAACATGCCTAGTAAGGCCCAGGGATAACTCCAAGATAATTTCTGACTGGGATATTTCTTCAACCAACATTTCGGCTTTACTATACGGCAAGCCTTCGTCAGGGACTAACACACAAAGCCAACAGGGCGCAAAGTGAAATCACACAAACAAAAATCCTTTCACTGATCGGCAAGCAGATTCTCGAAGACATGATTCTTTTTCAAAGAGTTACACGGTTAAACTAGACAAAAAACATAGTTTTAGAATTGCATGTAGCAAATGTCATCATTACTATGCTCAAAAAAACAAATTAATAGAAATCAAAACGTTTAAAGGCATTTTGTCCCAGGCTATTATGTAAAAAATTGCTTTAACGCTAAAAGCTTGGCTACCTCAAGTTGTTAACCTTCTATTTCTTAATAAATTTATCTTTTTACGGTAAAATATAATTGGATGGTAAATAATGGCTGGCATTTCTTTATTAATTTGGTATCGGATCGGCACCGATATAACCCTAGTATCGGACGAGTACCGATACTACCACATGGTACCGGTATCGGCTCCGATCCGACATTATCGGACATCCCCAGTTTTGTATGTCAAAGTTTAAGAATGCATTGTGTTTCAACGAAGCACTGTATGTAAAATGCTCGCGCCCCTAACGTTATGATACCGCCAGTTTGGATATGTCGAAAACTTAGCCGCTTAATACTCTAATACGATTCCCAGCCGGTGGGTTGCGAAGCTATTTCAGGTAAGTCACGAATCATTTCTAAATAATACAGTTTTCTGTAAGATTAGCAAACTATTGCATTACCATTAGGTGACATTTATGCAACAATATCACAAATACGTAACAATTAAATGTGTTTTGTCGCAATATATTTCAGCACGTAAGCCGGTAGCAAAGATGCAGGTTTTATGTAATGTCTTATCTCATTGTGGGTCACACAATAAAACTTGCATTAAAAGTGGATCGCCAACCTAAAAATGGTTGGGACGCAGTTGCGCTAACTTTTTTTTAAATTTTTTTAGGCAAAGTTCTCAGAAATACATAAAAAAATTTTTATATCATCATATCAATTTTGCCTCTTCGGCTAATCGCCGGTGAATTAACACGTTTGATTAATTAGTATTAACACCGAATTAGGATGAAAATAATACTTTCGCCATAAAAATGAAATAAATAAGTCTAATAGAAAATTAGGATATATTAAGTAAACACATTCAGAGATAGATCACCATAGCTGCCATCACCGAAAAACGAAATCAATTTTAAAGGAACAAAAATAAATCAGTTAATACAACTAGGAACCTAACAAGCCAAGTGTTCACCTTGCACTTGAAGACTTATTTACCCGTTGGTCATAAAGCAACTTCCGAGGGGCTAGATCACAGATGTTATTAAACACATATGTTTGTGTGTGTCTTTCATTGCACTTGAAGACTTGTTAACCTTTGATTCTTAGTTGTAATGTTTGTGGGTCGCGTTGAAACAACCTTCAAATCAGGGATTCTTAAACTTTTTTTACTGCGGACCCCTTAATTTTCTTTTACCTCGCGTGAACCACTGTAGACAAAAAAAAATTAAAAATTGACGTCATAAATTGACGTCACAGTACAAATAGACTTCATAAATTTGCTGATTTTGGTCCAAAATTGTGAAAGTGAAATGTGGTCTAATTACATTCAGTGCAAAACCGTTTTATTTTTGATTAAATTGATTTCTTTAATAAATGGATTACTTCTTAAATAAACACTGATATTTCAATTCGACCTTCATGGACCCCCTAAAACTAGTTCACGGACCCACAAGGGGTCCATGGACCCAGGTTTAAATTCTACTTATCGTTACATCGACACATAACGCGAAAACAGCGTTTGAATCAACTATTTCACAAATTCTTTAACTGTTGCTCAACATCTTCCCTATTCAATTTAGTTCTAGGCTACTTACACAAAGTTGCTTGCTTTTTTAACTTTAGTTATACAACACTGCAAATTTCATTCAAATTAAGATACTGATGATGCTTTCAGGAGCAAAATATATTTATCGTATAACATCCAAAGAAACTGATTTTGGGTTTACTAAGTTTCTGTACTTGGTTATTACGACATTGCAAATGTACCTCAAAAGTAGCATTCACAAGTAACCACGCCTAATACTGTTGCCATGGCTGTACAACTCTCATCAGCACGAGTATGATATAATATTATCCGAGCACATAAGTTCGTTAAACATTAACACAATGTAACGCTTTCCTTCCATGAACTAGAACAATGTAAACTTGCATTCAAATTCGAGCGAAACGATTAAAACTACAGCAAACAAACGGTTTTCAAGTTGACCGAGTTCGTGGGACCGCGCGCGCGTTTTGTTTCTCGCTTATGACGTAACAACCGGCATTGTGCGCGATTCGCAACGCCCAAACATCCCTAAACATCGCGCGTCGAAACTCGTCGAAATGTAGCCAAGCAGATCAGCCCCTGGTTCTTTAGCGTCAACCAGCCAGCATTGTGACGTAACAAGGATGCCTTTCATGTCGAAGTCCCTGTTTCGTCACAATCGGAAGGCGGCGCGGTGGTTTTTCAAAAACATAGTTCGGTAGCACACCCTGGATCCGCCTATAGTGCTGGATCAGTTAGGGAAGGAGGTTAACAGTTAGTCTTGGGTTGGGGTTATGGGTTATGCATGGGGTTGGGGTTATGGGTTATGCATGGGGTTAGGGTTAAGGTTTAATATCGGGAGAAGTCTGGGGATTAGATTGGGGTTGGGATTTAAATTGCGGTGAGAAAATAGGTTTAGGGTTGTGGTTGGGGTTAGTGTTAGCTTAACTTTTAGTTGGGTAAAAATAAGGTTTAAGTATGAAATAAATTTGGTTTGGGAGTTGTTACCTTGTCGCTTGATCAACTGTTAAGACATCATGGCTCACGTACACCTTATTGAATTCACCGGACAACTAGCCAAATACCAAGTAAATAAAGGCATTTTTTCGCAAGTGTAACCTACGAAGCAATACGTTCCATTAATTGAATTGGTTTGAATTGCGTTTTAAAAGTTTTAAAAGTTTTTACATACTGCCATCTGATACCTCTATTTAGAAATAAACAAATACGGCCATTTGCAAAGATCGTTAAACATTTTCCACCTTATCGATCGTCGGTTGCTTGGCCTTGACCTTTGCCCTTTATGACGTGTATGACCGGAACGACTTGAGATAATCATCTGATAATCGACCCAGGCTTTCGAGAAATTCTTGTTGATTTTTTTGAACCGGGACAACTGTTATATTCCTTTTGTAACGGAGCAGCCAGCCTGCCAAATGTCATCTTCGCGCCTAAAATGCTGGACTTTTTAGTGCGTTATCCACCCAATTATTAACATTTTAGCACGCGCCTTGTACATTTCAACACACGTTCAAAATTACACAGTCTAGTATGACTTGACTTACTTTCAAAAAAACGAATTTGGCTTGCATTTTTTTACTAGTTATTTAAAAATAATTGACCCTGGAATTTTACAAAAAACTTGAGAAGTCATTGCAAACTGACTTATTTACAACACTGGCGTCTGACGTCTACTACGTTTACGTCACATACGAGACACTATTTCCATATATTGAACTGGGAAATACTTCACAGTGCTTTAAAACCTATCCATACCTTTCAATGTTTTCCTCAATATATCCAATCAATTTGCCTCGTTCCTCATTCAAATCTATAATACGGCTTGCAAGCAATAAATACCCTTTAAGATAATTTCACACCACATTTTATAGCAAAACATACCAGACCATCCAAGAATTCATCCTTCCTAACAATGTACCGCAAACGGTGCACACCATACAATAGGCTTGCAAGCATTTCAAAAAATATGACTTGAAAAAATGTAGCACTACTATATACTAATACCAGACCAGCCCAGAATTTTCTTTACGAAAAAATAAACAATTTAGCACGCGCACGGAATTCTCCTAACGCTTACCAGGTGTCCCAATATTTACCTCGCCCAAAAACTAATCCACCAATCATCGCGCTTCGAGTATGCTTATTTTCCCTAAGGACAGCCCTAAGACCAATCAAGCTATACGAAATTGCACCTCGAAAAACAACAGAGAGATGTTCTCCTATAGGCTATTCAACACAAGACAACCGCGATGAAATGGGTATTGGAACCCACATGGGGGTTAGACGGTGTCATTGGCAACAATGTTGTGCGAGCGGTAATTCGAGATAGTTAAAAGCAAACACTTGCATTGGACCGTGAATTATTCAGACCGGGCGGGCAAGACATGCGCCCTGAATTATTGATGGCCATTCCGGCGCGGGAAATTGCATTCCGACGTCGTGCAATGGTCCCAATGATATTAATTGGCCTGTGGGTGATAAGTAGTAAAAAACGGTGTAAATGAGGGTTGACTCCAGTTTTGACCAAGGCCCAGACGCCAAACACAAATGTCTTTCAGGCCTGGTCAATATGGTTAGATATTTGAAATTAGCTAAGGCGTTTTGTTGTATGGCTATAGTCAGCGTGGGGAAATCTGTCTCTTATTCCAGGTTTTTTGTTTTTAAATTCCACCTAATCTTGCCAAAAAGTATAGTTTAATCATTATTTTAGTAAACTGGACTTATGAACAACTTTTTTTATTGATTTAACGACGATTATGCAGCAGTTATACGACCGAAGAATAATTTTTGTGTCGATTCGTGTAAATATTTCAAAATATTGCGAATATACCTAAGGGCTAAGGCGATTTGTTGTACTGCTATGGTCAGCATGGGGAAATGTTTTGTTTTCCAGTTCTCTAAAAACGCCGTCTTATCGTAGAGAAGTTAATCATTGTTTTAGTGAAAATGACATTTATGAACAACTTCTTTTTATTAATTTAAAGACAATGAGGTGGCAGTCTTACGATTAAAGAATACATTTTGCCGTGACACCATTTACAGCGAGTAACTTCACCATTTAGAAAATAGACCTCCAAACTTTTTTCATAAAAGGCCGATAAGCTGTAAATATTGAAGATCGCGAGCAGGATATAAGCTTTTCTATTAACCTTATTTTACTTGGTTATTATTAGAGGAAGGAAATAAACCAAAAAAAAAATTATCAATATATACAGTAAGCTTCATGAAATATGTCGGTTTGTTCAAAATTTCATCAAAATTTGGGTCAGCTTTGCTTCTTGCAAACATGCCTGTTTATAAAAACATATCAATTCCTTTGTTTAAAAAAATAAGCTCCGGCCCAGATAAATTAAACTGGCGGGTCGTAATTCGGTGACCTGTGAACTAGAACGAGCAACTTCGTGAACAACTCTTTTAGGTCTGAAAGCCAGTCAGTTTTTAAAAAGTGCTGCCGGTTTGATGAACTGGCGGGCCGGATGAGGCCCACAGGCCGTAACCCCTGATTGAGAGCGAGTAACTTTCAAATTGATACTTAGAAATATTTTTCTAGTAATTCATGACCTTAACTCGAACAACCAAATGAAGCCCACATTGTTGTCATGCAATCAATAAGTGTGAGCCATAAAAATTTGGACTATTTCATCAAATAAATATCAATTTAAAAGCCAGTTGTTTTTTAAAGTGTAGTTAACAATTGGGTTCTTTAACCTAAGAATTTTGTGATAGAAAACCAATTGCAGACCTATACGGTGTCCCATATAATACGAAAAACAATGTACTTACCTTGCCGCTGTATTATCCTGACTCATGACTACTGGTGTTTATTCCCCGATAGACAACTTGACATGACTCTTATGAATAATCCAAGAAGGCTGGAATAAACAGTCGGGTAATATTTCCTCGTCCTATCACTCCAAACAATTTTCGTGTATTTTATAAAACAGACCTGTAAGTTGTTTATGAACACCTGCAAATGACATATAAGGATTATTACATAAATTCTCCAAGGGTTATGTGCATAACACTACATTGGTGATGCATTTTTGCCACGGTTGTTAAAAAGCATTTAACGATCAGGCTATGGTAAAAGTACTCCAAAACGGTCCTCAACGGCCCTTTCGGTAAAATAATTCTTAACGATGCGCCGTACCGGTAAAATTTTCATTTTTTTTACCATCTTCTTACTGTATTTAAACCAAGATTTCAGTTGAATATTTATGCACGACATCGAAGATCCTCAAGTTTTTGAAAGTGACTTATTTTAGACGTAAATTTGTTACGTTACTTTGTGACGTTCTCTATAAAACACACAATCCGGTAAAAAAAAGTTTAACCGTTCTGGTGAGAATATTATTCTAATTTAACCTCTGGTTTGACTTTGACTTATTAAGAAAGGTTTTTCGAAAGCTTGTCAAGATTTTATTACAATTTGTCGTTAAACAGTAACACCTGATTATCCAGATTTTGAATTGGACAAAAACGGAATCAACGGAGATCGCTCAGACTTCGGTTTACTGGGTACACCTATATTCTTTAATATCATAGAGTAGCTATAAAGTAATCTTATTACTTTATGCATTAGAAAAAATGTCATTTGAACGTAACTTAAAATGTTGGAATACTTTTTCTAAGAACTGGGTTTGGTGTTAAATACCATCTTGGGTGAATATCTGGAGTTATCAACCTTTTTCAACGCCTATTAATAACTATGACTGTCGCTGGTTTTACAAAACTCCAAACTTGCTAATTATACAGTGGGCCATTGCAGAAACATGTACGTTCAAACCCCTTAAACTCAATTAATGTTGCTCGTAAGTCGATACAATTTAACTTTTAAGAGTTCCAAGCAAGTCAGTAACTAACTCTATTTGTCGCGTTATGACACTGACTAGGTTCTCGCAATATACACTGCTGTAAATACAGGACCTGTATACAAAACACTATATACGATGTAGATAGATTACTCATCAGCGATGCGGTCACTTGGGAATTAAAATGACGGCGATTATGCGAGACGCCGGGAGACTGTCTGACAAAAATCGTGTAGGATTTAATTTAACATATCTGTTAAAAGTGCGCGTTACGCGTATTTCAATCACATTTGAAAAAATCATCACCTGGTTAATAAATAATGGTGTCAAATTAAAAAAATCGAGATATAGCTGCTTTTGCGCAACATTTGCTTTTAAGACTGTGCTAAAACAGCGCTATTGAATCTTTAAAAGACAAAACTCGCTAGCTTGTCACAACAATTTTTTTCACAAACTTTTTTCTACATCAAAAGGTTGATTGATCAAACAAAAGTAAGAAGTTATCAACTGATTGTAAACTAAACTTGTTTATTTCACAGGAAACAATATAAAATGTAGCATATCTGAAGATAGGTAATCTCGTCCTATCATGAACGATATTTTGATATGGGAAATAGCAAAGCCCATATAGAAGTTGAATAAATATTTATTCTTTTTCAGCAACAAAAGAGTTATGCGAAACGTTCACAAAAAGCTACATACTTCTATACGGGCTTTGATATTCTCACTACCTCTAACTAAAACCTCCAACCATTACGCTACAAAAACTAATCAAAAAATAAACTTCTTTTCTTCACACGGCACCAGCTGTCGGCCACATTATTCCCAGGTCCCCGGTCATTTCCATTTAAATTAAGCCATTTGCACAGAGCAGCTGAAAGTGACGCTTTGTCGAGCAGCCTCGAACTGGAGACGCGGCGCCTTTGGGACATTCGGCCTTTCTTAGTCATTCCAGTGCAAGATGATTCAGGCTGTGGAGCGGAATTTCTAGTTTTGCAACTGTCACTTGAACCTTTAGTTCAGCATTTCTCAACTGGTGCGCCATGGAAGGCTGCTTGGTGCGCCGCGAGCGAAAGGAAAAAACATGTCGAAATAAGTCCAAAATTAAATGGATTAAGACTTTAATGGACAAAATAACGTTTTTAGTCTCAAAGACTGGAAGTCTCTTTAAAAAATGCAACTATAAAACCCATATAATAAAAAATGCAGGCAATTTAAGAGAAACATCGGTACACCTCAAAAATTTCGCGCTCGCTTTGCTTGTAAGGTGCGCCGCCACGATTTTATACGTCTCTAGGTGCGCCCCCAAGTAAAAAAGGTTAAGAAACACTGCTTTAGTCGGTCGCATTTGACTGGCTTCGGTCGTATTTGACGCCGTGTTAACCTTTGGAAGAGTTGTAACGCTAAATCAACGCTGATTAGGCGAAATATTGACTGAATTATATTGTTGATTGATTTTGATTTTAAATACGCAATTTGGCGAGTAGAAAACAATTTGTCCGTGAGGAAAGTGTTTCAAATTGATGTTACTTTTTCGTTTTAGAGTTTAAGTTGAATTGGGATTGCTTCGTAAAGCAGGGGTCAGCAAAACTACAGCCTGCGGGTTCATTTCTTTATAAATATTTTTTTCACAGAAACAACAGCTAAAAAAGCGAAAAAAACTAAAATAGTAAAAAAAATGGAAACAAACCTATCACTTGCAAAAACATTTCACCTACAAAATAAAAACAAATTTCAGCAAAACTCCGACTAATTATGCAGTTTAAGTTATTTATACGTTGTCTAAATACAGCGTAATATGAACCTATTTTTAAACTATTTACGCGTTCGCATCAATAAAAAGCCGTACTTAGAATTGCGAGAAAAAATGTTAAAACTAAACAACCACAACAACACTTGGTATTATTGATATTACACAATACACATCTATATAGAGCGTTAAAACAACCTTTACCTGCACGCATAGCAGCCAGAACACAACTCGCAGCCAAACAAACTTGACACGGAATAGGTCTGACTACGACAAACAACTCCTTCAGGCCTTTTTCGTCACCCAGGTCTTAGTTTTATGCAGCATTGAGACTTTTTTTCCCCGGTGAACTGCTACTTTTATATGAGAAAGGTGGAAAATGGAGCCCGCTGCTATAAAAACGTGCCCATAAAGTGACTGAAAGGCGAAAATTATAAAAAAAGGCTCGGCGCTTTAGGAACAGGCCATCGTAAATAGGCGAAAGTTCATCTGCTGGAAGCGAAATGACAGCATCTGCGCATCATTTTAAGGCAAAAAATACAAAAAGAATCCTCAGACCACCGCATTTAGCCCATTTTCAGGGCAATTTTCGCAAATTGCAAGGCCTATTTTAACAAAATAGGCTTAGCCTCTTTTTTTTGACTTCGACTATATGAAAGACCAATTTTATTTATTTTTTATTATTTTATTTTTGGATAAAAAATCCTTTTTTGATTTTTGATATTCGAAAAACGTAACTAAAATGGAAAAGAATAAATAAAGAACTTGATTTTTGAAAGCGGTCCTTAAAAAAATAATCTTGTTCGAATATCGCCAGACTCCGCTATAAAATAGAGGTATTCAGCGTTTTCCACGTCTAAACCTTGAATTTGATTTTTTCCAGCCCTTAATTTAGACTTTTTCCACCCTAACCCAAACCATTAAAACCGTGTCAAAAATAGCAAATGAAAAACGAGAGCAGGCTTATCTGAAACGGCTCTTGAAAGTGGCCAGTTTTATAAGGTCGTAGAAAGTATCTTTAGAAATTTGTGGAAAGCTAAACAGAATTGCGTCTACCACAATATTTTTCTAAGCTCCCGCGAGTGGCATTGGTGGCAATTCTAGTGTTGAGAAACGGACAGCTTTTGACAATCCACGATTCCGTTTCAAATCCAACTTTCGGAATTGCTCGTGTCGCTCATTTCTTTGCAATATTTTCTTTTGCAATTAAAGTCAAGTCATTTAAAAACAGTGACTTAAGTGCAATGGTTTAAGTTAACTCATTACAACAGTGCTCTTTTCAGACGATGATTATAGTATTTAGGCTTATATACGTTTACTAAACACTATTACATAATTATACAAGTTAATATTATACAATGGATTTGATTACGACTTACCAAGTTATACGCATTAAATACGCCTTGCTTTTCGACATTTACGATTCCTGATTACTAGCGCGATTATATTTTGACTTTGGAAAAAAGTCAAAAGTTTGCCAAAATTTACACCTTTCTCAAGTCAAAAATTTATCGTTTACGAAATAAATAAAAACCGTTGCGGGATTTTTTTTAAATTATCGTTCTGTGTCAAATTTTACTAAAATTTAGTGTTGAATTACACTCAACAACATAACTGCATTATGCGTTCATTAGGGCAAAATAAGGTATTCGGAAGCCGTCATTTTATAGGCTAAAATTTCTCATTTTTTTTTTGCCCTATACTGACTACGTTTCGTACACGGGCGAATTACATTCGAAAACCTTGATTTTAATCTACCAACTTTCACGTATTTCGATCAAACGCGACTTAACTTTTAGTCTTCGTACGCTTGCTAAACACTCTTATATGGACGATCAAAAACTAAACGAGAAAAACACAACACTTCGGATGTGCGTAGGTGACCTGCAATTGTGCAAAAAACACCATTGTGGCGATGTAGCGACCCCGTCAACGAAAACGCATTACAAAAGAGCCGTAAAATTTTGACGGGAGAATCCAGATATTGGCGGTTTGGTGCGAGCCGCTAAACCTGCTGTTTCCCAATTACTTTGCGAGTTTTTGTTAAGCTGTCCACTTCAAGTGTGACTCACCGCCACTAGAGTATGGTTGGTTGCTGCGCGTAGAAACGGTAAACAACCAATTCGTGTGTACGGCTGTTGTTGTTTGTTTGCTACAAGCGGGAACACACAATAAGACCTATAAAGCAACAATACCTAAAGCAGAAAAAAATCGATAAACCCATAGTATTAAGACCAACGACATAATAAAGCCAAACACGCAATAATATCCACGACAGAATAAGAACTTAATCGTCTGAATATGACGTAAATGTGTCGGAAAAGTCCTAAATTCATCGAAATGAGGCCTGAATGGCCAAAATAACGCCCGAAACTGTAGGGAGAGGGTATGTGACGATTAGACAAGTGCCTAAACGAATTTTGCAATAACCACTGTCACGTCATAAAGGCTATGGAAAGGTATAGCGAGCTTGCGAAAAAACTTAAAAAAAAAACTAAACGAAATCAAACAACAATGCGTAGCGCTAGGGATGCCCGATAGTGCACATTTTATTCCGATACCGATATTTTGGACAAAATTATCGCGATTCGATCCGATCCGATCCAATGACGTCATTACTATGCCTTAAACAAGGAATATAGATGAAATTAAAACGTTCGAAGGCATGTTTACCAGGGGTGGACTCGCAGACCACGGCTGGAATTCCTGTATTAATTTGGTATCGGATCGGCACCGATACCAACTTTAGTATCGGACGAGTACCGATACTACCACTTGATATCGGGCATCGGCTCCGATCCGATACTATCGGACATCTCTACAAAGAACAAATTTATTCGCCGCCCACCAGTCACCACTTTTCAGTGGACCATCAACAACCAAAACGTCACAATCAACAGCGACGTGTTGCCAACCTATACGTTCAATCCACAGGACAGACCACATAGTGATGTCACAATTACCAATAAAAGCGTCCGCGATATTAAGAATCAGCGGGCTCGCTTTTAAAAACACTTTTACAAGGCGGCCGCAAAACACAACACAATGGCCACTACATTAAAAATTGGAAATCTTAACCCAGAACAACAAATTCGTAATGACCAAAACAAAGGATGACCAATAATGTAGTTGTTCGGCTCACCCAATTACCCGATAAATTAATCAAAAAAGATATAGAAGCACAATGCAGATTTTGCGTCGCAAAAATATTTTGCATCGAAGCAGTTAAAATAGGCAAAACATCACTTTTTAGGGGAGGCATAGCCGAGCAACCCCTGAATTTGTCCCTGGTTTTGGTAAATAGGCTGCGTTTAAAAAAACTCGCTTGCAGCATTCAAAAGTCGGATCTCAACAACATTTCCGTCTTAAAGGCAAAATGGTTGGAGGTTGTATCAATACGCAGTAAGAATATCTAAGCCCATACAGAAGTATTTTTTTTCGAATATTCTTTATTGATTTTCAACATGACTATGTCTTCTTTTTTGCTTTTTTTACAAAACTGTTGTACTCCTTATCCATATAGTTTCCCATGTCTACCTGAAGACACTATCAACTGCACAAATGCGGCTTAAAAAATTACCAGTACTGGACAGTAGTACCCTCAGTGGACATACTGTACATCTCTTCACAATAAGACAGGACTCACAGCCATCGCCATCGACATTTTAAGAGTGCTTACATATCGGGTGGCACGTTGAAGGCATAACGCGCCCGAACTGCATCCATTATTAACGAGCTTCTATACTTGCAGACGAGACATGGAGAAATAGCACAGCTCTATGATGATGACTGGTTCTCCGATTGAGGAGCTGAACAACGAGGGAAAAGTGTATTCGGCTGTGCGGAATTGCTCTAAACGGGAGTATATACGGCTTAAGTCAGTGGTTCTCAACCGGGGTACCTCGACACCTTAGGGTGCTATTTCTAATGCTCAAGGGCACCGAGGGATATTTAAGAATCGTTAAGAATCTGAGTTTTGCTTAACTCTTACAACTTTTTGTCTAATATTAGAGTGGAATGAATACAATTATAACTTCCTACGTTGTGTAGAGTTGATGTGCGTTGTTTCAGTTCCGTTTGTTGTGATATTCTAGTGAATAACCTACGAAAAAATCTATTAGGGGTGCCACAATATATTTAGTATTTATGAGGGGTGCCACTGGCCGTAAAAGGCTTAGAAACATGAATGGGTTTCCATTTTTCATAGCCAGAAAATTATTCTACAGCTGGTTCTGCTAGCGCAGGGGTTCTTAAACTGGGGTCCGTGGACCCCTTGGGGGTCCGTGAACTAGTTTTAGGGGGTCCATGAAGGCATAATTGAAATATTAGTGTATATTTAAAAAGTTTCAATTTTTTTAAAGAAAACACTTTAATTAATAATAAAACGGATTTGCACTGTATTTATTTAGAATCCATTTCACTTTCACAATTTTGGACCGAAATCAGCAGGTTTATTAAGTTTATTTGTATTGTGATGTCAATTTATAAAAAAAAAAATGTTAGGGGTCCGCGGTAAAAATAATTTAAGAACCCCTGTACTGGCGTAATTTGTCCGCCCAAAAAATTAACAATTAAAATTATCATTTTGCGACAGTCCAACCGGTAATATTGAGTTGACTTCACAGTCAGTGATAAACGCTGTGTGAGTGATAAACGCTACATCTCCAGCACAATAAAAATGAATTTTCATCCGTGGCACTTTTATAAATTCCCTGGCGTCCTCCATTTTTTGCTTTTTGCGTGTTTTCATTTATGTTTTTAAGTTTAGCCGTAATTATGCCTCGACTTAAGTGAATTTAAGTCACTGTTTACATATGGCTTGAATTGTTATACAGACAAAATTACTTGACTCGACTTTACAAGCATTTTAAACAAATGACGTGACCTATACTTATATCATAGACTTGCCTTCAAGTTATTTTACAAATTCAAGTTATTTTACAAGACTTACAGCTGGGACTTACGTCATTTGAAAATGGCTTGTTTAAAAAATTACTTTACAATACTGGTACTTATACATACAATAGACTTGACTTGTTATTTATTCAAAAAGACTTGACTTGCATTTAAGTTACTGTATAAAGACTCAACTGGGACTTACGTCATTTCAAAACCACTTGTTTACAACACTGCCGTTTCGTCTCGTTGTGGTTTTAAATTGCCGAAATGTTTGATCGAAATATCGATCACCGATCGTTTATCGGCGGGGTGCAACGAAGCGGAAAATTCCCCGGCGACCTTTTTTTAGTTTTCGCTTTTCTGGACAAATCGGGCGAAAAACGGAATCGATCCAATTGAATTGCTTATCAATTTGTAGCACGCCTGGTTGTAAAAACACGATCAATTTGAAATGAACGCTATTAAAATTTTACTCTGTACCATACATAACTCGAAAATTGATATTTAAAAAAAAATCGGTTTCAAAGCCCATACAGAATACGGTCGCATTTTGAACGTTTCGAATATCCCTTTATTCATTTTCAACATCTAAATCAGCCTTTCTTAACCTGGGGTAAATTTACCCCAGGGGGTAAATTTTCTCATCTTAGGGGGTATATGAGCTATCAATCAAAATATCCACATCAGCTGACAGGACAGAAAAAGTGTGCAAGCCATAGGTATTGGTGGCCTTCTTTCCTAGTTCAGATTAACTGCTAATTCAAAGTTAGCCTATAGTAGCCTATTAATTCTTCATCATCTAGTGTCGGTAACATTATTTTTTGCGATGATAGCTATTTTAGTTAATTGGCAACATCCTTATCTCTTAGTAACTTTATTGTTCAATCATAACTGATATAATTTTCTACTCTTTTTTAAAAAAAATAGAACCATTTTATATATTGGGGGTAAATCTGATATTCATCTTTGTTAAAAGGGTAAAATATACAAAAAAGGTTAAGAACCCCTGATCTAAATAAAGAGACATTCGAAACATTCAAAATTATACGTACTTCTGTATGGGATTTGATATTCATTCTACGTCTTACTACAACCGCCTGCCATTATGCCCCAAAACGCTGCTTGTCTGAGTAGTTTACTGTTTAAAAATGGACTTGATTTTATGCATTTTCAACGTCTTTGCTTTTAACAAATTTAACTTCTAATAAACCCTGTATTTATTTACAAAACATTATAACGTCAAAAAGAAGTCATGGTTTTTAGCACAACAACTAAAGTTTTTTTTACGACATGTTATTCTACTTCCAGCGCAATCACCTCATGAACAATTCTAGAAGCCATTTTTAAGGCGCAACCGCAAAATCAACTAACCTTTGCTCTCATGGTTTAAATGTATTTGTGCCAATAAGGTTGGGCATTCTGATCTAGCTATTGACAAAAATTAACAAATTCTTGGTGATAAAACGACGAAACAAAAAAAAATGTACAAATATTAAGACCAGCGTGTGACGCAAAGAATATTTTTTGTGACAAAAGTATCAAAATTTTGGCGAATGAAAAGACCAAATTTAAACAAAAATCCCTATCTATAAACGTTATCAAGGTATAACACAAACTTTAACGGTGCACGTTCTGTTTGGAACTATAGGAAGTCCTTGTTTGGAACTATAGGGAAAAACCAAAGGGACCCCTCCCCCCAATTTAGTACACCCCCTAATAGTACCCCGCACACGCATATATTCCGAAACCAGGGGTGAATCCAGGGGACAAACCACCCATGCCCCCTACAGTTTCGCCATTTTTAAGCAAATATAAGCATTTTATTCCGTAACGTTATGCCGTAAAATTTTAATGTCAATTCTGATTTTTTTCGTTGGTCCCCCCAAACAAAAACAATAAATTGCCCTGTAAAATATCATACTTGTCGGATAATAACCATGCAACGCTTACATATTGCACAATGCAGTTCCTGCGTGAAGAATACAGGCCTCTCATTACTGAATAATTTACACGCTAAAACGCGCATAAGCCCGTACATTACGAAATTAGGAATTTCCAGTTGCACTCTACAATTAGCAAGTCATATTTGCAGTATATGTGATTGTCTTTCTATTGTGTTTTCGGTGGTGTTAGGGTCGGGTTCATAACTGTTTATTATAAACTTTCTTGTTTTTATTCTTGCTTATTTTACGGTGGTAAACGGATGTTATTATCAAAAATGAAACCCAAACCATAATAATTAAAAACCAGGTACCCTGAAAACGAATAATTACAAAAATTCGTTCTGCAGCGTGACGCCGTGTTTGTCGTAATATTGCTATTCCGCGTGCTCAACAAACAGTTAAAGTTAAACACAAGCATGGGTTGTAACAAAATCCTGTCATCCAGTTTCTGACCAAATCTCGTTAATACGCGCTACAGTATTAAAACATCTTGACCAAATGAATAAGGAAGTTTTCGTAAGTTTAAAATATGAAAAAAGTCGAAACAGATACACTGTAGCGTAGTTGAAAACACGAAAAGCATTTGAAGGGGTGGGTAGCGCGTAGAAGAAGTGAGTTTATCGTAACAAGTTTACCGTCCTAATTTCACATTAACAAAATACATTGCGTGTTTAAATAATAAAATAAAGGCAAATGTTTTAATACATAATTCTTGTACCTATTTTCGAAAAAATATATATACTTTTCCCCATTGAACGTCACTTATTTAAAGCCACTATGCACATCCGGTCAATAGGAGATTTTAAAAAACAAAATCCCTAAACATATCCCTAACAAGCGTACGGCTATTGACCGCTTTTAAAAAATACTTGTGGAAACCAGGAATTCTAAGTCTTACATGGCAGTTAAAATGAATACAAAGGTAATGACTTACAGGTATTAGGCCGAACTCGCATTTTGCTCTAGAAAGCCTATAAATATTTTTTTTAAGTAAAACGTATTTTCTAGACGAACCCAAATAGAGTTCGGGCATCAAAAAATAAAAATCAAAACCGTGGACGTTTTTAGGAGCAATAAAGCATCAAAAAAACAGGAAAAAAATATGATTTTGATTGTATGTTCCATGCTTTTCAAAAAATCTCCAAATAAATTAAATATGATTTTTCCTTGGTTGCACAATATCTTATGACATAAAATACGGTTCTGGTAGAAATATTTTTTGAAGGACTAATTCCAACAAATGTTATTAAAAAACCCTCGAAGCTGATATCTGAATTTATTCGTCGCGTCACGCAAGTAAGTTTGCTTTCTGATAGATTGTATCAGCTTGCTTCGATATCACTTGAACCCTATTGACCCCAATATCTATCTCGGATATCTCTGGCCTTATGTTTGAGGATGTGCCATCCTTAAAAGTACGCGGCGCGCAAGGTTTTTAAAATAACAGCATTTAAGGCAGTGTTTCTCAACCTTTTTGGGTGGAGATGCAACACCTTACCTTCAGCGAAGTTTTAAGAACCCAGTTCTCTTTACTGATTTCTTTCTAACCACAAGTAAAATAAAATAACACATAACCTCAAGTTTACCTTAAAATAGAAATTGTTTAAACTGCTTCGCGATTTTACGAATTCTGGCACAAATCTTGCTCAGAACCCAACTCACTAAATCTAGCGATGTTAGCCTACGGCTGTCGGAGACCCAACCAAATCAAATCCAATTTTGGGTCGTGCTGATTTAAAGGCAAATGCAGGACTAAAACCGAAGTCATTTAATAACGAATGCGTATATTTTTAGCTACAATTTAAAGTAAAATATTAGGCTTGGAGTTATACCTAAACCACAAGAATTTGCATTACAATATTTCGAAAACAAAAAAGTTTTTCGGCAAAAGTTCAAGAAATAAGCGACAACTACACGAGCCTTAAGTCGCGCAAAGTCCCACACATCTTATCTCAGCAATGTTGATAAAAACTAACGACAAAATACATGCACGTGGCAACTTATGTAATGTCTCGTAATGGTCTGCGTCGAACTATAGTCAAATTGCATCAAGGCGCAATGGTTTCATTTTGCATTTCACTCTGGTCATTTCAAAACACTGATCGTTTTACAAGACTACTAAAAATACGCCTAAATCCCTATTTTCATTCAGAATTTCGCGATTTTTCGCCTTGACTAAGTCAAATGACCGCTTAAAAAGTAATAATATGAGCTTTTTTTATAAGTTATTTTCCTTTTTGAACCTCCGCTTGGCCATCGAGGCCGATTATAAGCCAAACTGGCTCAATAAGCGCTGTTAAAACGTATACGTGGCGCACACCTGACTCTTACAGCTCTTCAACACACTTTGAAGTTGTGTGAGCAATATTCTTCGTACGATCAGTCCACAAACTCGAACCGCAGTGTTTTGATAGCGCTACACCGAAGGTCTAACAAAGACTTGATTCTCAACGTTACCGATGTCTACCCCTTGTGTGTGATAAATATCGCCGGCAAAGGCCAACGATAACATTCTCAGACCTTGGGTCAACAAGCCGCGCCTTTTTTCGTATTTTTCGACACGAACTATATTCGGATTCGTTTTGAAGTGTTTCGTGTGAACTAAAACGTTGCAAACGTGGTTTAGGTATCGAGATGGTATCCGGGCCATGTCCCTAAAGTGTATTTCTTGCGTATTTTAACTATGTATTAAACCATAAGGTGTTGTTCACTTTTTGTGAATGGATTACCATCCTTGTAATGTAGCTTTTGTATTCAAAGTAATACCTCTCTAACCTAAAAACTTCAACAAAATAAACAAAAAGTGCTTAGCAAATCTTTGTGACGTCACGTCTTACGTCACTTTATAACGTTACTTTGTTGTGACGTCTCCTCTAAAACATTGCCATGCTTCCCCAAACAAAAATCTAAAATCCGCGCTCAGTATGTATGAAATCGTTTTTTCGGAACCAAAATTTATTCTGCTTCGGCATTAATAACTTGACAAAAATGAATCAATTCTACTTTCACCACGCTTGTGCGAAACTTTGTCAAGATTTTAATACAATTTGTCGTTAAATAGAGACACCTGATTTCCAGATATAGAATTAGACAGATACGGCTATTAACGAAGTTCAATAGTCTGCGTAAGAGATTTAAAACTTATTTGATTATGTATATTAGAATAACAAAATTAGCTTCCTATTTTTGTTATAAATTAAGTTGTATTTTTGAAAAAAAATGATGAAACAATAACTACTGGACAAAGTTTGAAAAGCAATGTGTTTCGCATACATGGTTTATCAATGAGATCTTGATATGGAATGTATTTTACAGCTAACATATAATATTTTAATACTGGGTCTTCGAAAGCTTTGACTTGCGTAAGTCTCAAAACTTAAAATAGCGTAAACGGAAGCAATAAAAGGCTTCATATCGTTTCACCTAAAGCTAAATTGAGCTCATTTATGCCTATTTTGTGGGGTAGTGAGTTGTCATACATTCAAGTTTCCTTACGACCATTTCGCCGCATTGTAAATCGCGACAAAAATGCTAGGAGTTTTTTAATTCGCATGGGAAAAGCGCTCTTTAACAGCTCCTAATTGAGTATTTTAACGATCCATTTCGCGACCTTAATGACGCTGTGGCAGAATATAGGCTTGGAAAAATCGCGCCAGTAAACCTACCCGGAAACCCTTGGCTTAAACCGCTCAGGTAAAAACATGCGCTTATTTAGATACCGTTTCCCTTCAAAGTGTAATACATATTTCTTCTTCTTAAAACATAAACAACTTGATTCAACGATTCCATAAAGTTAAGCAACTTTTTTCAACGTTTTGTAAAAGTTTAGCAACCTATTCCAACGTTTTCTAAACTTAAAAACATATTCCAACGGTTTTTAAAAGTTGAGCAACTTGTTTCAACGTTTTCGAATAGTTCGGTGGTTCCAATTTTTTAAAGGCTTTTCCCCTGTGAACAACTTAAACCCCTGTGCACAACTTAAATCTTCAACAACCATATCATACTCTTCTGACTAAACATAGCCCACACATCGGACATAATAAGTAGCAAATATTGCCATACAAACGAAAAAATATTAACACTTAAACAACAAAAATCTGAAATTTCATTCAAAAAACAGATAATGGCTTAAAAATTGTAATCCGGCAAATAACTTACTAAGTATCCGCGCTTTAGGTACGTTACTAATCCCTGTGCAGTAGGTGACTAAGTTTCGCATGCTTACGCGACTATTTGTAACACAAATAGGTTTTTTTCCACAAACTAACAAAATGCTTTACACTTAACAATCTTTCGAGGCACACAATCAGTATTAACCATTAGGCTACTAAGCTATAGTCTTAGGGCCTGGAAAAATCAGCCCTCATATTTTTATAAGGTGTGTATTTGTATGTATTTGTATTACTTTTTGTGGCTTGGTTTGCAAAATTAGGCCCTACTCCAGTAAACAGCCTTAGGCCTATATGCAGTACCCTTAATCCGGCCCTGCACACAATACTGTAGCTTGCGAATCACTGCTATAAACAAATCAGCTTGACTTCCTACTACAAAATAAGCATTAAATATCTTAACATATGCCTGATGAGATTTCGATTTATAGCAATGTGGTACATCGATAGGTCAGACTTTTTCTATCGTGTATAAACAATAGAATTTACACGAATCTTTTTCCGTATAGTTCTGGTTGCTCAATTTCGTAGAAACTATTTAAGAAAATCACTCGGTTTAATGTGAGTGCAATAAACGAAGTTGTATGACTTTTTTTTAAGTCAGTACACTAAAATACTTTCTGTGTTCCTTTCGAAACAACGGTTTGACAACACAAAGATATTCAAAGCAACCATAGGATCCGAACCTACGACCTCGTCTTTCAGACCACAGCTTTAAGACCTAGCATTAAATATCTTGTCGAGAGTGTGGCCAATTCAAAGGTTATATAACTGAACGACCGAGGGTCATGGCAAGTAGCACTCAATTGTTTGTAATGACTCAGTAGCAGGTGGTGCCAGGGTTGGTCGATAAATGGCCGACACATAGCGACAACAGGAGTGGCCACTGCCATCACTTTTGGCCCAAGATCGATCGAAAATTAATCAAAAGCCCGTTGCAGTAATACGTTGAGTTGCTCGCTTTCTTCAGAAAGGCTTAAAGCGGCAAAGTTCGGCCTCAAATCGAAGGCTACTGTCGGCGCAATTCGATTACTGACAAGCGGGATACACTCGAAATGCATTTGGGCCACCGCTTTACCGAGGCCAAGTGGGGGCGACTTGCGTGTTTAAAGCCCGACGAAACGACAGTTTATTCATGGATGACTTGGCGGATAAATAACGGGCGGCGAAATGACTTATCAGGCCACGAAGAAGCAACAAGTCATTTTGTTTAAACCTAATTGGTCGCGACGCCAAGTTGTGCCGCCGTGGCGTAAACTATTTGTTTTTAACCGGGACACGGGATAGTCTTTGGTGGGAGAGAACATAATGTAACCACAAGAATAGAATGTATAGTGTTTCGTTAACCTATGGGCCGTGACTCAATATTATATCACCCAGTTTGATTTGGTTTGGTACAGGAAATACCCAGTTTTATTTGGTTAAATTCAGGTATGGTTGGATTTATTGAGTTTGGAGCAAGATTTCTCCAGACGCAAAACAAAGACATGACTTGAACCAGTTTTTTAACCTGGCCATGGAATAGTCTTTAGTGGGCCACAAAAGAACATAATGTATTATGGTTTTTATTAAACTAAGGATCACTTGGTCGCGAATAAATAAAAAGGCGGCGAAATAGCGTAAACCGTTTTTGTTTTTGCCAGGTCACAGATTTGAAAAAGATACAAAAATGCAAAGCAGAAATCTGCCAATATACACTTCACCTTGCCTACCCAGTTAGATCGGTTGCTAGAAAGTAAAATAAATTCTCTCGTTTTAGCAAAATACAAACAATTTTTTTTCGCGATTTTTGCTCCACTAAATAAATATTGTTAAAAAAACACAACCTGTTCGTTTTGAAAACAAGCAATAAAATGATCTATCTTTGTTGTTCCACTAAAGCTGCAGACGCGTTTAGTGTGAACCAATCTTTACACTTGAGCACCGCAACCCTGCCGCGTAATAACTCAATTGCAACAACAGTCGCTGCAATTCGACCTTAAAATCGATTTCATAACGCGAAGGCATCGTCGATAGTAATTTGGCGCACGTATGGCCTAATGAGATTTTGATTTAAAGCAATGTTGGACATCGATTGGTCACACTTTTGCTATTGTGTATAAACCATGGAATCCATACGAATATTTTCCTTAGTAGTTCTGTTTTCTCATTTTTATAGAAAACTATTTACAGAGAAATATTTTTTCATTATATATTTCTTTAAAAAAATTCATTTCTTTTTCAAGTTATACACTAAGATTTTATCAGGTCTTCATTGAACCACTGAAACAAGTCCACCTACCCCCCAAGGGGTCTATTGACCCCAGTTTAAGAACCCCTGGTTTAGTGTGAGTGCAATAAAGCGAAGTTGTAGAAATTTTTTTAAGTCAGTACACCGAAAAACTTTCTGTCGTCATTTTGAAACAACGATTCACAACACAAAAAACTAAAGCAACCATAAGATTCGAATTATCGACCTCGGCAATTCTGAAACCGTCTTTCGGGGCACAGCTTCAAGACGAAAATTGAAATTACATCAGGGTCGAAATAAAACAGTTCGGAATTCGACCAGAAAAGAACTAATACATAATAGTCGTAATAAGGTTTTAATCATAAAAAGTCCTAAATACGTCGTAATAAGATCAAAACAACCAGAAGGTTTAAACTTTTCACCTAACCAAAACCCCACCCCTAACATCATCACTAACTCCTTAATAATTTTACTCTAACCATAATTCGAACCCCAACCCTGACCCCGAATTGGTGCAAACAGTCCGGGGCCAAAACAGCGGCGTGGTACGAAACTAAACGCCGATACCAAACAGTCTATGTTAGAAAACTTTAAACACATTTTTTATTTTTGGTTTTTGATTAAACTTTTTCTACAATTATAAAACACGCGTTTAAAACAAACAAGGTTTTGGTTGAAAAACTAACAAAACGTAATTTCGACAACGGGGAACATTCACAAGTACAGTCACATGTTTTTAAAGCTGGCCAAATCGCTAATCCTTATAAACCATATATAATCTTTTGACCAAATTTAGACAAATGGAACCTTGTGCCGCTAAAATAATTAGATTTAATACCTCTGTCCAGTTTCATCTATAAATGCAAACTAGGTGGGCAACTTTTTATCGTACGTGTGTCTGCGTGTGTGACTGCGTGTGTGACTGTGTGTGTGACTGTGTGTGTGACTGTGTGTGTGACTGTGTGTGTTACTGTGTGTGTGAATGTGTGTGTTACTGTATGTGTTACTGTGTGTGTTACTGTGTGTGTGAGTGAGTGAGTGTGTGTGTGAGTGTTTGCGTACACCGCCACGAAATTTTAGGTTTTTTAACTAGTAAAATAATTAGGGTTGGCAAAACGAATTACGTTATCTTTTGGACTTTTTGCAGGAACATTCACCAGTACAGTCACATTGCTAATCACTCCAAAACCGTCAAATAATCCATTCAATCAGACGCTTACCCATGGGACAGGCCAAAGGAGAACAACATTTGCTTAATGCGCATGTAATCCTCGTTTGCGATTCGAAACGCCCCTTAAGTGGTTATTGGCGACTGGACGGGGAAGTTGGTGGCCACCGACAAGGTAATTGGTCAAAGCACGCGTGGTCAAATAAATCGATTTGTTTTTGATCGATGCCCTTTTCAGGCAAACGTTTACCATCAATTAACAGTATTATTTTACGTAGTAAGAATGGCAAAGCCTATATAAAAGTAGGTAGCATTTTGAACGTTTCGAAAAACTCTTTATTCATTTTTTTGAATAACTCTTTAGACATTGATGTTAAAAATGAATAAACAGTTATTCGAAACGTCCAAAATGATACCTACTTCTGTATGGGCTTTGATATTCTTACTATACGTCTTACTGCGATCTCCTACCATTGTGCTCCAAAGTCCAAAGTATGATTAGGGATAAAAGTTTAGCAGTTTAGCAAATTCAAATAAATAGAAACTTTGCCAAAATTTTCGAATACCATTAGTTTTACTTAAAGACAGGATGTAATGACCAAAGCCAAAGGCTTGACTAAAGTGTGCTAAAGTCACTGTTTTCAAATAAAATGACTTGGATTAAGTATTTTGTCTAAATGGCTCGACTTGACTTGACTTAAGTCTTTTGGATAAACACAACTTGTTTACAATCCTGCTAAAAAGTAAGTAGATATTAAATTTCTATTTTTTCAGGGTTGTTGTGAGAATTTTTATGATCGAGCCAGATCTCATAGTCAAAAGTAGGGATGTAAGATACTTCATTTTAAAAGGACCCTCGTACCGCTAAAAACAATTAGATTTATTATCTTAGCCAGTTCCATCTTCAAATGCAAAATAGGCGTGCAACATTTTGTCGATTTGTTCCAACATTTTCGCAGCAAAACTAGGCGCTAAAAAGTGCGAACAAGTTGCGAAGCAACGAGCAGCTATGGATGTCAGTTAACGTCCATTAAGCGTCACTTTATCGTCGTTAACGCCTACCTTTCTCTTATTACAATCGATCGGACCGTTTTAGGGCAACGAGGGGAGCAAAATAGCAACAGGGGGAGCAGTGGCCCTTATCTGTTACGTCACAAGGCCGGCGCGTGAGATGCACATCAATAATTAATTGTTGGTTCGCATAGCGACGCGCTGGGAATATGCGTGTTTGTGCTTGTGTTTGTGCTTGTGTTTGTGCTTGTTTGTGTGCTTGTTTGTGTGCTTGTGTATGTGCTTTTGTGTGTGATGTGTGTTTGTTTGTGTGTGTTTGTGTGTGTGCATATATATGTGTGTGTGCGTGTGCGTGTGCGTGTTTGTTTATTTGTTGTGCGTGTGTGTGTGTGGGGTGTGTGTGTGTGTGGTGTATGTGTTTGTATGTTTGTGCATATGAGTGTGTGCTTGTGCTTGTGCTTGTGTGTGATTTCTTAAGGCTTAGCTTTAGTGACCACTAAGAAACATTAGGAAACCACAGCTATTTTATAAAAAAATATCCAGAGTTGCTTTATCAATTTATACGCTATATTCCATTTCCAAGACACAGTTGGGAAAGTTTGAGAACCGTTTCGCTTCTGTAAAGCACCTCAAACAGGATGCTTGTGTGAAATATGACTGCGGAATGACATTAGTTTGACACTTGCTTTATGTGTTGTCTGCTAAATGTCGACGTGCGATGTGCAAATAAATGTCTAAATATTTGGCCTTTGGAATTTGATCGGGTCACTTTTTGTTTGCTTTTGTCGATTTTAGACATTTATAATTCATATTTGTTTTGCAATTAACAAAAAACATAATCCAAGAATTGTTCGTATTATGTCATGCTGGTTTATTTAATATTAAAAAAGGTGTTTATTGGCATGTAATAAAAATACAATTATTTTGTTTGTCGTTTACAAAACCAAACGATTATAACTAGTATAGCGTTTGAATGACAGTATTTCTCCCATAGAAATCAACAAAAATGTAAGCTTGAACTAGCGTTTGTTGTTTGCCAGATATCGAGGTCCCCAAAATTTTTGCATCCTTAAATGATAAGGGGATTCCCCAAAAAGTAGCCTTAAAATTAAGTCCCTAATTTCAAAACAAGTGTGTTACGTTCACAACGTTTCGAATTAGTATTAGGTGTTAACAAAAGTGCATTAGAAACGTTTCAACATTGCCTTTCTATCCCAATATAAGCTTACATATAAATTTCAATTCTCAAATCAAAAAATATAACATTAATAAACAAACCAGACGCTACCTTGATTTTAACGTCTTTCTGAACTGTCTTAAACTGCTAACAAATGGCACACATAACGGTTTGCTGCTTTGAATTATTGTAAACGGACATAGAAACATAAATCATACCACGGACCAAACATGGCGGAACCGTTGCAAAAAAATGTTAAGTGCGATAAATCTAATCAGACGTATCTGTTAACACGTTGTATAGGTGTGTAGATCAAAGCACGACATTGAAACCATATAACTTTGGCCATGAAGTGTCTATTTCAGGGGTTAAAAGGTAATATTTTTCCCAAATCGATGAAAAATACTTTTTTTAACGATACGCTGAAATAACGTCACAAGTTACGCCGTTCCGGACCGTTCAGAATTGCAAAGACTGACATATACTCCAACAAACTGAAGAAATACATGGACAAACTGGAGATAACAATGCGAACTTATTCTAAGTCAGGAAAGAACTGGTGGGTTACGATAAACAACACACACAAAACAAATAAGGATTCGACATGTTCAACTTCCGCAAATGGGTCACAGACTTCAAATGAGTTGTCAGTTGCAATTTTTTCAGCTGGGATATTAATGTTTTGCACAGGGTATACATCGATCGCTATCTCATGAAACAGGCCACACGTCATTTCTTTCGCGTCGTATTCAGCTGCTAGAGATAGCGCTCGAATCGATCAATCTGTGATAACAACTGTTGGAACCTAACCGACCCAGAAATTAAGTAGAAAAAAACAACGCTTTGAAAGTTGGTTGGAAATCAGGTTTTTGCAAAAAATAAGCATTCCTTGTTAAGTTACAAAATGCATAAACTATGCCTCTTACTTTGAGCGCCTGTTAAAAAAAGCCCTTTAGACTGTGTCACTAGCTCGATATAAAGCAAAATTCATGTCGAATACTTCAATCATAAAATCATTTTGCAAACACAAAATAAACTGCAAAATTTCGAGAAGCGCTTTACTCTTTAGTGACTTTTTCGAATACTGTTGTGCCTTATTTCTAAACCAATGGTAAAAGTTCGGCATTAACCTCAGTCCGCAATGAAACAAATAGAACCTCACAGGGTATAAAAGAGATCTTAAACGATTTCATTCGAAAAACCTTTGTGATTCTATTTGGAACTTACGATATGAACAGAATATACACAACAACTAGCAGTGTTGGAACAGGCTAAGATCCCAATATAAACAACAAAATTATTCATAATAAAAATGTTTTATTAACTTAACCTCAGAGTATTAAATACTTCAAAAGAAAACTCATTTTACATGCATGGAAATCAACTGCAAAATGTCGAAATGCGGTAACCTCTCGGCTCGTCTTTTTCGAATACTGTTTGCCTTCCTAAACCAATGTTAGTTCAACAGGCACATTGTACATAACCACTTCATACATCGGACAACAAATGTTGGCTATATCAACAACTATAGGCCCTTTTTGAAACAAATAACGCTTTGAATTTTAATAAAACGATTCGAAATTTGGGCCTGTATTGAAAGTATTCTAGCATTGTATTTCTCCTGTACAGATTATCACCTTGCGAAAATGGCCCTCATTCCTTTGAAGCTTACTGCGACTCAAGAAAACGCGAACCGCGCGATTTTCACACTTCCAAGGGAGAACGGCTGCCTTTTTCAACTCAGAGTTTTAAGCCTTTTTTCGACCCTATGATAAAACCAGGTTAACAATTGTCGTCGCTTGTTTATGGCAACTTATAAGATCGCTTAGCTTTTTTCACAGCAGCCGATAATTTTTGGAGCTTTGAAGAAGCGCAACGGTTTCTTAAATATAACACACTAGTCCAGTGTTTCTTAACCTTTTTTACTTGGGGGCGCACCTAGAGACGTATGAAAAGGTGGCGGCGCACCTTACAAGAGAAGCGAGCGCGAAATTTTTGAGATTTACCGATATCTCTCTTAAATTGCCAGCATTTTTTATTATATGGGTTTATAGTTGCATATCAAGGGACTTCCAGCCTTTGAGACTAAAAACGTTATTTTGTCCATTAAAGTCTTATTCCGATTAATTTTGAACTTATTTCGACATGGTTTTTCATTTCGCTCGCGGCGCACCTAGCAGCCTTCCATGGCGCACCAGTGCGCCGCGGCGTACCGGTTAAGAAACGCTGCACTAGTCCATCAAAGCATAATTTACTTGTGTAACTATACTGCAGAAAATTAGCAAGATGAAATAGTTCCGCTCCTACCAAATCAAAACCCCCTGCCCATACCACTGATGTGTTTTATCGCCCTTTGCCAGTATAAACAGACCGCTTCATAGCGTTTTCCAACATGCTTCGGAATATTAAGCACTACTTGAGGGTTACAAAACGGCTAAAAGTGTCAAAATATTCTGAAGAAACTCTAGTTTAAAACCTTCACTTTACACAGCAACGAATTCTTTTATAAAACCTTTAATATCCTGCCCAAATTTAGATCATTTCAAACGGAATCTTGTCCCTGAAACACTAAAAAATAACTTTTGCTAACCCTGTTCAGTGCATTTTTTTACTTTCACAGAAACGAAACCTTCACATTCTCAACAACGACGTGCCTTAGTCTCTGAAATAACAGAAGTCGATTGATTTCGGGCCGCGCCATATGGCCCCTGCGCGAGCTGCGACGCCGCATAAATTGACAAATAATCAGTTTTTAATCAGCCGTGCTCTAGACAGGGTGAGAAGTGTCGGACAAATTTGACCCGAGGTCACACAGTTGATAACGAGGCTTCGCTCCTAGTAGACGCTCTCTAGCCTGTGCTGTTTCTGGGCAAATGCACTCTGTGTGGGGCGAAACTGTTTAAATTGCACTGTTTTTTTAGTAATTTCAATGAACGGGGCAGATGCATTTTGTTGCAAGTCGGGTTGACTTTGAAAAGTCAAAATATTTGATAAAATCGACATTTCGCCGTTCACAAAATGTTTTCGCAATATCTTATGCCATAATCAGTGGAAAAACGCTATCTGGTCTCCAGTCTATCTGGACAAATGCACTCTCTGTTGCAAGTCTGTGTAACTTTGGAACACAATACACGGATTTTATTTGAATTGTCAAAATATTTGATAAAAATGTTTCTAGCCTGTGCTCTAACTGGGCAGATGCATTATCTGTTGCAAAACCAGCCTTCTTGATTTTAAAATACACTGTATATTTAGTAATTTTAATGAACTGGGCAGATGTACTTTCTGTTGCAAGTAAATAGACGGATTTTCTTTGAATGGTCAAAATATTCGATAAAAATGTTTCTAATCTGTGCTTTTCAAATGGCACTCTCTGTGGTGAACAAGTCTTTTGACTTCCGAGTAGTGTTTCTTTAGCAATTTAATGAGCGAGGCAGATGCCCTCTGTTGCAAGTATGTTTGTCTAACGGTTTTATTTTGAATACCGGTAGTCAAAATATTCGATAAATCCGACATTTCGCCGTTTACAAATGTACTTGCTATACCTCATGTTATCATCAGTGGAAAAACGCTTTCTATTCTGTGCTCTTTCTAGGCAGATGCACTCTCTGTTGCAGATGCAAGTCTTTTGACTTTAAAATACACTGTTTTTGTAGTAATTTTAATGAACTGGACAGATGCATTTTATGTCGCAAATCTGTGTGACTTTGCAACACAATACAATGATTGTCTTAGAAAATCTTTCATACCATAATAAAAAACGCTATCTAGTCTCGGCGCTTTCCAGGCAGATGCACTCTCTGTTGCACAAAAAACGCCATATTTTTGACTTGGGGACATAATACACTGGTTTTCTTAGTATGTTAATCAAAATACCTAATCAACGATGTTCGAAAATTTTCGTTGTTTTTAAACGTAACGGCAATACCTTATGCCATTATCAGTGTAAAAATTCAAGTGGGATATTGCCGAAACAGCAAAATGTCGATTTTATCAAATAATATGGCTTTATTATTTCCACTGAGTCCTTTTACAGGTATGGCTCAGACTATGTCCGAAGCTTTATAGAAAATGTAGACATCGTAGAAGTTTCATGACGTAGAGCTGTGGTATGTTGATGCATATAATAGGTTTATGAGTCTGCACCCTTAGGGGCCTTTGATTGGGGTATCTACTCCTATCTAGCGGTTGAAAAACTCAAAACAGAATTCCTTCATATAATTTTCACAATATCGGATCCTAAAATTCGAATCCAAATTGTAATTCTGACGATTTTGTCGAATGAGTGAAACCGATTAAAGTTGTTCGTTTTATCGCGGAAAGTTAGCTATGCAAACATGCGCGAGTGGCAAGATTAACGCCGCCTATCTCTATGGTGTAACAATTACTGTGCCGCTTCGTGTAGACTGTAGCCTTATAATGTAGCGTTAGTGTTTTTTTCGGGTGACAAATTACTTGCCGATAACCTTTGCCTAATTACTAAGGATCCACCAAATGCTGTTGGGCGAGCAACTAATGTGTAATGTCAGGTGCAGAGATTTCGCAATTTTTTGAAGGGCGTGAAGTTACATTCGATCGCAGAACGTGTAGATTGCGCTATACAGGGTTACCCATGGTCAACTTTAGCCCATATTCAGCGTTGTGTCAATATAAACCTTTGTTATTATCGAGTGCATGCCAAGAATAGAATCAAGGATCGGCGTGAAAACGTCAGACGTTATGAAACACAGACGAATCACAGAGGCTCGTTAAGATTAAACAAGCAATTGCTGCCAAATCTTCCTCCTTACATGTGCAATGAAAGCTTATGATAACAAAAGTGATGGCTCCAGTTTTTGGTGTCTATCCGAGATTTGAGGCCTACCCACTACTCAGAAAGAAGGCCGTCTTAATGCGCGTTAAGTCGAAATGATACCTATGTTTGAGAAGCTGGACTTTCTGTTCTGGTGTGCAATTAAACAAAGTTCAGAAATCGGCGTATGTAATGACATTCGCTTGGCGAACTAAAAAACAGAGCCGAATATAAAAATAACGTGGCGAAGTACAAAAACAAGCTTTGCAGTGACAGACTATAAGTAAATTTAAAGCAAAATTACTGATTTGTTAAATTATTAGAAACCAAGTGCATTTATTCGTTAGACTTCGTTTAATGGCTGTATTTTGTCATTAACAGGAGTAGTAAAACAAGTAAAAACACATTAAATACAATGCTAATTTTTTTATAAGCAGGGGGGGCACTTTGAGAGTTTATCGGGTTGAGAGCCACTGTTAACAACACATAATACTGTCGAAATAACACCTCAATGGCCGCAATTAGATCTAAAACGTAGAGAGGGGGCATGTGACAATTAGCAGGGTTTCTAGATTAATTTTTTTATATAAACCCAAACTGTACGTAAAAAGCCGAAAAAAGTCAAAAACAAGTAAATGTATTTTTATATTGAAAACACATCAAGTTTGGTTTCAATTTGAATATATAGTCCATGGTTGATTTTGTATGATAAAAAATCACATTTAGTAGTTGTCGTGAGGTTCAAATCAATAGTGTTCTGTGGCCATAAGAGTTACATAGAACGTTCACAACATCCAAAAATACATTTTTTATTTACCAATCTAACACCTCGTAAGTACAATGTATCGAAAAATTGGCTAAAATATCTTGTTCCCTTGATGTTCAAGCGTGCTTACCCTAAAGTGCAATAGAATAAAATCATGAAAACAATGTTACAATGTCCAATAATAAAAGATAGATTATTTTGATGTTCAGGCAGGAAAGTTTTCTAAAACAACGTATGCATTTTAATAAGTCGTTGAAAAAAGTGGTATTAATATCCATAACTGAACATTTGTTGTATTTTAAGGCCGGTCCGCCACAAAGTTTCAGTTTAAAACTGGTCCGTAGTGCAAAAAAGTTGCCGACCCCTGTCCTAACTAACCCTAAACAAGGGTAAGTCATTATAATGAAGAAACACTACAATAATGAACATTGAAGTGATCATGATAAGTTGACAATATTCAAAGTACCTGCTGTAATCTCGTACCTCACGCACCTTAGTAATCTTTAATAGGTTAACTATCTTAGTTCTTTATTGCTGTATAGCGGTGCGTAATTGTCACATGCCCCCTCTCTACGGTCTAGATCTAATTGCGGGCATTGAGGTGTTATTCCGACAGTATTATGTGTTGTTAACAGTGGCTCTCAATCCGATAAACTCTCAAAGTGCCCCCCTGCTTATAAAAAATTAGCATTGTATTTAATGTGTTTTTACTTGTTTTACTACTCACGTTAATAACAAAATACAGCCATTAAACGAAGTCTAACGAATAAATGCCCTTGGTTTCTAATAATTTAACAAATCAGTCATTTTGCTTTAAATTTACTTATAGTTTGTCACTGCAAAGCTTGTTTTTGTGCTTCGCCACGTTATTTTTATATTCGGCTCTGTTTTTTAGTTCGCCAAGAGAATGTCATTACATACGCCGATTTCTGGACTTTGTTTAACTGCACACCAGAACAGAAAGTCCAGCTTCTCAAACATAGGTATCATTTCGACTTAACGCGCATTAAGACGGCCTTCTTTCTGAGTAGTGGGTAGGCCTCAAATCTCGGATAGACACCAAAAACTGGAGCCATCACTTTTGTTATCATAAGCTTTCATTGCACATGTAAGGAGAAAGATTTGGCAGCAATTGCTTGTTTAATCTTAACGAGCCTCTGTGATTCGTCTGTGTTTTATAACGTCTGACGTTTTCACGTCGATCCTTGATTCTATTCTTGGCATGCACTCGATAATAACAAAGGTTTATATTGACACAACGCTGAATATGGGCTAAAGTTGACCATGAGTAACCCTGTATAGCGCAATCTACACGTTCTGCGATCGAATGTAACTTAACGCCATTCAAAAAATGGCGAAATCTTTGCACCTGGCACAATACACATTAGTTGCTCGCCCAACAGCATTTGGTGGATCCTCGGTAATTAGGCAAAGGTTATCGGCAAGTAATTTGTCACCCGAAAAAAACACGAACGCTACATTATAAGGCTACAGTCTCCACGAAGTGGCACAGTAATTGTTACACCATAGAGATAGGCGGCGTTAATCTTGCCACTCGCGTATGTGTGGCTAGGCATAACTTTACGCGATAAAACGAACAACTTTTATCGGTTTCACTCATTCGACAAAATCGCCAGAATTACAATTTGGATTCGAATTTTAGGATCCGATATTGAGTAATAATCGTGAAACGACGTGTCAGAAAAATGCGTTATAACATGTTACCGGTTCAAGAAATGATTACAGTCACAATAAAAAGCGAATATTTAAGTTAACTGGCAAATTGTGAAAATAATATGAAGAAATTCTGTTTTGAAGTTTTTTAACCGCCAGATAGCAGTAGATAGCCACAGAGAGCTAAAACGATGACGTCACACTATTTTTTTTGTACCCCAATCAAAGGCCCCTAAGGGTGCAGACTCGTAAACCTATTATATGCATCAACATACCACAGCTCTACGTCATGGAACTTCTACGATGTCTACTTTTTCTATAAAGCTTCGGACAAAATTTAATCTGAACCATACCTGTAAAAGCTGTAAAAGAATTCAGTGGAAATAATAAAGCCATATTATTTGATAAAATCGACATTTTGCTGTTTTGGCAATATCCCACTTGAATTTTTACACTGATAATGGCATGAAGTATTGCCGTTACGTTTAACAACGAAAATCTATCAAACATCGTTGATTAGGTATTTTGAATAAAATACTAAGAAAACCAGTGTATTTTGTCCCCAAGTCAAAAATATGCCGTTTTTTGTGCACAGAGAGTGGATCTGAGTGGAAAGCGCCGAGACTAGATAGCGTATTTTTTATTATGGTATGAAAAATTTTCTAAGGCAATCATTGTATTGTGTTTCAAAGTCACACAGATTTGCAACATAAAATGCATCTGTCCAGTTCATTAAAATTACTACAAATACAGTGTATTTTAAAATTAAAAGAATTGTTCTGCCCAGTAAGAGCACAGACTAGAAAGCGTTTTTACACTGATGATGGTGGCATGAGGTATGGCAAGTACATTTGTAAACTGCGAAATGTCGGATTTATCGAATATTTTGACTATTCACAGAAAAACCGTTAGATAAACTGAAAAATGTTACTTACTTTAAGATTTATATATAACTATTAAAACTAGTAAACTCGTCCGAAAAGGAACATTTTGTGACATTAAATTATGACGTCGTTTAAAAAATGTAGTGCTCGTCAACCGGTGTGCACGGTGCACCAAAATATGCATAGGATGCACCACTACGAAAAGGTATACAAGGGTGCAAACTTTTATTGACCCATTATTATTTGAAGTTTGTTTAAATGCTGTTTTATTACATGCAATGGTACTCACAAGCAGCCTGCAGCCAAAATCGAACTCTCACAAACAGTGTATAAAACTTCGGCAGCTCCGCTCGGTTTAATTGACATGATGATATTGATATGCATAATAATTTTTCATATTGCTTTTTATAAGCTTATTATTGTTTGACGAAAAATTTCCAGCGGCCTTTTTTCATTCATTAAAACAACAAAATAATTTTTTCGCTGATATAATATCACAGCTTGAAAAAAGCGTCAAGTTAACAGCAAAGCTAAAAAGCGTCAGGTTAGTAGCAAAGGTTAAGATACACGTGACTTCGTGTAGCAACGATTTGCTATTAATACCTGTAGAGTTCGCAGAAAACTGGGTTTATTTCCAGGTAGACCCCTAATCTTCGCCCACGCTTTCCGCAAAGATGTGATGTCTGTAAACAGACTAGAAAAGCAATCCGGGAGAAAGACAAATAATCACGGAGCAGCGTAAAATGTCGCTGGTCAGAAGATCAGTCACGCAGAGACGGAAGAGGTTGACAGGACGGATGTAGCTATTGGGAGCTTAAAAACACATCTAAAGCGATATTGGTACTAAAACGGAATGCATTACACCAGTGCTCTTCAACCTTTTTTGATTTGGTGAACTCTTAAAGTTGCTGTGGCGAACTCATGCACGCTGTTTACTTGAAAGGTAAACTGAGGTAAAAAGCGATATGAAAAATTATTATGCATATCAATATCATCATGTCAATTAAACCGAGCGGAGCTGCCGAAGTTTTATACACTGTCGGTTACAGTTTGAATATGACAGCAGGCTGCTTGCGAGTTCCATTGCATGTCATAAAACAGCATTTAAACAAATTTGAGACAAAATACAGCATTTAAACAAACTTCAAATAATAATGGTTCATTAAAAGTTTGCACCCTTGTATACCTTTTCGTAGTGGTGCATCCTATGCATATTTTGGTGCAGCGTGCACACCGGTTGACGCAGGGGGACCACGGTAGGGAAGATTTTTTTGGAATTACGTCATAATTTAATGTCACAGTAAAAAATAGACTTTCAGAAATATGCTGATTATTTAAGTAAATTGGAATCTAAATGCGTTCAAGGCTAAAACGATTTGGTTCTAATTAATCACTTTTCTTTTAAGAATTTACTTCTTCCTAACTATACACCAATATTTTACCTTCATGGACCCCCAAAATTGGCCTTCATGGACCCCCAAAATTAGTTAACGGACCCACAAGGGGTCCATGGACCCCAGTTTAGGAACCCCTACACTACACCGTTGAAGTACAAGATCGGATGACATTTAGTTGGCACAAATCTTTTTTGTTAGGAAAAATCCGAGATTAAAAAGGTAATTTTCTGACTGTGTATATGTGTGAGTGTTGTAATCATAGTTTGAATTATTAAGTGCACTTAAGTTACTTTTTTTAAATAAATTCACTTAACTTAGGTAATTGCATAAATTATTTCACAAGTACTTAAATCATTATGTCAAATTACTTGGGTTTAATTCAGGGCTGCGGAGTCGGTTATAATTAACCCTAGTCCGACTCCGGCCAAAAAAATAAACCCGACTTCGACTCCGATCAAATGTGCGATTTCGTTGAATCCCAGTCCGGCCCTGACTCTACAGCCTGTATTTCACCAATTTACGTAACTAAAATAACACGGATATTCAGCAATTCACTTGTAGGGGTGTCGTATAATTCATTCACTCACAATACTTGGAAAATTTTCCACCTTTATAATTTCCAATTGGCGGCCATATCAGTTTTAAAATTCGGTACTGCGCCTGCGCATGTCGGACTTTTATTACGGTAGTTTTACAAGGTCTTAATCGAGCGCTGAGTCCGACTCCAGCAAAAACAAGTCGATTCCTCGAGTCCTGAGTCCGACTCCGCAGCCCTGGTTTAAATTAAGTGTTTTTATTACTTATTAACTTATAAAATTGAGCTTTATCTCCATTTTTGCACGTAAAACAACTTGCTTACTATGTTTTACGTTTTTCTTTGAGGAAATGCTCCTTTTCGGACGAGTTTACTAGTTTTAATAGTTATATATAATATAAAGTAAGTAACATTTTTCAGTTTATGTTACTTTTTTTAGTTAATGTTATTTGGCTATTAGCTTCTTCAACTAAAAACATATTCCAAAGTCATAAAAGTCAGCAGCCCTGGTTTAATAGAAACCATCGGATTTAATGTTGTGGTTAGAACATCTACAAAGTCGACCGGGAATAAACCGCTACAATTACCATACAGCGTTGCATTGTCATGTAACTGAGCCATCCGTGGGTAATAACAATACGCGACTTGGGAGACGGCGCGTTCGCGTGTTACGTCACAATGCCGGGGGCTACAGTGTAAGGTGCGATCGCGAGAAACCACATCCTTGAATTATATCGACTTCCTGTTGAAATAGCGTTTAACGGAGGAACAGTGGACACTTAAGGAAAAACGTTTACGCAGTTAAATAAGCTGTTGGTTTACAAAATCACATAAGACAAGTATAGCATAAATAAATTGGATTTATTTAAAATGAGCCACGTTTTTGCTATTCACCCATGGTTTTCTCAAATTTTGAGAAAAATCTTGCTCAGAACCGATCTAAAAAATTCTAGCCAAGTGAACTATTGGAATCGGCGAGCAAACCAAATTAAACGGCAACCTAATTTTTGGTAGAGACCTATGAGTTGAGAAACACTTATTTAAAACAAGAGTCTCAAACTTAACTTCCTAAGGTAACTTAAACAAGTGAGGAATCAGGTGGCACTGTATAAAGACAAATTGTATTTCATTCTCGACAAGCTTTCGAACAACCGTGCTTCGTCAGGTCAAAGTGTAAATGAAAATAATTGAAATGCACGTAAGAGCGCAAGCGCAAGTAAAAGGCGATAAGAATGGTGACGTCTAAGATATCCACAGGCACATGCTCGCAAAAGCGTGTTACTGACGCAAAAACAATTATGCCACGAGGCCTGCGCTTCAAGGTACGCTGGGTGTGGTAAAGCGTGCTATGAGGTGTAGTGTGACATAAAGCCTAAATCTCGATTGAGCCCAACATTGGCGGCATCGAAATGTTTAATTATGTTTTGTTCGACTGTGAACCTTGCTTGGGCGCCGCCCCTTACTTTTTTGATCACCGAAACTCTAAGATCCTTTATACTGTTCGATCCTTGGTTAAAATGTTCGCCAACAGGTTTCTCCATATGTCCATGCCTTATGTCACTTTTATGTCCATTCATGCGCTTTCTGATTGTTTGTCCGAAGCTTGTCGAAAATCCAATACAATTTGTCTTTATACAGTGCCACCTGATTCCTCTATTTAGAATTCGACAAATACGGCCATATACAAAGACAGATAGATAGATGATTTTATTTGGAACATCAAAAAACAAAAAAATGGTCGAAATCAAAACGTTTAGCAATATTTGACATTCCCAGGAGACAGCGAAAGACCGTAAGGTTCGTTCAAAGATTAAACAAGTGAAGTACTGAAAGAGATAATGGGTAATTTGAAACTTTCGTAGAGCGCTCATTGTGTTTCTATAAGCGGTTTGAAAACTCTGTCGGCCATCTGCAGGTTCGACAGAAAATGACTGGGTTAAAAATGGAATCTTATACTCCTGTAAACAAAAGTTTTTGAGGCGCCCGTTAATTGATTTTTGCAATTGTACAATCCATTCCACAAAACTGGGCGAGGACTGTTTTAAATGGTGTTGCTCCGTCACAGGAAAGTGCGAAATATTTTTTTTGCTGAGTAAGTTTTCAAAAAGTTTTAATTTTTCTTCAAATGTGTTTCAGACATTGGTTCATAAACATCAATAAATAATATATATGTTTTAACGACGCCTTTACAACTTTTTACAGCCGTTGAACCCGTGTACACAAAAACTCGATAAGGCGGTATAACAAGAGCTTCGTTGCAATAAATACAATAGGCTTAGTTTTGTTTTTTTACCGATAAGGTATAAAAACCATACAACTTTCTTTAAGGTGGATTTTGAGGCAAACTATTGAGTTTACTTTATCGCAAAGCGTTGTATTTTTGCGGCAAACAGTTAGAGCAGTGGTTCTCAACCGGGGTGCCGCGGCACCCTTGGGTGTCATTTCTAATAACCAAGGGTGCCGGGAGATATTTGAGAATCTAATTTTTGCCCAACTCTTACATCTTTTTGTGTAAGATCAGGGTGGAATAAATCCATTTATAACTTCCTACGTTGTGTAGAGTTGATGTGTGTTGTTCCAGTTCCGTTTATAGTGACATTTTAGTGATTTACCTACTGAAAAATCTTGTAGGGGTGCCGCAATCTATTTATTATTTTCGAGGGGTGCCGTAACCCACAAAAGGTTAAGAAACACTGAGTTAAAAAATTACTTGCCTAAGTGTTGAAGCAGAACTGCGCAGACATCAGGAAACTACAACCTCGTTCGGCGGGCGCCCGAGGCACTTTTTCCCGCCGAAGAGAAGCGATCGGTTTACTTTCTCGCGTCCGGCGACATGATGCATGTGACAGGCGGCCACGCGGCCCGCTCGTAAATCGCGTCGCATTGTGACGTAAACAAGCGTGTGATGGCGCAATCGACGCGCGGAACGTCGCCGGAACCGAACGTTCACTGCACAGCTCTGCCCGCGGCGCCCGGTCCATTGTGCACACCACTGTGACGTAAACAATCGAGCGACGCGGCGTAAAATGGGATTCGAGAGCGACGCTTCTTTTTCTTACGTCACAGAGAGGATTGTTTTTGTTGGTTTTTCGACGCGGGACGGAAACAAAGGGTTCATTTGAAAATGGCGAACAAATCGCTCCTATACAAAAATAGAGTTAGCTACACCGGGCAACTTATCAATAGATAGAAATAGCTCTTATGGTGTAAACCAGCCTTTCTTAACCTGGGTTAATTTACCCCTGGGGGTAAATTTCCTCGTTTTAGGGGGTAAATGAGCTATCAATCAAAATATCCACATCAGAATTGGCGGGACAGAAAATTTTGCAAGCTATTGGTACTTTCCTAGTTTCCTACTTTCCTAGCTCAGATTAACTGCTAATTCGAAGCTAGCCCAGTTGCCTTTTGATTTTTTATGGTCTAGTGTCGGTAACGTTATATGCTTCGTTAATTGATACTTTTATCTCTTAGTTACTTTATTGTCACGTCATGTCTGGGAACCATTTTATATATTGAGGGTAAATCTGATATTCGTCTTTGCTAAAAGGGTGAAACATGCCAAAAAGGTCAAGAACCCCTGGTATAAACGAAGGTATAAACCAGTGATTCTCAACCTTTTATGGCTTACGTCACCCCTCAAAAATAATCAATAGATTTGCGGCACTTGACTGGAATTTTCGTTGAGTATTTTACTGAAATGTCAATATGTTATTATAAATGAGACTGGAAGAATACAATCAACTTAAAACATGTAGGGAAATGTCATTTGGTATAATAGTCTCTAATCGTACACAAATAGTTGTATCAAGAAGCTTACCAATGCAGAAAAAAAATAAAATTCCTATATCGTCACCCTTGAGCATTACAAATGGCACACCAGGGCGCCGCGGCACCCCGGTTGAGAATCACTGTAATAAACCGACATTTCTTCTTAACCACGATGAGGTCAGCTGGAAACTGCTGCCGAAACGTCAGTTTATACTTCGCTTACACCAGAAGAGCGATTTTTATCTATTAAATCTGTCCTACTTCCAATTTTTAGTAAAAATCTCGAAATATTATCAATATGAAGGGACTAAAGATAACCCCCAAAAATGTTTGCTACTTTTGTCGAATTTCAATCAATTAATTAATTTGGGTATTCATTAATTAATTTGGGTATCCAATAGAGCGAAACCAATTTTTTGGTTAAAAGTAAAAATCTTTGAACTGCTGTCCAATTAACCTAGAATGTAAACAAAAGTGTCAAATTAATTTTTCCTAAAAATATTTTTCGCAACCTTTTCTAATATTATAACAAAAAAAAAAGAAAAAATACGATTTTCTTAAAAAAAACAAAAAAAAAACGTATTTAAGTATTTTGCAAACTTTCACCCATATAAATAAAACATAATATTCTGAGCATATCACTGGGAGTGCAAAACATTAAAAAAATTCTGTTACTTTTTGCAAACGCGCCCAAAATATTAACATTAAAACTTGAATAGGCCGGCACATTAAAAAAAATTTGCGAGAAGAAATGGCTTTGTGAGTTGTTAATCCCAGGGGGGGTTACGCCAAGTAGTCTATATCTTTGGGGTCGTTTAAGTTATTTTAATGCACTTAAACAATAGAAATCCTTCATTTTGAACGGTGACGAAAATACACAATTTTCGAGCAACATTGAAGTATAAACCTGTGAAGAACTTTTGAAAAGGCGTTTCGCAGCTCATATTTCAGGTTCGATCTAATGTAGGAGGCAACGTTCTTGCCTGAGGTGATAAAATGTTGGACAATTTCCGACTACAGAAATATAACCAAGTCATGGCTAAATATTTTCGTTCAAATCAGAGTTCTTAAACTTGGACCCCTAAAATTTCTTTCATCTCGCGTGGACCACTGAAGGCCAAACAAAAGACGTCACAGTACAAATAGACTTCACCAACTTGCTGATTTTGGTCCAAAAATGTGAAAGTGAAATGGAGTCTAAATACATTTAGTTCAAAACCTTTTTATTTTTAAATAAATTATTTTCTTTAAATGAATGGATTACCGTACTGCTTAAATATACACTAATGTTTCAATTAGACATTCATGGACCCCCCCTAGAACTAGTTCACGGACCCCCAAGGGGTATAATAATAATTCCTTTCTTTATTTATGCCCTTTCTAACATGTTTAGCAAGATAAAAATTAGTCGTAAAATGTGTCATTGCTCAATTTATTGTTATTTTCACGTAATTATATTTAACACTAACGATTCAAAACATAATTTTAAACTTCAGTACATTTAATAATTCCTTTCTTTATTTATGCCCTTTCTAACATTTTTAGAAAGATACAAATTATTAGTAAAATGTATCATTGCTCAATTTGTTGTTGCTTTAACGTAGTTATATTGAACACGTACAGTTTGAGACATAGTTTCAAACTTCCAAAATTCATACAAGGCAATAAAATAAGCTATTGCTTCCAGGCATAATGTTGAGTTCCTGCTTTGACAGAGACATGATCAAATTTATCAAAAAAAAAAAGAAGTAGGGGCTGTCCAAACAAGTTAGTGCAGAAGTTAGACCAAAGCTGTCATTCTGAGTTTTTTCTTCAAAAACTTTTGACAAGCAATTTAAGTAATGTTACGTTTTCCAGCGTTGCAATATTGTTAAACAAAGAGAAGTTTTTTCCAGGAAAGGCCCGAGGCGCCCAAACAACTATACGTTCAAGCAAATTGAAAGAATTCAAACAGTTAAATGATCCAAGGCAGCGATACAAGAAACCAGTGTTGCAATGACTGACTTATGTGCACTTAATTTACACAAATTACTTAGACTTGACTTCCTATCATGGACTTAATAATTTCACAAGAAACACACATCAAGGGCGCAAATCGCCAAATGATACTTAGCCTACTTAAATTTCATTTTTATACATTCACCGAAATTTTAATCTTACATTAGGTAACAAACTATTTGGTATCCTACTAAGTGGATGTACATCTAGCACTGGCATGTTTCTTTAATCTTATAACGTTTATGGATTATTTTGAAATAAACTTTGCTTCAATAGGACATTTCTAGCAGCTACCGACATCGCAAGTGCTTAGCCTACTTAATTTAATTGGAGTATCACAATTTTCGTTATAAACATTTTTGGGGCAAAACGTATGTCGTCTGATCTAATACTAAATGACGTCATAACTATGTTGAAACTAATAAAATTGAAACGTGAAAATGTTATATCTTTTAGGTTTTTAAGCCAAGTTCACTTTACCGTTAGGAAGCATCTTCAAATTTTTCTGGTATTTTAAGAGATTTTACCTTTTAATAGAACGCCATATGTTAATGTTCAAAGAATGGGTTGAACATATTAATTCAATGGGTTGAACACATTAATTCGGTTTAGGATCGGCATCGATACCACACTGAAAATTTCCGATACTTTTTTTTGTATCGGGTACGGACGCCCGATACGGTACTATCGGGGAAATACGTGGTTTTATTAAGGCCCATAAGCCAACGCATACAAGCAAAAACGACGATTAAACGACAATCAAACGACAGTCAAAAAGCCGACGGCCAATGATTTCGATCTCCAATCTCTTATCACCAAATCCGCCGGGAAAGAAAGAAAAGTATTAAAAAAGATTTGCGCGAATCTCAAACTCCGTCCCAACACTGAGTGGAACGCCCTAGGGGCAAAAGCAACGATTTGACTGGCGAGAGGAAACACTAGTCGCTTGTCGCTTATCTCGCTGGTCAGAAGCTCTTGGCGCTGCATTGAATTGAACGTCGGGTTTTCGGGAAATAGCAAGTTGCAGTTTTTGGTCCTTTGGCTTGGATTTCTTGTTGTTTCCAGTGAACTGAAGACTGAAGACGAGAAAGCATCATGGGACTTCTGAAGATCGCCGCTCTCTTGATGAGCGCTCTTTGCGTCACGCTGCAAATTGGTAAGTTAATAAACAAAAACAATATTTTGCTTGAAAGGAGCTTTAAACTAAAGGTGAACCATACACTACATTGCATACGGTAAACCAGTAAAACTCTTGCTACCCTAAAATAAAGGCGAACCACATACTTTTTGGAAGCAAATAATTTGGGAAATTCTGGTCGCTTTACTTTGTGGAACTAATAAACAAATAACGAATATGCGGAATACATATTTAAGTTCTTCTTGTAATTATATTACCAAATTGTCTTTTTTTGATTAATTTTATGCCTGTTAATAACAGTTATGCGTTTATAAGTTACCGCTAAGAAATCGGTAAGAATCAATTAAAAAGACTAAATGCTAATGATCTGCTTCGGTTTTAGAAGTAGGCCATCTTTTGAAAAGACCATTGGGATAATTTCAGAGGTCGTTTCGTTCCTTTAAAAGTTTAAAACATCTTAAAAAACGGAGTAGGACTGAAATGAGCTAAACAAAATTGTACAGGATTATAAACGTAAGTCTTATAATGTTAATGATTGGCATTAAGTTTGCATTGGAGAAAATTTCAAAAGCTGATTCGGTTTTTAAAAACATCTTAAGTGTCTACGTTTAGCCGCTTAAGAGATAGTGTCTAGTACGTTTAGCCGCTTAAGAGAATCCATATTTCGTACGGCATATGAATATTTTACTAAATCCGTTGAAAAGGAGCGGGGTGAAATTATCAAATGGAGACATACGTTTTGGCAAGTCAAAAATTGACATGTCAATTGCGGGTACCGACAATTTGGAAGTATATTTGTTTTTAAATTAATTATTTGATCGTAAATGGAACGAATAATGTATAGGTAGTATTTGTTTTGTGTGACTGGCCGCACTAAGTGTCGATACTTTTGTACAATTGGCTTTGGTGTTCTGTAGCTATAGTTACTTGCTAACTTAATTCATTAAAACAAAAAAACACGTAAGAGATAAAAAAAAATTGTTACATGTCAAGTTAAAAAATAGCAAATACATGCGTTTGGAAAATGGTTTTATAATATTGTTATGGATACGGCTAAATCTAATAGTTGGCGAAACATTTAGTAGCCTGACTAATTTTTAAACGGTTTTTCCCAAAATTAGGCAAGGAATATATTCTTAATTAGAACGATGCAAATTAGGGAAGTTTACGCAAATAAAAAAAGTGAAAGGTACCAACTTTAGAACTTAAAATAAGACAAAATTTATTATCAAATTTAGCTGAAATACTTTAGTGTAATATTAGTTTTAAAGCATTGGCGGGAAGACAGGAAAACTTACAAACGTGCGGGAAACTTACAAACACGGTTGCGAATCGATTTTCAATTTTGGACGCCGCCGGCAAAAAAGGCAAAGATATTGTAAACAGTGTTAAACAACGTGATGCCGTTACGATTTAAATCTGAGCAGAGGTGACCGCAAATTAAAAGCCACGTAATAAAGGCAAATTTTGCAAAGATCGCATTTTGCAAGATCGCGTTCGTCGTTCTATCAAACGCTGCCGGCCAGGTCACGCAAAAATCCGAGCGGTTTGACGCGTTGTATTCAAGTCTTGAACAAAAGATGATTATTTACGGGCTGGCTGTCGAAATTTGAAAACATTGGCGCGTTTATGAAGATCGAAATTAGAGCAGGACTAACGGTGTTTCGTCGTCCAAAAAGAGGACAATTTCTTTGCCGGATAATACAAAATGCATAAGAGTTTTACATTTGCAAATACATATAGAATTGTCAACACAAGGCAACATATAAATAATCGAAATCCGCTTACACCAGATGTTTCATTTTTATAGGCCTTTAATGATGTGCAAATAGCGTTATAGATATGCAGTAAAATTACCAAAAACAATCATGCATTTTTTTCGCCAGATTTAGATCACGACAATTTAGTGGCGTAGCTTTTTTCAATAAGAAACATTGATATAAAAATTGACCAGCTCTCTTAAAAAATAGTCCGAAACGCAAAATCCAAAAAAAAAACAGTTGGGAATTTTCAGTATTCTCGGAGGAACATTCACTTTTATTTAGAAAATAGGACAAATCCTCTTAAAAGAAGACATATGGTGTCACCACATTAGAAACATTTGTGCAATACAAATGTCGCATTGTTAATAAATCAATTCTTCAAAATTAACTTGCAAATTTAGAAAATACCTTCAATATGCGGCTAGGAGCCACTATATTCTTTTTTTTAGCGTAATTTTTTGAAGGGTTGCACACAATAGGCTACCAACATTCGCCTAATTTGCTTTCCTGGCTTTAATTGTAGCTTTGTAAATTGTATTGCATAGGTTATGTTGTAACTGGTTTTGGCCCTCGCTTGTGGATTTAACGCATAAACGTATAACATGGGCAGTTTAACAACAATCACCAACAATTGTAGCATCAACAATGTCCATTGTTTTATTGGAACAATAACACAGTGCTATCTATGGGAGGCTATGGATATTGATAACTAAATATGGTTAAGTGAATAAGTAAATTAATAGAAAGGTTTACATAATTTATTAACAACTTCAGACCTACTGATTCAGTGAAACGTCAAAATAACTATTCCTATACTTTAGGATGAACAGCATAATAGCTTACATACAGTGTAGACTGCAGAACGGGTATTACAGCGGGCCATAAAACAACGTCGCTAACCGCCGTGAGAAAATTCCACACAACACACGTGCGAAAGTCACACGGGTGATCATGTTTTCAAGTGAGATTTTGCGCAACTTATTTTATTGGGCAATAAACAACGTCGATAGCCTGTCGTATCAAGTAACAACACGCGAATATGACGTCATAGAAGGCGTGGAATCAATTGAACGCAATTCGAAAAACGCGAGCGATATGTCCACGTTAGAAGACTAGAGACGAAGATCGATTACATGGCCGCAATAAACACACAAGGTCGCTTCGTTTTTCAAATGCTGTGACTTAATTCGGCTTCGTTAGGACTTTATTTTAGAGGAAATTTATAAACCTGGTGTGGTGGAGTTTTGTGAAATTCCTGACACACCACTACCAAGTCATTTTGTACTTAATTTTAGTATTACCTTTTTAACATGGAAAATATTTTTGTTTTCTTTTGAGATAACCTTACTTAAAATAAAAGCAGCTCTTGTAATAAAATATTTAGTATCTTTCTCCTCTTTACAATGAAAAAGGACTTCGCTTAAGCCTGTGGTAAGTTTCCATTTTTAAACCAGGTGTAGCTTTTGTTTCCACGCACCAAATAATTTCAATTCTTCTTTACATGCGTCATACCAGTAATTGTTGTTATGTCAAGATTAGAAATAATCCATCATTAAATCGCACCTCTAGTATACTCTAGATAAGTCTCATTATAATTGCGACAAAACCAAGTACAAACTATTACCTTTAAGACCCCCAACGTTACTTAAGAAAATTTAAGCACAAGGATGCCAAATAGGGACCCCTTAATCTTTTTATGCCACACCCATCGTTGGAAATATAGGGTCAAAACTTAAACAGCAATACGGCGACCCGTACAGGAAAGCCTACTTAAAACAGATCTAATAAAAAACGCTAGCATTTAGGCCTGGCAAACCACGGAGTACTACTATGATCTGGGTGAACGAAATGGAAGGATTCGGCCAATTACAGCAAATTGCCGCTGTTATTATACCACGTGTCGAAGGAAACATCACGCTTAGTTAACACCGTCTAATTGTAGGCTTGGTTTTACTGGAGCGGTGAATTTATACGTGTGTTAATCGAATTGTAACTCGAATTGCACCAGTAGGAGTGCACGTAAAGCTAAGGGCCGAAATACAGGTTCAAATGATCAGCATACAGCAGGCAATGTTTCTTAATGTCTACGCGTTTGCCTTACTGTAGCTGAGCCTGCTCAGATGGTAACAAAAGTAAACTAAAAACAAAAATAGAGCGCCAGCACGGTGTCTTACGTTTATTAAACGTACAACAAAGCAGATTGCCAGTGTTTCAGACAGAAACCTACCGCCAATGCTTTTAGAATTTTTAAAATATATACCCAACTAGGAATCGTAATGGCTAAGCCGTTTTATTGCACGCCTAACATAAAGAAACAGGTTTAAAACTTCATTTCTTTTCGGGTCTTCATAGATAATTACAGCGGGGTAGTCTGATGTTAAAGGTGTTTTATTACAAGCTCGATAATAACAACAAACTCAGCCCTTTAATTACACGACGTAGTAATTTTTTTTGAAGTTCTCAAAGCTTAGGTAAAACTTAATGTTGGCCTGCTTTTAGCTTTGTACCAAGCAAAACTAAACTATATTTCTACTTTTCAGACCTGGTACAATCCCAAACCAACCCTTCATGTATAATCCTATTCGGAGCAAGGTGAGATCCTATTTTTTCATTGATTAGCTTGAAAATAAATAAGGTAGAAATGAATTGCCTTCAGCCTATTGTTAACCCTTTAAGCCTTTTGACATAGTTTTTAAACCGAATACACGGCAGGGAAGTGTTTCTCTTGTGTTGACGAAGCTATTGATAGACATATAGTTGCCATTTTTTCTCACAGTAATCATCTAGATTTACCAAAAAAATAATCTAAAAACATCTAGATTTTTATGCAGAAATCTAAAAAATAATCTAAAGATGATTTTTGAAAATATTTAATACTTTTGGACAAAAAATCAACATTAAAAGCTGAATCAACGCCTGAGGCGTTGGCTTAATGCCGTATAAAGTTGCATAAAGGGACTTGCTTGATGCTTTACATTTAAGATTTCTGCTTTATAAAACATTTTACTGAGCATGACGAGTTACTGAAATTTCGATTTTATATCTCATTATTTTTTTTTCAATTTGCAGAAAAAAAACTTTTGAAATTACTGAAATATTTATCGTCAATAGCGAATCTGTCACTAATTTAGATTACACAATATTTTTTTATAATAATCTAAAAAAACATCTAACATCTAGATTGTATAATCCTACATCTAGATTCAAACCAAAACATCTAAATCTAGATTACAAAAATCTAGAATGGCAACTGTGTTGATAGAATACTATTTTTAAGTTAAAGTGAGAATACTACTCATAAGGTAATCAAATGATTTGATCAATTTAGGTCATCGTTTAGTTAGTAGCAAGGGTTGTGTTAAAATATTAAAGTGTTACCGCGTTGTACAATGTGTGGCACTAATTTCAGACACGAACAACACATATTTTTCAAGTTGAATGTTCAGTGAAATCTGACGAAAATATTATTTTAAATAGCATTTTTTAGTACAGGCATTAAAGTGAGGGAGACAATTTAGGCTAAAATTAAGAACATTTTAGTAGTATTATCAAAGCACATGCACAAGCAGGTAGCAGTATGAACGTTTAAAATATCTCTATTTATTTTTTACATCTAATTACTTTAAAATTGCTACCTACTTCAGTATGGGCTTTGACATCCTAACTACAACCTCCAGCCATTAACTTGAGATTTATTCAAAACGTTTATAAAATGCTTCCCACTTCTGTATGGGCTTTGATATTCACACTACGTCTCACTAAAACCTGCAGCGACTAGCTTAAGATTTACTTAAAACGTTGGCGAAATGCTACCTACTTCTGTTAAAGCTTTGATAGCCTATTTCTACTGCATATAACTAAAAGCATCCAAACATATGATTTAAAGACGATCTCATTTCCTTCAGGGTCGAGTGCGCAAGGGACGTCTCGCAAGAAGATTGCGAGCGCCTGAATTGCTGCTACAATGACAAGTCGCCAGAAGACATTCCAAACTGCTACTTTCAAGAAGGCAAAGGTATGAAAAGCAGCATTCAGTGAAAAGCATGATCAGTAACGTTAAACTTTTAATTGTATCGTAGTTGTTGTTGTCTAATTATTATTTACTGTTGACCAAATTTGGCACAACATGAGATATCGGAAAAGAACTATCAAAATGATTACAAACGCACATATTACTTCTGTAACCGTTTTGATATTCCTTCTACGTCTAACTACAACCTCCAGCTATGATCTTAGGTTTTATTCGACACGTTCGCAAAATATTTCCTACTCCGTTTTAATCTCAATGCTTATTCTACGTCTAACTAAAACCCCTAACTACTAGGCAGAGGCGTAGCCAGGGTATTTTTTTCTTATTTTTTCTTATTTAACCCACAGCCCCAAAGTACGCCGAGTGGGGTTCTTGGAGCAGTTGCTCGAAAACCTGCGGAAGGGGCGAACTAACGCGAGAGCGATTCTGTCAATACAGCGACGGCAGGCCAGCTCCTACACAGCTATGCAAAAGCAAGAATAAGGAGGTAAAGCGATGCCCAACACAGCCGGCCTGCAAGAGAGGTAAGGATTATTAGGCTGAAGACATGTTAGCCATCAATACACGCCAATGTAATAGGTAAATAAGTAGAATTAGGTAAATAGCTTATTTAGTTTTCTAGTGCAGGGGTCACCATACTTTTCTTATAAAGAGTAGGATAACTGTAAGGTCTGATCATCCCGGGCCGAATAACTTTTAAGATAAAACATAATTTTTCCAACTTGATTAACTTAATGATGGTTATACAAAGCAAATATAAATAACTATGCAAGACAAACTGTAGTGGACCTTATTACATCCTAAAAACGTTTGATTGAATGTCCATTAGTAACACAAAGATGTTATTTTTGAAAAAAAAGCGTTTCACTACATACCGGAGATTCTCTCAATGCACAGTCTGCGAATCGCTGCGTTAGAACGTTACGTCACCTATAATCAACATATATAAATAAACTCAAAAATATCTCCCAACCACCAAAATCGTATGTTAATAACAGAATATTTCCAAACAGGATACAGTATTATTATTACATTAAAAAAGTTTTAAAATTTATGATAGTATTGAAAAACTACTTAAATCAAATTAGTCCTTGAATATAATTTGTTGACCAAGCAATTGTGAGAATCTCTCATCACTGCGTTTCAACATGACGTCACCTAATTAACACGATATGACGTCATCTTTGCAGATCCAGGCGAGATTTCGTGCAAAGAGCTGTATCCGAACATCTGTGAAGCGCGAGCGGCCGACTGCACAAGCAACGTGATAAGAACCAACTGCCCGATCACGTGCAAAGTGTGCAGTGGTACGTACCTAAGTTGGGCTATTTGTTGTACCTTTGATTTCGCTACTTATGCCTTACTTGGCAATTGGCCAAGGGGTTCGTGAGAAAGTACCGAGTGCACTGAAAACTTACCAAACTGTTTGAATGTGTGGAAATAACTTGTTTGGCACTAAAATGAAATAGAACCTACAAATGCATTAACTAATTCGGATACGTATTGTATATTTATTCTCCTATTTTTGTTGATTGACACTGTAACCAAAGCTTACCACATCCAAAACAAGACAAATTTGTGGCCTACAAAGACAGAATTACCCAATACTTCTTATAAGGCATTAAAGTTCAAACCATGTTAAAACAGTCTACAGTCCCAACAACATTGGGCTTCTGGCAACTTGTTGAATACCATATAAAGATTTTAGCTAATTATTGTTATTGGTCCTTCATTCATTTAAATTTTCAAATGAAGAGAGATATACGGAACTTTTAAAATGGTTCCTACTTCTATAATGGGTTTTAATATTCCTACTAAATCCTGTCATGGAGTTCGACCATCCTATCAATTTAGTACATGTATCGCACTTTATGAGTCTACTCCCCTGCAGCATGCACGATTTGTGCACGCGTTGGTATTTCGCTAGCGTCCCTTCGGCGCAGTAATTGTTGGTGTACGTGGGAATGGTGAGTGCATTCTGCGCCCTACATAACCGTTCGAGTTTTTCGTTATTTTGTGCAACTTTACATCTACGCTAATGAGTAATAAACCTTGTAAGAATACAACACATCCAAAGTAAAAACAACTTTGCGTTCCATATCCACAGAGTCAGATATTGAAAAAGCGAAAGAAGCCGAAAAAGAAGCGGGGTCGAATGAAGGCAAGCCTGTGGTGGAAGAGAGCTGTAACGATGAACTAGGGGAGGTGATCTGCCAACGCCTAACAAACCTCAGGAGCTGTGAAACGGAACTGTATGGCTTCAAGCTGACCAAGCTTTGCGCCAAGACTTGCAAAACGAATTGCGGTGCCTCTAGCGTCTCGTCCACCCCCAAGCCTGTGACCACCCAGGCTACCACAACTGAGGCTCTTACGACTGCCAAAATTTTCACCAGCGAAATGCCAACGACAAAACCCCAGCTGCCGGACTTAAAATATCCCATAAGTAAGTGGAGTAGCATATTTTAATTAGGCGAAAAGAAAGCTTAACTTGTGTTCACGATAGTAATACAGCAGTACAAAATCTGCAGCAGCTAAAAACGTTCAGTAAAAACGTGAACTATTAAAACGTTCAGTACTTTCTATTTGTTTAAAATGTTTGCAATTTAGGGTATTTACGATAGTAAGGGAGTAGTACAAAAACTTCGCAAACTAAAAACGTTGAATTCAAAAGACTTTTTGGAAAAACATAGGGTTTTTAAAACCTTTGTATTACCCTAAACACTCCAAAGACATTTAGAGATTGAAGAAAGACTTTGAGACAACCCTGGTACAGTTATAACGGTCGTGCCGCTTTTGTCATGGTAGGTAGCGAAAATAGGCTGAAGTTCAAAAAGCGCTGGTTAAACCTGCTTAAACTACGGACCCCTTTCCATTCGCAGCTGCTTGTGTGGACGAGTACGATACCTGCTTCCAAAAATGCTTAAAATACGGCACCGTTTCGTTTCGTAAAATGCTTAAAAATACGGCACCGTTTCGTTTTCCAGCTGCTTGCGTGGACGAGTATGATACCTGCTACAGAATCGCCGAACTCTGCCAGGAAGAGAAACGATTCGACCAGTTTTACCTGCTGTGCCGACGCACATGTAACTTCTGCCAATTGCCCATCCCGAACAAGTTCAGGTCTCTTCTCCCAACAACACCAAGACCTGCTACCACCGCAACCCAAACAATCCAACCACCAATTGCAGGTAAGCCGGTTGAAACTAACCCGTTGGGTGTCCACATGAAAATAGGCGGCGAACTTTTAAAATTTCAGGGCGTTTTTTAACCAGATCAAAATGCTTAATCGCCAACAAAGTGATCGCACAGTATTAATGAACCTGAACTGTGTTACTGAGGGCGTTTTTGTGGTACTTTATTATTGTTCTCTATGTAACTTGGTCGAATGCCAGAGAGTTTTGACACTCTGCAAGAAATCCAGGGCGTCGAAAAACACTCTGCAAACCCACGTTAGCTACCGGATGTCCTTTAATATCGAACTGGAGGCGATACTTAATATTTACTGCTAGTATCGGTACTCGTACGATGCTCGAGGTGGCATCGGCGCCGTTTTGATAACAAATTAATATAAGCCTTTCCGCCATAGTTTGTTATTTAACCTACGATTTCTACGTTGAAATCAAATTTATCAAAAAATATAGTAGGTTAACAACTAAAAGTGATTGAACTTCTTTACATTTCAGCAACATTTGATCTAAGAACCTAAAAATCAAAATAACTTGTGGCTGTTTATATTCCATCTATTTTACTTGTTTGAGCTTATTGATAACGTAATTTAGTATGTTGTTTTATGTAATCCTTGTAGCTTACTGGTTTGTCCTAGTTTGTCTATTTCTGTATGGAATGTGGCATTTTCAAAATGCTCTATAACTGTGATTTTCAGCTTTTTTTCGTGGCGAAACAAATTTTTGTCTAATCTCAATGAGCGACAAAAACATTAGCGAAAAATAGGTACATTTAACAATTGAGACAAGTCTTCGTATTGTAAGGGGGTGGATGAAAGGTCATAGTTAAGAAACGATGCTTTACGATTACACATTGCTACCTATTTTACGAAAGGCTTTTACCCATTTTCTACCTTGAGTTTTTCCGCTTTTACAGGCGACTCTAGCTGCAGAGACTCAGCAAGAGTGGAAGTCTGTGTCCAGCTGGACTGCTCCCTGTTCCAAGTACAGCAAGTGTGTTCAAAAACGTGCGGAGCATGTGGTAAGAAAACGGCTTGGTGGTAGGCTAATAAGCGCGAGAACTAAATTGTTCAATGCTTAACGTATTATTATATAAGCTTTTTTCTTATTCTGAGTAAACATTTTGCTGGAGTAGGCCTACGTGAGACTTATGCAAGAGAGAGGCAATTTTTTCTCTTTTGTTGAAAAGTTTAAACAAGTTTGGTTTTGTCAGGTTTTCCAGACTTATCCGGAATTTAGGTGTTAGAATTTTCGTCGGAGAGAATTTTCACTGGTCATTGCTGTTGGCCAAATCACAAAATGAATCTTGTTTGATAGACCTATTTGGAAATTTAAAAACTTTAAATTAGGTAACACTACTGACAAGAATTCCATTTTAATATAGGAAAGAAAGCTTTCACAGCTACAAGTTCAGGCATATTATGTGCTTTCGGTCATATGGGACACATTTATATACTGTACGAGTACAACTAATGGCTATTATGGCTGTCGGTAATAAGTGTATTCAGAAATTGACCGCTTACCACATCGATAAAAGAAGGATTTCCGATGACGAATGTTTCAAGAAACCGAAACAATCGAATCTGGGAATTTAAGACGCTAAGAAATACCTTTTCCTAACCTTTGCAATTAAAACTTTTGTGCAGAAACCACTCCACCTCCCGCAACTGTCGCTGTTACAACAAAATATAGTCCGGTTAGGTTAACACCAAGAACGACCGTTACCTCATCACAAGGTACAGTGGCAAACAAAGTGCTCAAACCGATTAATTTTTAAACCAATTCACCGGTGATAATTCTAGTATGCCTACCAAATAAATTAAAGATCACAATTCAAATTTAAGCAAACCGTGGTTGTCAAATAGCTCAGAATTTGAAACTGTATTCATATTCTTTTTAGATAAATATGTAAGTAACATTTACAATTTAATTTTCTTTTACAAAAAGTCAACACCAACTTTATTTATGAACCACAATAAACATTAACTGTTCATTTTTCCATTTTAGTTTCTGGTAGTTCTGTATACTTAAAAAAACGTAATATATTTCGACATAAAGTGACTATAAAACCACTAGATTAAAAACAAAGCGTTTATGTTTATTTAACATTCATAACTTTAAGCTGTTTTAAAGACTTAAACAACCTCTAATGGCCCCCAAAAGGTTGCCTTTATTCTAAAAAACAATTAAAAAACATTTAAAAAGATATATATAGCATAAAAAAAATAAAAAACGCATGAAAACACTATTCCCGCTTTGTCCTTGTAGCGGCCGGTTGTTACAATTCGGTTGATGATGAGATTTGCGAAAACTGGAATTGCCAATTGGGAGACGTTAAGAAATTTTGCGCCAAGACTTGTGGCACATGTCGTGGTAAGAAAGGCTTCGCACGCTTAACGCTTTTGACTCTCGCTCTCGAAAATTCGTGCTCTTAGCCAATTGTGTACAGTAACTTTTCGCTTTTCTGCTTCTGCATAGAATTAGCGCTTGCTTGAAACTATTGCATTCAACTTACTATAAAAGCGATCTTTGCTCTCTGTTTCGTGTAGGTCTTTCGTAACAATATCAATCGCCCGTATAGAAGTAGGTATCATTTTGAACCTATCGAACATCTCTTTATTCATTTTAACATCTATAGGAGCTTTGATATTCTTACGACGCCTAACTAACACTTTCCAACCATTATGCTCCAGAATGTCTATATTCCCATGTGTTCAACTTCATCTTTAAGGTGTAAGAAAAGTGACAGTGGCATTCATTGTCTTGGGTCAGAATGTTGAGTATGTGTGCGTCTCAATCTATTACGCTATTTGTGAGAAGGAATGTCTGCTATTTATACCTAGGTTTGTATTAAACATAAAACATTCAGAGATCTGCGATAATTAAAATTGTCTGCATCCTCTTTTTTTTCCAAATGACATCTTAATCTTAAAGATGTACTAATCTCTGATGTAGTAGCTGACAAATCATTCTGTACATATCCATCTATGTTTGTGAAATCCGTGCCTGTATATTCGTTCTGTGCCTGTCTGTGTGTTAAAACTCTTCACCGTATTAACCATAGCAGCAATATAACAACGCCTTAACATCGAACCAAGTAAGAAGATAGACGTTAACGTCAGATCCACCAAAAACACGTGGATATGTTTAGGTCTTCTATCGCTTTAAACCTTCTTTCAAGTTTAACCAAAGAGAAAAGTACCTCCTGTGCTACATTTTGGTGTCAAAAATGGCACACACTTGCATACTCTAGCTTCTGCATGCTTGGATCAGTAGCTTATCAAATGTTAAGCTTTGTCCTTCGGGTTTTAAACAACGAACGATCGAACTTGACAAACCTTTTTGCTACAGACCGCCCAGTTCCCGTCACTCAACCAAGAACGACTAATTCACCTCGAAGACAGCCTTCTGGTCCAGTACCAGGTACATTGACCCGATAATACACAAAGCGGTTGCACGTTGTAAGAACTAGGACTTAATCGCATCTTAGAATTTCGGATGAATCGCATTGGTCAGAACCACCTCAAATAGACACTCAATAGACTAAGCCGAAATCTGCGAGTTTATGATTTTCATGCAACGAAGACCAGGCTAGAAAACAACTAGCCCGGGGTGAGGTTCGAACTTCAACTTTTCTCGTCTCAAATTTATATATTTGACTAATTGCGTGACAACCAAGCTACTGAATATCGAATCAGCAATTTTTCGATCGATTGTGATAAATGTGTGTTAAATTTAACTAGCATTTTTCTTCTTACATTAATACGCAGCGGTCTTTACTATCCATAATTACAATGCCGTATTAATTAATCAAGTTTCAGAAACTTTGGTCAAACTGACTAACCACAAGAATTAGAATTAGCTTGGTCTCATATGATATTAGCTTGGTCTCATATGACAGATCGGAAGTGATGCCCGATCCCTAGTAATAGGATCCCTATTCGTCGAATACTAGGGTTGTATAGGTGCCGATTCGATACCAATTCAATTTAAGTATTTCAGCCAGTTTTTTTTACAAGGTAAATTTATCCAAAATTTGTATTGCTTAACCACTGGAGTTTAACGTCTTTAACAGTCAAGCAAATGTTGGCCTAATAACGTGAAAAAATCCTTTGAATGCTTCCAGATTGACTGTTTTGCATATTTAGCCGAAGTGTTATACAAAAATCATCGCGATAACAGTGACGTAATAACTATGCTCAATTTCTCAGGTTGTTAGGTTAAAATTTGGTGTAGTTTTAAAAAAGTTGTACTACCTTGAATTTTTACCCTTAACTATTATTTTATTAATATACTTTTTAAGACAAATTATGGCAAAAATAACTCTGTTAATTTAGTATCAGATCGACACCACCCTATAGTATCGAAAGAGTATACCGATACTACCACTTGGCATTGGGCAGTGCTTCTCAACATATGGGTCGCGGTTTGATTTGGTTGGGTCGCTGAATGCAGTAGCTCACATGTTTATACTAATTGAGATTGGTTCTGAGAATTAAATTTGGAAAATTAAGGAGGCAATACAAATAATGTCTTATAATATTTTTTTAAATTCAAAATTCTTCATGCTAATGCCTATTTTTGTTCGCTTACAAGAAAAAACAATTGGGTCGCCAAAGCTTAGTTGTCATATACTTACGCCTAATATTTGGGTCGCCGCGAAAAAAGGTTGAGAAGCACTGGCATTGGGTATCGGCTCCTATCTGATATTATCGAACATCCCGACATGGAAGTTACAAAATTCCGATCTGCCTACAACATCTTGAAACCAGACATCGCACTTTTCATTGCAGCCAATAGAAACTGCCCTAATCAAGCAAGTGACGTCGATTGTGAACGTAACTCAGAGTACTGCGATCTTAAACAAATCAGCGAACTTTGCCCCAGAACCTGTGGCACCTGTCTCGTGTCCGGACCTGGTAAGCCCCCTTGAGAACTACACTCATTCATTTCTGCATGCCGCTGTTTCACCCTAAAAAAGCAATCATTTCAGTCCTTTTTTTAATCATTGCAAGCCTAATATACTAATAAGGACGTACAAAATCGTTTCAGACAAATTTTAAGCCTGGTATAACAGTGGATTGATAATTGGGCATCCAATCTTTGCCACACAAACAACAGAGATGTAAAGAAATGTATTAAAGTTTAACAAAAAAATAGTTTGTGACATGCCTTTTGGCTGTGGATCGATGATCAAAGAAAGCTTTTAAATCTCTGTATCGCAATTTTTACAAGGCATACCTTGATTTTATCACCGTCACACTTTATTTTATACATACGCATTTTCTGCATGCCGCTGCTGCCTAACCTTAAAAAAGGCAATAATTTCAGGTCAATTTTAGGTCTGTATACTAACGTTAAGAGTGGCCATCTAATCTTTGCCACACAAACAATAGGAATGACAAGAAAGGCATTAATGTTTTAATAAAAAAATAGTTTGTGACATGCCTTTTGGCTGTGGATCGATGATCAAAGAAAGCTTTTAAGTCTCTGTATCGCAATTTTCACAAGGTATACCTTCACTTTATCACCGTCACACTTTATTTTGTACATACGCATTTCTGCATGTCGCTGCTGTTCCAACCTAAAAAAGGCAACTAGTTCAGTCCTTTTCTATTTAAATAATTTCAAGCCTGGTATACTAACAGGGCCGTACAAAATCGACATTAAATGCATGAAAGGTTTAACAAAAACTCTTTCTGAGGTGCCCTTTGGCTAGAGATCCATGAGCCGATTAAAGTGTGAATCAAAAAGCTGTTACATCTTTGCACGCTAATTTCGACAAGCCATACAATTTTTTTTATTACCGTCACAATTCATTTTGTAATAATCACACTTGCATATTTGTGTCGTACTTTTCAACTGCATATTCCATTGCACGCTGTTCACATTTTTGGTGAAAAAGAGTTTAAAACTTCAGAAGAAACGCTTTGGTTACATGTGCATGTTTCGCCTGACAGATATTGTTTGCTTCTGCATATATATATTCGAACGTTAACAAACTTAAGACTCACACAACATCTTAGCACACTACAAAGGGATTTTTACAAAGTTATTTATTTGTAAATGGCTTACGATGATGACATCAAAGAAAAAATGTTGCTCTTGACAGCCATATAGCTAAAAACCATCACGCATTACCTGATTAAACAATATCTATCGGAAATCATGCTTTAAATGCTCTAAAACTTAGAAACAATATTGCTGCTGAATGTTGCCAACAGCTTGTCAAAACGATTCCCTCATTTATTTCCATTTTTCACATTTTCGCCTCGTCAGAATTACAGTGGAAAGCACATTACCTCTAACAATAGGTAAGTAACTGTATTAGGGTCGAAACTGGTTCAGCTGTTTTATGAACAGCCAGTATGCCAACTTGCTTGATTCTCACTTGCTTTGCACGTTCAGCTGCTAACACAACTGCTTTTAAAAATTAAATTTTGCTTCTTCGTTACCGGCCGAATATTGCCGCAGTTAAAAGTGCATGCTTTGCTTTTTTTTGTATTTCAGGCCGGAGGGGTAAGTATCTCCTTCAGTGTTGTAAACAAGTCTTTTTGAAATGACTTACAAATGTATTGACTGGTACTTTTAAAAAAAAAGTCAAGTCCCAGTCCAAATCAATGGTTGTCCAAGTCAAGTCATTGTGATAACAAGTCCACTTCAAGCATGTAATTGGCATAACAAAAACGTTAAAATAACGTTTGCTAATAAAAGAAGGTATCTTTTATCTATTATTTGGGCTACTCTCTTTCTCCTGAAGATTATGAACAGATCCGTGTGTAGTGTTCCTAAAAACGTTAAACGATTAGAATTGGTAAACTCGTCCTATTAAGAGCAATTACTCAACCAAAAATAACAAAACGCAATATACAACAAACTTAACGCTTTATGTGCAAAAATCAAGATTAATAACTCAATTTTATAAAAAAACATTGAATGTAAAATCTAAAAGATATTTGACACAATGGCGTAAGTGCAAGTAACGTGATTTGCCCAAAAGACTAAAGTCAAGTCAAGTAGTTTAAAAACGGTGTCTTAAGTTCACTTTGGCAATACATCACTGGTTAATTCCAAGCAGAAGTTTAACACAACCAGTAGAAAATGCTGAAAACGATTTTCGATGTTAACACATTAGCACGTTTGCCAAACTGCGTTGGGTACAACACTCATTGGTCGTGGCAAATGGAACGAAGCTTTCAATATATGAGACCAGTTTGGAGGCCAATATATCATGATTTTAACTTTTTCTCCCATTCAACGATGCTGTCGAGTTCGGGTTATATTTAACCTACAGGCAGTTGTCTGTGGTTCACGTGTTTATAACCAACAATATACAACGGCAAACTAGTCCAAAAACTTTGCATGTTGGTTTGGCCAAATAGAAGACTCAGAATAACAACCAAACACAAGTTTTACAAACGTATTTAAGATTCTGTTTTTGTTTGCAGTCGCACCCACTACGGTTGCCACCACCTCTACAACTACTACCACGACACAACCTCCACGAACAGTAGCCTCTGGTAAGAAAAATTGCAACTCTTTAACGTTGATTTTAACTCCAACTTAACAACCGTAAAGTTTTCATTGCGTTAACCATTTGTTTTAAGATTGTTTTTTCTAAGCGGTAAGACATTTTAAAGGGTCGGCAAATATTTCATCCAAGTACTAACTGCCATTTCCCTTCTATAGTTATAGAAGTAGGATATATTCTGGAAATGAAACACTGTCTGTAAAACTATCTTTACAGTGAAACGTAAGTTATTGAAATCAATCAACGTTTCATGAAGTAATACCACAACGTCGCTTCACCTACTTAACTACACAGGCTCTGTTTATTTTAGAAACAACTAGGCAATGCCTACTGCTGCATACTGTTTGTAAAACGAGTCTGTGGTTATGTCCGAACTCACGACCCTTCTAACTTTGGCAAAAGATCAGTACCATACGTTCAGGCTTCGTTTTTAATGTTTAGCTTGTGGTCCGCAAAAAAATTTGTCCGCAATTAATTTAACTAATCTTTGTAAATAGCCGTATTTGTATAATTCTAAATAGAGGAATCAGGTGGCACTGTATAAAGACAAATTGTATTAAATTCTCGACAATCTTTCACACAGTCTTTGATTTGTACAGTGCTACTGATTTATCTTTTTTTTAATTTTTTTTTTTTTTTTTTTCTAAACAGGCCTAAAGAATAGCCATAGTCACCATTATACAGAAGTAGGCTATATTATAAAGTACAGATGGAAAATTTGAAGAACTTTCGGACCCTCAAAATCGTGTTCAATGTATACCTAACGCTGTGCGACCATAACCCGCCAATTCGTTTATTTTAGTTTGCAGAGATGGCAGGGAATACTGTCCGCAGCTTTATCGTCTCTGCACCGACACTAGCTATTCTGACGTGATGAGGCCTTGTGATCTGACTTGTAACCGATGTGGAAGGTAAACTTTCTGCTTGGAAGGCAGATTATGGATTCAGCTAACACGAATGTGTGCACTAACCCCGGCATACACTCATCTCTTTATGCGCATGCAAACTTCTATCCTTATAGTCACTGCATAAACGCCTACCGCTTTGCTTACGAACTTAATCTATTTATATTTATGAATGCGCGCTTTTATCATGTATTTTATTTGTTTTAGTTTCGTTCAACATAAGAGATCATAAACGGCAAACAGCTGCTGATCCTCGAGATTTTTATGCCCGATTTTAAAATATATAGTTTGCTCGCTTTTGAAAGATATTTTTTCTATTTTTTTCAGTTTGATTTAAACAGATATTTATGCTTGCCTTTAATTGTGTTTATGCCTTCTTTAGACACATATATGCTGGCCATGAGGATTAAAATAAACATAAATAACCACAGACGCATTTAGAAAATTTGAAATGCAAACAAAGTAAAATTTTTAAGGGTTTTAATGGCGTGCAAACAAAGTAAAATTTTTAAGGGTTTAAATGGCGCATCAAAAGTTCAAATGTCTGCCTATTAATATCAAATCATTTTACATTATTAACATCCACTCTTTTTTTATTATTAATATCCACTCATTTTTCATTATTAATATAAAGTCATTTTGCAACACTAATATGAAATAATTTTGCATGTGTTAGTAGGTAAGCATTTACTATAACTAACCTTTAAAATGTTTGTCACTTGAAACATAGCATGAGCTACCTACACCTTACTATTGCTAACATGGGAGAGTTGTACTTACCTTGCCTTTACGCCTTCCATTGTTTTCCTTTGCCTTTCTTTGCATGATAAAACCGACTGTAACTTGTCAATCAAACGAGATGTGCCAAAGTTGTTCTTTCTGTACAATATTTAACATGTTTGTTTTTCAATTTCTTGCCAATAAAACTACTTTTATTTATTACTGGTATAAACCTTATAACTTTATTCTTAACTTTCTAATCATGAGTGAAATAGTCAGTGGTGATTAATATGCATGAAAAAACTATGGTAGCAATAGTTTCAGAAAACATTGTCTATCTTCTATTAATCTGAAAGTGGAGATAAAAAATGCAAACCACTGGGTTAGCCTTTAATAGTTTAAAACAATTGTTGATTTGTAATTGGCATTTTTCTATTTGACAAAAAAAAATTCTAAGATTTTAAAACCAAATAAGTTTTCAATTCTAACAAAGGGAAGATAGATGCTAAAGGGTTTCTTTTCAACTGAATCAAAACTTATTTTCTTGAATATAAAAATCGCTGAATACACAAGAAAATCTGAAACGACAATACCAAGAAATAGATATTTATCACTTAGATTTTAATTCACGGAACATAATTATATTTATTCAACAAAGATGATTACAACGAATGTTGTAATGATTTATGGCGATTTAGTCATGATTTGACTGACATAAGTGTTTGAGAAATAGTTAACCTGACTGGAGTTATTTAAACAATAAATTAACTTGTTTAACATTTACCTTGATAATTATTTTTTACTGAAATGGTTTTTTATTTATTTAATATTATCTTCAAGTTTTAGGTATTTGATTTACAATGGCAATGATATATAGAAAATAACTTTACTTAGACTTGATTTTAAAGTGACCGACTACATTCATAGCTACAAAAAAACGTATTTACATTGGTAAAATGTTAGCAAGAATGACCAAAGATATTTAATAGTAAATCTTGAGTCTGTTTGATAAATTTACATGATAAATTAAACCGTTGCTAAAATAATGGTATTCAGCAAGAAACAATACAAAGTTTTACCTTCTTTAGGATTTCTCCGATAATATTTACTCAACCACCAACAACTACATCTACTACCACTACTACAACAACTATTGGTATTTGAAAACATATACAGTTTTTTTTATATAATAACTTATGGAAATTATTTTTTCATATAATTTAAGTAAGCATGTTTCATAGGAAATATTTTTTTCTCAAAATAAAAGCTTATGAAAAGATTTTTTTATATAATTAAGTAAGTATTTTTTAACTGAAATATTTTTGAATATGAAATAAATTCCTAAATCGTGTTTTAAGCAGTGCCTGAAGTTTGTGAAGATGAATTGCAAAACTGCGACACGATTGTCAGGTTCTGTGAAAATGAACAATACAGTCACATCACAAAGTTCTGCAAAAAGACTTGTGGAGTTTGTGGAAGTCCTAAGACAGGTAAAGTTGCTGTTGGAATTTAAAACAAATTTAATAACAACAGTACTAGTAAAACATCTAAATAGAAAAGCTAAGAGTCCCTTTTACAGACTGAGTAGCATACATGTTACAAGCACATTCACCGGACGATTCTTGCCGATGCCACTTGGCGAAATATAATTTTATTGGCCAATTTGAGATGAAATTTTTATAGAAAAATAAACTATTAAAACATTTAAATAGAGTAGCAAAGATTTCATTTCAGAGATTGACATGTCACTTTATAACTCGTCAAATGGTCGACTTCTAAACACAATGTCCTCATCATACGAGAATGTGGTCTGCTAAAAACTTTTTTTATAATTGTGTAGTTGGAAACGTTGTTGTTTTCTTTTATCAACTTTTTAGTACAAAAACGCGATGAATAGTTAATAGTACGGTACTCTAGCTATACAGTTTAATAGCGACTTTTCTTAGCAAAAAATCTTGACTTGGAAATTCTTGTTACCGGTACTTAAAATTTTTTTGTTTATATCGGTCTGCAAGCATCAAAAGGTTAAGAACCACTGTTTTAGAGTAAAAATAAATCCCTGCAATTCTTTCTAATCTAACACAATAATGTCACAACTTTAAAATAGTTCACCCATTTTAAACAGTTTAAATTTTAAAAACCCTTTCAGAATACACAATTATACCTTACGACGTCCAACTGAGGCTAAGCAGCATTGGAGAGATTGCGGTCTCGTGGCAAATGCCAGTTTCAAACATCCAAATTACCAAGTTTTTGGTCATTCTCACAAAAGATAGCACACGCCAAACATCCGAGTATTTCGTTTCTGTCGACAACAGAGACTATTCATACACCGTTAACCAGTTCACAGCAGGAGAAATATACACGGCTGAAGTTGTAACCATTGTGAATGATGTGCAACTGAAAACTTCCAAACCATCTCCACCACTGATTACAAGTAAGAAGACTTGGATAACCAAATAGTTCTATTTATCTAATTTTATGAATTAAAGCAAAATGCTGTTACTTCTAATTACCATCTAATTTGCGAATCGCTTGTGTTCTCAAATTATAGATCTAATCTAATTTTATCGAACGGAAAAGAATAAATTGTGATTTAAAGAATTTGATTGCAAATAATTGAGTGTAGTTCCGTTTTTTAAGTATTGTGTAATTCTAATCCTAATCCAATTCGAAAAATTAAAATAGTCTAATTCTTATTAAAATCTAACTTGGAAAAACTGAAATGATTCAATTTAAATTCTAATATAATTTTTAAAAGCAAAATAAACCTTGTCCGCAAGTAGGATGAATAAACGGCTAAATTTAAATTAGCTTCAAATAGTGTTTCCCAAAATTTCCTAAAAAAAGAGCTTGTTTAATCAATTTGATATGGATAATTTTGTATGCTATTTTTTGACAACTTTCTATAAACAGGGTAATTAAAATCAAAGCTAGTTTTGGGGTGGCAACACTAAAAGCTTGAGAAACAATGCTATAAACTCATTTTAACATATCTCGTGTGTTATTGGTATGTTTGCATTTAGCACGAGACAGGTGAAATTTATCAGTTTTGTTTTTTGAAAACTTCTTCTACATCAGATTAAAATGATTTAGCAACCAAACGAAAATTATAACAAGGAATTTATATAATCAAGAAAATTTTAAAATACTCTTTTAAAAACATTTTTTTGTAGTTTAAGTATTTAGACTGTTAGACACAATAGTATTAACAGCCTGTTTTTCCTTTAAAGAAAAAAAAATTAGAAAAAAATTCTAAACATGCAACACATGAAACACTGTTTTACAAAACACAGCTTTTCTTGGCAATAACTTGTTACATTAACCGAAAATTCTCTATTTTTCAGACCCACCGATTCCGTTTAACGTCAGATTAAATCCAACATCTCAAAGTCCGAGTTCAACAATCGAGGTCATGTGGATGATGCCGACGAGCGATTTTGTAATTTCCGGGTTTGAGATTGAGCTGAGTTCTTCGGATGGACAAGTCGAAATTAAGAATCAACAAACAAACATCCCGAGTCGAACTTATTCCTTTATTTTGAGGGGCTTGCTGCCTGGGGAGTTTTACAGAGCCATCGTACGAGCGCAAACATCGAGGAGTAAAAGTGTCCCCTCTGCGCCGTCACCACGGCAATCAACTGGTAAATTTTAGGCTAGCTTTGAAACTCTTGAATATTTTTTCACAGACTTATGCACTTTTTTTCTCTCATAACTAAGGTTCACCTTATATTCAGTATAAAAACCACAATATTTATTTTAGCTGGCTAATAGTTAGAATATAATATGCTCAGTGGCCTCTCAGGGGGGCGAGGCCACAGTTCAAAAAACCAAATTTTGAAAAACCTTGAACGTTGTTAACCTGTAGGTGAAAGATAATTCTGACGATGATACAACATGTTTAAATGGCTTATAGAAAATGAAAGTATATGTCTTCAAACGGTTTTATAGTTTTTTTTTACAATGTAATACTTTACATTATTCTAGGTTTGTAAATTTAATTTTTTGCTTAACATTTATGTGGTTGGTAGCATTTTAAATCAGCTTTTGATGGCAAAGTTAATTGGACTGTACTTTTAGGGGAGTAATATAATACACAATTAAAAGGTTGATTGAACTTACTATTAGTTTAGTAGGCCTAAGTTTAATTTAGTGTGTTTTTCCAGTTTGCGAGGATACATATAATAACTGTGATGCTTTGAGAGGACAGTGCAACGAAGAGAGCTATCGGACACTATTGCGTGAGCAATGTGCTTTAACATGTAATACATGTCCAAGTTTAAGGTATCTTGAAATAAAACCTATGCTTTGGTAGATATTAAGTTTGCACATAGCTACACTGCACATAGATCTGTAATGTAACTTGCTAATTAATTTTAAAGCCAAAAAGGTCAACCAAATCAAACTTATATAAAGACAATTTAATACCTGCTTGTATCATCATCAGTTAATGATCAGCATAAATAAAATTACTAAAACAATTAGGTATTGAAACGTCTTTATCAAAATGATGTTGATTTAGTCAACCTTTTTGGCTTCAAAATTCATTATAAAGCTATGCTTATACACCTTTTTTATTTTTGTTTGTCAGTTAGTTCATTTATTGGAATTTGAATAAGTAAATTTGGTAAATACACATAAACAACCAAACAAAGCTTTACTATATTATTGTGCATTATGTTTTATCATTATGCATGAGGTTTGAATATATTCAGTCACAATAAGTGATGACGATACAAGTCCATATTGAAATGTCTTATTTTTGAAATGATCACAAATTTGTTTAATCTATTTCACTTTGACATTTATTTTCAATCACTACAGATCCTTATATAGTGTAGCAAATTATGTGTCGTGTTTGCCAAAATTATAGTTATACTTGGCGTTTTCCAAATATAGTTATATTTTGCAGTAAAAATTGCCTATTACATTTAGATGAAATGAGCATGGAAAAGTAATTGCCTTACTACTAAGTTAAATTTTGTCTGTTATAGAACCTCATTCAAGGCATTTTATCCTTGTAATAAAAAACATTCTACCAAAATAATCATAAAATGGAATTGTTTAAATACGATTTTAAAGTGATCAATTTATCAGCAATAATTTTTACACGCTTTCTTGATATTTTGAGTAAAAAAACTCGCGATTTCATCCGAAACAAAATCACGCCATTACTATGCTCAATCAAGTAGAATAGATGTAGTTAAAACATTTAGTCAAGGTTAACATCTACTATTTTTTTAATTTACTTTTCAAAGTAGAATCGCTGCCAAAACCATGGCTACAATGCACAAGTAGTTTTGTCACAGGATTGGCGTATCGGATGATTACCGATACCACCATTTGTCATGCACAGCTACACATGACAATGTTAAACCTAAATAACTGGTTACTTTACCCATTAACTGATTTGCAATTTTGCTACAGGGGCCCACAAGTTACACCACTGACAATAGCTCGGCGTACAACGGCCACACAGACTACTACAGCAACAACAACAACAACACAACCTAGAACAACAACAAAAACAACAACCACACAACCTATCACAACTGTACAACCAGCAACAACTATACCACGTAGAATACCGATTACAAACCCAAGTATAACAACCCCAAAACCTAAAGGTTAGTAAATAAGTTTATATAATTGAAGTACATTTTAAGTTGCCAAGCTTTGTTGCTTTTTTTAAGAACAAACTTTGTATATTTGTAATGATTTTTGATGACAACACATCTGTCTTGCCTTCAACTAGTAAACAAACAGTGAAATCTTTATATTGAGTGTTTACAGACTTTCAGACTTTTTAGCAATAACTTATTACAACCTTGTAAAAGAAAAATAGAATAAAAAGATACGTTTTTTTACATTTAATGGTCCCAACTGAATAAATGATGGCATGAGTTATTGACGAAATGTTTGAAAACATAAAAACATGCCAAAATAGCAGGCTTATCGATATTTTTATTCTAATTTAATTATCAATTTTGACAAAACAATTTTTTCTAATTTCTCGCATTAAACTTCAATAATTTATCAGTGTGCAGGGATAAGTCATCCCTCTGCCGACGGTTTAACGGTACACGATTGTGCCAGGCCACGGACGCGCGATCGCGGAGGCTGCAGTTAACATGCCTGGCATCTTGCAATGCATGCGACAGGGAAGATGAACTAAAAGGTAAATAGGCCTAAATGCGTAAGTTGCAAAAGTTTCCCTAAATGCGTAAGTTGCAAAAGTATCATTACATTGTAAAACGTACTGGCCGTCCACAAAATGTGCTATAGGGCTACTTAAGGTCAACTTTTGCACAGTTTAATTGTCAAGTATTCGTTATGTCAATAGTAACTGAGATTTTTTCATTATAATGTACACATGTTAGCAAATTGTTTGGGCCATTTATTGCTGTGATTGTGGGCCCTGTAGGGTACATTAGGATTAATCCCTTCCCCAAACAAAATCGAGGTTAAATAATTCAATAAAAATATATTAGGATTCGCTATTCTGGATTTGTTATTCTAGATTCGAAACCTATTATTCTAGAATACTTTGGGATTCTACTTTGAACATCCCTAGTGAATACAGCAGAACTTCTTAGGATGAAACCAAGCCATACCATTTGTTTTTATGAAAAATACATTTAAATAGAGATTGACCGATATCACTTTTTTGGACTGATACCCGATTTTTATATATATACCTGGGAAATGTTCAAAACTTGAATTAATTAAAAAAAATTCCAACTATCATTTTAGTTTATATACCTTAATCCATTATTAAACTATTATTTAGCATATTAACTTGGTGTGATGCTAAAACCCAATTGTTTTTTTATCAAAAATGGGTAAGTTATTTTTTGTGCAGGAAAAATTACATCATATTTTCGTACTAAAATATCCGCCTACATTTACTGATACTGATATATCGGTAGAAGCCAAATATCGGTGTATCACTCCACAATTTGAACATAAGTTGAAAACACAAAACAGTATAAAAGCCGTGGTCATCACAATCAAGAACAGTTTAACAATTACCAAAAAATATGGCGCTGTCTAAACACATAACTTGAGCTGAAGATAAAATTAAAATTAAGATTATTTAACGGAAAAATATGGGGTTTAAAATACGTTTGGCCCCCAATAAGTTTAAATACATTTAAAGAGATAAACCATATTTTTTTAAGAAACCTGAAAGTGTATTACTATATAATTCTAACAACAAAACAGTATAAAGGCCATAGTCAACACAATCACAAATAGTTTAAAAAATTGTTGGACTATGGCGCTTTCTAAACACAACTTAACCTGCACAAGCAAATTCAAAGATTATTTAAAAGAAAAATCTAGTTTTTTTTAATGTAGGTAAAGCCCATTTTAGTTGCAAAATATTCTAGTTTTGTACCTGATCTCTGACTAACAGTCAGTGCGGTTGTTTTAATAAGATGCATAAAGTCTACACAATTAAAATTTAATGGCCGACAGGAACCTTTCTAATTGTGGTTTTAACCTGCGAACAAAAAAGGTTGCTCAACCCTGCTATGAAGCATAGGGCAACCTTAAAGCAAGCAATAAAAAATCTAAATATTAACAACAGAACATGATTTTGCCTTGCAGCAATTGTTGGAACTCCAAGGCCTCCAGTACCCAGGACTCCAGCCCCCACAACACGTGCTGGTGAGTTTATTCAACATTTACATTAGTTAAGAATGTTACTAATGAGAAACACTTTAAAATTCTAATTTTTTTTTGTCTGTTCAGTATCCGATAGAACAAGTGTCATTGTCATTATTTTAGTGGCTTTGCCATAATCGTTTGGAGAATAAGCAATAAATCTTTTACAACTTTAGTTTCCTTAAATTTTGATTTTAAATATTTAATGCTGTAACTAGTTAATACTCATTTGCTTTTCTAAAATGAAGATTTTATACCTATACAACTATAGTTTTTTTCTTTAGTGTTTTGTATAATTAATCCTGTATCTAGTCTAGTTAATACTCATTTGTTTTTTCTTAATGTAGAATTTATACATATGCTACTGTAAAAGTTGGCAACAAGAAAATAGATTTCTTAGATGTTGAAAGTTTTAACCAGTATTGTAAAAGCAGTTATTTGAAAAAATAACTTCAATTCTAGTCCGTGTTATTGTTATAACATTTCAATTTTCAAGTCATTTTTATCAAAAACAAATAATACATTTTTAATTAGTAAATTTGTAAGATCAGGAGTAAAATTTTGATCGACTAACAACAAAACGGTTGAGCAGAAAATGGTGTAAAAAACTAACCAAATAATACTGAAAAATAAAAAAAAAGAATGTTTTTATTCAAGTCATTTGTCCTAAAAGATTTGATTCAAATCAAGGTATTTTGCCCAAATACTGAAGTCAGGTCAAGCTATTTTGCCTATATTACTTCAGTCAGGTCAAGCCATTGCAAAAATAGGGACTTAAATGCAGTTAGGTCAAATAATTCTCACAAGTCATTGACTTGAGGCTTCACAACGGCGTTTCTCAACCGGTACGCTGCGGCGCAATGGTATGCCATGGAAGGCTGTTAGGTGCGCTGCGAGGGAAAGGAAAAAACATGTCTAAATAAGTCCAAAATTAATCGGATTAAGACTTTAATGGACAAAATAACGTTCTTAGCCTCAAAGGCTGGAAGTCCCTTTAAAGATATGCAACTATAAAACCCATATAATAAAAAATGCAGACAATTTAAGAGAAATATCGGTAATGATTTTAACTGTACATTACTAAATCAATTTATTGTTTAGTTGTGGTGCCAACAACTCCCGGAAAATGCGAGGATAGGTTTCCATCTACATGCAAATCCATTAAAGAGAGGAATGTTTGCGGGAGCTTTAAAGCGCTGAAAGACACTTGCCCGTTATCATGTGAAGTTTGTAAGTAAACAAAAACTCTGATCTACAAAATCCAATAGCATAAAGAGACTAGACCAGTGGCTTTCAAAATTTGCCTAAACAATGGTTTAAAACTGTTCATGGTCAGCATTAAAATATTAGCAGTGAGCCCATGAACATAAACCATTTTAATATTTTAATTCATTTTCTTTTTAACTGACAGTGCACAGAAATTATTGTGCCAACTATCAAACTTTTTAGAATTGTTTTACTATTTTAACATTGCAAGTAAATATAGCAAGTTAGTAATAAGGATTAAGCTTCGTAACAAGACTACAAACTGTTTGTTGGCCCCTCATACAAATGTTCGCAAAATATATAAGGTTGTTCTGAAACATACTTTTTTAAACAGGTAAACCGGAAAATGTCTAGGAAAAGCCTTTCAGAAAAATGTCTTCAACTTCAGAATTTTGTGATGATGATATCTTTTTCAAACCAGTGTCCACAAACTTGCAAAAAAGGCTGTGAAAATAATGAAACTACAATTTTTTCGACTTAGTTAGTAAACAACAATGAATGTATTTATATTAACAGCCAACAAAAATGTTTACAGACTTATATATATATATATCGAATGATGAGTGGATTGTATTCATTTGTATTCCTATAAATAGATAAATTCAAATGTACCAATACTGTATTACATTTGCTTATGTGTTGGTTGGTATACTGATGTTACTTTGGTATGAGTAGACCTTTACAGAACTGTACATACCTCAATCAATGCTTTGCCTTGGATTCATTGTTTACTGTACTTTTGTATCAATTTAAGCAAGTATAGTTTTGGTATTGTTTTTTCGGAAGTTCCTTACTTTAAGCTATGTGAAATAAACAAATACTAAATAAATTGTTGAACTAACTGTTGACCAACCAAAAAAAAACATTAAAAGAAGCATTAAATTTTTAATGTCAAAATTAAAGGGTAAGCGCCAAACTAAAAATATTGCACCAAAGTTTATCACAAGTTACCTTTAAAGGCCTCAATAAGCACAAACTAGCTTTTATCGAAACATTTTTTGGCACTGGTCTAGATTCTTATTTATAGTAACGAAACTAGTTGACAAAAATTAAATTGTTAGACAGAAATATGGGAGCATAAATATAAACTTAATTTGCACTACTGTAAATAAACGTTTTTAGTGATAAATCGTATTGTAATTTTTCAGATCCGGTTACAGTATTGCGAATGGTAGGATTCTAGACCAGCGCTCAAAAATATGGCAGGATCTTAGCCCAACGCCTATTTTTTTTTAGTTTTTGTCTTAAGGATTAATATCAAATCGACCTTTAACTGTAGATAGGTATTGTTAAATTGCGTGAATAGAAACTTGCTTTATTCAGCCATGATTTGCAATTAGAAACAGTCGCTGAGTTTTAGAAACAGTTAATCGTTTTCCCGCCTTCTTTTTAAGTCATAAAATGCTTAAATAAAATTTTAAAATATTTTTGTTTAATTTAAAACACTTAACATTTTTTCAAAAGATTCTCTTTTTGATAAAATTGTTTGATTATACAATTATAATAATAATAACATTATTAAGGTTAAAAGAGCTAAAAAAGGCCGTATACAGTATTTGAACCAAAATTACCTTAAAAAAATCGCAAAGTATTAAATTGGAACTAGCATAGACACACAAACAAATCACAAATTATATTAGAATTAGCAATATGCCTATATCTGTCAAATCATTGTCAGCTTCTTGCATTTAATCAAACATTATCCTAGCATTTTAAACTCACCGAGTAAAACACTGGTTATGGAAGTTAACAATCAAATCGCGTGTTGATTTACAATTTTTAGTTATCTGTAAAATTTCTCATAATATCCCTTATGATTGCCCGTGGAACGTTTTGATTGACTGTTACAAGGCTACACAGCAGGTATCAATGAATAATTTTTTTTACCAGGACGACTAGAAATTTTGAGTCTAAAACAACTAACCTTTGAAACTGGAGGTTATCGTTCGCCTTCGTGCGCAAATAGGCAACTGAAATCTTAGCTTAAATACATTCAAGGAGACAGTTATGTTTTACTTTTACCACTGCTATAATGCAGACTTCTACTTTGACCTGATGAAGCACGGTGGTGCCAAAGCCTGTGGAGAATTCAATACAATTTATCTTTACAAAGTGCCTCCTGATTACCCTGCTGCTGTACAGCACACTTGAGCTAACATTTCTAAAACCGACGATAAAACAACACGAAACGTATTTCGGTGTGTGTGCTTTATTTGCTGCATATAATTAAATGCAATTTATTTTTTTAATCTCTAATACCACTCGCAATTAACTCGTTTATAGCGAGAAAAAATCACGGAACCGGCGAAAATAGGCATTTCAGGGAAAGTTGTCATACCGCGAAATATGAAACAGAGACGAGAAAAAAAAATGCTTTTTTTTCTGCTGCTGCTTCAACTAGAAAAGGGAATTGAGGCAGTAGCAATGTACCAGCTGGTGAAAATTTGTTAAAAAAATTGACTAGTGGCCGATTAAGGCGCGTGGAAGAGTAACAAGGGTGCTGTAAGATAATTACGTCGATTTGCGGGCAATTAGAAAAATTCCAAACACGCATTTTTTGCGGTAGATTGCCCAATGCCCATGACAAATTAAAGATTGGCAAAAGGACGAGAATCACAGGTTGTCTTGCGTAGTTCAACCTGTGCGAGCTATATATATTAGCCCTTTCTAGCAATCGACAAATAATTGGTCCATAAAATATCGGCCGAATTTTCAGCAACACACAGATTATATAAGGGAAACTGGAAAATAAAGAATTTCAGAAGTTTTTTAAAGTTTATTTCTGTTTTCAGTTTGGAATTTTAGTAGGTGTGTCCGGTGGTGCATATGCAAGTTACCAGGACAAAATGTACAACCGAGTTTTACTAACACACAATCTGCTGTACATCTCTTCATATATCAACGAAAGCACGGGCCGAATTACAGTTTGTATGAAGCGCGAGAAAAAAATATAGAAAGGTTCTGATTTTACAACCGAAAAAAATCGGGGTTTTGAAAAACAAAGCGACGCTAAATCGTCCGGATCTCTACTAAAAAAAGAAAAAAAAAATGAAAAAAAAGTCGCTTTACAGCGTCAAAACGCGGCCATACCGGTCTGACACGAAATAAAGGGTTAGGCGTAAGCGGCACACAAAACGACGAGAGCTAAATATAAATGTATACTCTATAATACGGGTTTTTAGTCGAAAAAGGGGGACAACGAGAAACAAATAAGGGGCTTCGGGTGAATTGAGAAATTTTATCAAAAAAAATGAAAAAAAAATAAGTCACTGACCTTTTTATCGACCGAACACTAAAGACCGTTTTTGGCTTTAAATGGGTAAAAAAAAAGTATTTCAAACAACGTTTAATTTTCGGTTGGAACTGCTGTAATAATCGCAGGCGTTTCAACTAAGCGACCGAATAGCGTTTAGCGAAAAAAAAACAGCAAAGCGTTTTTATTTTGTGCAAAAACATCACTTGAGCTTCGAGAATATATCACGCCGCCTATGGCTGTGTGCAGGTAGAAAATGTGGGCTGGGGGTCGAACGTTAAAGTAAGTTTTCGCTTGGCACTTTGTACACACGGAACTTAGAGCTGGCTGCTACAAAAATCTCGAAAAAAATGCTTTGAAAAAACGGCTTTTTCTCCAACTGAATGGATAAAAAAGCCGGGTACAATTTGGAAATACACTTGTGTTCATCAAATTTTGAAACACCCTTTGTGTGCAATGCTTTTAACAAACAAAATATTGTAATGCTGAAATTGCGAAGAAAGGCATTTTTTTAAACGGGTGCAAACAGCTACCGACTAACATCGTAGAGTCCAGTCAACGCAGTTTTAAAGAAATTTTACCGGTCAATAAACCAGCGTTATTTTGCTGCAAGAGCGACGAAACACACAGGGTTAATTATGAACGCGGTTCGATAAACTACGGCGTGTTAATAGGACGGCCGAAGCATGCTACAAACGAAGCAAGCGCGAGAAAAGGAGAAACGCACTTTCTAAAGGGTAAATCGACACTAAACAGGTTGGTAATCTTTTCTGTAGGTTACCTATACGGTAATTCTGAAAAAAAATCATACTTAACAGCACTTTTAGCTTTTACACAGATTTTGGTACATCTATTACAATTTTTACAGTTGCTTTTGCAGATTTTAATTTTACCAAAAAACGGTACAATTTTTAGGGAGTTTAAGAATTGTCGTTTAAGGGCAACGACTTACCGCTAAAGGATGGAACAGACTTATTATATCCACAATTGGAAGCGCATAAGTTTTGTCGAGCAGCAGTGCTTTGATATGTTTACCGTCCTACAACGTTGTAAAGTCGCAATAACTTCGTTTCCTTAATCTTGACTAGATTACTTCTCAATTTGACACAAGTCATCATTACACTTGCCTTAAACACCGGGCATTTCGGCCTTTTCGCACCAAAGCCCGTGATTTAAATCGGCTAATCCCGGTATAGCCAAGTTAGGCAGAACAATTTCCACATATTTACGACTTTACAGCGCGCGTGTGACGTCACAAAGCCACTGCCGCTCTACGAGAAACGAAAAAAAAAAGAAAAAGGGGCGACGCGAGAGAACGCAACAGGAAAAAAGACACGATTTTTCGGGCGAAAACGGGAATTAGTAGCGGCACACACACGATTAACATAATATGGTCATTACTACTGGGATCGAGGCCAAAACACATCGGATATACAAAGTGCGGTCGCGCCCTAATCACTATACACAAGAACGACCGCAAAAAAACAAGGGGAAAACGCACACTTGGAATTGGCTAAGGCATCGTCGCATCTTCTACTTTACAAAGCTGGGAGAAAAGAAAATGGCGGCTCGCTTGGCCGCTGGATGGCACTGCAGGGCGATTTTTTTCTTGCAACAGGGGTCTGGAACGCGTTAGGTCTGGTTTTGGGGCTTCAAAGGGCGGTGGAGGTGATTTTCTTGACCCCACGGCGCTGGGCCAGAAGGGATGTACCCACTGGGTTCAGGTTTAGGGGCTTGTGAGAACGAGCGGCGCTGTGGGGTAAAATAAGGGTTCAGTTGAATATTGTTAGATACGTAAGTTTGGATGTGGGGTGTCTGGTAATATCGGATCAAAGCAGATACCGCTCATCATATAACAAATAATTTTTTTGGTATATTTCAGCAAGATTTGTGAATCATGGCAGCAATTCTACCATAAAAGGCAAATTTAAAAGTTTTTTAAAATTGTGTTTATTAAAACGAGATTATAAATATTTTTAAGGAGGTCTTTAATCTAAAGATGTTTTTTAACTAAAAATAATAAAAGTGTCATCAAGAATAAATTGTACACCTTAAAAGCACAGCAGGTGATAAGTTAAAACTATAGGTAAAAAATACCAAAAATATTAATAAAAAATAGTATGTTAACAGAAAAATAATAATAAATAAACATTCTTTTTAAAAAAAAATGATTTTCTTTTTTTTAACGAATTTTTTTTCTGTTTTTAAAAAGTTTATCAATAACTGTAAATGCAATAAAAATAAAAGTCGTTTGCACAAAACCATTTTTTCGTCTCACCTGAACATAGCCGACATTGCTCCCTTGACGAACTTGTAGTCTTTGCTCTGGTTCAGGTGGAACTCTGGCAGTTGGTCGGGACGAGCCACGAAAGCGTGCATTAGAACTTGGGAAGACGAGAGGCGACGGTTGGGATCCACGTGCAACATCCGACGAACCAAGTCCTGGAGGAATAAAGAAGAAAAGGATGAAAAAAAAACAGAAAAACAGAACACGAAAAACATTACATCATGGCATATGTCCCGAGACACGAAAACCTTTAAAAACCCTAACCCTATATTCAAACGTATAAGCGCAAATTAATAATGAATGTTAGAATCCACAGTCGGCATAATTAGTAATCGGTGATAGTGTTGTATTGCTAAATAAACACGTAATAAAAAAGACATTTATAACAACCCTATTAAATCAAAATCAAATTCAAAGACTATTCAAATACTATAGAAAAACAAAGAATTTTTATTAAAAAAATGTTTAATGCGCATAACAATTAAAAGAAACTTACAGACTTTAAAGACTAGCGGCAACCTGTCATATCAAAATCTACGAACTAAAATTGTTTTTGTGATAAATATTCTCCCACCTTTGCAATGTCCGAGACGCTCTTCCAATTTCCTCCTGACATATTGAACTTTCCAGCTTCGATCCTCTTCAATATATCAGTGGGCGTATCGTCGGGACCGTTGGCGAAAGGCGTGTATCCTGCCAGCATTGTGTAAAGAAGCACCCCAAGGCTCCATACGTCCACTGCCTCGTCGTAACCCTTCTTTTTCAGCACCTTAAAATATATGGTGGTTGATTTGGTGTTCGGCGTTTTTACGCACAAAAAAAAGTGGTTTGACATTTTCACGCAAAAAAATTTGGTGTTTGACGTTTTTACGCACAATAAATTTGGCGTTTGACGTTTTTTTACGCACAAAAATTAAATTTGGTGTTTGACGTTTTTACGCCGAAAAATTGGGTGTTTGACGTTTTTACGCACAAAAATAAAATAATAAATAAATATCAACTTTATATTATTTATCTAATGAAAACCCCAAAATTTGTCCACGTTTCCCTAAATCAGCGGTTCCAAAACTGGGGTCCGTGCAGCAGTTTCAGAGGGCCCGCAATGAGAATTAGTCTAAAAGTTTTTAAATATTAGGCTTTAGCGATGTTTTAAACATTATCTGTCATCAATATTAGTCTTTATTCATGCTTTATTATTCAAGAATATAGCGTGTTTTATGATGTCTCTCTGGCATCATAAAGCATCCATTATGCTGTACAACCTGCTGTCAGCGAATCGTTCGCATTAGTTATAAAGTTGTTACATTAGAAAAAATTGTGAATGCACTAGTGTACTACAAGAAACATGGGTCATCTGATCCTTGAATTTTTATAGGGCCGCGAAATATCAAAATAATTGCAAAGGGTCCACCGGCCAAGTTTATAGACAAGTTTGGGAACCGCTGCCTTCAAAAGGTCCACGTACCCCAGCTTAAAAAAAACGTCGAATAAACCACTCACCTCTGGCGCCACAAAGTTGGCAGTGTAGCATGGCGTCATCAGCAGTCCATTGTCATGACGTAGCTGCTTCGCGAAGCCGAAATCGCACACTCGGATCGACTCTGGGTTGCCTGTCTCGTCAGCGTACAAAACGTTGCTGGGTTTCAGGTCGCGGTGGACCACCTGAGGGGAAAGTCCCGGGAAGGAAACGATTGATAAAAAGAGAATTTTCGCGGAAGAACAGTTTCTATTTGTTGTAAGTTGGATTTTAGGGAAGAAACACTGGTTTAAATTAAATATTGATATTACTATATAAGTGTACTATCGAATCTGGTAGTTCGATCAAGGTTAAAAAAAACTTGTTTATGAAATAAACTGAAAGACATTGAAAGAAAATTTATTTGTTTTTAAAGACCGGAAATTGGATGACTCGTGTTTTTGAATATGTTACGCAAATAAAACAGTAGAAATGCCATGGTCAACACGATGACAAATAGTTTTACTACGTCATTTTCCTCGCACATAAATAAGGCTGCACATAAATTCAATTCAAAGAGTTTTTTGGGAAAAACGCAAGGTTTTTGAAAGATTTTATAAGCAAACGATAAAAGGCATTTGAAGGTAACACCACGGTTTTATAGATGGTTAAAAAATTAGGATTTTTTACTAGATTTAATAACGTTCAGCTCGTTTTCTTAAATTTCGCATTAGAGAAAAGAGTAATGATGGAAAATATTACGATATTTCGGCATTCCTGATTAGGTACGTCTTTTAGAGGATCCCCAAACTATTTTAAAAAAGTTGAGGTCACTTTACTCCGTTACGTTTTTATTGCCTGACCCGTTCTTGTGCAAATATAATCGACAAAAAATAAATTTTATATTTTTCAGTTTTCATTCAATTCATTCAAATACAAGAAAATACATTTTAAGATGTAACAACTTTGCGGCAATACTGTTTATATATGTTTGCCTAAAACAAGATTTTATTACCGGACAGTGGCGGATTCAGGATATTTGTTTTTAAGGTGAATTATTACGTGTCCCTGATGCCCAAAACAAAGTGTAAAACATATACGCGCAAAGCGCCACAATTTGGGGGCTAACATATAGTTAAAAGTTGACAAAAAATATAGTTCGACAGGCCCCGGACCACATTTGGCACGTGGGACTGAACCACGCTAAGACATATAACAGTCCTAGCCCACACAAATTTTAAAATAAAGTGCAATGAACGTACAAGCTCTCACGCGGCCCACAACTACATGATAACACTAAGCTATTCAAAAGTAACTCGCGGCCAACTAAAAAAGGCTCTGCGGCCCACATTTGGGCCGAGGCCCACAGTTTGCCGACCACTGTTTTATACATATAAAAGTTATGTGTTTATTTCTTACCCCGTTCTTGTGCAGATAATCGACGACCTTGGTGACAGTTTTAAGCACGGCACTAGCTTCCTTCTCAGTGAAGAACTTTTGTCTGAGAATCTTGTCGAGCAGTTCGCCCCCTTTCATCAGTTCAGTGACGAGGAACACATGTTGACCATCGTCGAAAACGTCCTGGAAAGTTTTGATAGTGATTGTATGAAATTTGTGGGATTGTGGAGCATAATGGTTGGAGGCTGCAGTAAGACGTAGTAGGAAGTTAGGAACATTAAAGGCAATGATGTAGGTGGCATTTTGTTAACGTTTCGAATATCTCTTTATTGATTTTAAACATCGTATCAAGCCAATACAGGGTAGGTAGTGTACCGCGATAAGAATCGAGGGATTGGATTTTGCTGCTTTTTGAGACAAATTTCGTACGAGCCACTGAGACGTATATTTTTTTATTTTTCAATGGACTAGTTTTTGAAAACGTATACTTTTTTTCTTTTTGAACTGACTAATTCGAAAAAATGTTTAAATTCAAAAAAATAATTTTGTCGGAACTAGTAGGTATAAAAGTTCGTAGTAAAAAAACACAGATGGTAATGTAACGCAAAGAAGTCAAACTGACAGGTTTCAGCTGCAGTAAAATAACAGACCCCTGATAAATACAGTCACATGTATGTTTAAAAGGTAACACAAAAACACCTAAAAACAACACAAAAAATAAGTCTTAATGCTCTTACCTTAAGAGTAATGATGTTGGGGTGCTGTCCATAGCGAAGAAGAATCTGAACCTCTTCCTCACAATCACGCTTGTTCTTGAATATGATCTGCAATCGAGAATGGTTATCAAAATGTTACGCCACAATACAGTGAAAATAAGTGAATAATATTGCAGATTGGTTAGGAAGAGTTTAAAAGAATTGCTCTAACACAGTGTTTCTTAGCCTTTTTTCGGCGTGACGTGAAAATTACGTGTAAATGTCAGTTAAAATTGAACAAATTACCATGTGGAATTACTACAATATTACATCAGCAAAAAAAAAATCATAAAGAATAAGTTGATTTATTTCACCTTAACAGCGTACTCCTTCTTTGTTGCTTTATGAATGCAACGTTTGCACACTGAGTAAGAACCAATGCCAATCTCCTCCTTTTCTTCGTACTCGTCGAAAAAACTCTTTGGTGATGAAGCCAGAGTCTGAATGGAAATATATTATTGTCAGATGGTTTTAAATGCTTGAAAAAACAGACAAATAAATTTATTAAAGACAAAAAAAATCAAAAAAAGATTTTCCACAGAGAAAAAACAGCATTTTATTTCTTTTTTTTAGCATATTTTTGGCAAAATATGTCAATAAAGTGGCAGTTATATTTTCCAGATTATATAAGACTGATTTCAAGGGAATTTTAGAAATTTGTTGTTTTTTAATGAAAAAATGGTGAATCTTCTTAAAAAAAATAATAAATTTCTGCTGTACCCTGTTGGTGAGCAGAGCGGTTCAGCTGTAATCCCTGTGAAAGTATTTTGTAGAGATAGACCGATATATCGGTATCAGTAAATTTCAGCCAATATTTTGTCATGAAAAAAATGGTATAGCTTTCTGTTATGAAAAAATGGTATAGCTTTTCAGAAAAAACAAACAATTTTCCTATTTTTGCCAAAAAAATATTCTTTCAGTATCATGCAATGTTAATTTGCAAAACAAGGGTTAAATAAATATAGGAATGGGTAGATAAACTGAAATGCTATTTGGACTTTAATTTGTATTAATTTAATTTATTACCATATCCCAGTTATACAAAAAAATTGATATCGGGTATCGTTTGGCAAAAACATAAAAAATTGGTTATCGGTATCGGCCTGAAAAGTGATATCAGTCGATCTCTAGTGTTTTGAACATAAGGCATAAAAGAATGTCTACAAAACGCTCTCTACAGGGGCTTTTAACTGTACCCTGTTGGTGAGCAAAGAACACAAAGAACATAATGTTGCATAAAAGAATTATAAAAAACGCCCTCTTTAGGGACTTTCAACTGTACCCTGTTGGTGAGCAGAGCGGTTCCGCTGTAATCCCTGTGCGACGAGTTAGCGGCGCTTTTCTGCGTTTCCTCAGCAACCTGCTTCACCTCCTTCTCCTGGTCGAGAGTCGGAGCGACAAACGAGAACCCTCGGAAAAGTTGTTGGGCTGCAGCACTCGCTGGAACTCCGGGAGAATCTGGATAAGAAGGAACATTTAATTAGGGTAGGAATACTGCAAGGCATTGTATCAATTGAAAAACAAACAGCAAGTTAACATTTATTACATTTAATATTCCAAACTAAAATGTATTTAATTAAAGCACTTTAATTGTTAAGTAAAATGTATAAGTTACTTGAATCCAAGTCAAGCAAAGACATTTGTTTAAACTAAATGACCCCAGTCAAGTCAAATCGTTTTGCCGAAAAGAGGTTCATGAAGTGATTACAACCCTGATCAAAGTGAAGGGATGTGTTAGATGTCAAATAGGAATTTGTTAGTGATAATTTTAAGCTAGAAAAACTTATGACAACAAGTTTTGTAACTCAATAATAAAATGTAATGATTTAATTTAAATGGAAAGTTTGTATTCAACGCTATTTCTTTTTCTGTACAAAAAGCAAGGACAAGAAGCAAAAGTCAAGTCACCGACAGACTCTTTTGTGCAGTAATGCGCATTGGCTACTGCTACACTTAAGGCCACTCTTCAGAGGTAGGCTTAAAACAAACGTTTGCAAAAAAGCAATTTTGGCCAGTTATTGTGTTTGGTTTGCTTGATTAAATAAACAAAAGTTTTTAATGGGTAAATAAACGTTTTTAGTTTGTAAAAAAGAGCTTTTAATATCAGAAAGAATTACTCACTAAATTTAATACGGGAAGAAGTTATTTTTTTTTCTAGACGTTACAACCGAAAAGTGTTAGAAAATATTTTTTGCCAGAATCTTTCGAACAAATTATTTTTACCTGTACTACGGAGTTAAATCTATATTTAATCACTAATGGATGTAAGAGTTCCCAAGTAACCTGGGAAAATAGCCAATATTTAGGCACTTCATGGAGCTATTTACCAAGCTAACAAATAATAAATCATGGAAGTAATAGAAAACTTTAAGACGGACAAAAATTGGCATTTTGGCATGTTTGAGTTGGACACCTCTGCTCTAACTCTACCTCTTGGTTCATTTCTGAACTATATTTATATATATAGAGCCACAAACTCTACCTCTTGGAGTACGTGATGTAAACTCAGTGTCGAAGTAAGCTGCGTCCTCAGCCCTAGTGGTAGCAGGTTTAAACGGAGGATCGAGATCTTTGCGAAGCAACTTGTTCCAATCAATGCTGGCGAAAAAAGCGTGACGCTTGATTTCTTCAACTCCGTCACTGCCACTGCCAAGTCTGCAAACAGTTGGAGTATTAAAGGATAGAGTAAACTGTGCATGGATATTTAATGTAGCTTGATAATGAATTACAAGCCAAAAAGGTCGAGTAGATCGACATCATCATTTACGAGCTTCTATCATCTTAGTTAATGTCTTGTATCATCTTCAGTTTATAGTGACATTAATTCATTATCAAGCTAAAGGACAGGTTGTTATTTTCAAACTTTTTTTAGTACGAGTTTAGTATGTGTTTCCACAACAGATTCTTGCCCTCCAACATAACACATAATGTTGGCGATAAAAGTTCTAAAATTTTTGCGAACAACAATCAGTCAGCAAGGTATAAAACTTTTAATGTAAATATGCATTTCGCCATATAAATCAATGGCATCATTAGTTTATCTACAGAAATAAATGGTATAAATATATTTACAATATTAAAAATGTAAACTAATTAAACAAAATACCTCCTAAACTGACATAAACTAAGACAAACTTTGTTTAACACCGATCACTAGGGCGATTATTTTTTGACTTGTTAAAAAAGTCAAAATTTTGTCAAAATTTACACGTTGGGTCAAAATTTGTCAAAATTTTTCAAGTCAAAATCTATTACAAATAAATCGTTTACAAAACTAAAAAAAAAACTTTAGTCAGCCTTATGAAATTGGCCGGTTAGTTGTTTTGAAATTTATCGTTCAATTTTATCAAAACAATTTAGTTTTGATTTATGTTCAAAGTCATTTTAACCGTATTATATCTTTATTAGAGCAATATACGGTATAAAAACGTGTGATTAACGACGCTTAGGTTATTAAATCGATGTATATTTAACAGGTCAAAATTTTGTCAAAATAAATTATTTTTAGGTCAAAATTTCCTATATTTTAGGTCAAAAAATAATAGCCCTACGGATCACTAAAGTAACATAAGAATAAAAAAAAAAAATGATGAGTGAAGCGGCCACTGACAGCCACTAGTAAAAACAGAAAAGCAAATCGAATGACGAGCAGACGGTGGAAAGGCCAAATAGATAATAAATTAGCAAGAAGACTTAACTCACAACCTCAAAACAGAACTGCATTTTTTGAGGAGCTAGACACCAGCAAGTTAAATGGATGTAAGGCTAAATGACTCGAACAAAACAGAGCCTCAATTAACATTCAAAAATTGATATAACTCCAAATTCTGTAGCTGTATTTTGTGGTGTGTTGTACACTCGATTTTGTGGTTGAGAGTTTTATGTATGTATGTGTAATTGTGTATGTATCTTTTACTATTTTTTAAACAAATTAACAAAAATGTTACCAACCTGTTTGCTGGGTTTCTTTTGAAAAGCATTCTCAGCAGACTTTGTGCTTCTGCACTAAGAAACTGGGGCATACCAAGCTTGGCTCTGCAAAAAATTTCAAAATTTAACAAAAATCGCATAACTGTGGAAGTTTTTTTCAAGATTGGTCTTTAGTGAATAAAATTAATTCATTTATCTCGCATATAAAACAATATACTTGCTATAGGTGTGTTTTTCTTATTTTTCAGTTGAGGTATCCGACAAGTGTAACAATTTTAAGCTTTTTTAGCCCAAGTATCGAAAAAATTTCTCCATGGTGGTTACAAAGGTAGGACATATTTAAAGGGTTGTTGTGGAAATAAAAAAAACTGTTTTACTCGATCAAAAAATTTTCGACTAAAAGTTTAAACCAAATTTTAAATAAAAAGTAAAAACAAACTAATCTCAAAAAGTGAAATGCTGGTATATGCTGATCCTTCATAAAGATCTTGTCTAAAAGATTTCATAGTTTTACCTGATATTTTTATGAAAGATTCATCAAAGGAAAACCAGCGGACAAAAACATTAAATATTTATTGGGCTATGTTTTTATTGCAGTCAAGACAGAAAGATTATCTTTACTGACTTCACTAGAATGTTTAATAAATAATTATACATCTACTAAAGCATTAAAATAAGTAAACAACAGTTAAAGGTAGCTGTATAATAGTATAAGCGCTTTATATTAAACAAGATATTTACAAAAAATAAATATTTTCCACTTTACTGAGACATTTCATATAAAATTGATAACATTCTAGTCCAATCACGGCCAAAATAGTTTACAAACAAAATTATGTCTTAAGCTTATTAGACAAAAATATTATCTTCACTGAATTCACTAGAATGTGAAATGAATTATACTACTAAAGCAATATGATGAGCAAACAACAGTTAACAATGTATTTCAGATAAGACTTATAACATTCTAGCCCAATCAGGGTGTGGTAAATTTGTGCTGTGCACTCTACTTTGTGTTATTTATGTTATTCATAGTAGTACGCTGAAAGCCATCACAAACTCACAAAATCTGTCAATTTTAATGATGCCAGCAGGGAAGGCTAGAAAAACAACTAGCCTGCGGTGGCATTCAAACTCACGACCTCGTGCCATACCAGGACCATCGCTTTACAAACTGAGCAACAAAGTTTCAGAAAGGAGCGAGTCGAGAAGCAACCATACGCCAAATTTCATACCGAACTCTATGTTTATTAGTGCATTTATTGTGTTGAAGGTTAATGTTTCCTTAAAACACAGTAAAAGCCTAGAAATCCCTAGGTCACCACGCAGGGTTTAAATAGTTTACGAAAAAAATTTCTTCAATCTTACTTTAAGATCTGTGTCATTGTGTCTTTCCTGTCTCTGCCTTGGAATGGAAGTTGGCCAGTGAGCATTTCATACTGAAATTAACAAAATAAGTTGTAGATTATAAGTATGGTAAAAAATATTAGAATAATGTGCGTATTAGCTGATGTTCATACAAGTGCGTATCCAAATGTCTTCATCTTTTTGGCTTTATTGTGATTATTAAGTTACATTACAGATATGTGATAGTGTACCCAAGAATGTCAAAATATTTATTCAGAACATCAAGCTTACAGACTCCAGCCATAGGACCAGAATAAGAACAACATCCACGTTGAAATAAACCACAGTTAGGAATAAGACCAAAAAAGGACTAATACCTAAAAGTCGTAGTACCGTCTAAATCAAAATAAGTCCTAAACAAGTCAGAATTAGACCTAAATGGCCAGAATCAGGCCTAAACAACACTTTACCTAACCCCAAACCTGATCCTTAAGTACATTACTAACTTTCCTAATAATTTCAATCCTAATCCATTTTCTAACCCCAGCCATTACCCAGCAATAACCCCAAACAGGGGCAAAAATCCGGTCCCAAAACAGCGGCGCCTTAACGACGGGGGTATTGGTTGCTTTTTAGGTCTTATTGTTTGTTTCCACATTCAAATTGCATTACTAGTATAAAAAAACAAAATAGTTCTATAAATAATTGAATTTACAAAACGCAAAATTTAAAATTATTCGCAAAAAGTTGATGTGCTTTTTTTCACATGTACAGGTTTTTATCAAATATGTGAAGTCCACTAACATTTACAAATAAAAAAATGACATTGGTAAAGCATAGGTTTCCCATCAGAAATATAAGCAAAAAAATACAAAAGAAAAATATTTTAACAAATAAAGAAATTAATGATTGGACTTGGGCAAAATCTTTAAATAACATTAAGCAGGAAAGCATTCAGGTTTAAAACGTTGTAGACTTTGTAAGGAAATTAGCTTGCAATATTTCCAGGAATTGTCAAATCATGTTCAACTGGCATTCCCAGAAATTACTGAGATGAACAGGCAAGATGAATAAACAGATCCAAAAAAACAAACAAGATTTTATAAGCATGGCTGGAGCTTTAAGTAGTTTAATTTATACATGTACTGAATACAAAAACGGTAAAAAAGTCAAACACTGTTCAATATTTATTTTGTAAAATACACAAACCAAATATAAAACAAATACTTTTGGTTGTAGACTTACATAGAAGTGGTCTATTAATAACAAAATGTTTCATCCATAGTTTTAAATTTAAATGTCCGGCGTGGCTGTAGCTATAAATGGACAGGCTGTTTGGACCACAAAGCATTAAAAATAAGCCATTAAGTAACTCCAATTAGTTCAGTCAGTAATCAAAACAAGCTAATTCAGACGACAAACAAGCTATTCTCCACAGCGTGACGTTTCTCCAAAGCATCAAGGGACCCACACATATATAGAGAGAAGGCCCACAACCCTCTGTAACATACTACAGAGCAATTGTCTTTGATGACTAAGTGTGTGGGAACACATACCAGTGTCATAAGATCTCAAGGGTTAAACAACAGGCGATAATTACTTCTCTAGACTACTTTAAACGCATATATTGCTGTTGCCTTTTGGAGGACAGTACCATACAGCGAAAAGACAATGGGCGCATTTGAAATAAATATAGATACCATGGGGAATTCCCAGTTTTCAGATCCTTTTTGTTGACAAAATGTTACAAAGGATATTCAATAGGCACATCCGGCTAATGTGACGTACGGATAGAAGTTAATAATAAGCGGGGATCTTGTTTCAAATTTTGAAAAGGACACCTCTAAATTGTTTTAAGTGGTTTTACTTTTAAGGGCAAATATACAGTATAGGCTAGATGTAGTTACAAAATCTGCGGTAAAACTTTACAATATGGCCCATACAAAAAAACAGAATTGGAAACAAATAACACAACCGAAAATAATAATCTTTGTTTTGTCCAATTTAAAACCTGAAATTTCTATCAGGTTTAGTGATACACGCTGTAAACTTACAAGTTATTCAATTAAGTCTATTTCCAAAAACATAGATTTTTTGTAAAATTCGGTGATGCAAGTTATGTATAAAGTAATCCCTTTAAAAAAAACGCCTGCAAGCCAACCATGTGACAGAAAACCAATTATTTAGCCACCATTGTTCCATATTCAGAACTAACCCAACAGGAAACTGCTTTATTTGAGGTTACAAGGCAAAAGGTCAAGCAGAACGACAAGAAATCAAGTGGCAATAAAATTGTTTTAAATACCATAAAATACATGACAATTGACAGCCCTTTGCCCTAAAAACAAAGAAATTTCCTATTTTTTACTTTAAAAAATTTTATTTGTGTTTTTTATAACTGACTTTGACTAACAGGTTCAGCATCATGCAAAACTAATAAACCAAAAAAAAAGTTTTAAAATCCTTATACGTTTTAAATCACATAAAAACTATGCAGTTTCAATGAATATATAACATAAATTCAAATCTGGCTAAAAAACTATCGCTTGGAAAATGACTGTGTCAAATATTTTAAATAGAGTTATGTTTGCATTGAAAAGCAGACTTAGGAAAGTCTGGACCAGAACATGGCTAATGCTGAATGTTTGTTTTGTATCAGAACTCTTAGGGCCGAATGCACCATCATGGATCAGATCAAACTAGGATCAGATCAAACTAAGATCAACTGATCCCAGTTTGATCTTTTGAGGCACTTGGTATGCACCAAACTACGATCAGTTGAGCCGCGCTTGATCCGATCAAAATCAATTATGGAAACGAGATTTCGGTACTTTCCCTGTTTAATTTTTGTTCTTACAGTCAGTAAATCATCAGTATAATACTGTTTTAATATTGTCTGCTAATAAAAAATAAAATATGCCCCGGTCAACCAATTTCACCGACTTTGAAAAGAATTTACTTGTCCAATTAATGGACAATTATAAAAATATTTTAGAGTGCAAAAAACAGACTGCGTAACAGCCGCTGCAAAAAATAAGGCATGGGAAAAACTTTGCCAGGCATTTAATGCCGAATCCACAAATGCAACAAGAAATATAGGGCAGCTTCAAGTTCTGTGGAAGAACTTCAAATCAAGGGCCAAAAAAGAATCGGCTTATGTCAGAAGGGAGCGTTTTCAGACAGCTGGAGGCCCGACACCTGCTGAAGATGCTCAGCTGCAAAAAGTTGAAGGTATAAATGGTATTTTATATCAAAAAGTAACTTCAACAAAACACACTAATATACCATTTGTTGTGTTAAAATCAACTCTATGTTGTAATTTGTTATTTAAAACTAAGTAAACGCACTTGACGTCGTTTATTGTTAGTTAGTTCATGTATCTTTACAAAGAAATCTGTTTAAAAATTTATTAAGTAATAGCTACCGTTAGCTAACAATACCTTGCTTTTGCTGTGATAGGAATATAGTTTGACTACCATATTTGGAATATTGGCCAACAATGACTTAGAACTTATTTTATAAAGAAACTAACTACCAATTTGTTTTGTATATATGGCAGCAATGATATCAGGTCAAATAAGCCCATTGAAAAACCCATTTGATGATGATGGAATACTTGACCTAACAGCATCTGACACTGGAGAACCAGTAACTATTCTTTACGTAGATCAAGGTATAAACTACATTACAAATTTAGTTAGTTATGTTATAGCTAGAAGTCTTAAATACAGATTTTAGTTAGTTGTCAAGTTTTACTTATAATGAACAATAATCAACTTTTTTTTGGAATAGATTTACAGCAAAGCAGTTCTACGTCAGTTCAAGACAGTCCGCCAGTCAAAAGAATGAAGCAATGTAAAAATAATGTCACCCAGAATGACATAAATGTATTAAAAAAGGCATTTCTAGAAACAGTTCTCAAACAAAAACAGGAAAGGCATAGTATCAAGATGAAAATTTTACAGCTTAAACTTGAAAAAGAACTCAGAAATCAAGCAGATGAGAATACAGATCACTAGGAATTGACAGCTATGATGAACATCGAAATTAGTTAACAGTTAAATTAACATTTTTAGGGTTGTTTTGTTATGTCAACTTGAGAAAAGTGATTATTGCTAGCAATTTTGGTTATATGTAAAATATTTATGGTATTCTTGTTTGTAAGGTGTAACCACTTACCCCAATATAATATTCATTATTCACACAATACTGGGCAATGACGTAAATTGTGGCCATGGCTAACAGTTAATGTGAATGATTTACTCACTGATTTCATTTGTTATCTATGGCCACAATTTACAGTTATGTTCTGACCCTGTATTGTTTTATCATTTTGTGGTCACAGCTTACAAATAAGAATACCATAAATATTTTACATAACAGAAATATTAATACTGTCTAATTGCATGCTGCAGTTTACTGCCTTTTTTAATAATCATCATGTTTTCAATATGTTTTCAGTTACTATTAAACAATTAAAAACAATTATCAATTATTTGTTGTCGAACAATATTTCCTGATGCACTTGAGGCTTCATCAGTAAAGTCATTGTTGGGCAGATCATAGATTTCATCGTCAGGCAGGCTTACATCCCCTCTTCTACGACAATAATTATGCAGACAAGCTGTTGCGATAATTATTGGTAAAGAATTCTCTAATTTTGTGCGAACTGGTATTGTTAAACAACGAAATCGTTGCTTCCACACTCCAAACATCCTTTCAACTATGTTTCTGGTTTTTATGTGTGCTTTATTATATAGTTTCTCTTTAATACTAACAGGATTGCGCAACGGGGTCATCATGTAAGCGCGGCAAGGATAACCACCATCACCAAGCAAAAGTCCTTTAAATATATTATGTTCGAGTTGATAACAGATTGAGCTGTTGTCAAAAATTCTGCTGTCATGTGTGGAGCCTGGCCATCTACATACAATGTTAGTAAACAACATATTCGGATCACAAATAGCTTGGAGATTTATAGAAAAATAACCCTTTCGATTTCTGTAAACTTCTGCATTTTCTCCTCCAGGTGAAACAATAGGAATATGTGTGCAATCTATACAACCAATTACTCCTGGAAATCCTGCAACTTCCTTAAAACTACATTTTACTTGGTTTAAGCTCTCTAGTTCAAGTGAAATAAAGTTCCTTTTTCTGGAAGCTAAAGCAATTGACACCCTGTGTATGATACGGCATGTGGTAGACTGGTGAATTCCTACAAGATCGCCATCACACCTCTGAAAGTGTCCAGTAGCATAATATCTTAAAGTGACAAGTAGCTGCAACATAGGGGGAATAAAACTGTTTCTTTTTGAATGATGCTCAAGGTCTAACGATATCATAGCCAATAAGTCAACCACGGATTCTTTACTCAGCCGGTACCTATTGTAAAACTGAATACTGTCATATTCTTCAAATGGATTGGACCTGTCAAGTATAACACTTTGCAATGGTCTTTCTATTTCCTCTATAACATCAATTGCATTCATATTAAGTATTTTCTAAAGCAAATATATCTGTAAATAAATAAACCAGATCACGTTTTAGGTCTGGATTCGTGTTTTATTTTGAGGTTTTGTGATTTTTTTAAAGGTTGGTGTGTTTTCAAAGTTACTTACATATTTTACTAGGTCCGCAATTCAAATGATTTAGGTGTCTAATGTCGATGAATAAAAAACGTAAAAATCATTTTATATGTTTCATAAATGACAGTTTAGTGTTAGTTTACTGTTTAAAAGTTTAGTACTTGTGATTAGATTTCAAAAATACATTATTAGTCAATGTTAAGTCATTTGATCCTGCACTTAAACCTGCACCACCGAAGGTTTAACTTTCGGATCAAATATGCGTGTTTGATCGTGGTTTGATCGGCGATCAGGTTTGGTGCATACCAAAATAAAGATGATCCTAGTTTGATCGCTGACTCAGCAATATTTGATCTGATCGGGCTTTGATCCGGGTTGGTGCATTCGGCCCTTAATGATTAGCTATTTAAAGCACAATGATGTCATTGTGGTTACTTCCAATTAATCAACTAACCGACTGCATTGGCCACACGTGTCATCAACTCCACATATTGGAAAACGCACACATGACCGATACGTGTGGGTTTATCATCTGCAATGTTTGCGCAGGGCTTTTCGGCACGCCCAGGTGTGGAAATGTTTAAGAGTCACAAGCCAATTCACACCCCCATTTTAAACCACCTACTTTTATGTTTTTCACAATTTGTAATTGAATCAAAGACTGTATCGAAAATCCCTTCAAACTATATGCATTTACCATAAAAAAGCTAACAAATTTGGTTTTAAAAATTTGGCAAAACAAAGGATGTATAAAAAGCATATCTTAAGTATATTTATGTAAATATAGCGCAAAAAGGTATTATATTAACAGTGATTGTAGCTAAACGTGTAACCCAGTACCTAAACAGAACATTGCAGTTAAAGAGGGTTTTTAAGGGTGTTATTTTTCACAAATATTCGTTTGACCAGGTTCATAACTATATATTTTTTTTATTTGGGCAGTCAAAGTATAGTAGAATATTGTAATAATAGATGCTAACTTTAAAATACAAAAGTATCCAAAAAGCATTTTATGACTCTATCAACGTTAAACTAAAATTGTTTTTTCATGTTTTTCAATCAATCTCTATGCTCTGCACACAATTAGTAATATTTTATATTTAGATATAATAAAAAGTATTAATGAATACAAAATATTGCAGACCATTGATGAAATGCTAAAATAAATTCAGTATCACATTGGAACTAAGGAGTTCCTATACTACACATGATGTTTTCTCTGATCTAATATAATCGGACTAAAAATACATTGTAAAACAGCAGACAACATACCATTAGGACACCAAATGACCACCAATCGGCCGAGTGTTCGTGGCCACGCCGGTTCACAACCTCCGGCGCCATATATTCCACGGTTCCGCAGAACGAGTAGGCCTTCTCCGAGCCGTCCAAAGATTCCTTGCTCAGACCAAAGTCGGTGAGAGCGATGTGGCCGTCAACATCCAGAAGAATGCTGTGGAAGTAAACATGATGTTGCTTTTATTCTTTAATTTGCACAAGGCCAGTTTTTTGTTCGTTTTTGTCAAGGTTTGCCGAACTGTTCGAAGCGGCAATGTTTTTAATGTAATTGGGTCGTACATGTTAAGCTAAAACCTTAATCAAGTGTAAATGTAATTTTTCGACTCTTGTTTTCAACAATGTCAAATGTAATCGACGTACATTTTCTCTCTTTCCCTTTCATATGTGTCTCTATTTTATGATGTCATTAGTCTTTAACGTCAGATGGAAAATAAGGGAATTGCCAAATTTCAGCCGGCCTTTTTAATTTTTTTGAATACGCCCCTGCCAGAGGCCCAAAAAAACAATACTACAACTGGACTGAACGAAATGCAGTTCTACTAAGTCAGGGGTTCTTAAACTGGGGTCCATGGACCCCTTGGGGGTCCGTGAACTAGTTTTAGGGGGTCCATGAAGGCCTAATTAAAGAACTAGTGTATACTTAAGTAATTATTTTTTCTAAGAAAACACTTAATTAAAAATTAAACGGTTTTGCACTGAATGTATAGTTAGACTCCATTTAACTTTTACATTTTTCGGACCGAAATAAACAGAGTTATGAAGTCTATTTGTATTGTGACGTCATATTATGACATCATTTTGAAGCATTTCTTGCCTACCGGGGTCCATGCAAAGCAAAAAAAAATTTTAGGGGTCCGGGGTAAAAAAAGTTTAAGAACCCCTGCACTAAGTTGACTTACTTGACAAAATAATCTATGTTTTTCATTTTAATTTTTTATCTGCTTGCCAAACAAATTTTATCTCCTTTTTCCATGCCAACCCAAAATACATCAACTTTAAAGACACTATTTATCTGGGTTTTTTTTATTTTACAGTTAAAAGAGTATTTGTTGTTTTTTAACAGTTTTTGTCAGACTTTGACAAAATGCTATTGGATTGCAAACCTGCATACTTTCAAAAAAAGAAAATTTTTTCAGCAGTATATATTCTTTTTATAAAAAAAAAAAATACTAATGTAGTTTGTTGATACTTAAGGCAGTTTGTAAAGCAATTGGCTACAATATTGCTAAATTCAAATACATTTAACTGAACTATAATTTTAGAAAAAACTGAAACAGAAATTTTATTATACCCACTCAACACTGCGTCATTTTAAATGTGTGTGGAACAACCCAAAAAGTGTAGTGCCAGATGGGTGTTTATTGAATTTTTAATTTGCAAAATTTGAAGAGTAGAACTAATAACTGAGTAACAATTATTTACCTCCAAATTAGTTACAAGCCAGTATTTACACTTTAAAAGGCGCTGCATTAGATAAATTGTTTTTGATAATTCCGAAATTTGAATATTGTGCTAGTGAAAGAGGAAGTTGATCATTTATTCAGTTTGCTATTTTTAGTTTTTCAATTCAAAATGACTTATGATACAGGAAAACAAATGTTTTTTAAGCAAACACTAAAGGGTAAAAAACTCCTTATTTAAACTGTTTTACAGTTATGAACTAAAATTAAAGCAGTAGAAAATATTCTATACTAGCAAGCCAATGGGAGCATAAAAATTACATTGTCACTTACTCTTTTATGAGCATAAAGCTAAATTGTGCAAAACATATATATATATATTATATATATATTTATGAAAATTGGGTGAATATTACAATACCAAAATCACAAATGTTACTGATGTTATGTGTGGGTTGGCAACATTTTCCCATAGAATTTCAATTGTCCACTTGGTGAGCACACAGACACAACATTTTGGGCGTAGGAATGTTAATGTTTGCTTTGGCATACTGCTTATGACTTAATCTGACAATAGATGTCTCAAACTAGATCAATTTCCAGTTAAAACTCAGCTTTTGTTGCAAAACTGGCTTTGTAAGTAGGTTAAGTCTAACTTTTTTGGTTTTTAACCTTTGGTCATGATACAGTCGACAAAACTAGGTGCATAGCAAGACATTTCATTTGCGGACAAACAAACTACAAATTGGCCACATTTATGGCAAAACCACGTATTTGTGTTTAAATGTGTACAAGCTAAATAGCAAGAATAGGCATTTTCGTGAATTATCTTTAACTTAAATATTTTTTTCTGAAAATGTCCTTCAGTTTGTTGGACAAATACCGAAATCTTTCAAGTTTTGCATTATAATGTAAGGGACAACTAAGGTTTAATCAATGTATATTTGACAATGTAAAACAAATAAAGGTGTGGCATATAAATAAGTCAGCAAAGTTGCTGTATTTATTTAAAATATAACTGATTTTTAAAAACAATGTACAAGCATAATGTACAATGTACAAGCATAATGTACAATGTACAAGCATAATGTACAATGTACAAGCATAATGTACAATGTACAAGCATAATGTACAATGTACAAGCATAATGTACAATGTACAAGCATAATGTACAATGTACAAGCATAATGTACAATGTACAAGCATAATGTACAACGTACAAGAATAATATACAATGTACAAGCATAATGTACAATGTACAAGCATAAGACTTGTTTAGACAAGAAAGTGTGGTGCCTACGTTATGACTTCCTGGATTTAAACGCTACATGACTATGTTGCCCCGGACATGCAAAATACCCTGGTAAAGCAGCACTCGTCAATGATTATGACAAGGACATGAGATGATTGCATGGTTTTAAACTGAAAATAGTAAAGAATGAAACCATGCAATGACTTATAAGCTGATTTGGGTTGCTGCTGCAAATTGGAGTCCTAATTTGGGCGGCCCAGGAAAATATAGAACAAAGTTGAAATGATTTGGTAGTTTTACAAAATATACAGCTGATATTTCTTTAGACACAAGCGCATGTAAAACTCACACACCAGGATGGGGAAATCGACTGAGCATTGTGGCACAAAACAATTGCACAGTTATACTGCCTTCAAACAGCAATACACTTGCGTTTAAAGAGCTTTTCTGTGTGATTGTGATGGTTTTAACAGTTGGCCGCAAACTGAACATTTTTGTTTTTCTGGCGATTGCAAATCCTAATTCAATATAACCCTCTAAATGCCTAATAAACAAGAGCTTCCCTGAGTAATTTTCCCCTGGCAAGTTACAAAAACCTTTTTTTACTTGTAAATTTGAAAAAGTATGTTTACTTACTGGTCAACAAACTTGTGATGTTGGTAAGTTTAGTTAGTGTCCAGAGCATGGCATACTTTTAAATATAACAGATTAGCCATAGTGACAACATAATGCAGTGTAATTATAAGCTTAAACACATGAACACTGTGGTGATCACGTCAGACAGAGATACATTAATTTAAAAGAACTATTTAAAAACTAGAAAATCATGAATCATAACAATTGAAATTTTTTAAAAATAAAATTAACAGACCATCTTTTTCTACTTTACAACAATCAGTCAATTTACTTAAGCTGCACCAAAAATGACAATCTATTACTAAACATCTTAAAAAACTCCACACTAGTCCACAGTCATGTCTAACTCTGGCATAATTTCTGATTTTGTTGAGTTCAGAGTTATACGTTAACTAAAATAAAGTGGATATTTAGCAATTCACTCCAAGTTTTTCACCCACCCACAAAAGAAATATTACACCATGTGGTATTCCACCATAATCAGTTTGTGGCCATATCTGTTGCAAAATTGTAACTGCTCTTACGCACGTCAGACTCTGGAGTTAGGTAGTCTTACTCAAGGCTTAAGTTCGACTCCAGCAAAACAATGCAAAACACACATACATATGTTCATTAACAACTGTGATCTAGCACCTCGGAAGATGCTCTTTGACCAACGATTACGGCTTCCGTATCATTAGTGCACCGAAATCCATCGCAGGCTAACCGAATCTGCTGATCAATTGTGCAAGCAGGGCAGGCTACAAAAACAACCAGCCTGCAGTAAGGAATGAAATTACGACCACGGCCATGCCAAGACTGTCGTTCTACCAACTGAGCCAAAACAGGCTCGGAGAGGAACCATACTCCAATGCTTGCTACATTCTGTTAGTACAAGTAACTTAACTTTGAAGCAAAACAAAACAACCCTGTTCTGTTAAGTTCAAAGCCCCGAGTCAGACTCCACAGCCCTGGTTTAAACACACAAAAGAAAAACTCTTACTTTTCCGGCTTGAGATCCCTGTAAATGATGCCGAGTGAATGAAGATGATCAAGTGCAAGAGCCAGCTCAGCGAGGTAAAACTTCACATCGTCCTCGGTGAACATTAGCTCCTTAGATAGGCGAGTGAAAAGATCGCCGCCGCGCAAGAATGCAAGCACCATGTAAAGGTTTCCATCAGTTTGAAATGCTTTAAAATAATTTTAAAAGGGTTAAGCTTTGGTTAGGGATGTTCAAAGTAGAATACCAAGGTATTCTAGAATAATAGGTTTTGAATCTAGAATAATGAATCCAGAATATCGAATCCTAGTATAATTTTATTAAATTATTTAACCTCGATTTTGTTTGGGGAAGGGATTTTTTGCTAACATGTGTACATTATACTAAAAAAAATCTCCCATATGTTTAACATTCTTAACAACTGTCATTTGAAGCAGTTGTGTAAACTGCAATATGTCCACTGTCCAGGTTGTTTCCAAAACGTATGTTTGCCAATAGTGAGTACAATGCAACACTGAATACAGAACTCTTTAGCAATTCGGTCCTGTTTTTAAAAGCATTGTTGGGTTTTTGTGCTTTTGTGCTTCTTTTTTTGACTAAAATGATCTCTTATGCAGTCAAATAATGTACTGCAAAGAATAAGTTACTATTGACATAACGAATACTTGACAATTACGCTGTGCATTACTGTATAACCTCGCTGAATATTGGCCTAAAGTTGACCTTAAGTAACCCCATAGCGCATTTGGTTACATCCAGCACCTCTTGCAACGTAATGTTACGTTTGCAACTTAACGCATTTAGGGAAATTGGGAACTTCCCACCTGAAATTACACGTTAGTCGCTCGCCCAATAATGCTTGATTGACACCTAATTGTTAGACGAACGTTATCGCAAGACGCAAGTAATTGGTCGCCCAAAAAACGCTGACACTGCACTACCAGGTTAATTTAAAGCAAGCACTGTAAATTGGTCGCCGCAACTAGAGGCAACTTACCACTCGCGTTTGTACAATTAGGTGCAACAATCGGCCTTGAAACATTAAATTATATCGGTTCCAATTACCCGAAATAAACGGCAGAATTGGATTCGAATCTCATCTGGATTCGAATCCAAGGATTCGATATTCTACTTTGAACATCCCTAGCTTTGGTAAGCTAATCTGTACATTACTTTAATGCAGGGGTGGGCAAACTTTGAGTCGAGAGCCAACACAATGTGAAAAAATGCAAACAATAATGTTGTTTGAATGTGCAGATTTTAGCCTGGGAAGATTTGCTCAAAGCAGATTAGGTGCATGATAACAATTTGAAAACACCATATAAAGCAGGGGTGGGCAACTTTTTCTAGTCGCAGGCCAAAACCAAACTAAAAAAGGTCTCTGCAGGCCGTTATATGTTAGCTGTGTATACTTTACGCATCTTATTGTCATCGCAACGTCAATTAATCAAGGATAAAACCAGGATGTTTTGCAATTTACACTCGATGGAGGAACATGATTAACGCAAAGCACAAAAAAATATTTGCTTTTTCGTAGTTTAAATAGCTAGAAATTATGAGATATAGATATCGCTCTGTGTCCAGTTTGTAAAATAGGTCGCGGGCCGGATGATTTGCGTTGGCAGGCCGGATCTGGCCCGTGGGCCGTAAGTTGCCCACCCCTGATATAAAGATTTCCAACAGTTTGAAATGCTTTAGGAATATGTTGCTTTGGTAGGTCAACGTATACATACATTACTTTAGTGCAGTGTTTCTTAAGGTAAACTAAAGAAACCACAGGTTGTCAAACAATCTCGCGCTAAAATCTTAGTCAAAATGCATTGAAAGATTTAAATGAGCTTTTTTATTATGTCTGAATTGCATTCCAAGGTTATTTTTTATTCCAAAAATGAAGCCTTAAATTTTAGATTTAAACGGCACTGTCTTTTTATGCAATGTCATTACAGTTGTCCTTCAATATTCTTTTAAAAAACTCAACCTAAGATCTATTCCTATTTAATGTAATAGTTTTGACATTTAATATTCAAGTTATAGAACCAATGTTTTCTTTGAATGTTGAAATTTAATAAATAGTTATAAACACTAGTGTTATTGGGCTGGTTTTGATTTTTTAAACATTTAAAAACTATCAACCAATTAATTATCTTGTACCATAGAACACTTTCACAATGAAGGGATGATTGACATCTACGAGGATGTTACGTTCCATCTTGGTACGAACACGATCACGGACCTTGAGCTTCGCTTTTTTCAGAACCTTCATGGCGTACAGCTGCCCACGGTCATTGCCTGAAGATGATTAAACATTTGATTAATTAAATGCCAGGATCCCATTTTTAGTTCCATGTTGTACTCAAATAGCATTTTGCAAACATTGTGTATAAAACAAAAAAATGGTTAAAATGCTATCTATGTTTGTACATTCATTCCATGTCTGATACAAGGTCCAGTACTCCAGTCTCAAGATTTATGCGTTGGCAAAATGCTTTTCTATATGGTTTTGACATTCATTCTTTGTCTAACTACAACCTTCAACCATTGTCTTAAAATTTATTCGAAATGTTGGCAAAGTGCTACCGACTTCTTTATGGGTTTTAATATTCATTCTATGTCTCACTACAACCTCAAGCCATTATCAACTTGTTCGAAATGTTACGAGAATGCTGACTACTTTTGTATTGGCTTGATGTTCATACTACATTTTACTAGAACCTCCAGGCTCAGTCATTATCTTAAGATTTATTTCAAAATTCTATTAACTTCTCTATGGGATATATGTTTTACGTCTAATATACCATTGAGCCATTTTGCTCTCTGTCATTTCTAATGTCCGAATCTGACTTTTTACAGTTTTTTCAATGTTGTGTGTCAGATGCTGTTATGCAAGTTAGAAACAAACCTGAAACTTCAAGACTCTTCAAATTCATTCAAGACTAAAGGTTAAATCACTTGAAAGGGTGAGTGACTATAACTGCTTAGATGAGCTCTACTGTTTAGATCAAGAAACAAAACTCTGTGGAATAGCTTTTGAAAAACGCTATGTAAAAACAGGTACAATAAGATAAATTATAAAATTCTTTATTAAACTGTAGTAACCCCATTTTTCTTGTAATAAAACAACTAAACAAAGTTGTAACATGAACCAGCTATTATGGAGGAAATTTATGCATTTTGCATTCAGAATGGCATTCTGTTTGTGATTCTAAACATAGACTGCAATAACAACATAATGGGGGAGTGGCCAGAACAACAAACTACCACAATTTACTAAAGCCATTATTTTCAAGGGTTTAAAAGCAGGGAACTATGACAAAAAGATTGTTTTTATACTTCCACCAAAAGAAAGTTTTTTGGAATACCATGAAAAATGTTGTATTGTGTTCTCAGTCAAATATTTAAACTACAACTGTAAAAGTAAGGGACACAGTTCATTAGAATATCTTTACATAAAGTTTATTTTATAACAGAGAAATGCTCCATTCATTAGCTTTATGTAAGATAGATAGATTTTATTTTTTGGAAAATCTTACACAATGTTTTGTATTGTAAAATTGAAATTAATATGTCGCAGTTCATCTTAGCAATATAAAGGGTAAACCGTTTATTTTAAAGCAATAGGTTAAGTCAGCATTTTCTAACATGGGTTGTGAACTCTCAGAGGTTACCATTTAGGGGTAATGAGTAATCCTATATCGATTCAAACAAAGTTTTAAATCTATTAATTTGGAGCATAATGGTTTGAGGTTGTACCAACTAAGACATAAAGAATATCAAAGCTGATACATAACAGAAGTGGGTATAATTTTGAACGTTTTGAATGTTTAAATCTTTACATGAATAACCTAGTAAGAACATCAAAGCATATGCAGAAGTAGGTATAATTTTAAATGTTTCGATTAACTCTTTATATTTTATTAATGAATGGCAAAGCCAAAAGATGCGAGTGAATCGACATCCTCTTGATAAAGACGTTTCGATACATACTTGTATCATCAGTTATTGTGACCGCAGTTAATCAAAATTAACTTATGAAGGTGGAGTGCAATTCCATCATTTTGAGTTACTCATCGTTTAATGCAATAATTAGCATTTTCAGGTGTTGCTCAACCAGTTTGGCTTTAACATTCATTATATCAAGCTACATTATGGATCTGTGCATGGCATTCTATAAATTTATATTTCATTTTTGTGAATTTCAACATGCGAACGAAAAAACAACTAATAATACCGTGATTTGCAAATTACTTAAACAAAACGTGTAGAAACAGAGAATGAAAACTGTTCTGTTGAACATTTAATCAAAAAGGTTCGCAAAAAGTTTAAAAAAATAATTAAAACGGGTAGGCCTTAATAGTTAAGAAAAGTTTAACTTACCAGTGATTTTACGAACTAGGAACACTTTGCCAAAAGAACCCTGGCCAAGAACTTTGAGCAACTCGAACTGACCGGGGTCGGCCTTCTCGCATCCCTTTCTAGTGTGTTCCTTAATCTCGATTTCCTGCATAGGTTCATCCTAGTGACAAAAACAAATGTGTCAGCAAATGATAAAGCCGCCAGTAAAAAATCTATTCATAGGATAAAAAGGCAGTCTGTTTGAGGTTTGAACTCGAGGCCTCATATCCGAACTGTCACTGTGCTGAATGAGCTATGCTGTTTCCGTTATTAGGCAAGTGTTTCAGTAGTATTTATTAAACAGCTATTTTGATCTTGTTTTCGGATCTTCACGGCAAATCGACCAAGTTAACAATGTCTTCTGGGTAAAAAACAAAAAGACCTTTTCATGAATACATTGTTAGAAAATGAATCTACAGTACGATATCCTGTGTGCTGTGTTTGACTTGCCTCTTGATCAGGACTGAAAACAGACTCAATCACAGTTATAGAATAATGTGTTTTAATCTTAAACTAAGAAAACAAAAAAATGTTATTTTCGGGAACTTCTTGACAGACTTTCTGGTAAATATTAGAATCCGTGTTGATCGCCAAACAGTAATTTTATTATAAAAAGTACCCATGGCTTAATTTATTACCAAAAATATAAATGATAAAAAGTTTACCTTAATCTCTACAGAGTCAACAGCCATATCATCTTCTTGCTGTAAAATACAAAATAGAGTCTGTTAGACTACGCACAGGCGCCAAACGTGGGTGTGCAGAGCGTTTTTAGACGCCCTAGATTTCTCGTATGGCGCCAAAACGCCCTAGAATTCGTCCAAGTTTTCAATTAAAGTGCAAATTAATTTCTTTAGAACAGTCTTAGTTAACCAAAAGTAATTCAAATTTTCCAGAATTGCCACAAATAGACAAGGCCACAGAATCCCCCAGACTATGTTTTTTTATGTTTTATGTCATTTTTTCCAAATTATTGCTACAATTTGCCCATTTCAAAGGAAACTTTGCACTGTCTAGAAAATAACGGTCTGAAAATTTGAAAGTTCGGCGCCTATGACTATATGTATATTTGTCATTGTCATCATTTTATAAAACTGTTTTTGTTAATTGGATTTATAAGGAAACCTATCCCTACACCTGTGGCTAATAGGCACATCCACATTATATCATATGTTACTTTATACCAACTTGTTAAGGATAAAGTCAAAGGTTAAGAAAAAAATATGATTTATATAAAAATTCACCAATCAGTAAATCACTTCACAATAATTTGCAAAAATCCTTATCCTAACTTTCTCCGATGTCAATGTTCAACAAAATTATAAACTGTGTAATTTTGGAGTTCAATTCCAGTTTTAAAAGCCAGGTGACTGGTAATATTAAACTAGATTTATTTTTTTAACCATGGTATTTATGTGAAAAATTGAAACAAGAGAGACGTCTGTAGTTTCCATGGGTCCAGTGCAAACTGTTTAGGAGACCCTGGTAGTGATTAAATTTGTGTTTAGAAACTTCAAATAAAAAATAATATTAAAAATAGAAGAGTTCAGTTTTCTTTTTTTTTTATTGTAAATTTAACATTGTCTACTATAAAACCTATTTAGCACCCAAAAGGTCAAGGTTAATGACTTTATTTTTGCCCAGTGTTTTTTATTTTATATTCATCATAGTAGTAAAGAAGTTAGGGTCAAGAAAACCAATTCAGCATCTGAAAGTTTCAACTGTACAATTTCAATAATTTGGGGGTTAATTTTTTATTACATAGGCTTTAAAGTCAAGTAAAGATGAATACACTTTGCTATCATTATTCTTTTCATCATAGTAGTAAAGAAGTTAAGGCCATGAAATATTCAGTATCTGAAAGTTAATTTTGGGGTTAATTTTTTAAAGGGCTTTAAAGTCAAGTAAAGATGAATGCACTTTGTTAATAATTCTTGACGAAGGGTAATTCCTATATACATATCCCCACAAAATTTGATAGCCTTCAAAGTCAGTTAACTTTAAACCAGTCTTAGCTTTATTTTTCAAAGGTTAATACTCACACACACCTCCTCTGTAAGGGGCTGGGTGTTGACTTGGTCGACGAACAAGCCATTTGCGAACGGTGCCAGCGGCATATTGATTGGATTGACGCAATACGATTTGATTCAATCAATCACATGCGATTAGCACACCACCACACGCTGAACACTAATAAACAGTAACGAAGCACCTGCGTTTAACCTAACAGCTGCAACAAAAAACTTACGAGGACCCTTAAAGAATAAAAACACAGTAAAGAACCAGTCTGCATTCCATGGCAGGTGCACACTCAATATTTTTTTAAGAGATGTGTACACCCCTGAATTGGGCGCTGGTCTAGAATCCTACCACATTTATTTTACCAGTAACAAAACGAGATGTCACAGTTGAAATTGCAAGGAAGGCATACATATGTAAGAATAAATATAATAATATCACTTGACCCACCCAAACCCAAATATTGTTAGCAATATAAATCCCGGACGAAAATGTGGTATGATTCTAGATCAGCGCCCTGAATTGGTCCAAAACTTTAAAAAAAGACAAATTTGGGTAGGACCTGTACACCTTAAAATTTGGTGCGGCCTTCAATGCAGACTCGGTAATGACTGAAAGTTCACCTGGAATTTCGCAACCTATTGGAGTATATTGCTTTTAAAATGCAGTATTTTTTATGGCTATGTCCAATAGTTTATCTTGTTTTTCTGTTTATTAAACTGCTTTGCTTAATTCTCAGTTAAAGGTTATAATACAAACAGCATAGGGGATGGCAAGAAATTAGGAAAAATAAAACTGCTTTATAAGATTTTAGGAAAAGGAATATTAAGACAAATGTGAGCTTAATCAATTAATTGCTATATAAAAATATGACCAAAAGGCACTTTATAGTCGACTATAAGCAATTTCTAAATATTTTAAACAAAAAATAGTCAGTTTTAATCTGCAGGATAGGTCAGGCTGCGTACAGGATAGGTCAGGCTGCGTATGGCACTTTCCACCAAGATCTCAGGTGTGCAGCCACAAACTTTCAAGTGTGTATTTTTGCTATCAAGGATTTTTGGACACATGAGGTTTGAAATGTTCAGCCTTTCTTAGAAAATTTAACTTCTCTTAGAAATTATTATGTGCGATTTACCTAATTGGTTGTGCCTGCAAATTTTTTTTTAAATGTCTGGTGTGCAATTAACTGGGTTAAATTTAATTTAGGCACCTTTTATTTGGGTTTAAAATGTTCCAGGAAAAAGATTATACAATATTCCTAGATGTAGTATAAATTTTTCAGCACATTAATTGGTGACATGAGAATTATCAGAGCACTAAGTATAAAAATATCTAGCAAGACTGGCCGTTGGGCTTCAATGAGTTTGAAATAAGCCCATTCGTTAAGGTTTTGAACTGACAAATTTGGTCTAAATTTCTTAACAATTTAAAAAACGAATTCATAAACTAAATTAGTGGTAAAATTCCATAATATATACAGGAAGATGCGTTATAACAACAATGTACTTTAATATAAGTGAAACCGCATAATCGCCCATAATTAAATCAATTGAGAATTACTATAAATGGCGCCATTTTTATCGGATTACATCATTATTTTATAATGATCAAATATTTTAGTTCAAATCCGATTGGCGAAACCGCGAAGTTGAGCCTGAAATGGACAAAATTTTACACGAATCACGTAACACCCGCCATTGCTCCAAACTTTTCTTTTCTTTTCTTGTTTGGATTTTTGGCAAATAATTTTTTTCCGCAAAATCCGATGAGGGAAATAGGCAACGCCGGTGCAAAATATTTTATTTTAAAATTTCGCCGGGTCTTACTTTGCAGGTTTGTCAGGTAAAACTTTGCACTGATTGGTTTCTTTACAAAAGTATCCAAGATATATAGCTTCAGCAAACATACAGCCCACTAAATGGCCAATATAAGAGTCGTTTATTCAAATACTATAGTACCGTATTATAACTAAATTTAAGTGACGTAATTTTTAAATTTAGGTCGACAAATATACCCTGCTTTCACAAATATACCGGTGCACATCACAATATAGCCAATTAACAATTTACCATCTGAGGCATAAAATGTCCAATCAGTTAAAGACCAACTCTTTCAAAATAAGAAATTACATGCGAATCTTACTACGGCAGAATAATTATCAACCTTACTAATTATTGCGAAATCTGTGCGGCTATTACGCAACATAAAAATCGACACTCTAAATCTAAAACGTAATAATTACAGATTGACAGTTTTAAGCTAAACCCAACTAAATTAAACTTAAGAGAAATAACAAAAGCCTGTTGGGGGCCAATTGTATATTGCAACTTTGTTGTACATCAACAAGTGTTATTTTTTGTTTTTTGGGGGTGGGGGTATTTTTGTAGCCGAAAATAGATTTGCTGAGAGCAAATGTAGGCACTAAAAGCAACGTTATTTTAATAAGTAGGCAAGTAACAATTAACGTTAGGCCTACGTGTGTCGATATTTGAAAGAATGCTGTTTTGCAAATTATTTATTGGTGTACCGGCACAAGGAAAAAAGGGAAAAGTTAGGTAAAATCTATTTTTGTGTCACCTACAACGTAGCTCACCAGTACTACAGCCTACCCGACGTTTCATATGAAACTTTTACGTAGTTTCAAATCATACGTGATGTAATGACTTATTGACTTAAGGGCACTTGAGCCATGGTTTCAAATGATTTGGCTTGACTAAAAGTATTTTGACCAAAATGACTTGAATTAAGTATTTTGGACAAATGATTTGGACTTAAGTCATTCTGTCAAACATATGGGACTAAAATTAAATGTTTTCAATTACGGTATTTGATTAAATGTTTTCAATTATTTTCTTATACAATTACGTTATTTATCTAAATTTGTTTCTATTGGGCTACGTTTTTGTTGTTTTTAGTTGATCTGTTCCCAATAGGACGAGATATCCGATTGCATTAGTATAACGTGTTTTTTCCAATGATTTGGCTTAAAAGTTGGCTTGCTCTTAACATGGCTTGACTCAACTTGGGTAACTGATTACCCCAGTGTTGTAAACAAGTCATTTTGAAATAACTAAAGTCCCAGTCAAGTCATTCGTAAAATAACTTAAGTCCAAGTCAAGTCTTTTTGAATAAATAACAAGTCAAGTCCCAGTCCAAGCCATCGGTTTCCCAAGTCAAGTCCCAGTCAAGTCATAATTAGAGCAAGTCAACTTCAAGTCCAGCTCTTGTCAAAAAAATATAACTTTAAATTATGAAAACCGGCAAACTCCTCCGATTATTATGATCAACTCAAGTAAAAAATAACATAAAAGCAGCATATTACAAGCAAATTTTTTTATGTGCAAAGATTGGAATAAATAATGCAATTTTATAAATAATTGCTTAATTAAAACAATTTATTTTAACCCAAGTCATTTGCCCAAAAGACTTAAGTCAAGTCAAGTCATTTAAAAACAGTGATTTAAGTGCACTTAAGTCAAGTCATTGCCTTAAGTCATTACAACACTGCTAATTACTCGGACTGGTCTTGACGTGTTATTTTTGGCACAAGACTTGACTTGGACTTTTGCTATTTGATAAATAACTTGACGTGGATTTAAGTCATTTTAAAATGACTTGTTTGCAACACTGGAATTCAACTTCAGTTTATGACAAATGGTAATTGTTGTGATGTAATATAAGCGAATCTACTAATTAAAAACACGTGTGCTTCAAAGTGGAAACGGATCAGTAGGAATTAAAAATACGTATTGTTCTAATTGATCTTCAGGATTCCAACAAATGTCTGTCTTTCCTAAACGTTTTCACTAAATTTTTTTAAATATACAAAGTGCGTTTTATGATACCGTTTAAAATATTAGGCTACTATCTAATTAAAGAAACTACAAGCTTCGAATCTTTTACGTCAAACTTTTTAGAACAAATATTAACGCCGGTCGGGGGAGGTAGAGAGCAAAACCGTGCTATGATTACAATTAGCCTACCATTTTACTGCTTTGTTGTTGTGCACATAAGTCTAAGTTACTCTAAAATGTTAACCAGGTCGCTAACAACTGACTTATAAAAACTTGGATATAGTGCATTTTTTAGCTTTCTAATATTAGATAACGTATATATATCAAACATAAGGATACATCAGTAGCCTACTTTTGTAATTTTATATGGCAAAAACAATATATTTCTATTACCAGCTCTTTGAATAAGAAAAATTCTTTCATGACCGGCGTTTTATGAATTTTTGTATTTGGCGGATATGAGCTAATTTCTACATTAAAATGTGTTGTTCAAGTACTAGGGCTTGGAATGTGTGTTCCGATTGATCGAAGTCTTAAAAGAAAAAGACAATTTTGTATTTTGTCTTTTTGTGTACTGGTTAAAAAAGAAATGAACAGAGTGCATTTTTTCCTCTTTTTTTAGCAAATTTTCTGGTGTTTTTCGCCTAACCTCACATTTCATTTCAGTCGCAATGAAGACCATTTCAATCTCCATTTTTTTTCCGGTTCATCCCATTCCCTTAACGCCTAACTTTTTAATGAATTGACGTATATTACTATGGCTAAACAAAAGAATAGATTAAATACAAGGTCAAATAATGATTTTTCACAGGTTATTGGGCTAAAATTCGGTTTAGCGTGAAGAAATTTTATCAATTTACATTTAAAGGTAAAAATTGGTGCAAATCGATGTTAAAATACGTATAATACTTTAGTATAGGCACCAATACCACCCTAGTATCGGACGAGTACCGATACTCCTACTTGGCATCGAGTATCGGCTCCGACACGATATTATCGGTCATCCCTAGTTAAAATTTACGGGCGTTCTATTAAAGGCTTTTTTACATGCATAAATCAAAAGCAAAAAAGTACTTAAATTATTTTCAACTTTATAGTGAATTGCAAAGCCAAAAAGATCGAGTAGATCGACATTATCTTGATTAGGACGTTTCTAAACGAATTGTATCATCTTAATTTAATGTGACTGAGAAGCAATTCAAACATTACTTATAAAGGTGGGACAAAATTGTTATCAGTCTGAGTTTGTAAAGTTAAAGCATTATATTTTCATCTTCAGGTGTATTTAAACTTGTTCTTTAATGAATTTTATAAGCCAACCAGAAAAGCAAGAAAATGGATACTTGTTAACAAACTTGGCTTAACGCAATGGGCGAAAAACCGACTCAGGCCTCTCTGTATGACCTTAGCCTTCCCAAAGGCCGCTGGGAATACGAACGTCAGGTGTTTATGAGATTAGTTCGCGAAAGCTTTGTAACCGAATTAAACACAACTGACGTAAGCGAATTAGTTCCCACCGGGAATGACGTCACGCAATAAACAGCGTTCCCAAGCTACGATAATTAATAAAAGTAGCACTATACAAATGCACATTGGATTCGAAAAAAAACAGATTTTTAAACCAGGTAGGTGGACACATTAGTGCGAAACGGGAGTTATTGTATAAAGATAAATAATATACCCCGTCAATTCTTAGGATTTTTTACTAACGGTCCGGATAACTGATAGGACTGACGATCGCTGAACAAACGTGATTGATTGAAAACTTGTTATTTAGCCCCAAATTCCATAAAAAATTAGTTTATATTTGCATCCGGCAAAGTGTTTGGTAAAATTCTCAATAATAACTATAGGCTATTTTATCGTCATTAGGAAAACTCAATTAGCCAGAAGAAACACCACGGGCTGTATAGTTTGGTCTCCGCTGTTTTAACGTTGAAAGTAAAAACACGATTTTTTATATGTTTTTCCGTTAGAGTTAGAACAACTTGGTCATACAACGTTGAAAAATCTTGTTTTGCATTTTATTACAATGGTATTTTAAAGACCAGTGTTGTAATGACTTGAGTCGATGACCTAACTAACTAAAGAGCGCTTAAGTCAATGTTTTCCAATGGCGTGATTTGACTTCACTTTAGTCATTTCGGTAAAATGACGTGACTTGACTTAAGTCTTTTGCATAAATGACTTGACTTGGACTTAAGTAAACGAGTCAAATGACTTGGGTTAACAGGTGTTTTCATTTAACATTTTTTACAATAAATTTCGGTTATGATCTTAATTTTTGCACATAAAATCATCAGCTCGCTATATATTGCGTCTTTGTTAATTTTTTTATTGAGTTGTTGTTCGTAATCGGACGAGTTTACCTATTGTAATAGTTTGTCATTATATTTTTGTATCAGTGATTTGACTTGGATGTGAATTGCTCTAATAAATAGCTTGACTTGTTAATTTTTAAAAAGACTTGACTTGGACCTAAGCTATTTTTGAAGTGACTTGACTGGGACGTATGTCATTTCAAAATGACTTGTTTACTAGACTGCTAAGGGCAACTGACCGCCCTTGGAATTCCTTGACATTCACAAAAAATGATTCAACATCAAAATCAGCCCTCGACCAATTTTTGACAAATGAGACGGAAACAAGCCCATGTCTGACGAAATCCGGGGACGGTCCTTTTCCGATTACGATGGTCGAAACGTCGACGAAATTCTCATGAATATTGGATATTTTTAGGGCCTTGCCAAATGTGTTCGATTACGCTTTGATGGCGTAAAATCCGACAAATTTTATCCGCCTTGTTGTGATGACCTCTGTCTAAACATAATGCGTCATTTTGATGGCTTGTTTTGTTGTGTTTTTTCAATTGGCCTTACATATAAGACGTAATGTTGAAGATGTTATTATAAAAGCACTTAGAAGCATGACATTCAAATGTTGTCCGGATTCAGCGAAGTTAACCGACTCTGAATCCGCAGCCCTAGAGTGGTGAAACCATACTCTTATTTCCAAAATTTGGGGGGGTTTGCAAAAAACATAATAAAATTTGGGGGGGTTTTGCATCTCAAGGTTTGCATCTCAGAAAACATTATTGTCCTTGTTTTTAACAAATGCCTTGGTTTGTGAGTTACTTCCATTTATCGGTGGATTTTTAACAAAGTCACAGTTGTAAATCCAAACCCATTCTTATTATCCTGTAGCTATTTCTGAAAATGTACCGCGTTACGATAAATTTTCATTCTGGAATGAGAACTAGCGGCATATTCTGAAATAATATTTCAAAATAGTCAACTCGAATTATTATCCATGTCTGGCCCTGATTATATTTATGCGCTGGGACTAGTTTCATCCTGTTTAACGTTTCCTGCACCTAATTACAAGTTTGAAATTCGATATTCCCCTGCTTGTCACGTCAAAGATGGTATCTCAGCGCTCCCTTATTGCCCTGTCAAGCAATGGTTAGGTTGCAGTTTGAAAGGCCGCCGCAGACAACCCGATATTTCCGACAGATGCCAAAACGTAATCCTGGATATTTTGGTGTGACCTCGCTGAAGTGACTTGGCCATAGTCGGCTTGTCTTTCAAATTGGTTCAACGTGGATTTTTACCGTAGGAGTTGGAGAATAAACAAGCAAAAATGTTCCCTATAATTTATCAATAGATATTCTGTTGCTATCAGGCGGCATTGCAACAGTTGTAAAATTGTTCTTCCAGCAATACTTTTATAAAATGTACCGACATTTCGATATGACCCTTATAAAGATGTCCTGCGTAGGTTATCAAAAGGTTGCTACGTTTAAAAAAATATTCCCGGAAGAAAAATTCTACAATAATTTCTAAATGTTAGAAGAACGATAAAACCTTCAAGTCGTTTGTAAAGTTTTAGTAACATTTTTCGTTTCTATCGCGTAAAATGCGCCTTAAAAGTAGGGTTGTCCGATAATATCGAATCGGAACCGACAGCTGTTATCAAGTGGTACTCGTCCGATACTATAGTGGTATCGGTACCGATCCGATAACCAATTTTTTTGGATTTTAAGCATGTTTTGCGATCCAACGAAATGCTTTCTTATTGAAACGAAAAGTTCCCCTAAAATAGTAACTTAAAAGTTGAAACCAACTTTAAGTTTGGGCCTACACTTTACCCAATTACGGTGAATAACTTAGGAACAGTATATTTGCACGTTTTCGATTTCAGCAATTCGGTTTTGGAGCATAATGGTTGGAGGTTGTAGTAAGACGTAATAAGAATTGCAAAGCCCATACAGAAGTAGGTAGCATTTTGAACGTTTCGAATAAGTCTTTATTCATTTTCAACATCTGTTGAAAATGAATAAAGAGTTATTCGAAACGTTCAAAATGATACCTGCTTCTGTATGGGCTTTGCAATTCGGTTGTTTTGTCAAAGCAATGACGTCATTAGGTAAGAAATCGAAAAAGTCGAAACAGGATAAAAACACAGCTGATTGTTACAGGAATACCTAACCTAGTATCGAAAATAATGAAGTTAATCTCTTTTCCTGGCAGCAGTTTTGCGATAAAGCACCTTATTGAGATAGTATAGAGAAAAAGCAAAATAAATCTCTACCGCATATATGGTGGATCTCAATATGTAATTGATGCCAGAAAATGGGATTCAGTTTCAAAGACTAAGCTAGATAGACATAGATAGACTGGTGTTACCAGGATAACAATAATATAATTAATCGAAAACAGCTCCTCTGGTAATTGTTATTGTTATAGAACGTTTCGGCAACCCTTAGTCGCCTTCTTCAGGGTGATTAATCGAGATAGATATCGATTGTTTAGCGAAACACCATTAGGTGAATCTATAGAGTCAGCTACTTCCTTAAAGAGAGCTAAATTACAAAGAAATTATTAAAGGGATAGGGTAACGCCGTTTCTATGCGCACCAACCTAACAATGACGCATTAAGTACCAATGAGACGTCAAGAGAAACTCAGTAGAGTATCTGATTCAATATAAATCACGGAATTTTGTTTTACGTGGTCGCCTATAGCAATAGATGTTTGTGTATTCAGGATCCATTATTCATCGCTTCCCTTAGAAGCGCAAACAAAATTTTATCAGCCCCGGTACCGGCCAATCGAAATGTGAGGGCTTATGTAGCACAAGGCTTATTGCTTCGCTATATACCGCTTTATATGAAGCAATATTCGTATGGCGTGCAATATTGATGCTGTTTGACATTATCCATCGATAGATAAGCAACTATGGGAGAATTGCGCTTCATTATAGTTGTTTTTGGATATTGCTTTTTGAGGTTTTTCAAACTGAGCGAACTTTTGACCGGCCGAACTTTTTATTTTTAGACGGTTGGATTTTTTGTTGGTTTTATTTGCAGTTACTGTATTTTGACGACAATTGAAAGAGAGAAAAACAAAAACACTGCACAAGGTGACTTAGTTTTACGATTCACGATGACCGATCGGTTTTAAAAGGACAATTTCAAAACCTAACTTTAAATTTTAAACCAAACACAAAATCACAGCAAAACGGTTTTAAAAAAGGACAAACATAGAGTTCTACGTGGACTTTTTACTTTTTCATGGTTTTAGGTCAAGTTTTCTGCCACTCTTATTTAAAGCTACAAATTTTTTTAAAAGGACAAAAACGAAAAACGAAAACAATGTTTAAGGCAATTTAATGGTTGTTTTTTTTGTTTTGTTTTTATCGGCCAAATTTTAATCTTACTTCAATTATCTGCTTCAGGTTAAACACAAAATCGACGAAAAAAGGGTGACAAAAAATATGTTTTAACATGGCCGACTTAACCTGTCTAGAAGTTGGTTAAAATAGGTGCAAGGACACAAATTAATGAAGGAAAATCCCACAATCTGTGTGGTTCAAGATTTTGTTTTCCGTACAAAATTAGCAAATCACTCACGGAACGAAAAAGATTGAGAAACACTGCTTTAACGTATATTTGTTGTGCTTTTTATGACCTATAGTAGTAACCGCTGATATAACTTGAGCACCAATTATTCTAAACAACAGTTTTCTCCTCGTCTGTTTTAAACCTTCAATTTATTTATAGAAGTAATTCGTTTTTTAAATGTATGTGCAAGGTTCTGGTCCTATACAATCAGCTCAATCTCAATACAAAAGGGTCGATCATAATACACTAGAAATCGAATTTAGTTTGATATACGCACTCTAATTTTAACTAGAACAAAAGTTGAATTACGCTTACCAGTTTATTAATGTACGGTATGACGGACGTCATTTAGTAAAACAAATTCATGTCTCCAACATGGATCAGTGATAATAATTTGTTATTCACCTATAGCTTTACCGTTTAGCAACGGTCGAAGTCAATTTTTTTGTACAAATGTGTTGCCATTTTTTATTTTATTTTCATTGCTTTTAAGCTGATAAAGTTTGAGAACTGTTCAAAAGATCTATGCGCATTGTGTAGCCTTGACCTTAGACACAGCTTAGAAGGCTGTATGTAGGCTGAAACAAGATTTTAAGAGTCTTAGATGACGTTCAAGCCATATAACCGTGCCCAACACCTCAAGGCGTACCGAAACGAATATGAAATGCCACACTGTCGTCGCCAGAATTAGCTGTAGTAGGGATTTTGTGCTCCCCGAGCGAAAGCAGGGATTTTATGCTCCCCGATTTGCAAACGAGATTTAACGCTTTCGCGTCGTTTGCTCCAATTGCAAAATTTGCGATTTTTCTCGGAAAATCGAATTGCGCGAAAGACTCGCATCTGTAACAATAGGTTTTGACGCTCAATCGTGAAATTATTTTTGATTACAAAATATATCGGATCGGAGCCGATACGTGATGCCAGATTGTGATTTTTGTTACTTGTCATTTACGATTTTGTTTAAAGCTTTTGACCTATGGTTTGTGTTTCAGTTTGCCATTTCATGGTACTTTTTAATAAACAGTAGATTAACATGAAAGAAAGTTTATTAACATGGATACAACTTATTTTCTTGGCACTTGCGCAATTTGGATTGATAAGTTCGAAAACATTTTTAATTTTGTCGATATTATCTATCCTTGTTTACTATAGTAGTGACGTCATTCAGTATCGGATCAACGTATTTGGAATATCGAAGCCCGTATAAAAGTACATAGCGCCTTTATCAGGGATGGCGAACCTTTACATCGCGTGGGTCACAAGCACGACCTTCCTCCTTACAAAATGCTCAGTTGGGTCATATACTTAATCACATGCTAATTTTACGCGAAACTTTTTTGGTAAGTTAAGGTTTTTGGACGATTTCCCAATTTTCCCTCCTTTTCCCTTTACGTTTTACAGCTGTAAAATGCTTTTTATAGTTATCTGCTTTTCTTCACACAATTGTTGAAGTCACCCTAAAACACTTTTGCACGACCCACAGATCGGGCAGCCGTGATTTAAACAGTATAGTGCTATACAACGAAGAATTGTTCCTTTACGTTTACCTCTTTCTGAAAATGATTAATAACATTTCGGTATTTCTACACAAACAAGTAGGTCACTAAAAGTGTGTGGTGGGTCACGAAGTGGTCAGTGGTTCGCCATCCCTGACCTATATGTTAAATGTACTTCATTTAATTAAAACCTTCAACCATTAGGCTCTAAAGCAGCGGTTCTTAACCGGGGGGGCGCCAAGCAATTCTAAGGGGGGCGCGAGCTCGACTTCAATATTTTAACTTTTTGCAGTGATTATAATGGTTTTGTTTGGGTTAGGCATAACTCCTACATACAAACTCTGTTTTTTGACAACTTTAACATTAAAACTGCAAAAAATTTTCGCGCTGCTCGCGAATCTTACCAACGACTCCCTTCACTATTTTCCTGTTTTCTTAGTGATATTTAATTGCAAAATGTCGAAACATTTTCATAGGGGGGCGCAAGGCATGAGAAAATTACCAAAGGGGGGCGCGGCTGAAAAAGGTTAAGAACCACTGCTCTAAAGAATCGAAGCATATTTGATCGCGATACTTTTTATTTTAAATATCGGATATCGGAATAAAAAACAAAAGTATAGAGCATCACTATTTACACTTTTCAAAATGGTTGGTAGGCACAAATTTATGACAAACCTTATGTTTTTCTCAAATTGGCATGTCAGTGTAAATTGAAACACAGTGGTACTTCCATGAAATTATGTTTATTTTGCCATTTCGTATAAAATACTGAGAAATCCAAAATTTAAGTTAGGGATTTTTCTAAATGGCCAATGAAAGGGACAATAAGTTTGAACAACTTTGTTCATTGTAATCGCTTTTAGTTTTACTCTGACAAGGTAAAGTACGGTTGTGCGAAAGCTGTCAGCGTTAAAGTATAATTCGTCCACACAGTGCATTTTTGTTTTAAGGTTTTTGATATATATATCAAGTTTAAAAAAAAAACTGACCGAAAACAAAAGACTGTTCCAAAATAACAACAGGGCACCCATTGCAAACAGCAAGACAAAAATACGGAATTCCAGTGATTAAGTGCGCTGAAAAAACCCGGAAAAAGGCTATCAGGGCTGACAACTTGTCAGCACAGCGAGGCTAATCGGCAATTTTCACGTTCGAAGCGGGGATTCCCCGTCCGTTGGAGGCCCTTTATAAGCTCTGTCAGAGAGCAAAGACTCTGGTAAGGCAGATTGAGCTCTACCTAATGCAGCCAAAGGCCGTGGATTGTTTTTGGTGGAGATGTCAGGGGCTTTACGAAAACGCGGCTCCTACAGCTGAAGTTGGTTAAAACAAGGTTTTGGAAAACCAAAACGTTTCTTGGTTTTGCTGAAGAATGGCGTACGTGCAAACATTTGAAATATCTTTTGTGATAATTCGCCTTGAGATTGCAACTTGGGGTGTTTGTTAGGAGTTGAAAAAACAGATAGCTCTATTAATTAAAAACAGCTCCTTTGGAAATTGCAATTGTTATTTAAATCGCCTTCTCAGGGCAATTTACATCAACAAGATAAGAAACAATTTGCGATCACGAATAGACTCCATTTCTTGAGTAAGTGTTTGTAGCACGCTGAGGTTTACAGTTACAATGAAAAGAGGAGCTGTTTTTGATTAACATTATGCCTGGTGGCAACAGTTTGTATGTGAATCTGAATGTTGCCTAAAAATATGCATGTCATTTTTTGCCTTAAAACCAAAAATTGCAACTCTGTATTAGTCGTGAGGCTGGATATTTTTGTTTTTAGTTGGGCTAAAATTGAAGTTAGACTTTGATTAACCATGGTTGACATTTTAAGCTTTACCTTATCCGTTTCTATCTAAGCAAAAATATACTTTGACATTGCTGACGAAATAGTGTCTGAAGTCAGATAATCTACCTACTTTATATTTGAAAAGATGACGGTATGACAAAAATCGATTGAAGCACATGCAATCAAGCATCTAACTAATTAGAATTGCGAAAATCACTTACAAACATTGATAATCACAAATAAAGAAAAAAAACAAAAAGTCTAAAAGTCGATTCTAAGATTCGAACCAAATATCTCTTCAAGGTAAAAATCAATTTTGAATATAAGATATTTCAAAATTACTCCTTTAGATAAATTATTTAAAATATTTTAATTTTTTAAATACAGTCAAGATCAAGTCATTTACAGAATAACTTAAGTCCCCGTCAAGCCATATTTACTAAATTAAAAGTAAATTTCCAGTCCAAGTCATTTCCAAAGAAGTTCAAAACCAAATAACACATTGGCGTAAAAAAGAAATATTAAAATTTAAAAAATTCATGAGCGCGTTACATTCTGGGCGATTTTCGCACATCAAACAACGAAAACGAAACAAATGGCAAGTAAGCATTTATTTCATTTAAAAACTGGCTCAAATAACCTTGGCCTAAATGTATTTAATTAAAGCACTTTAGCTCAAAGTCAAGTGTATTTGCGTAAATGACCTCACTCCGGGTCAATTGAAGGAAATGACTTAAGTGTCAAGTCATTGCTTAAATTGTTTCAAGTTTGTTAAAGTTTATAAAAAAAGTCTTTTAAAGTCATTACAACGCTGGTACGAATTTGACGAAAAAATCCCCTGTCACCCAATCCAATTATCGAACATCGCCCGTCTTGTAAGTGCGTAAGTGCGTTTGTCGCTTGGAAAGGCAAGTTAACCTGTAGCATTCCCCAAGGAGGCACGTTGTACATCGGTGCCGGTGGATATCGATGTCACCAATTTGCTGGCGCCTTGTCAACAGACCTTGGTCATATCGATTTAAACATGCCTCGAAAGTATCTTGAGCGAATTTTATGAAGTTAAGAGTTCAATGCGAATTCTTTGAGCTTATTTTATAAGGTTACAAGATGAATGTAGATCGAGTTATGTTCGCAAGATTTTACAGCGTAAATACTAATTAGTGCAAGCACATTCTTACTAAGTTATCGAATTTAATACGCCGCAAATTTGGTTGAGCGATTTTCATCAAGTTAGGAATTCAACGCAAACTTTTTCGAGCGATTTTTGTGAAGTCAAGATGTGAATATAAATGGTTTTGAAATACTAATTCTGACGAACACTTGAATACTAATTCTGTGTGCGAGCGGCCAATCGATTCTTTCTAAGTGCTAACGGTCAAAAATCAAGCTAGCAATCAATCAAAGTCATCGATTTTATTACGCTGCAAATTTAGCAATGTCTATGCATTTAATGAGTGAATATAAACGGTTTTATTTCCCAGAAATAGGTACCTTGAATACTTACATAGTATACTTATATATTTTAACTGAGGTATCGAATTAAACATGCTTCAAAAATTGAGCGATTTTATGAAGTAAAGATTTCAATGCGAAATTTTAAGCGATTTTTTCTAAAGTTAAGAGATGAATATGGATAATTTGTAACGTGTTCATATCATTGTTTGTACCCTTAAATAGTTTAACGAAATTTCTAAATGTATTTGGTTCGTTAGGATTTAGCGGTTACGTCAAGTTAAAAGTTGAAAGCGGACGAAGATATTTTTGCACAATGTTAAGCCTTTAATAATTCTTCTGTATCTTAAAAGGTTCTAAATTGCACGCATACTCTAAAAGAGAAAAACTTAGCTTTAAATGGTTTTTCGTTTCTGAACAAATTTTAAAATTACTTTTTTTGCCAAAAAAACAAAGTTAATCTTAACGTCTTTGTAACAACAAAAAACAAAGAAAAATATTGTGCAAAAAAATTCTACATTGATTGGGAGACGGTGTGAAAATTAGTTGAGCATTATAATGGAGTTTAATTTTGAATACGATTAAATTAAATTCTACAATGTTCTACCTATGAATAACTGTGTCTCTAAATGCCCTTTGAGGTTATGGATTACACCACCGTATGAAAATTGGTTGAGCGATTTTATAAAGCTTCAAGTGTTGAATGAAATATATTTCCGCCTGGTGTTTTACCGCCAACTTAGGCATTCTGTGGTTTCTCGATTGAAAACGTTGCAAAATTTAAAGGTGTAAGGTAAACCTTAATCTACGCAATGTTGTAACTTGAAAATTTACGGTCGATTTTGTGCCGTGGGTAATTCAATCTTAACAGTCTTAGATAGGCTGTTGATTTCAAAATATAAGATTTTTTGAAGGCGAAAACTGCTCAATGTATTCTAGCACAATGTTGCATTTTCAATACTATTTTCCCCATAAAATGTTCTGTCTATAAACTTCTATCTTAAAATTAAAAAAAAAAGGTTTGGTGTTTATCTAGAATCGTACCACATTTTCGTCCGGGCATTGATATTGGTAACATTAATATACTTATTCTCCCATATTTCTTTCTTTCTTGTAATTTCATTTTTGATAAGTTTCGTTGCTGTAAAAAAGTAGTCGGATTCTAGACTATAGCGCTAAAGGTTTCCGTTTTCGGGGTTGGTCTGCATAATTGCACGCACGAAGAGGAGAACGGTGAAAAGCAGGTGATAACCGAAAATCAATAACTCAAAAAGCCCTAGAGACTTTAATTTTTTCGCCTTCCGTAGACTGTTGATTTCGTAATTTTGACAACTTTCTTCAATTGAGCTTGCGCGGACAACCTTATTCGGTGTTAAATTTTACTTGGGAGCTATACTCTAGCATGTGTGTGTGTGTGTGTGTGTGTGTGTGTGTGTGTCGAGGGGGTATTAGTATCTTGCAATTCAATATACTGTATAAAGCAGTAAATCGAGGGGAATTGGTATCTACAGTAAACCAATACCCCTTGTGACCGCCTGCCCCTTGTTTCATTAAAAATTAACGCGGGGCCATGCGTGAATTGTTTAACCACGCCGGTATCATTGCAAGGACAAGGAACACCGACGCAATTTCACGCCTCAGACACAAAACACCAACTCGCTTCGGTCGACGTAAACCTTGGATAACGCATTTCAAACGCCAATTGTTTACGCTGTAGTTGGCAGAAAATGAAGCCTAGGAAATTGTGCTTGTTTTTTTGTATGTTTGAGTACGATAAAGTACTGTTTTGCGAAAAAACATTTTATATAAAAATTGTCATGAAATATTATTAGTTTTTGCAGGCAGTGTGCCGCGATATTTCATATTTAGTGAGCCGCAGGCCAAAAAGTTTGAAATCGACCGAATTAAACAAGTGTAACAGTTTGTAATAATTACAATATGTAGTTTTTCATGGTTTTGTAATTAGTATTATAAGTTTTAACAAATATAAAAGACGATTTGTACAAATAACACTTTGGGTAAAACGAATTTCTTCATAAAAACCTCATTTCTCGTTTCAGCAAATAAAAAAAACGCAATTTAAGCCACACAGACACAGATCAAGTCATACTAACAAAAATCGAAATCATGTTCTCGCCCTCTGTATGCCTTGTAGCCCTCTCAGTCCTGGCTATGGCCAGCGAGGCCTGTTATTTCCACAACTGTCCCAACGAGTTTACTTGGAGCAAGCGCCAGGCCCAACTTAGTGACGTCATGCGCAAAGTGAACCGACGACTTCCGGTGCTTAAGATCGGCGGAAGCCTGATCCAGGTGAGATTAGGAAGTGACGTGTGTAACGGATTGTAAATGTTTCGGGAATGACAGTTCCTGTGGCTTATAAGAGTCGGCTAATCCGCTGTCTATTTTACCGGCTCACAACCCATCGCAGACTAACCTAATCTGCCAACCAATAATGCAAGCAGGGCAGGCTAGAAAAAAGACAATCCTGCAGTGAGATTTGAACTCACGACCTCCGTCATGCCGGGACCGTCGCTCTATTAACTGAGCTACACAGGCTTAGAGGGTAGTGAATCGACAAACAACAATAGCACCATTGTCTGCTGTATCCTGTTCGTAAAGGTATAGCCTGTGGCGAGTTTCGAACTCACGACCTCTGTCATGCGGGGACCGTCGCTCTACCAATTGAGCTCGGCAGGCTCAGAGGGGAACAAGACGAGATACAACAATAGGACCGCTGCCTGCTGCATCCTGTTCGTAATAATACAGCATGTTGAGGTTCAGACTGGAACCTACGGCCATACCGCGACCGTCGCTCTACCAGCTGAGCTATACACAGGCTCAGAGGAAAGTGGGTCTAGAAACGTACATAGCTCCATTGCCTGCTGTATCCTGAAAATCTCGGTCATACGTCCACCAACTGAGATATCTGTTTTACTATAGATGTTAATAAAACGTGCCTCTGCGTATTTGCAGTGCCCGACAAGCAACGGCGGCGATGTTCGACCCAACTGCGTATTCGTCGGCTCGCAAGTTTGTTGTGGCCGGAGCGAGGAGGGTGCTGTGAGGTGCAACGCTCAGATGATCGGAACCGAAGCGCCAGGGAACGATATCTCGCAGCAGATCGAGCACTCGCTGCGTGCTTTCGTCGACGCTGAAGACACGGATAAGTTGGGCCTGAAAACCACGTGCGCGAGAGTGGGTCTGTGCTGTGCGAATGACGGTGAGTTTTCTGTATTTGAATATTATTAGTTAAACAAGATTTTATGTTTCGTATTTTACGTTTTGAATGTTAGAGTAGTTTCGTCAGTTGTATGCGTTGTAGCCAGGGAGTCGAACCGGAACCGAACCGGAACTTTATGAACCGGTTTTGGGTCAATTTTTTTCGAACCGTAACCGAACCCGAACCGGGTTTTGTAAGATTTTAAGGAGCCGAACCGGAACTGAACAGAATATTTTGAAGTACCTGAACCTTAACCGAACTCGAACTTGTCAAAAATAACGGTTCACTCAAGCATGACGTCACAACTTCTATTTTAGTCAAGTTATGCCATGTTCGAAATTTTATGAAAAAAATATGAACATTGAATAAATAAAACGTTGTTTTTTGTACGTCACGTAACTTAGATTAAATGACTTACAGTTTAAAGATTATTCTCTACATTTATCGACCCACATTTTTAGATTTAGCGCAACTTATATTGTATCTGAACCGGAACTTTATGAACCGGTTTTGAATTAACTATGTTCGAACCGGAGCTGAACCGGAACTTTTAAATTACTCCGAACCGAAACCGGAACTGAACCGGATTCCGAAAAAATACTTGAACCCGAACCGAATCTGAACCGGAAAAGTCAAACGGTTCCACACCCTGGTTGTAACAGACGTAGCTTGAAAGCTAGGGTCGTTTTAGGACTTAAACCCATTTTTTTTTCGATGTCAGCTGTAGCAACAGCTATAGCTTTACTATAAACCAAAAAATAGGGATATTTTTTTGTTTAAATATGTTCTACCATATCACCTTTTCTTTTGTATGCGCCCTGCTTACGGTATAGTCGGAAACTAACCAACTTGCCTAGTGGTTCACAAAGTTTTTTTTCGTATTCCTCCCCTTACAAGCTTACACACTGTCGATTTCTACCCAGTAAAAAACACGAATAGTTTTATTTGTTACTTCGGTGTACCCTGCTGACAATAAAACAATTCTATTGACAAAGAGTTACAAAATTAGTAAAAAATATTTCAAACAGTAATGGACGCATCTGTAACTTTTAAGAATCAACAGACTAATTTGTAACTGTAAAGAAACAATAGACTTTGATTATGGGCTCAAAAGACTCTTTACAATATCAATCATCAGAGTTAAATAAGCTTTTTACATATAATCGTTAAAAACTCGTGCGCATTTAAAATACTTGTGTGGGGCCATTACGAACTCAGCAGGGTCTTTCATTTCTTCTTTAATAATTTAAGTCAGAATTTGGGAATAATTTATAGTTTGTAGCCCCGTGTATAGTGAAAGTTTTTGGAGTTACGATGCAGGACCGGATTAAGCGTCTCAAAAGATTAGGCCGAATTCCACGACTGTAATTTACTATTTAATTTTTAATAGTTTTTCGAAACAGGTCATGTATCGAACTCAGTGTTAAATATTATATAAGGCGCTTATATAATAAAAGCTTTGCAATTTGCAAGTTTTTTACATACGGTATATAAGAAATTGTGCCACACAGGAAATCATTCAGGATTTATTTGAAGTAAATTATAAATTTTTTTGAAATACAAAATAAAATTTTGAATAACACCTCTCAAAATGAATAATCATATAAAATATGCTTCATAAAGTTACATGGACATTTTGACGCAAAACACATTGATCGGAGTCAGTTGTCGGAAACAATTAGCCGAACCAGGAGTATAGTGCAAGCAAGACAAGGATGTATAAATAGCTACGGTGAGGTTCGAACTCACGACCTCGGTCATACCGCAACCATCGCCCTAGCAACTGAGCTTTAAACTGACTCAGAGGGGAGAAAGTCGTCAAACGACCATATGACTGTTGCCAGCTGCTTCCTGTTCGTAAAACTAGCCTGCAGTGAGGTTGGCACTCACGACCTCGGTTATAGCGGGACCGTCGCACTAGCAACTGAGCTATACACAGGCTCGGAGGGGGGGGGGGTAGGTCGATAAACGACCATATAGGATTGCTGCCTGCTGTAACCTCTGCCTACAAACATTTCATTTAAATAGAAAAGCCAGCTAAGCCACGAAATACACATGAGTTATTAGAATAGGTTTGCCATGTTTGATTACGCACAATATCTGAAAAACAGGATTAATGTTTTTGGGGACCATCGCGTTTCGCACATTACTCGACAACAGTGATGGGCAATTATTTTTTACTGGGGCCCACATAAGAAACAGAATATGTTGTGGCGGACCGGAGCATTAAGAATAACTAAAATAAAGGTATGATACTTAAAATTAGGTTGTGAATAAAATATTGCACAGTTTCAAAGAAATTTCCTGATTTTAAAAGTTAAAATCCTGACGTATGGCAACCCTATCTTAGAAACCAGGTAATACTGTACAACAACATTCAATTAAAATGAAGCCTGTCCCGTGTAACGATGATAACAAATTCGTCCTAGGTTTACCGATTTTTTCTTTGTTTTCTAAACAGGCGAATGTGACCCGGATATTTCCTGTTCGCGGAGCATGGATGAAGGTCTGGGACCAAACATAGCGTTTCTCAAGCTTTTGAAGGGACTTCGACACATCGGACAGGACTAACTTATCCAGGACCGGACAAATTTAATTTATTGCCGTTTATTTATTGTTTTCACGCTCACGCCAACCTATTTGAATCATTCCGTGTGGTACTAATTTAATGTCAAACCAGCTTAGCCATTCGCAGTGTTGTAAACAAGTCATTCAAAAATAAATTAAACAGTTGCTCCAGTCAAATCAGTAAGAGAGCAAGTCAACGTCAAGTCACGTCATTGAATACAAAAAAATTATGAGAAAATTATATGACTCAATTAAAAATAACAAAAATGCATCTTGTGGCAAGCAAATCGTTTTAAGTTCAAAAATTAAAATAAATAACCCAATTTTATTAAAAAATATTTAATTAAAACGCTTGATTTAAGTCCAACTTATTTGACACATTTGCTTAAGTTCAAGTCAAGTCATTTGTCTAAAAGATTAAGTCAATTAGATTATGTCATTTAAGTCATTTAAACACAGTGACTTTACTCAAGTGCGCAGAAGTCAAGTCATTGACTTACGTCATTATAACACTTGTTATATTAGTGTCTGTGTACTGCTTGACTGCGATATTACAACACCATTGCTTTCAAGTTGCCTTAAGAACTGATTTAAAATGACTTGGGTTTGTTTTCAATTTACGCAATAAATTTTCATCTGTTCCTTTTGGTCTGCTAGAGTCTAGGCCTGCAGACATTTGTGTCCAATTTGTTCAAACGCATTTATTTCTGTTGGTTGTTGAGTCGTGATTGCTTTTTGCGTTTTACGCTTAAATAAAGTCTTGCCAATATAAATGCTGCCGTGTGCACTGTGTATTCAGTTTTGTTTTAACTTAGGCTAAATCCTTTACTTAGAAGGTAAATACTAACAAACAAATTATTTTAAACCGATAAAGGCAAGAAACCTTGCCAACATTAACAAAAAATAAACCATAAATGGCAGGGTAGTTTTTTGCCTACAGAAGAGTTATGGGCATGGTAACATCAAGTTCAACATTTCTACTGAACAGAGGCCAAAATGCTTACAAAAATTCAATTAAGAACCAGAAAGCAACATTAACAATTTTCAAACAATGCCAATAGGCCCTGGTTGTGCAACCTTTGTGTGCTATACACGCTGATTTTCGTTAGTGTCTCAAAAAAACGGCCAACGCAATAACATTACACTTGTCTTATCTTTCATTATACCATAAGACAGTGGTTCTTAACCGGGGTGCCGCGGCACTCCAGGGTGCCATTTTTAACGCTCAATGGTGCCGAGAGATATTTCAAATTCTTTAGGGTCCAATTTTGGCTCTCAATTGACAAGCTTCTTGGTATATGTTTTTGTGTATGATAAAAATGCAAATAATTAAAAAAGGTTTTATCAACCTTGTTGCACAGTTATTGTGCTGTTTTCAATGTCGTTTATTGTAACTTTACAGTTAACCACTCAGCAAAAATACGAGCAAGGGTGCCGCGAACCATTTATAATTTCTGAAGGGCGCAGTTAAGCCAAAAACGGTTGCGAAACATTTTCACAAGACCTAAAAGCTGATTACGCCTACTTGAAAATCCTTCGCGTACTACATGCTAAGGACCACTGATCTAGATGTTGATTCGTCATTGCTATTGATTATTGGAGGTCTTAGGTTGGAAAACAGTTCTCATCCACAAACGAATGTCAATTTTAAAGCTACGGGAGAGATGAAGTTATATGCTCAATTAATTTTCAGTGAGCGACAATATTTTATCCAATGGAACATGCACATACATATGTGTAACGGAGTGTTACTCTTCCAGCAGCAGTGTTGTAATGACTTAAGTCAATTGCTTGACTTAAGGCATTTAAGTCACTGCTTTTGAATGACTTGACTTGACTTAAGTCATTTGGACGAATGACTTGAGTTAAAATGAATTGGTTTAATTAAGCAATTAATTATAAAATTGCGTTATTTAGCCCAATCTTTGCACATAAAAGAATTTGCTTGTAATATGTTGCTTTTATGTTATTTTTGAAATTAATTTAAAGTTTAATTTTTTTGACAAGGGCTGGACTTGAAGTTGACTTGCTCTAATTATGACTTGACTGGGACTTGACTTGTTATTTATTCAAAAAGACTTGACTTGTACTTAAGTTATTTTACGAATGACTTGACTGGGACTTAAGTCATTTCAAAATGCCTTGTTTACAACACTGTCCAGCAGTATATGTTCTTGTGGGTTTTTGTCGCAGTTGCTGTCCTTGTGGGTTTTTGTCGCAGTTGCGGTGTGGAGTATGCTATACCGTGCGGTGAGTGCGATGAAATTTACATCGGGGAGACGGGTAGAAGTTTGAACACGCGCCGGAAGGAGCACGAAAGGGATGTGGGCAAGAAGGATGCGAAGAAATCAGCGTTGGCAAGCCATTCAACAACCCACACGCACAGCATTAACTTTTCTGCTGCTCAGGTGTTGACGAAGGAAACTGATTATCACAAGCGAGGTTTTCTTGAGTCGTGGAACATACATTTACGCGCCAGCACGATGAACGTAAAAACTGACGTTCTAATGCCGATAAGCTATCGCGCGCTCTTACACCAATGAGCGTTGGTGCGAGTTTTTAATCGCACGAATTGTCATTGTCGATTTATAGGAATCTGTTTTGCACGATACGTCAGTATCCTGATAAAGACGTTCTGTATAGCACGTCGAAACGTCGATCTATTATATACTGCTGGAAGAGCAACACTCCGGCAGCTATAGCTTATACATATGTGTGTTCAACCTTCTAAAGCTTCTTTTGACCAACGATTACGGCTGACGTATACTTTATACACCATTATTATTAATGTTTATAATTTTACTAAGTTACTAATGGAATAATATTGATTTGCATATATAATTCTACTGATATAAAATCGTATGTATACTGCTATGAGACGCAAAACGTGTTTATGCTGACAAGATGTCTCAACACGGTTCAGGCTTATTGTAAAGTTGTATGTCACTTACATTGTTGAATATTACTCTTGAAATAGATAGCCACCAAAACATATTCGCAGTTTGTCCACTTGTTATAGATAGGCTATACCCACGTGGATTCCATGGCCTAGTTGTTACTTGATAATGAATGGCAAATTTTTAACTAAAGATAATGCAAGCTCGTATATCGAAACGTCTTAATGTCCGTGGATAGTGTGTCATAGTTGTCACTTGTTATAGCAAGATTGTGCATTTTTCAAAAATACATATTCGTTGAGCTAGAATTCTTACACTAAAAATACAGTATGTAGTCAACACGGCCAAACTTTAACTGTTGGCAAGGATTGATAACTGTCGTATTAAGTCAGTCATTAAAATTCTTTCCGCGACTTTCACAAGCAGGTGTTCCAGTATTGATTGACACCGTCAACTTATAATGCAGATTAGTGTTCTCAAATGGGGTTGGCCAATTCCCCAGGGAAAATAAGTCAGTTTTACGGGGAGCTATAGGTAGTACTTCATCTATATTGAAGCTAAAAAAAACAGCGATTTACTGGAGAAAATGGGCAATTTTTTGGCTGAAAACCAAACATGTGGGGATTTAGGCACCCTGCAATTTGAGTCAAAGACTTAAAAGTAATGCTAATAATAGCTTTAAAAATACATGTACGATGTCGTGGTGGTTTTGGGCATTTTTATAACAGGTTATCAATAATGCCAACCTAAGTAACGAGCCGGTTACCAAAGATATCCGGAATGTGTTACTCGTTGTATACAAAAGCTCTCTCAAATCACATTTTTGACGTTGAAGCCATTAGCATCCATAACAAACCGCTGGCTTGCTACAGGGGTCATTAGTCTGTGGCAACGATGCAAAAAAGCTTTATAAATGCTTCAGCGTGAATCTATTATTTTTGGTATTCTATGAAAACATTCAGGTCATAATTTTTCCAGACATGGGCTTGCCAACCATAAAGGAACATATTTAAATAAGAAAAGGCACTTTTACTTTTTTATACTGGGTGCAACATGTACTTTGATGCTATTTTTATTACTTAAATAAAAAAACACAATGTTTGGCACCAAACTGTGATGTGATCGGAATTTAAAAATGGGTTCACATTTTGAGTCCAACCCTTTCACCCTTTACTTATAGTAAAGTTACCCCAAGAAAATTTATGGAATGGAATATTTTACACGATGCTAAAATGTCCTAATTTTTTTTTTTTTTTTTTTTACTCTTACAAGCAGTAATGACAAATTCTATGCTATCATGATGTCGCTCTATCAACCCGGAGTTCGAACCTCACCGTAGGCTAGTTGTTTTTCTAGTCTGCCCTGCTAACATCATTGATCGACAGATTCAAGTCTGCAATGACTTTCGGTGTACTATTGATGCGTAAGCCGTTATCGTTGGCCAAAAAGCGACTTTAAAAGGGCTAGATCACGGTTGTTGAACACATATGTGTCTGTGCATCTTTCTATTATAATGTTAACAATCTTTCTCCTCGAAGTCAAAATAATTTGTAAAACAATAGAGTTCTCGTTTATCATAATAGCGCCATGCGAACTACGTTTTAGATGAGAGCAACGTACAAAAACACATACTATGAGCATTGCAATGAAGTAAGTACATCGGTGAATTGTTCTATTTATGACAAAAGCGTTTGAAAAGAAGAAAAGAAAAAGTCAAAATTATTTTGCGATTATAAATTGTTGGAGGCACTGTTAAAACACAAGCAAAAAGTCCTACACAAAATGTTGTTCGAAAGATTTACTTTCTGAAATAAATTTGACTCTCAAAATGGGTGAACAAATTCACGACAACCAAGAAGTTTACCTTTCAACCTTTCAACCGTATAAGTCTAAAGAAAAAATACGAACATTTATTTTTTGGAAGTAAGCTTTTCTACTGATTACGATTACAAAAGCGAACCGGGTTTTAAATACAACGATTTTCGACCAGAAAGATACCAAAACTGCCTTAAATTATTTCGGAAGAATTGAGAAAACCGTTTTAATCTGAAAACAGACGGGAACAACAAATACAGAATATTTCAAAGCAAAAGTGAAATCGGTCCCTTTTCGGCCAGCGGGACAAAATAATTTTTTTTACAAAACGTGCCTTTAGTTTGGTGTTTACGTTTCAGAGTTGCCTTATAAAGTTCGACAAAAACGGATTGCAGATCTTTACTGGTTATGGCAAGTAACTTGATTAAAAACTTGAAAAAAACACATCGTATTTCCAACTTTAAACTATACCCTAAAAACGTAAAAATAAACATAATCCGTAAAATGCGACCGCGACTCTGTTTAGCAATATTTTGTAAATCTGTAAAAAAAAGTTTTTGTAGTAATGAGCTTGGTGCCGTTTTAATGAGATGCATGTGCCTCAGGGGGGGTTTAAGAGGTCAAAGGTGACCCCGGAAGTCTGTTTTTCGTCGAAATCAGTCAAGCCTGAATCGGGAACAACCATTTTGCGGAAACGGAAAGGCGCATCAGTAATCAACGGAAAACGGAAGAAGGGAAAATGTCAAAGGACGAAGCGCTAACGTGGCGAAAAGAAGGGCATTTTAAGATGGTCTTTTAAGCAGAACACGATTGCATTTGCGTTTCGCGCGATTATACGGATTGTCTTATTGCATGTTTATGCTGATTCCTAGAAAAGCCAAGCTTTTTTGCTGTTTAGGGGTTTGCGCTTTTATCGTGGAAACTCGCTTGATTAAGACTTTTTCACACATGTTTCATAAAGACAAGCTGCTTTAAGAGCTATACCAAAATATTTTATAAGTTTTGTTAATGATTTTGAATCGACACTCCTATTGTGTGTCCAGACTCTAGAGAGGTCAACGCTTTCTTATTGCATTCCACCACACTATCTGTCTTTTGACCCATTGTAGACACTCGCGTGGTGAACCCAGTTTTACACAGCTTTTGAAAAAAGGAACACACCACGCGTATTAAGCAACGTTACTCTGACCGACAGTTTCAGAATCAGTGGAAAAATCTTTGCCCATCCCCTCTTAAAAAAACGAGATTTTAAAAACATCAGTTTAACTCTAACCCTGGAAATACCAAAGCCACAATACTCAAAACAAAAAACGTTTCACTGTTTGCGAACGTTCGTCAACATCTCTCATGCCATCACCAGTGTACAATTCAAGTGAAGATATAAGTGTATCTGAAATTACCAAAACAGCAGCGAATTGTGTTTTGAAAAAAGAAATCCTTATTTAATATACTATGCCATGCAGTCGTAACTCCGTAGTTTGGTGTTTTCGTTACAGTTACGATTTAAAATTCGCAATTTAATCCAGGCTAATCTCTTGAGAGTAAAAGGCCAATATAGCTGCTAGCTTTATGTGGGTCGAATAACTGTTTGGATAACATTCCGCCTTACCGATAAATCGATTCTATTTGCATGTTCAACGTGATTCTGGATTACAAGTTTATCGATTCTCGAAAAACAGCTTAAACTAACCGCGGAACCTTACAATCGAGTTCTTCTGAAAAAAGCATAGTATGTATAGCCGTAGTAAGAATATCAAAGCCCATACAGAAATAAATATCATTTTGAACGTTTCGAATATTTCTTTATTCATTTTAGACTTGACTATGTTGAAAATGAGTGAAGAGATATTCGAAACGTTCAAAATGATCCCTACTTCTGTATGGATTTTTATATTCATACCATGTCATACTGCAACCTATGAACAGTATATAGGTAATATTTTAAACGTTTCAAAAAAGCCATGTCAAAACGGAAAAAGAAATATTCGGAAGGTTCAAAATGCTATCTACTTCTTTACGGGTTTGATAATAATAATACGTCTTTCTACAACCTCCAACCATTTTGCTCCAAATATTTTTCCCCTTCAATTAAGATTCTCACTCTGATTGCGTGGCGCAAAATTAACCGGAATTTGAAAAACAATCAAATTCGCGCAAATAAAGATATAAACACTTATAAGAACGGTAGATTGCTTCTAATGTGGGGAAAAGTATTACAGAACGCTAAAATACAAGTCGGACATAAATCGGCCTTCTATAAAAGCACTAGCGTTTAATAATGCAATGCTTAATTAAATAAGATTTACTCAAAAGCGTCTTATCCAGGGGTTCTTAAACTGTTTTACCGCGGAACCCTAAAAATTTTTTGGCCTCGCGTGGACCACAATAGGCATTTTTCAAAATGGTGTCATGAATTTACGTCACAATACAAATAGACTTCATAATTCGCTGATTTCGGTCCAAAAATGTGAAAGGGTGACGGAGTTTAATGCATTCAGTGCAATACCGCTTTATTTTTAATTAAACTGTTGTGTTTGATAAATTGATTACTTCTTAAACATACACCAATCTTTCAATTAGGCTTTCATGGACCCCCTAAAACTAGGTGACGGACCACTAAGGGGTCCATGGACATTAGTTTAAGAACCCCTGGTCTAATCATTATATAAAAGGGAATCAAAAGCAACACAGATAGAACTTTCTACGCAAATTAAGTTACAACTGTTGCGACCAGAAAAAAAGAAATAACAGGATTTGTGAATTTCTTTTTTTTATTTTAGAGGGTTTGCATTTATTTTAGAGGTTTACAAAGTTAAAAACTTTCGGACCCATTGGGTTAAAAAAAATATTTTTAACAGGTCGAAAAAGAAGCTGCGTGAGCCGGAAAACTAAAATGAATAATTTCAAGCATATCAATAACTGCAACAGTTTCAATTTAACTTTGCTACAAGCCCGTTTACTGATGATGCTTTTGTTTTATACCGGTATTTTTGAAGTGACGTGTTTCATTCTTAACAATGTGTTTAATATGGGAGTGGGCAAAAATGTTAAGAAACCACCTAACTAGTCTAATCGGTCGGGTGTGGAGCTTGGTTGCAACACGGAGTAAAAAACGTACATCTCTCTCTCTCTATATATATATATATAATATACATAAGGTGGCGTTATGCAACAATATAAGTGAGCATTGGCTTTGAAGGAATAGCGCTTCAGTTTAACGTGCAAAGGCAATGCGAGTTCAAATTATAGCAAGGCACAGCAATATGGCGTATTCACAAAATTGTTTGCGATCTACATAGAAAGGATTTTTTGCCCGAAATATCGGTCATCGGAATCGCAAAGTATTGGACATCCATAGATACAACTATAAACAAATTGTTCGCGCCAAGGAAAAATGTTGGCAAACAAAGCACACTATAAGCGCTAATGCGCACTTGATCGAAAAGCAATGTGTCGTGGACCTACATAATTTTGGCAACGCACAAACTATTAAAGACCTTAGGCATACCTTACAGCTAGAAGAGGAAGAGCTCATACTGCATTAGGACCACTGACCGGAGAAAAGGTGCTTTAGCCGTGCTGAAAATAATGTACTACTTGATCGAAAAAGAAGAAAACGGCGAAAAAGGGTTGTTCTAAATGTACTACGCTACCAGAGTAATGTTAAATACTCGCTAACGGTGGAATTATGCACCGGCCAGGGTTGTCGAGTAGGCTTAAAACAACTGGAGTCCGACTTCCGAGTTTGTTGAAAATGACTAGTCAAAATTAGGCCGAGTCTGACTCCAGCCAAATAAAGTCATGGCCGAATATAAGCAGCCCTGGCGATGATCCTGACAAAATACAGCCGCCTTATAAGTTTTATGGCCTACAAATACATCACGCATGTACCATGAACATCTATAAAATACAGAATATTCTGGGTCTACAAACTAAACGGTCTAAGGCGGTAAAAAATGCTCTGCGCTGCAAATATGGCGCCAGGCTGCTCGAAAAAACAACAACGAGTGATCTACGTGAAAATGATAAAGGCCAGACGTCTGTTATTACGTCATATACCGGGAATGACGTATAAACTAGGGGACCAAGTGTTAGAATGGGACACAAAATAAATTAGGAGTTGTACGTGAGTTCCAGTTCGGTTTGAGGTCGCACCAACAAAGTTAAAATAAAGGTCTAAGTATTTACCTTGCAACAATATAATAAGGAGGTCGTGAAGTTTAGAAGCACTAAGGTATAAACAAGAGTTTCATTTATAAAATCCTACTCAGCACATGTTTGTTTTTGTGCGTGAATGTTTTAACACCAAGTTTTTGGAGTTCTGGATGATTTGCTTTGCGAAGTAGTAGACTTAGTTTAATATTTTTTTTCAACAGCATGAAATAAATATATATTCAACTAACATAACTTTTTGTTTATGTGTTTTTCCAATGTTTGTACACTTGTCCAGGTGTTTATGCTCAATAAAGATAGCTGATTCGACGAGCAAATTATATTGGGCAATTTTCTGTATGCTGCATTTGCTCAGTTACGCCCTTTCGTGGCAAGAAAAAATATTTTGTGTGACGTTTTATATCTTTTAGAGACCGAAAAAACAGCGCCTATGCAGACGCCCTTAAGCCGCAAGATAAAAGCAACCTATCAAGTAGGATAAAAGCGGATTTTTAAATTGGATTTTCTACTTTGACTTGATAAAGCACGGTTGCGCGAAAGCTTGTCGAGAACAATACAATTTGTCTTTATATATAGTGCCACATGATTACCCTGTTCATAGTTAGATAAATACGGTTATTTACAAATTTAAATCGGATAAAAATCCACCTATTAAATCAGATAAAAGCTTGGTCTATTAGGTCGGATGAGAGCGGCCTATTAGGTCGGATGAGGGCGGCCTATTAGGTCGGATGAGAGCGGCCTATTTGGACGGCTCGAACTTTCGTAGATAAACGACTCCGCTGACCCAGGTTGACGGGCTTTGTATCATTCGCTGCCAAAGATCCATTTCCTCATTGCGAGAATCCATCCAGGGGACCGACTTGTCAAAACTCATTCCTGTAGGAAGGCAAAATATACTATTAAGGAAGGCATTGGTGGCACAATTTAAACCAAGTTTGAAACTGTTATTTTTTCGGTTTTTACGCAAACATCTAAAAAAAACAAATAAAAAATAAAAAAAGAGCTAAAACACACCCAAAAAGAACTTATAAACGTCAAGTTTTTTATCTACTGCTGGGTGGAATCAACTTTTTCCACAATTGCATAAGAGCAGAAATGATATTAACTTTACTTAGAAAATATAAAAGAAAACAACTTTATTTAAAATCAAGCCAAAAAAGTGTTAGGGCTTCCAGATACATATGTTGTTATACTTTCAATATAATTTACATAACGCAAAGTTGCGTTGACCAATTAGTTTGTAGCGCATTTAATATTCAAATGTTTTCAAATGACAATAAAAAACGCTTAAAAATAGTTTAAAATACTTCAAAACACTTGAAAAAAAAATCACACTAAAAATAAAAAACTTGTTTTACAGTTGGTAATAAATAACGCCTAAAACTCCATCAAACAATTTTTTCCAACAAAAAAATTTCTATTTTTCACCTGTCCCGGTGCCAAGCCTAGCCCCTCCAACCAGATGATTTTGTCCGAACTTTTCGCGTTGGTAAACAGTAAGTTCGACCGCTCGGTTGTACAGCTCGTTCTTCACCACCCCGGTGAACACGAACAGATGATCGAAGTCGACTTTTGCCGAACTCGCGCTCAACGGCGTTTTCTGCTTCGTTTCGTGAGACTTGTCCGGCAGAAAGTAGCTGTCGAAAAAAAAAATAATTTAATTGCTTTTTGCAAGTTTTTTTAACTCTTTTTTTTAAATTAGATCCCCCAAAAAAATTGTTTACTTGCATTTTTTTGTTTTTTTATTTAGTTAAATTTTCGCATGTTTTGATCTGTTTTGTTAGAAAAAGTAGATGTTGGGAAAAAATATTTCATTTAGTTGCATTTTTCATGTTTTTCTGTTTATTTTTGATAAAAAAAAACTGTATTCAGTTCAATTTGTGCACGTTTTTTTACCTTTTTTGTTTAAAACAAAATATCCGTCGAAAATAAATATTTAACTTATTTCCGTTTAAGATGTTTTATTTCAAATAGGTTTATTCCTTTTAAATCTTTTTTACTTATTGTCGTTTTTTTAACAGTTTTAAGATTTGAGACTTATCCAGCAGAAAGTAGCTGTCGATAAAACATATTTTGTTTAGTTGCGTTTCTGTGCATTTACGTTTTTTTTTCTGTTTTTTGTTTTAAAAAAATAGATCTATTTTGCTTTTACTTTATTGTCGTTTTTTTATCTTTCTTGCTTTTGGTCGATTTATCGTTATGTTGTTGTTGCTTTTTTCTGATTTATGTGTTTTTTCTTTTTTTTAGTTTTATGTTGTTATAGGATATATTTTTTTCACTCTTTTGTCGGTTTACAATCTGTTTTATCCCCCTTATGTCAAACAAGTAGGGAAAATAGCTCGTTTATTAGTACATTAACACTTAACGTTTATTAATAAAATATCCTACCACTTTCATTTTAAAAGCATTATCCTTTTTAAGTCACCACCGGTCTATAAAGAAGACTGGCAGTCAAAGAAAATCGATACATACTTTGTCAGGTGCATCAGGTCATTCCGTTAAGAAGTTCGGACGGTTTAAAAATATAAATTTAAAATGTCGGTCCATATACATAAACTATAGACTAGAATAGAGAGAGACGCTGTAAAATATTAAATTTTAACTAGGTAAGCTATAATGTGTTACTTGGCTTTAAACGTGACGCAGTTACTAAATAAGATGTAGTTTGGCTGTGTTGCATATTTGGATCACTATTTTCGCTGATTTTTTTTCAGAAATATAACATTGGCCTAATAGCGTGTACGAAAAAACAAAAAAAGCTCCAGATTTTGAAGGCAGGTAATGGCCCAAGGCCCCAAGCCAACGATTGTATTCCTATCTAGTCTATTCTTAACGTTAGGGCTCGCTAGGAATGCACCTAAAGTACCGCTTTTACTCGACTTTCTTGGATAGGACCATGTCAACAATTTAACCAATTTTGCTGACTTCAGTGTCCAGGTCGATGTTTTTGCGATAAATTACTTGCACTTTTATCAGTTTACAAAACGAAGAAACAAACCAAACGAAGAAACAAAACACATACAAATGGCCCAAACTGTTGGACAATTATAACTTTTACGTAGGATGAATTTCAATGCCCATACGGAAGTGGAATATTTTGAACGTTTCGAAGAAATATCAGTTGATTTTTTACATAGTGAAAAAAACACTAAGTTAGAGGAGAGGGTTCTCAGCGTTTTATAATTGCTGATCCCCCTTCCAAAGCCTCTTAAACACTTTGTAGCCCCTGTTCATGTTTTATAAAACGCGCCATGCAGCGCACAAGGGATAAAGTCATAACGAAAACCACCAATTTAAGTTTAACTACATAATAATTAAAATAATGTATTGCCCCAGAGGGCGACGGGCACCGTTTATCAACCCTGACATAAAAAAGTTTTGTTATAAAACAAGTGGGCGCATATGTAAATGTTTAACAGGCCCTGGTCTGCTAAGACAGGGGTTCTTAAACCGGGTTTGGTTCACCCAGGAGTGAAATTTTGAGGGTACGCGTGCAAGATTATTTTACTGGAACTGTTACGACCTTCCTCAACAGGGATTGGAAAAATCGTTGCTCAAGGTCATTTCGGTAAAACACGTGGCACGAAATTCCCGGGCGGTTAATAACGCAAAAAACTTGGGATGTTTCCGTTTAACCGGGGTCGCGGTTTTTCCCAATTCGCCCGCTCCCAAGTATTTGGCGTAACACTGAAACCACGCACGGGTGATTATGCAAGTTTAGGTGACAAGCGTGATAAAACATTAAGCTTATTAAGAAGTAGTCGTAATAAGAACATCAAAGCCCATAGGTATTATTTCGAACTTTCCGAATAACTTTTTATTCAATTTCAGCTTTGATATTCTTATTACGTCTTACTACAACCTCCAACCAATATGCTCCGATGCTTTTTTAAGAAGTATTAGACGTGAACTCAGGTGACCAAGAAAAACTTTTTCCAATTTGCTGAAATGTCGCTATACCAGGGGTGTCCAACTCAAACATGCCGGCGTGCCAATTTTTATCTTATAACTTCTTCCCGTGCCAAAGTTTCGTAACCGAATTAGTTCTTTTTAATCATAAAAGCGCCTTTTTAACCAAAAATAAGAACGTTTATTTAAACTTGAAAAAAACTGTCTAGTAGAAATGCGCATCACTGCATCAAAGTGTCTCTCGGTGAGCTGACTTTTGTTTTTTCACACCAAGCTGTATAATATTATGTGAATGCTAGCCTCCACACAGTATAATGTTACTATATCAAAAGTAATTGTTGGTTGTCGTGATTGCCGCGATTGTTTTATATTGTGAACAAACAATGGCAATTGGCTGTATAACAAACTTAGTATTTTCTGACAATTGGCTAAATAACAAAATGAGCTTTTTTGGCAATTGGCTAAATAACAATTTTAGTATTTTTTGGGGAGGGCTTGCGTGCCATTTTTTATTAGGTCTCGTGCCACATTTGGCACGCGTGCCGATTGTTGGACACCCCTGCGCTATACCCACAAAAAGCGTAAAAATCCCCGCATGACCCATACGGTGACGTCATCAAAATTGACCGGGTCGCGAAACCGGGGCCTTCAAGCGAGGCCAAGTGAGTCATAGAGGCCGAATATCCGCCTCAAGGCTTCCTAATGCTTCGTCATGTTAAGGTTCTTGGCACCGATTTATTTAAGCCATATTGAGCGGATCGGGATGCATTAGCGGTTTTAGTTTGACGTGATAGGCGAGTGACAGGGATGGCCACAAGACGCTGCTATTATTCACTGTGACCGACAGGCTTTTTAGGCCTTATAAAGGAGTACTGGAGGGCAAAGCAAGACCGCTATTGTGTCTATTTTGGGTTGCAGACACTTTCTTCGAAAAAATTGTGGATTTTTAGGGATCTAAAGTTTTAAATCACTCTGCATAAGTTCTTCCCAACCTCTCTCAGTTCGCGACCCAGTTTTAATGCAAGTTTTCAAGTTTTATTTAGCGCCCCACAAATATTTTATAAGATCAAATCGAGACTTGCTTGGAGACAAGCTCATGCGCAACGTAGCATTCCCGATCTAAAAGAAAACTGTAACATTTAGAAATGCTTCGCGACCCACCAATGTTTCGCGACCCACCAATGTAACATTTAGAAATGCTTCGCGACCCACCAAAATTTTATATAAAAAAGGTTTTATAAAAACACTTAATTTAAACATAATACATTTGACTAAATTACTTCAGTCCATACCAAGTCATCCGTCAAAAATACATGAAACAAGTAAAGTTATTTCGGCCAAAACAGCTGGTCAAAATCAAGTCACATAGTTAAGTCATTACAACACTGGTATTTTATGACGTTCGCAGCTTTCAACCTGTGGTTATCCATGCGTAACTACCTCCCTTACCCCTTGACGTAGACTTGCGAGGAGCTTTTCAGCGCCACGTTGTTGACGTTCTTGAGCACGACCTCGAGCCGACTTTCGCCATTGGCGTGCAAATTCTGCTGGAAAAATATGCAAGAGTGGAAATACAAGAATACGGTAACGTAAAAAAAATTATTCTTACAGGTGAGAAGGCAATTAGAGTTTTTTTTTTATCTAACATAAAACATCATAAAAGCTGGCCTGTTTATTTATAATTTAGTTTAAAATACTTCAAGAATAATATTAGTACAACGGCGTGTAGTGAGGTACAACAAAAAAATGATTCTTTTAAACTTATTTTACAAAGTATAAAAAAATATGAGCATGTTAATTAACAAGCAGTTGTACACAGTAAAACAGGTATGTACTAGGCTCGCTTAAATAATAAAATAATAGTTTATAAGTTCACGCTGATTTTTTCTGCACCTCTGTAGCAGAATGCAAGATGTTCTTTGTGAGTGTACACGGATATCACGGGAGATACTTGTTTTATAACAGATGTTATTGAAACAATTTTTTTTGTGTGTGTGGTATGACTTCTAAAGCAGTTATATAAGTGTGTTGCTGACGATTTAAGTATTTGTCGGCTTTGGTTGGTCAAGATCGTTTTTACAGATCAACTCCCCCCTGGGTAATTTAATTTTTAACATCAACAAACCTTAGCAAGATATTCATCGTACCATGCAAGCCAAGCAATGCAAGTGCGTTATCACCTTTAGATAAGCGCTTAGTTTTTACCCTTTTTATTTTTACCGAACGTGTTTAGGAAAATAACGCAATCGTGACATTGTTGCGGCTGTCGTAAGTTATATTTGCATTTGCTAGAAGTGTCGGCGTTCTTTATAAATTGGTTTAATTTATTGCAATAAAGCTTGCAGTTAAGGTCACCAGATATCGGAAACTCTACTTAATGCCCTGTCAGGACCACTCGCATTTCTATCATTATCAAATGATAAACTGGTTTAACGGAATGGATACTCCATTACACTTTCACATTTTTTTGGACCGAATTTGGCAGATTTCTGAATTCTATTTGTATTGTGACGTCAATTTATGACGTCATTTATTTTCTCGCCTCCTGTGGTCCACGCAAAGCAAAAAAATTTAGGGGTACGCGGTAAAAAATGATAAACTAGTTTCACCAGACTGTGCCTATAGCCCATTCTGGCCCGGGGAAACAAACAAATGGTAAAATTACAGTGACTCAGTTGCTGTCATTCTGTTTTTAGAGGCGCCCTTCAAAACAAACGATATCCAAATGTTTAGTAGTGATTAGAGATAGCGATCTGTTTTACAATTTAAAAAATATCCGCAACATTCAACGGCACTATACAGTTTGGAAACATTTTTATTTTTTTGTGTCACGTACTTGAATCAAAAACGAACTAAGAAAGATGTAAATCTTGGCAAAGAGTTCCACGTTTCTATAATATTCCTAACAAGAACAAATATGCAACAGGTTGTCACACTATTTGATCAAAAACGCCAAGTTATGTTAGTAAATGTGGTTAGTTTCCTGAAGAAAATAAAAAAAACATGAGTGCAAAAGGATAACAATTAAACGAGAAACAAACCACTGACCACAGCTAGCAAACAACAAGGAGAAAATTTGCGACCAATAAAACGTTTCTCCATCATTTTGATTCCAACTTTTAAATACGTTAAACAAGCGCAATTTATTTTGGTGCATCTCTAAACAATGTTAGTTTTCTGCAGAAGTGCCAAGCATTGTTTTGTTTTACATACCACCGACTCTAAAGAGAGGACTGACAACCCAAAACGGGCTTTCATTTGTATAAACCATTTTGAACTTTTGGTAATTGCCTGTTTTTTCGATTTAAGATTAATCAATCTTAAGTCGCATCTGGCGTTTAAACTACGTGATGATTTGATTTTACAGATACAATGCACCCCTTTCTATCTTATTTTTTTACGAGGCTCAATATTCAGAGGTAATAAAGTTTACATTTAAAATGAAGTTTGCGTAAATGCGGCAGTTTTTCTTTCATTGCGGGACCTTTAAAAATCAGTGACCTGTCTTTAAAGAACAAATCTAATTTTAACTGAGGTTTTCTGTTGCAAACAAGTCTTGAAAACTAATTTGCTGTTGGCCGTTGTAATCCGTGTAATCCCCAATAAGTAAATATATTTTAGGTAAAAACTCGCGTATACTGATAGAGGAAGAACGTTGGTCGAAATGAAAAAAGGTAGCCAAATCAGAAGCCCAGATTTTGCCAAAAGGTTGTAAGTTAGGAAAGTCACAAGGGGTTAATGACATGCAAATTAAAAAGATTTACCCTCGCCGTCCGTAATCGTCAATGCCAGGCGACCTAAGTGGTGATAAGCAAGAGTTATTACTCGGAATGCCGTGAGTTGAACCAGACTACTCAGCTTTAAACGACTATAGCTTTTTGTAGGCCCGAGTAGTTGTGCAAGTTAGGGTCCAATAGAAAAATAATGTTTTAAATGCATGTGTCTTTTTCGGCGCTTCTTGTGGTCTAAGAGGCCTAGCCAACAAAAGTTTTAAGGCTTTACAACTTAGATAGATCTACTAACATACAAGTCTCGATCGACTCAGTAAAATAGAGTATACCAGTCGACTAGCTGTGCAAATTAGAAGCGAGTAAAAAAAAGTAGAAAAATACTGTTGAAAATGCACTTTACATTATAAAAAACAGTAAAAAACATCGGTTAGCAAACTAGGGTCCGCAGATCGGTTTTATGGGTTCATAAAATGTGTTAATTTAATAGAAAGAAAACGCTTTGTCACCTTCTCTTTGATGGAATTTACACATTATTTCAGTTTCACGTTTGTTGGACCGAAACCACTAGGTCTCTTAGGTATGCTTGTTTTATGACGTCAATTATGACGTCAATTTATGCTTTATCTCTGAACAATTTTATACCGACACTGGTTCAGACGAATCAAAACTAATATCTAGGGGTCTGCGTTAAAAAAGTTTAAGAACCGTTGACTTAGAAGGAGAGGATCTTCGATCCAAACTAGAAAAATCGCAAAGTAAGATTTAAGACGAGCCATTACAGGAAAAATTAAAAAATGTGATTTTACTGTTTAGAATGGATAAGAGTTATTCGAAACGTTCAAAATGATAGCTACTTCTGTATGGGCTTTAATATTTTTACTACAACCTCCAAACGTTATGTTCTAAACGGATTATATTCTTTCTGGTATACTGAAAAGCAGTAGGTAGGATGGATAACCAATTAAATCGTTAGGCTGTAATAATATTTAATCAAATTTGAAACCCAGTGTAAGCGGCAATAGTAAAAACTAAAAAAATCTAAAAAATCATACTAATTTTTTAGTATTAATGTTCATACGGCTTTATAATGCATAACGAAACATATATATCTCTCCAAACGCCGTTACAAAATGACTGAATAAGCGGTGAAAAATGAAAGAAGCGACTTTAGTATGAGCGATGTGATCAAAAGAAAACGCTGTAGTCCTGTAGTGTACATTTTTGAAGCATGAAGCAGGTGATGGATAGATAATGGCAATGCTAGGGTACTGAATTTAAGACAGAAAAGCAATAGCAAAAGCTTAAAGTATATCTTTAGCATCTACGAATAGCATTTCTAGCAGGGTTTACTTTTTTACCGTGGACCCCTAAAATTTATTTTTGCTTCGCGTGGACCACGGCAGGCCAGTAATTTTAAAAAATGACGTCATAAATTGAAGTCACAATCAAATAGACTTCTGAAATATGGTGATTTTTTCATAAATATACGTCACACTACAAATAGACTTTTTGACTTTTTTAGAAATATGTTGATGATTTAAGTAAAATTAAGTCTAAATACATAACACAATACATTCAGTGCTGAAACGTATTTTTTAATTAAACTATTTTCTTTGAAGAAATGATTACTTCTTAAATATACACTAACATTTCAATTTGTCCTTTATGGACCCCCAAATTAGTTCGCGGGCGCCAAAATGGTCCATAGACCCCGGTGAAAAAAACCCTGATTTATAGCATTAGGACGGTCGATAATACCGGATCTGAGCCGTTACCAAATGCCAAGTGTTAGTATTGGTCACTAGGATGGCATCGCTAACGACTTCATGAGTATACTCAAACATACAAAAAGATGAATTAAAACTGTTAATCCAGTTTAATCGTAAACAAACAGAAGTATTTATCTGTTATAATTACATAAACTTATTCCACACAAAGTGAAGGACAAACGACAAACTAAAATTAAAATCACATGAGCCCAGCACATAAATTAATCCGCGTGAGAGATAGGAAAAGATAGAAAACTTAAACACTTTAGATAACCTAACAAAAACGTTCAAAGGTAACTTAGTAGGTTTAGTTACCTTCTGTTGTTAACCTACTACTTTTGGGATAATATCTTATAAAGTAAAAATCGCAGCGTTATCATGGCTAAAATATCGACATTAAATTGGTATCGGCTGTGCAGCGATACGATCCTAGTATCGGACGGCTACCTATACCAACACTTGTTATCGGCTGTGGTTCGATATTATCGGACATCCCTCATAGTGACGTCATTTTATATCGGAAAGGTCGCGCATTTCGCCTGAAATATACGATATCGTAAATACAGTTCATATACCAGATATGTGGCTCAAAGTGCGTAAACAGCAAAACAGCTAAACAACTGGCCAACAAAAACTGTGCGCGTTTTAAACTAAGGTACATCGAACTTGATTCTATTACAAGTAAACATTTCAAATCTTGGTGTCCCAATGTTGCAAACACAGACTTACATCAGTAGAGGGAACGAATCTCAAAGCGACGTCGATGTCACCGGAATATGCGTTGCTCATCACGCCTTCCACACACTGTAAAAAACAAAGATTAAACCCAGTACAAAACTTGGTGAACCGAATGTTAGTTGGTTTGGATGTTGTATGGTAAATATATTTCGCTACTAAAAACATCCGCGCGCATATATGAAGTCTGCAGTCAAAATTGCGTATATTTGTTTCAATTTAGCATAATCTGCATTTAAAGTACACAGGGCACCTGAAGTGCATAAAACATATTTCCAATTATTCCGATGTAATAAGATTGGTTTAGCTGAAGTCGGACTCGGGGCTCGGGTAAGACCATGTAAAACTTACCGAGCCCCGAGTCAGACGTGCGCATGCGCAGTACCCAATTTTAAGACTGATATACCAGCAAACTGTTAATAATAAAGACGGAATATCATATATGGTCTAATATTTTCGAACCATATATTGTGGCTGGATGAACTATGCAACACCACTATGAGCGACTTTTTGAACATCCACCTATTTTATTGACGTAAATGAGTGAAAAACAGGCTGTGAAGTCGTAGCTGGATTCAGGACTCGACAAAATTTAACATTTGGCCGGAGTCAGACTCAGGACTCGACAAGATCTCACATATGGCCGGAGCGGACTCGGGACTCGACAAAATCTCAAATTTGGCCGGAGTCGGACTCGGGACTCGACAAAATCTCACATTTGGCCGGAGTCGGATTCGGGACTCGGGTTTTTTACCCGAATCTGCAGCCCTGATTCTGGTGCTAACCTTAGCTTGAAGGTCGTATTCCTGCATTTTCATTGGAGGGGCTAGATCGAAATGGTCGCAGCTCAGGTTAACCTCCCCCAGAAAAGCGTTCACCCCCAGTTTGTCGTGCCAGACTGCCACGTTCAGCGTTCGAGTGGAAAGTTCGGTCTCCGACACCACGTACCTGAAAAAAATAATCACCTCTGGGATTTTTTTTGAAAAAATAAGCAATTTCAAAATTATTTGAAAAATAAGCAATTTCAAAATTAGATTGAAAAATTAGGTAATTTAATAAGTTTTTTGAAATAATATGCAATTTCGAAATTATTTAAAAAAAACAAGCAATTTCAGGATTTTTTTTTTAAATAAGCAATTTCGAAATTATTTTAAAAAACTAAGCAATTTCGGGATTTTTTTTTGAAAAAATAAGCAATTTCGAATTTTTTTTTAAATACAGGGCAATATTAATCTTCGCCCTGAAGAAGGGGACTTGCGTAAGTGGTCTGAACGTTGTCAAAGAAAAATATTTAACAGAGGAACTATTTTGATCAATATTATCACTTGTAGTAACAGTTTATATAAAAAACAATATGGTTAGAATTTATAAACATACCTTAATCTAAAAATTTGGTGAAATGGTTTCACTATTATGCCATTTTTAGACAATACTTTAACAATTTGAACCAAAAGTGCGTAAATGTTTTTTTATAATGGCTAAACTCTACAACAACGCGTTCTTCTATGGAGTTAGCATTCTAGTTTCAGGATGCCTTTTAGAAACACCAAAATATACTACATATGTTAGCCACCCATAGTCACCAAGTTGTGTTAAGCACATTAATGCCCATTATAAGTTGCTAAAAACAGAAATACATGTAGTTTTGGCAGATGTTTTTTTGTCTGTACAAACTTGAGGTCACATATAGGACTTGTATAAAATATGTAAACTATAGGTATTACAGTCCTAATTGTTTGCACACATTTTATTGAAATTAATTCAAAGATATTTGAAAGAAAATTCATACTGTAGGGTTTAACATACCTAATTAATTTGAAAATAAAACAGTACAAAAGCCTTGGTCAAAACAAGAACAACAAACAGTTTAAAATAAAATTTGTCTTAGTTAGGCATTTTCAAAACACACTTTAAACTTATTTTTTAACATAAAATAAATTCAAACACTATTTAAATGCTTTTCAAATAACATAGGGCTTTCAAAGAATTTTTACTGTGCACTTTAATCCAAAGACGTTAAAAGATTTAACAATTTATGGTAACCCTATATTACAAAATTTTCGTATAAACTTACTTCAGAATTTCCTTAAAGTCAGGGTTTACTGTGTGCTTCTTGGTCTTGGTTTTTCGCTTGCTGTGCTTGTCGGGCAAAAGATAGGTCTTGACATATCTGAAAACATTTTCGCAGGTTACATAACATACTAAGTAAAATCATAAAGTGTAGAAATAAGCACAAAATTTAAATACTGAACTGATAACAACTAGACATGCAATCAAAAAAAAAAGACTTATATATAAAAAAAAATATATATATAATAAAAATATAATAAAAAATCAAGACTTATATGATTTTTATTCCCAATTTAGTAAGAATACGTTTGGTGGCTAAACCTGATATTACATGAGTTTTATTGTAAAAATATAATATATATATATATATATACGGTATATCTAATTTAACTGTTATTGAACAACATTTTTATGCACTGCCTAACAGTACAACCAAACATAACGTAAAGGGTCTGGTAAAAAATATAGTAATTAGCTTTCTTACAGAATGCCAAAGACTTGCATGACTTTATCATTGGCAACTTAAAAAACATACATAACATAACTTTTGTGTCTAAATGTAAGATTGTTCTTAATCTATTTATTAAGAAAATATCTGGTTAAAATTTCACATGTCTGTGTTTAAAAATTTATCACCTTTACTGTTCATGTAAGACATTGTATTCTTATGCAACGGAAAGCAGTAAACGATAAAATAATCCATAAGCTTTTGTAATAAGTGAGTTCTAACCAGAACGGCTACAAATATTGTAATAGGTTTGGTAAAATAGATTTCCAAAGACATACATAACATAAGCTTTATGTCTAAATATTATATGGTTCAATGCAAACCGAATATTTGAAAAAGAAGATATCTCCTCGCCCTAATGCACGTTAGTGACGACAATGACTTCGAATGGTAGCAAAACAGTATAGACTTTCTTGTCTCAGTCAAAATCAGTCACTATAGGCACCCATAATGACTGATTTTGACTGAGACAAGAAAGTCTATACTGTTTTATTATATGGTTCTTAATTACTTTTATGTAGGACATTGAACTCTTACGCACTTAAAAGCAGTGGAAAATAAAAAAGTATAGTAAGTTTGGTAATAAGTGAGTAGTTATCATTCTCACGGGTTGCTCAGTTTCTTTTCATCCATAGCGGCCAGATTTTTGCAGCTGCCGATGTGAATGTTGAGTGTTCCGGTCTTGTATGAGTAGGAAAAGCCCATATGAATGCTTCCTGTGATATCTACTCCACTTTGCGCGTGTGCAGCTGCACTGTACACACTCCATGTGCTCCCAGTTAGACTCCGTCTACCTATCTAAAAAAATGATTATAACTTTGTTAATAAATGACTAGCCCACAGTTATAACACATCTTTATGGAAAAAAATTCAAGGAGTTTCAATTTTTTTTTAATTTTTAAGTTCCTAAAATTTGATCACCAAACAATATGTTTTGAACTTAATTCAAAAACACAACAGTGTAAAGGCCACAGCCAACACAACAAATAGTTGAACCAATTGTTTTATAACGGCAGTTTCTAAACACGTAACCTTAAGCTGTACATAAAATAAATTTAAAGACTTTTGGAAAAACATGGAGTTTTTTTTTACATTATTCTACCTAAAATAAGTGACATGTTGAGCAATGGTAAGAGGGCAAAATTACTGTTGGCTTTAATCAAAACTATTTATTTTGGAATTTTTAGGTTAAATTGCAAGTTTAACATTTTTTGGGAGTGCTACATAGACTAACCGATAAGCTTGGAAGGCTCTGTGCATTTCCTTTAATCAAGTTTGTTTTCTTCTTTTTCCCTGGAACAATTAACAGCAAAATAAAATGTTTATTTACATGCAAACTTAAACAAAGCTGCCACTGTAATGTAATGTATATGCAAATAGTTTCCTAATGTTTAACATTGTAGTTAAATGATTTTTTGAATAAGTTTTAAATTTTAGTTCAGGGGTGTCCAACATGTCAGCCAATTGTCACAAAAAACTAAATTTGTTATACAGCAAGTTTTCAATGTTTATTCACAATATAAAACCATCGTAGTGAAGGCTAGCATTCAACGTTTGCAAAAAAGGAGTTTGGGTCAATTATAAATGGTTTGCTTGACAAAATAAACAAATGTTTTTTATGTAAATCAACGTTTTTTTTTTTTTTGTAAAAAGGCCGCTTTTAATTTTAGACAGAATTAGTTACTAAAGTTTGCCACAGGAAGAAGTTAAGGTAAAAAGTCATGTCGCCATGTTTGAGTTGGACACCCCTGTTTTAGTTTATATCAAAATCTTACCAGTATTCTTGAAGTCTTTATTAGTGATTTTAAGTAATCTGACTCTTTTGTATTCTTAATTGTTTTTATGAATTGCACACATCACACACTAAACAACATCATGCCCATGCAAAAAGTCTGGATCATGGCACCACATGCAATGACTAAGATAAAACTAAAAACTTAAAATGCATAATGCCTTACCTTCTTACATGCAGTAAAAGGCATTTTTAAACTTCATATTTTTGCTTGTTTTTTTCTTTTGAAATTGTTTTGTTTTATATTTTTAGCACTAAATTGCAGCAACATACAGAAGCATTAATCCGTTTATTGATTGCACATAAAAGTTTAGTAATAAAGACATTGCACAATTTAAAGCACACAACCTTGAAATGACCAAAAGAAACACCTTCTCCGGAGAGAAAAAACAATATTTTACTGCATATAAGAATATTTTCCTTTAAGTGACACAGAGTATACATAGTCTAAACAAAAACAATCTTTCAAATTTAACAGCAAAAAACAAAAAAATGTAGGGAGGATAAAAATTGAGAATGAAAAACGTTTTTTAGGCACATCAAAATGGAATATATCTTTTAACATTTATTTTATTAAAAAAACAAAATCTCTTAAATTTTGTTTTAGTTCATTATCCCACTAGTTCCTCTTGTTTCTTTAGCCACAATTGCTGCAATTTGTTTCAGATCATTTTCACCCATTAAAGACGGATCAAAAGTTTCTACAGGTTCAATATTTTCTACCGGGGAATCGTTAAAATTAGTTGGTGTGTTAGCAAGCATGCTGACTACATTTTCAAGACAAGAAAGCTGATTATTAGTGATTGTGGGTGTGACATTGTCAATGTTGTCGGTTAGTATATGTTCAAGTGTTAGAAGTGATTTTCCCTCTTCTGAATCTTCAAACGTTGCGGCATTCGTGTCATGCTGGTTAGCGAGCATTTGCACTAGTTTGCTTACGACAGTGTTTCCGTCATCTAGCACAGCGCTAAACTGCAAGTCAGTTTTATGTCCACTTAGCACACATTTTGGTTTCACCTTGGGTGCGAGCCATGCAAGTGTGTCTTCAAATGCACCTGAATTGCAAGAAACGACAATCGCTACTGAGTTAGAGAGGTCATGCAAGGAAATTGATTGCAAGGCTGGAAAGACAATGAATTAGTGCACAAAGTAATTCAATAATTGCGTTCAACTTTTGCTGGCATGAACTAGTAAAAATCTCACCGTATAAAAGGAATTAGGTCATATATGCTAGCAATGTTATTTACTTGGGCTGGAAAATGTTTTAATGGAAGAACATTCCACCAAATGACATACATGAGTTGCCATTCACATAGTACAAAGTTTCTAGCTTACATGCAAGGGCAGTTCAAGTACTTTACAAATTTAAGTATCATACATGGTAAATTGCAATTTTTATGAACCATATAAACAACACTATAAAGAGGGACTTCACCTACAAGAGCAATAGTAGATCTAATTTGTTGACTTAAAAAACAGAGCAAACGCTTCTAAAGCAATCTATCAGAATCAATTTGCATTTAAACTGGCCATTTGCTTTACAAGGCAATTTAAAATAGAGCAACATTTTGGTTGGCTACAATCTACGTCTTTCTTTTTGCAAGATTACGTAAACAGTCACCTGCTTTCGTGGCATTTGAATCGTCAATGGTTTGCAGAAAGTTCATCGCGCCACCGATCTCTTCCACTTTGTCTTTTAACATAAAAACACAAAAGAACATAAAACAACCAACAAAAATGAGGTTTGATTAGATAACACAAATCAGGTTTTACGAGCAAAAGTGCCATGCATATCATTTTAGATGGAATCGTTTTTGGATTAAACCCGGAAATAAACATAAAAAATAATTGATAGATAAGATATGTTTGGTATCAAAGAATCGAATACTCTAAGCCTGCTGGCTGGCATATACCTGACATAAAGCAACACTCCATTATATTCGTTTATTTAAAGCGCAATAAAAACAGAAATATGCTGTGTAATGTGATTTTACACTCTTTGTGCATATGTGTGTATATGTGAATGCTGGAACTGGCAAGATGAAGCAAAAAGTGAATTTTACTTGAAACATTATAGACCAGGGCTTCCCAAACTTTCAAGTCCCAACCTTGTTAGTTTTATTGAATCTTAGTTTGTCCTACGTGTATGAGAGTAACAAACAGAATATTTGGGTAGAATTTGATTTAGGGACTACTCTCAACCAGTGTTACCTCCAAACAAAATTGTACACAGAACAAATGTTTATTTTAGTGAGCATGAATCAGTCTGAGATGAATTATAGAATAAGATGAATTGTTTAAAAAATTCAAAATATGAACAAAGTAAAAATTAGTTCATGTAGCTCCTTGTTTATAGGAATTTTATTGTTTAACCACTAACAGCAGGGGTGGTAGAGCAAATTAACTGTGCAAATGTTCTGGTGGTGCAGCACAATTAAACATCTCAGAGGAAACACAACTGTAACCCTTTAAACCCAGTTTGAATAGCCCTGGTATAGGCAATTTTGAAGGAAAAATTGGCACTTATTGATATAATTAACAGTTCAAATTGTGGCAATTATTTTCATTCTTCTACATGTATTTGATTGTTCTTAAATTTTACAGCATGCTGAAAATGTTTTTGACACAAAGTGTTTCTTATAACTTTTTAAAGATAGTTTAAATTCAGTGAAAAACTGATAAATAGCTTGTGTACAGCGATTGGCATTGTGTTTTTGAAGATTTGTGTGGAGTTATGAAGACAGTGCGTAAAAAACATGACTGCACTAATGCTGCGATTGCACAAAAAATACCTTTCGGAAAACACTTGGAACAATGGAAAAGCGAAAAACAAATTAAAACCTGAAGTTTTCATACTTCTAAATATTTACACCGACAGTTCACAATTATATTACAAAGATATATACTGCAGCTTATATACTGTGGGTGGACACAAAAATATGGAACAAAATAACACATGATGGAAATTTGTTCTTCATAAACAAACTACTGTACTGATTTAAAGAAATTTGGCTGAAAAAATAAATAACTAACTTTGAAACCAAGTAAAAATATACAATAATGAAACCAAACTATTTTTTAGGAAAAAGATTGTTTATTTAGCAAGATTTCTTGAAAGTTTTATTTTTAGTTTGTTAATAACAGCGATTTTACTCGGCGGCCTTTTTTCTGACCACAACCTTCTTCTTTTTTGGAGCAGCATCGGTCCCCTCGGCACCAGGGTCCTTCTTTTTGACCACACGGACCACCTTCTTTTTCGGTTTGTCGCCAGCGGCCTCTTCGCCTTCCAAATGCTCATCGTCGGATTTTTTATCGGCCTCCTTCTTTTTTACAACTTTTTTGACAACTTTTTTCTTCAGAATTTTCGACGGCTGCTCTTCAGTATCTTCACCTTCAACCGCTTCTTTTTTCTTAACGACTCGGACCACTTTCTTTTTGGGCGACTTTGGCGCCTCTTCGACCCCGCCTTCCCCTTCTGGGGTAGCGGCGGTAGCATCGCGTTTCACTTTTTTCACAATCCTACGCTTACTGCTGTTTGCTCGTTGAAGACCCTTTGGTTTTTCTGTAAATAAAAGAATGGATTTTGTGTTGTTTAAGGTACACTGGTTTTGATTTTAAGGCGTAAAGTTCTTAACCTTCATCCGCTTCTACATTTTCAGGGTCAACATCGGTGATAAGAATTGCCGGTGGTGTTTGGTAATTTCCATAGGCACTGTTATCTTCCAAAGGCTCTGTAAATATAAAACAAATCATTTAATGGCGAAGTTTGGAGTGTAATGGTTGGATGCTTTAGTTAGACGTAGCAGGAATATCAAAGTAGGTAACATTTTTTTTACATTTTAACTAACTATTTATTTATTTTTAAAGATAGTTTGCAACAAAAAACATATAACCTGCACAGGCAATTAAGGAACCAAAATTTGTAGTAGACATTAAATATAAGATAGTTTTAAAACTTGAATGCATTTTTAAATGTTTAACTACACTATTATTAATACTGTTTCATTTTAAAAATCTAGCCTTAAGTGTCTAACAGTGTACCAAATATATCTTACCTTCTTGGTTATCATAATTGTCTGCATAACTTCCATCTGCAAAAATACACATATTCCTTTAAACACTGAAGGTACACATGTGTTACAAAGGTGTAAGCATTTCTTAAATTAATGACAAATTATAAATAGCCATTTTCTATCTGGAAGGCTAAGTATGTTAACGGTAAACATATTTAGTGAAAGTGCAATGTTTCAAAGGATATTTTTTCATTAACTAGTATTGCAAATACCATTGGAAATATGTAAAGTTTTATAAAGCATATGGAGAGCATTAAAAATTTCTGCATGTCATTGTTTTATTAAGATTTATGGGTTTAATTTAAACAAAGAAAATAGGGGATTGAATAATGAAAATAAAAATATGATCTGCTTAAAAAATATAATTATTATTAAAAGTGACACTATTAAAAAAACATCAGCTACAAATCAAATGAATACTAAAACTTCTAGATCATTAAACAAATGGCATTTATTGAGTCATGATTTTATTTTGGTTTGTTTAATTTAATGGTTTTATCGTATTTAAGCAGGGCTGCAGAGTTGGAGTCGGTTTGTTTTACTGAAGTCGGACTCAAACTCAAGTAAAACTTTCCAAGTCTCGTGTGTGCATGCGCAGTATCAACATTTTGAAACTGAGTCAGACTATTTGGCCGGGTCAAACTCAGGTTTATTTTTTAGCCAGTGTCGGACTCAGGTTATTTACAACAGACTCCGCAGCAGCAGCCCTGATTTAACTATATCCTTTATCTGCCAATCAACACCCAAACTTGATCTGTTATTAACGCATATATAGCAAAATTATTTAAGCTTAAAGTAATGCTCATGCAGACACCGTTACGATTGCGATGGTAAATCAACATCAATCTCATCAAACTACAGAAATCTAGTACTTTTCAGATTTCTGGCTGCAAAACTTAATCAGAAAGCAAACAATTGGCAATGAACGGATATAGTTTAATTTTTCAAACAGCAAGAAATCAAAGCAAAAATTAGTATGCCACAAATATGTAGATGGCACCAAAATATATTAGAAAAAGATAAACTGGCAAGTAAAGGAAAATAGACATTGCTATTTAATGGAGTGTACATAATCTTGCTAAATATACAATAATAAAATTTGCTTAAAATTCACTTTCAAATGGCTCTTATATCTTTTGGATATGTTTTATTAGATCAATTAAGGTATTCCTGTGGGCACAAAGGCAAGATTTAAGTCTAAAAACCTACTAATACTCGTCTGACTATGTATTTGCCTGATCTGTTGCTTAAATTTAGTTACTTTGTGATATTGAGGACAAAATATAAATCTACTTGACTGCAATTATGAAGGACATAATTAAAACCTCAAAGGTGTTCAGCATTTATATAAATACTTTTACAAACTCAAGGTGGGATGTCTTCAGGACAATAATTCTGGCTTAATCCAAGTAAATGCTGTCTAAACCGTTTTTGATGAAAGTGGTATTTATGCAAAGTAATTTTTGAAGCAGTACTTTAAATTTTCGAAAGCAGACCAATTTTTGAAGCAGTACTAGCAAGGTTTTTAGTAACTTACTATAAAATAGTGCTAAACAGGGTCTGCACTGACTGTACAAAATGTCGATAACTGAAACTAACAATTTGCTACATACCACTAAATCTACTTAAAAGAATAGCATGCGGTGAGTGAAAATATTTGCATGCTAAGCTAGAAGGGAGGGAAATAGCATAAGCACCAGCCTTGAAGTTTACCAAAGCAATTTGAACCACAATTATTGCCTGTAATTTGAACTGAAGATGAGTCAGTTGCAATATCAAGAGATTGTGATTCATTTGTTTGATTTTGAATTGATTTATCCAAATTGTCACTCAAATTTGATAAATTTCCAACGTCTGCAAAATATAATCCTTTTATTTTTTTGGAATAGGCAGCACAGCATTACAATAAAAAATATCTACAAACGTGATTCTGAAAAGCAACTATGTTCCTTTAAAGGACAATTACTTTTTAAACAATAAAATCACTAGATAATTGGTAAAAAAATCATACCTTCGTTGTCATCAACTTGTTGATCACTTGTTTTATCAAAGGAATTAAGGGTTTCATCATCATCAGAATAAGATTGGACAATTTTATTGTTTGAAACACCAATGGGAATTGCGGATTTAACAATTTCTGCATTATCATTTTCATTGGATTCAATTGGTTCTTTCAAATCTGGTTCCATGGTTGGACTGTTTAAATTTGACAAAAATGGTTCTTCAGAATTTAGCCCTACAGTGGATGGTTCATTTGTAGTAATTTGCATTACAGTTGCTTTTTCAGTGGGTGTTTGTATTACAGTAGATTCCTCATAATCTGGTCCTTCAGTAGTTACTTGGATTTCAATTGGGTCCTCAGTAGATTGGTTATTAGAAGTATCTTCGTGATGACCAGCAACAAATGGTGCTTCACCACCTTTGGTTGTTCGGTCCACATCAGCAGCAATATCAACTTGACCAGCAGCAGATGGTGTTTCCGCGTCTTTGATGGTTTGGTCCACATCGGCAACAATATCATTTTGACCAGCTTCAGATGGTGTTTTTGCATCTTTGGCGGTTTGGTCAATATCAACAACAATATCACTTTGACCAGCATCAGATGGTGTTTCTGCATCTTTGGTAGTTTGGTCCACATCAGCAGCAAAGTCATTTTGACCAGCAGCAGATGGTGTATCTACGACTTTGGTGGTTTGGTCCACATCGGCTTGAATACCACATTGACCAGAAGCAGATGGTGTTTCTGCATCTTTTTTGGTTTGGTCCACATCAGCAGCAATATCACAATGACCAGCAGCAGATGGTGTTTCAACGTCTTTGGTAGTTTGGTACACATCAGCAGCAATGTCATTTTGACCACCAGCAGATGGTGTTTCTTTATCTTTGGTGGTTTGGTCCACATCAGCAGCAATATCATATTGGCCAGCAGCAGATGGTGTTTCTTTATCTTTGGTGGTTTGGTCCACATCACCAGCAATGTCATATAGACCAGTAGCAGATGGTGTTCTCGCATCTTTGGTAGTTTGGTCTACATCAGCAGCAATATCACTTTGACCAGCATCAGATGGTGTTTCTACATCTTTGGTGGTTTGGTCCACATCACCAGCAATATCACGGTGACCAGCATCAGATGGTGTTTCCGCATCTTTGGTGGTTGGGTCCACATCAGCAGCAATATCATATTGACCACCAGCAGATGGTGTTTCTACATCTCGGGTAGTTTGGTCCACATCACCAGCAATGTCAAATTGAGATGGTGTTTCCGCATGTTTGGTTATGATTTGGTCCACATCAGCAGCAATGTCATATAGACCAGTAGCAGATGGTGTTCTCGCATCTTTGGTAGTTTGGTCTACATCAGCAGCAATATCATATTGACCAGTAGCAGATGGTGTTTTTGCATCTTTGGTAGTTTGGTCTACATCAGCAGCAATATCATATTGACCAGCAGCATATGGTGTTTCAACGTCTTTGGTAGTTTGATCCACATCAGCAGCAGATGGTGTTTCAGCGTCTTTGGCAGTTTGGTCTACATCAGCAGCAATGTCATTTTGACCAGCATCACATGGTGTTTCTAAATCTTTGGTAGTTTGGTCCACATCGGCAGCAATATCATATTGGCCAATACCAGATGGTGGTGTTTCGAAATATTTGGTGGTTTGGTCCACATCAGCAGCAATATGATATTGGCCGGCAACAGATGGTGTTTCTGTATCTTTGGTGGTTTGGTCCACATCAGCAGCAATTTCATATTGGCCAGCAACAGATGGTGTTTCTGTATCTTTGGTGGTTTGGTCCACATCGGCAGCAATATCATATTGGCCAGCAACAGATGGTGTTTCGGTATCTTTGGTGGTTTGGTCCACATCAACAGCAATATCATATTGGCCAGCAACAGATGGTGTTGAGGTATCTTTGGTGGTTTTGTCCACATCAGCAGCAATTTCATATTGGCCAGCAACGGATGGTGTTTCGGTATCTTTGGTGGTTTGGTCCACATCAACAGCAATATCATTTTGACCAGCATCACAGGGTGTTTCTGCACCTTTGGTAGCTTGGTCCACATCAGCAGCAATTTCATATTGGCCAGCAACGGATGGTGTTTCGGTATCTTTGGTGGTTTGGTCCACATCAACAGCAATATCATATTGGCCAGCAACAGATGGTGTTGCGGTATCTTTGGTGGTTTGGTCCACATCAGCAGCAATTTCATATTGGCCAGCAACGGATGGTGTTTCTGTATCTTTGGTGGTTTGGTCCACATCAGCAGCAATTTCATATTGGCCAGCAACAGATGGTGTTTCTGTATCTTTGGTGGTTTGGTCCACATCAGCAGCAATTTCATATTGGCCAGTACAAGATGGTGCTTCCGCATCTTTGGTGGTTGGGACCACATCAAAATCCACATTTGGGTTGCCAGCAGCAGATTCATTAGTATCTGCAAAAATATAACACAAATTAGAATAAGCTACTTTACAAAAAAATATACTTGAATAGTGATTTGCAGAAAATCTCACAATGGATATTAATGTCCAATTACCTGGTTTATTTGTTAATATCTTTTTGACGATCTTCTTTTTACGGATAGTTTTCACTTTGGACATTTTTGGCAAAGCAACTGATTGGCCTTCTTTCAAACTCTTATCAACCTCAACAGATTGATGAGTGTCTGTAATAAAAACAAAGCCAGTAAATCTAAAGGTCACAGATTTGCAAATACCATACGAAATCTAAGATAAATCCATTTTTACCTTGTTTAGATGTTTGAACAACTTTCTTTTTGATAACCTTGACTTTGCTTTTACGATTACTACCAGCTCTTTTTAGTTTTGGTTGAATTTTAAGTCCTTGAGGTGCTAATGGTTCCAAACTAGTGTTGGTATCACTATTGGAAACAACCATTTCATCTTGCTCAGCACATGCTGATGTTTCTGTATCTTTGGCGGTTTCGTCCACATCAAAAGCAATATCATTTTGACCAGTAGCAGATGGTGTTTCCGCATTTTTGGTGGTTTGGTCCACATCACCAGCAATATCATATTGACCACCAGCAGATGGTGTTTCCACATCTTTAGTGGTTGGGTCCACATCAGCAGCAATATCATATTGACCAGCATCAGATGGTGTTTCCACATCTTCGGTGGTTTGGTCCACATCACCAGCAATATCACTGTGACCAACAACAGATGGTGTTTCCACATCTTTGGTGGTTTGGTCCACATCACCAACAATATCATATTGACCAGCAGCAGATGGCGTTTCTGCATCTCGGGTAGTTTGGTCCACATCACCAGCAATATCAGTTTGACCAGCTTCAGATGGTGTTTCTACATCTTTGGTGGTTTGGTCCACATCACCAGCAATATCACGGTGACCAGCATCAGATGGTGTTTCCGCATCTTTGGTGGTTGGGTCCACATCAGCAGCAATATCATATTGACCACCAGCAGATGGTGTTTCTACATCTCGGGTAGTTTGGTCCACATCACCAGCAATATCAAATTGAGATGGTGTTTCCGCATGTTTGGTTATGATTTGGTCCAGATCAGCAGCAGTGTCATATTGACCAGCATCAGATGGTGTTTCCGCATCTTTGGTGGTTGGGTCCACATCAGCAGCAATATCATATTGACCACCAGCAAATGATGTTTCCGCATCTTTGATGGTTTGGTCCACATCACCAGCAATATCAAATTGAGATGGTGTTTCCGCATGTTTGGTTATGACTTGGTCCAGATCAGCAGCAGTGTCATATTGACCAGAAGCAGATGGTGTTTCCGCATCTTTGGTGGTTTGGTGAACATCAGCAGCAATATCAATTTGAGATGGTGTTTCCGCATCTTTGGTGGTTTGGTGAACATCAGCAGCAATATCAATTTGAGATGGTGTTTCCGCATCTTTGGTTATGATTTGGACCAGATCACCAGCAGTATCATATTGACCAGCAGCATATGGTTTTTCCGCGTCATTGGTTATGGTTTGGTCCAGATCAGCAGCAATTTCATATTGACCAGCAACAGATGGCGTTTCTGCATCTTTGGTCATGGTTTGGTCAAGATCAGAAGAAATATCAAATTGACCAGCAAGAGATGGTGTTTTCGCATCATTGGTTATGGTTTGGTCCAGATCACCAGCAATATCACTGTGACCAGCAACAGATGGTGTTTCCACATCTTTGGTGGTTTGGTCCACATAATCAGCAATATCATATTGACCAACATCAGGTGGTGTTTCCACATCTTTGGTGATTGGGTCCACATCAGCAGCAATATCATATTGACCAGCATCAGATGGTGTTTCCGCATCTTTGGTGGTTGGGTCCACATAAGCAGCAATGTCATATTGACCACCAGCAGATGGTGTTTCTGCATCTCTGGTAGTTTGGTCCACATCACCAGCAATATCACTTTGACCAGCAACAGATGGTGTTTCCGCTTCATTGGTGGTTTGGTCCACATCACCAGCAATATCATATTGACCAGACGAAGATGGTGTTTTTGTATCTTTGGTAGTTTGGTCCACATCAACAGCAATTTCATATTGGCTAGCAACAGAAGGTGTTTCTGCATCTTTGGTGGTTTGGTCCACATCAACAGCAATTTCATATTGGCCAACAACAGATGGTGCTTCTGTATCTTTGGTGGTTTGGTCCACATCAGCAGCAGTGTCACATTGACCAGCATCAGATGGTGTTTCCGCATCTTTGGTGGTTGGGTCCACATCAGCAGCAATATCATATTGACCACCAGCAAATGATGTTTCCGCATCTTTGGTGGTTTGGTCCACATCACCAGCAATATCAAATTGAGATGGTGTTTCCGCATGTTTGGTTATGATTTGGTCCAGATCAGCAGCAGTGTCATATTGACCAGAAGCAGATGGTGTTTCCGCATCTTTGGTGGTTTGGTGAACATCAGAAGCAATATCAATTTGAGATGGTGTTTCCGCATCTTTGGTTATGATTTGGACCAGATCACCAGCAGTATCATATTGACCAGCAGCATATGGTTTTTCCGCGTCATTGGTTATGGTTTGGTCCAGATCAGCAGCAATTTCATATTGACCAGCAACAGCTGGCGTTTCTGCATCTTTGGTCATGGTTTGGTCAAGATCAGAAGAAATATCAAATTGACCAGCAAGAGATGGTGTTTCCGCATCATTGGTTAAGGTTTGGTCCAGATCACCAGCAATATCACTGTGACCAGCAACAGATGGTGTTTCCACATCTTTGGTGGTTTGGTCCACATCATCAGCAATATCATATTGACCAGCATCAGATGGTGTTTCCACATCTTTGGTGGTTTGGTCCACTTCAGCAGCAATATCATATTGACCACCAGAAGATGGTGTTTCCGCATCTTTGGTGGTTGGGTCCACATCAGCAGCAATGTCATATTGACCACCAGCAGATGGTGTTTCTGCATCTCTGGTAGTTTGGTCCACATCACCAGCAATATAACTTTGACCAGCAACAGATGGTGTTTCCGCTTCATTGGTGGTTTGGTCCACATCACCAGCAATATCATATTGACCAGGCGAAGATGGTGTTTCTGTATCTTTGGTAGTTTGGTCCACATCAACAGCAATTTCATATTGGCCAGCAATGGATGGTGTTTCTGTATCTTTGGTGGTTTGGTCCACATCAGCAGCAATTTCATATTGGCCAGTACAAGATGGTGCTTCCGCATCTTTGGTGGTTGGGTCCACATCAAAATCCACATTTGGGTTGCCAGCAGCAGATTCATTAGTATCTGCAAAAATGTAACACAAATTAGAATAAGCTACTTTACAAAAAAATATACTTGAATAGTGATTTACAGAAAATCTCACAATGGATATTAATGTCCAATTACCTGGTTTATTTGTTAATATCTTTTTGACGATCTTCTTTTTACGGATAGTTTTCACTTTGGACATTTTTGGCAAAGCAACTGATTGGCCTTCTTTCAAACTCTTATCAACCTCAACAGATTGATGAGTGTCTGTAATAAAAACAAAGCCAGTAAATCTAAAGGTCACAGATTTGCAAATACCATACGAAATCTAAGATAAATCCATTTTTACCTTGTTTAGATGTTTGAACAACTTTCTTTTTGATAACCTTTACTTTGCTTTTACGATTACTACCAGCTCTTTTTAGTTTTGGTTGAATTTTAAGTCCTTGAGGTGCTAATGGTTCCAAACTAGTATAGGTATCACTATTGGAAACAACCATTTCATCTTGCTCAGCACATGCTGATGTTTCCGTATCTTTGGCGGTTTCGTCCACATCAAAAGCAATATCATTTTGACCAGTAGCAGATGGTGTTTCCGCATTTTTGGTGGTTTGGTCCACATCAGCAGCAATATCATATTGACCACCAGCAGATGGTGTTTCCACATCTTTAGTGGTTGGGTCTACATCAGCAGCAATATCATATTGACCAGCATCAGATGGTGTTTCCACATCTTCGGTGGTTTGGTCCACATCACCAGCAATATCACTGCGACCAGCAACAGATGGTGTTTCCACATCTTTGGTGGTTTGGTCCACATCACCAGCAATATCATATTGACCAGCATCAGATGGTGTTTCCACATCTTCGGTGGTTTGGTCCACATCAGCAGCAATATCATAATGACCACCAGCAGATGGTGTTTCTGCATCTCGGGTAGTTTGGTCCACATCACCAGCAATATCAAATTGAGATGGTGTTTCCGCATGTTTGGTTATGATTTGGTCCAGATCAGCATCAGTGTCATATTGACCAGCATCAGATGGTGTTTCCGCATCTTTGGTGGTTGGGTCCACATCAGCAGCAATATCATATTGACCACCAGCAAATGGTGTTTCCGCATCATTGGTTATGGTTTGGTCCAGATCACCTGCAATATCACTATGACCAGCAACAGATGGTGTTTCCACATCTTTGGTGGTTTGGTCCACATCATCAGCAATATCATATTGACCAGCATCAGATGGTGTTTCCACATCTTTGGTGGTTGGGTCCACATCAGCAGCAATTTCATATTGACCAGCATCAGATGGTGTTTCCGCATCTTTGGTGGTTGGGTCCACATCAGCAGCAATATCATATTGACCAGCAACAGATGGTGTTTCTGCATCTCTGGTAGTTTGGTCCACATCACCAGTAATATCACTTTGACCAGCAACAGATGGTGTTTCCGCTTCATTGGTGGTTTGGTCCACATCACCAGCAATATCATATTGACCAGCAGCAGATGGTGTTTCTGTATCTTTGGTAGTTTGGTTCACATCAGCAGCAATATCATATTGACCAGCATCAGATGGTGTTTCCGCATCTTTGGTGGTTGGGTCCACATCACTAGCAATGTCACTTAGGCCAGCAACATGTGGTGTTTCCGCATCTTTGGTGGTTTGGTCCACATCACCAGCAATATCATATTGACCAGCAGCAGATGGTGTTTCTGTATCTTTGGTAGTTTGGTCCACATCGGCAGCAATAACACGTTGACCAGCAACAGATGGTGTTTCCGCATCTTTGGTGGTTTGGTCCACATCACCAGCAATATCAAATTGAGATGGTGTTTCCGCATCTTTGGTTATGATTTGGTCCAGATCAGCAGCAGTATCATATTGGCCAGAATCAGATGGTGTTTCTGAATCTTTGGTGGTTTGGTCCACATCAGCAGCAATTTCATATTGGCAAGCAACAGATGGTGTTTCTGTATCTTTGGTGGTTTGGTCCACATCAGCAGCAATATCATATTGGCCAGCAACAGATGGTGTTTCGGTATCTTTGGTGGTTTGGTCCACATAGGCAGCAATTTCATATTGACCAGCAACAGATGATGTTTCTGTATCTTTGGTGGTTTGGTCCACATCAGCAGCAATATCATATTGGCCAGCAACAGTTGGTGTTTCTGTATCTTTGGTGGTTTGGTCCACATCAGCAGCAATATCATATTGGCCAGCAACAGTTGGTGTTTCTGTATCTTTGGTGGTTTGGTCCACATCAGCAGCAATTTCATATTGGCCAGCAACAGATGGTGTTTCTGTATCTTTGGTGGTTGGGTCCACATCAAAATCCACATTTGGGTTACCAGCAGCAGATTCATTAGTATCTGCAAAAATATAACACAAAGTAGAATAAGCTGCTTTACAAAAAAATATATGAGAATAGTGATTTACAGAAAATCTCACAATGGATATTAATGTCCAATTACCTGGTTTATTTGTCAATATCTTTTTGACAATCTTCTTTTTACGGATAGTTTTCACTTTGGACATTTTTGGCAAAGCAACTGATTGGCCTTCTTTCAAACTCTTATCAACCTCAACAGATTGATGAGTGTCTGTAATAAAAACAAAGCCAGTAAATCTAAAGGTCACAGATTTGCAAATACCATACGAAATCTAAGATAAATCAATTTTTACCTTGTTTAGATATTTGAACAACTTTCTTTTTGATAACCTTCACTTTGCTTTTACGATTACTACCAGCTCTTTTTAGTTTTGGTTGAATTTCAAGTCCTTGAGGTGCTAATGGTTCCAAACTAGTGTTGGTATCACTATTGGAAACAACCATTTCATCTTGCTCAGCATATGTTGATGTTTCTGTATCTTTGGCGGTTTCGTCCACATCACCAGCAATATCATATTGACCACCAGTATATGGTGTTTCCACATCTTTGGTGGTTGGGTCCACATCAGCAGCAATATAACATTGACCAGCATCAGATGGTGTTTCCACATCTTTGGTGGTTGGGTCCACATCAGCAGCAATATCATATTGACCACCAGCAGATGGTGTTTCTGCATCTCTGGTAGTTTGGTCCACATCACCAGTAATATCACTTTGACCAGCAACAGATGGTGTTTCCGCTTCATTGTTGGTTTGGTCCACATCACCAGCAATATCATATTGACCAGACGAAGATGGTGTTTCTGTATCTTTGGTAGTTTGGTTCACATCAGCAGCAATATCATATTGACCAGCATCAGATGGTGTTTCCGCATCTTTGGTGGTTGGGTCCACATCACTAGCAATGTCACTTAGACCAGCAACATGTGGTGTTTCCGCATCTTTGGTGGTTTGGTCCACATCACCAGCAATATCATATTGACCAGCAGCAGATGGTGTTTCTGTATCTTTGGCAGTTTGGTCCACATCGGCAGCAATAACACGTTGTTGACCAGCAACAGATGGTGTTTGACCAGCAACAGATGGTGTTTCCGCATCTTTGGTGGTTTGGTCCACATCACCAGCAATATCAAATTGAGATGGTGTTTCCGCATCTTTGGTTATGATTTGGTCCAGATCAGCAGCAGTATCATATTGGCCAGAATCAGATGGTGTTTCTGAATCTTTGGTGGTTTGGTCCACATCAGCAGCAATTTCATATTGGCAAGCAACAGATGGTGTTTCTGTATCTTTGGTGGTTTGGTCCACATCAGCAGCAATATCATATTGGCCAGCAACAGATGGTGTTTCGGTATCTTTGGTGGTTTGGTCCACATCGGCAGCAATTTCATATTGACCAGCAACAGATGGTGTTTCTGTATCTTTGGTGGTTTGGTCAACATCAGCAGCAATATCATATTGGCCAGCAACAGATGATGTTTCTGTATCTTTGGTGGTTTGGTCCACATCAGCAGCAATATCATATTGGCAAGCAACAGATGGTGCTTCTGTATCTTTGGTGGTTTGGTCCACATCAGCAGCAATATCATATTGGCCAGCAACAGATGGTGTTTCGGTATCTTTGGTGGTTTGGTCCACATCGGCAGCAATTTCATATTGACCAGCAACAGATGGTGTTTCTGTATCTTTGGTGGTTTGGTCCACATCAGCAGCAATTTCATATTGGCCAGCAACAGATGGTGTTTCTGTATCTTTGGTGGTTGGGTCCACATCAAAATCCACATTTGGGTTACCAGCAGCAGATTCATTAGTATCTGCAAAAATATAACACAAAGTAGAATAAGCTGCTTTACAAAAAAATATATGAGAATAGTGATTTACAGAAAATCTCACAATGGATATTAATGTCCAATTACCTGGTTTATTTGTCAATATCTTTTTGACAATCTTCTTTTTACGGATAGTTTTCACTTTGGACATTTTTGGCAAAGCAACTGATTGGCCTTCTTTCAAACTGTTATCAACCTCAACAGATTGATGAGTGTCTGTAATAAAAACAAAGCCAGTAAATCTAAAGTTCACAGATTTGCAAATACCATACGAAATCTAAGATAAATCAATTTTTACCTTGTTTAGATGTTTGAACAACTTTCTTTTTGATAACCTTCACTTTGCTTTTACGATTACTACCAGCTCTTTTTAGTTTTGGTTGAATTTCAAGTCCTTGAGGTGCTAATGGTTCCAAACTAGTGTTGGTATCACTATTGGAAACAACCATTTCATCTTGCTCAGCATATGTTGATGTTTCTTTATCTTTGGCGGTTTCGTCCACATCACCAGCAATATCATATTGACCACCAGTAGATGGTGTTTCCACATCTTTGGTGGTTGGGTCCACATCAGCAGCAATATAACATTGACCAGCATCAGATGGTGTTTCCACATCTTTGGTGGTTTGGTCCATATCACCAGCAATATCACTGTGACCAGCAACAGATGGTGTTTCCCCATCTTTGGTGGTTTGGTCCACATCACCAGCAATATCAAATTGACCAGTATCAGATGGTGTTTCCACATCTTTGGTGGTTGGGTCCACATCAGCAGCAAAATCATATTGACCACCATCAAATGATGTTTCCGCATCGTTGGTGGTTTGGTCCACATCACCAGCAATATCAAATTGAGATGGTGTTTCCGCATTTTTGGTTATGATTTGGTCCAGATCAGGAGCAGTATCATATTGACCAGAAGCAGATGGTGTTTCCGCATCTTTGGTGGTTTGGTCCACATCAGCAGCAATATCAAATTGAGGTGGGGTTTCCGCATCTTTAGTTATGATTTGGTCCAGATCAGCTGCAGTATCATATTGGCCAGCAACAGATGTTGTTTCTGCATCTTTGGTCATGGTTTGGTCCAGATCAGAAGAAATATCAAATTGACCAGCAAGAGATGGTGTTTCCGCATCATTGGTTATGGTTTGGTCCACATCAACAGCAATATCACTGTGACCAGCAACAGATGGTGTTTCCACATCTTTGGTGGTTTGGTCCACATCACCAGCAATATCATATTGACCACCAGAAGATGGTGTTTCCGCATCTTTGGTGGTTGGATCCACATCAGCAGCAATATCATATTGACCAGCATCATATGGTGTTTCCGCATCTTTGGTGGTTGGGTCCACATCACCAGCAATATCATATTGACCACCAGAAGATGGTGTTTCCGCATCTTTGGTGGTTGGGTCCACATCAGCAGCAATATCGTATTGACTAGCATCAGATAGTGTTTCCGCATCTTTGGTGGTTGGGTCCACTTCACCAGCAATATCATATTGACCAGCAGCAGATGGTGTTTCTGTATCTTTGGTAGTTTGGTTCACATCAGCAGCAATATCATATTGACCAGCAGCAGATGGTGTTTCTGTATCTTTGGTAGTTTGGTCCACATCACCAGCAATATCACTTAGACCAGCAACAGATGATGTTTCAGAATCTTTGGTGATTTGGTCCACATCACCAGCAATATCATATTGACCAGCAGCAGATGGTGTTTCTGTATCTTTGGTAGTTTGGTCCACATCGGCAGCAATAACACTTTGACCAGCAGCAGATGGTGTTTCCGCATCTTTGGTTATGATTTCGTCCAGATCAGCAGCAGTATCATATTGACCAGCAGCATATGGTTTTTCCGCGTCATTGGTTATGGTTTGGTCCAGATCAGCAGCAACATCATATTGGCCAGCAACAGATGGTGTTTCTGTATCTTTGGTCATGGTTTGGCCCAGATCAGAAGAAATATCAAATTGACCAGCAGCAGATGGTGTTTCTGCATCATTGGTTATGGTTTGGTCCACATCAACAGCAATATCACTGTGACCAGCATCAGATGGTGTTTCCACATCTTTGGTGGTTTGGTCCACATCAGCAGCAATATCGTATTGACCAGCATCAGATAGTGTTTCCGCATCTTTGGTGGTTTGGTCCACATCAGCAGCAATATCGTATTGACCAGCATCAGATAGTGTTTCCGCATCTTTGGTGGTTGGGTCCACTTCACCAGCAATATCATATTGACCAGCAACAGATGGTATTTCCGCATCTTTGGTGGTTGGTTCCACATCACCAGCAATATCATATTGACCACCAGAAGATGGTGTTTCCGCATCTTTGGTGGTTGGGTCCACATCACCAGCAATATCATATTGACCACCAGAAGATGGTGTTTCCGCATCTTTGGTGGTTGGGTCCAGACCAGCAACAATATCGTATTGACCAGCATCAGATAGTGTTTCAGCATCTTTGGTGGTTGGGTCCACATCACCAGCAATATCATATTGACCAGCAGCAGATGGTGTTTCTGTATCTTTGGTAGTTTGGTCCACATCACCAGCAATATCACTTAGACCAGCAACAGATGATGTTTCCGCATCTTTGGTGGTTTGGTCCACATCACCAGCAATATCATATTGACCAGAATCAGATGGTGCTTCCGCATCTTTGGTGGTTCGGTCCACACCACCAGCAATATGACTTTGACCAGAAGCAGATGTTGTTTCCACATCTTTGGTTATGATTTGGTCCAGATCAGCAGCAGTATCATATTGACCAGCAGCAGATGTTTTTTCCGCGTCACTGGTTATGGTTTGGTCGAGATCAGCAGCAATATCATATTGACCAGCAAGATATGGTGTTTCCGCATCTTTGGTAGTTTGGTCCACATCGGCAGCAATATCAAATTGACCAGCAAGAGATGGTGTTTCCGCATCATTGGTTCTGGTTTGGTCCAGATCAGTAGCAATATCATATTGACCAGCAAGAGATGGTGTTTCCGCATCTTTGGTAGTTTGGTCCACATCAGCAGCAATATCATATTGACCAGCAACAGATGGTGTTTCTGCATCTTTGGTGGTTTGGTCCACATCAGCTGCAATATCATTTTGACCAGCATCACATGGTGTTTCTGCACCTTTGGTAGCTTGGTCCACATCAGCAGCAATATCATTTTGACCAGCATCAGATGGTGTTTCTTCATCTTTGGTGGTTTGGTACACATCAGCAGCAATATCATTTTGACCAGTAGCATATGGTGTTTCCGCATCTTTGGTGGTTTGGTCCACATCACCAGCAATATCATATTGACCAGCAGCAGATGGTGTTTCTGTATCTTTGGTAGTTTGGTCCACATCAGAAGCAATATAATATTGACCAGCATCAGATGGTGTTTCCGCATGTTTGGTGGTTGGGTCCACATCAGCAGCAATGTCATATTGACCAGCAGTAGATGGTGTTTCTGCGTCTCTGGTAGTTTGGTCCACATCACCAGCAATATCACTTAGACCAGCAACAGATGATGTTTCCGCATCTTTGGTGGTTTGGTCCACATCACCAGCAATATCATATTGACCAGCAGCAGATGGTGTTTCCGCATCTTTGGTTATGATTTGGACCAGATCAGCAGCAGTATCATATTGACCAGTATCAGATGGTGTTTCTGTATCTTTGGTTATGGTTTGGTCCACATCACCAGCAATATCATATTGACCAGCAGCAGATGATGTTTCCGCATCTTTGGTGGTTTGGCCAATATCACCAGCAATATCACTTTGACCAGCAGCAGATGTTTTTTCCGCGTCACTGGTTACGGTTTGGTCCAGATCAGCAGCAATATCATATTGACCAGCAACAGATGGTGTTTCTGCATCTTTGGTTATGGTTTGGTTCAGATCAGAAGAAATATCAAATTGACCAGCAAGAGATGGTGTTTCCGCATCATTGGTTCTGGTTTGGTCCAGATCAGTAGCAATATCATATTGACCAGCAAGAGATGGTGTTTCCGCATCTTTGGTAGTTTGTTCTAAATCAGCAGCAACATCATATTGACCAGCAACAGATGGTGTTTCTATATCATTGGTAGTATGGTCCACACCAGCAGCAAAATCATATTGACCAGCAGCAGATGGTGTTTCTGCACCTTTGGTAGCTTGGTCCACATCGGCAGCAATATCATATTGACCAACAAGAGATGGTGTTTCCACATCTTTGGTAGTTTGGTCCACATCAGCAGCAATATCATATTGACCAGCAACAGATGGTGTTTCTGCATCTTTGGTGGTTTGGTCCACATCAGCAGCAATATCATATTGACCAGCATGAGATGGTGTTTCTTCATCTTTGGTGGTTTGGTCCACATCAAAATCCACATTTGGGTCTCTAGCAGCAGATTCATTAGTATCTGCAAAAATACAACACAAATTAGAATAAGCCACTTTACAAAAAAATAATACGTGAATAGTGATTTACAGAAAATCTAAAAAATGATGTTACTGTCAAATTACCTGCTTTATTTGGTAATATCTTTTTGACAATTTTCTTTTTACGGATGGTTTTCACTCTGGTCATTTTTGGCAAAGCAACTGATTGGCCTTCTTCCATAGTTTTATTAACCTCAACAGATTGATCAGTGTCTGTAATAAAAACAAAGTAAGTAAATCTAAAGGTCACAGATTTGCAAATACCATACGAAATCGAAGCTAAATCTATTTTTACCTTGTTTAAACTTTTGAATAACTTTCTTTTTGACAACCTTCACTTTGCTTTTACGATTACTACCAGCTCTTTTTAGTGTTGGTTGAATTTCAATTCCTTGAGGTGCTAATGGTTCCAAACTAGTGTTGGTATCAGTATTAGAAACAACCATTTCATCTTGCTCAGCATATGCTGATGTTTCTGTATCTTTGGCGGTTTGGTCCACATCAACAGCAATATCATTTTGACCAGTCGCAGATGGCGATTCTGCGTCTTTGGTGGTTTGGTACACATCAGCAGCAATATCATTTTGACCAGTAGCATATGGTGTTTCCGCATTTTTGGTGGTTTGGTCCACATCACCAGCAATATCACTGTGACCAGCAACAGATGGTGTTTCCGTATCTTTGGTTATGATTTGGTCCAGATCAGCAGCCGTGTCATATTGACCAGCATCAGATGGTGTTTCCACATCTTTGGTGGTTGGGTCCACATCACCAGCAATATCATATTGACCAGCAACATATGGTGTTTCCGTATCTTTGGTTATGATTTGGTCCAGATCACCAGCAATATCATATTGCCCAGCAGCAGATGGTGTTTCCGCATTTTTGGTGTTTGAGTCCACATCAGCAGCAATATCATATTGACCACCAGCAGATGGTGTTTCTGCGTCTTTGGTAGTTTGGTCCACATCACCAGCAATATCATATTGACCACCAGCAGATGGTGTTTCTGCGTCCTTGGTAGTTTGGTCCACATCAGCAGCAGTATCATATTGACCAGAAGCAGATAGTGTTTCCGCATCTTTGGTGGTTGGGTCCACATCAGCAGCAATATCAAATTTAGATGGTGTTTCCGCATCTTTGGTTATGATTTGGTCCAGATCAGCAGCAGTATCATATTGACCAGCAGCAGATGTTTTTTCCGCGTCATTGGTTATGTTTTGGTCCAGATCAGCAGCAAAGTCATGTTGACCAGCAACTGATGGTGTTTCTGCATCTTTGGTGCTGGTTTGGTCCAGATCAGTAGGAATATTAAATTGACCAGCAAGAGATGGTGTTTCCGCATCATTGGTTCTGGTTTGGTCCATATCAGCAGCAATATCATATTGACCAAAAACAGATGGTGTTTCCGCAGCAAATGGTATTTCTGTATCTTTGGTAGTTTGTTTTTCATCATGAGCAATTTCATCTTGACAAGCAGGACCACTAAAGTCTAATGTCTCATCGGCTTGTTTGTCATCTAGAAAAACACACAAATTTAATAGACATTTTATGGAAGATGTCAACAAATAAAAATGTGTTAATGTATAACTTATAATTAGATCAAATGTCTAATTCCTTAAGTTTTAAGTATGTTTTTTTTTAATTTGAAAACTACCTGTATTTGCAGACTTCTTTTTGACCACCTTCATTTTCTTTTTGCGAATACTTTTGATTTTTGTGTCATCTGACTTAAGAGTTTGTTCACTTTTGTGTTCGTCTCTAATGGAATCCTCGTCTGTAAACAGAGTTTAAGGCTTTAAATTTATAATACTACCTTTACTTAAAATCTACTACCCTTCTAAATAAATAAACAAAACAAATTATCACCTTGTTCATTTTTATGGACAACTTTCTTTTTGATAATTTTCGTCTTGCTTTTGCGAACACTGCCAACTCGTTTTATTTTTTGTCCTTTGGGTTCTAAACAATAATAAACAATAACCTATTAAAAATCAATTCACACTTTCAGGCTTTTTGACACGCTACTAGTGGTGTGTGCTTTGGAACTTGTTGCCAATAAAAAGCAAGCCTGGCATTGTAACAATTAGAAACGGATTTTCAGAAACAGATTTTTTTAGTAACGCCAACGTTTTGACTCCCTATTAGGGTAAACTTTTTCAGGTCAATGAACTTGTAGCTTGACAAAACGGTTATTAAACATGTAACCTTGTTATCGCGTTCCCATATTTTCGTTTGTTTTTTGCCTTGTATTGGTTGCAAAATCACAATCAAATTTTAAAGCAGGATGTTCGAAGGTTATAATAAGACTTAGTAAGAATATCGAAAGTTATACAGAAATAGTTATTATTTTAATCGATTCTAATATGTCTTTATTCATTTTTAACACGTTGAAAATAAATAGAGAGCTATTCGAAACGTTCAAAATGCAACCTACTTCAGTATGGGCTGTAATATTCTTACTACAATCTATTTTGTGAATCGTTTGTGTGCCCTAACTCGTTTTTTTATTTAATTTCGGTTTAATACAAAGATGTCACTTTGGCCAACACCATTTTTAGTCTTTAGGTCTTAATCAATAATTTAAATTAATATTGTTTGGGGCGGAACGACGACTTGTTGGTGATTTTTACAGTCTGAAAAACATAGGCTATGCTTAAAATACCCATATTGCAGCATGAATCTTTGCTACTCAGATTCATAACTCATATATAAATTTTAATTACATTGATTGCCGATAAATTAAATGTGATCCTAGTTCAAATGATAGTTCATTTTCCAATTTACATGAATTTAGATGTTATAGTTTGAATCTAATTTAAAAAACCTAAATAATTCATGTCCAATTTAATTTATGTTGAATTGCAACTCGATTGCCCTGCGGAACATTATCCAAATGTGGAATCGAAACGTCGGTAGTAATAATAAAAAAACCTTTGTCCAAAGAAGCCTTTATAATTGAAACGCCTTGGGATAGCGAGGTTGGGGCCTTAGGGTTGTTCGAGCACCCCTAGGAAAAACTCGGGGTGCCCAGCACCCCTAAATAATGTTAAATCTTCCTTTAAAATACTGTATATTTCGTTTAATGCGTGCCATTTTGCGACTCTGACAGTTAGTCAAAGACTAGTAATTTAGCAAAACACCTTCCAAGCAAATAAGATAGGTCTGTGTTGTTAATACTAAAGTTAACTGTGTCTCAAAGACTGTTGTTCGTTAAAAGGAAACCGATTGGACCATTACAGGCATTTCCTAAAATGCGATGACAATTTGTTTTCGCATATATTAACTAATGAATATATGATATAGCAAAAGTTCAATATGTATTACTACACGTATAAACTTATATTTTCGGTGGGCATTTATGGACGTCATATTTAGTACTTGTAAAAAAAGCACCCTTGTAAAATAGAAAAGTCGGCGCCTATGGAACAGGCCCTATGTCATTTAAAGTTTGTTTACCTGCGTCTGCTTGGTCAACTGCCACTTCTGTTTCGTTGTTTTCTGTGTTTGCTGCCCCTTCATATAATTGAGTCTCTTTGTCAGGTGAGGGTTGAATTATGTTCATAGAGATGACATCATCACTGACAGAATCTCTTTCACCTTGATCTTGCTTTAAAGGTTTCAAGGACATTTCTTCATCAGAGTAGCCACCTAAAAAACATTCAAGGTTTCCGCAAAAACAGCTCGGACAAAAAAAGAAAAAAAATGTTACACGTATAGGATGAATATTTACCCATATAGAAAAAAGTAAAATTTTTTTAAATATTGGGAAGAGGTTTTGGAATAAAATCAAGTATCGAACATTCCTAAAACTTTTTTTTTTAAGTTCTAAACATGCTATAAACTTTTAATTTGTTTAAGTTAAACAGGAAAAAAATCCAGTAATCTAAGAAAGTTTTAGCAGGCGAAGGGTTATAGGTCATTGCTAGATCATTCGACTGCAAAAGCAGAGGCCTCCGGTAAAAACCCGAATAACCCTTTTAAATTTTTATTGCTAAATCATTATTTTTGAAAAAGAATTAAGAAATGAATGCTAAAACTAGTCCCATACATGGGATGTATAGTTCTGTTGTAGAGCATTTAACGACAAATCCTAATGTCTCTGTTTCAAATCCGGGTGCCCCTCTTAAATTTTTTACTCTTTATTTATTACTTATATATCAAAACAAATTTTGGGAAATTGAGCTTGAACTAGTCCCAGACATGTGGGTATAGGTGAACACTAGAGCATTCAAATGCAGAACAAGAGGTCTCCGGGTCAAATGCCCCTCTCAATTTTTTTAGAATTTGGATACCTTAGGCCTAGTCTCACCTTGCTCATCTTTGCTATATTCAGGTTCCGAATCACTGCGCCACACTTCCTGTGATATTGCTCTTTTCGGCTTTTTCTTTACCACTCTGACCTTTTTCTTCTGACTTCCCTTTATGTAATGTGGCTTATCTTGCGTGCCTTCATAAACAGTTGAACAATTATATTTCAAAACCTGTACAACCAAATGAAAGAAAACGTCAGTCTTTCAATATATATCAAACCTGTAGGTGGTGCAATTCATACTAATGGACTGTTATTGTATTGACTCGCACCTACAGCTGTTATATTAAAATCACTTGACTTAATTTCATTTACGAATAACGACTTTATTTGCACTCAAGTCATTTAGGCAAAAGACTGGAGTCATAATTAAGTGTTAAAGTGAATACATCTTCCAATAAAATTAGGGTAATTTACTTCAATTTTGACATGTATAACAGTTTGTTCTTTATTTTTTCGTGATTGTATTTTAATAGCACAAAAATAGATATTTATTTTTGATGCTCAAGAATTGTCCTTTTGACTATACGTGATCAACTGGGAGTTAACTTTTTTACCTTTTTTTGTTTGTTAAAAATGACTCGACTTAAGTTAATTTAAAAAAGACTCCTTTACAAAACTGACATTTATTTACTAATTTGTTTTGATAGCTACTAGAAAAAAAAATACAAAAAGCCGAATTTTTAATTGGAAATTATTGCTACCTGTCAAAGGTTCATTTTCAAGGACTTCCTCTTTAATTTCAGAAACTATAGCAGAGACGTTTCCTGGTGCAGCATTATCCTGGGTTGTAGAGCATATGGTCTCGGTGATATTGGCCTCTATAACAATACTTAGGTTTAACCATACACAGTAGTAAGTGCTAAATTTGGTTGATTTAGTAGCTACCTACAGCATGTTTGTTTTGTGGCGAATAAGCAAAAGAATACATACAAAGCTTTGATTTTAAAAGGCATATATTACTGTAATTAATGTTCTAACACAGAAATTTCTAACTACAATCTCTTTTTATAAAGCTTACTTTAATAATCTTTAACATTCAAAAAAAAGGCGAGTTTAAATAAAACTATCAATAAAAATAAAGCGCAATATGGAACGAAATAGTGGAATTTTACTTCCAATGTTTATGATATATGGTACAACATGTTGTGATTCTTTTGTTATCAAATAATTACTAGAGACAGACAGATATATCTGTTTAGTGATAATCGGACGATATTGGATTCCTATCGATGTATCAGTATAGGTAAATTTGGCCCGATTTATTTGCCAATATTTAGCTTTAAAAATATTATATAGCTACTCCTTAAAAACAACGATATTTGCTATTTTTCAATCTTACATTTTATTTTCATGACTGAATATTCAACACAGTGTTTGGTTTACAGTGTTCAGCGTCATTCAAAGTAATATGCAAAATAAGAGTTGTGTGATTACATAGGTAGATACACTGAATGCTATTGGTGTGTAATGTTCAATAAATTACCTATCCCAAGTAAACAAAAAATCGGTTTGTGTATTGTTTGGCAAAAACCTAAAAAAGCGGATATCAGTTCAAAAAGTAATATCAATCAATATCTAAGAATTACCTAGCACTTCTTGTTGATTATTATACTGTTGTGTCTGCTGATCTTGATTTGGTGAACTTGCATCAATCTCTGTTGCAAAGTTCTGTTCCGATTCCATTTGAGCCAAATGCTGAACAACGTCTTCAAACGCTGTTTCAACCGAGTGCATTTGTGATTGTTGACTAGCAATCGTGGGAGATATTACTGTTTCCTCACAACTGATAAAATCACCATGATGTGTGACAACCATAGGTTTAATCTTTATAGGTTCATCTTCTGCATTCGGTTCTGGATTTAACAACAAAATAGTCAAGGCCTGATTAAAATGTAGGGCTTTAGTTTTATTTTATATGATTGCTCATGTTTAGGTACAGCTTACGTTTAGTTCGCTTAGCAAAAACATGTAACACAAACTGAGTTTAAACAGCTTTCTGCCATACCCATAAACTTAAAAACTGTTTGCAAAACTTAAAAAACTAAACTTTTTATAATGAAGGAAACGCTTGTTATATATGAGCCAAGATTTTTAAGTAATCCAGGCTAAATTAAACTGTTAGTGTTGGAAAATTGATATAATCAAGCATAGCACAAGTTAACATAGTGGTTCTCAAACTTTTTTGCTTGCGGCACACTAAAAAAAGAGTAATTTTAAAATCGCCTTGACATACAAAATACTATATGTAAGTGTCTCAATATTATTAATTTGCAATGGACTTGTAATAAAAAATTTCAAAAAGGTTTGAGGCACACTAGTATGCAACGGCGCATAGTTTGGGAGTCATTGGGCTAGCTGGTATGCAGCCAACTTATATTTTTCTAAATTTCAACAATATTGTCATGAAATAATAGACACATTGCATAGATCTTTACTGGATTCACATTCAGTTAATTCTTACATGATTTTTTTAAATAGCGAGTTAATAGGCTATTTTAATTTTGTTTTAGGAATTCAAGACTAAGATAAATATGCACAGAATCATTATTTTTGCCTCTACATCCACATACCTATTCCTTTGGGTGTGATTTCAATGTCAACATCATCCAGCGCTTGATTCAGAGCCAATGGGTTTAATTCTGTAACAACCTCTGACAATAAGTCAGTTGTTTCAATATGGCTTACTCCATCAGAATCAGTTTGTACTGAGCTTTCATCAATCAAATCGGTGAAGTACTCATTGATTTTGATTTGTACTGTTTCCAGTGGAGTGATCGAACTGCCTATTTCTTCTTCTTCATTTTCTATGGGTTTTGTGAAGTTTAAACCATCCTGTGTTGATTCTGTGGCATTTTTATCCCCTGCAATACGAAACAAACACATATGAGGTTGATTGTATTTGTATCTATAAGGAAAATAAACCCAGTTCAGGAATATAACATCAAAAAAGTAATTGAAAAATGTAGAAGATCTAATGTTTACAAAAAAAAAACTTTTTATTTACAAAAATAACAATAACTGTTAAATATTTTTTTAATTCTACAATCACGGTATCTTTAAGGTTTGGTTTGGGTGACCGCTAAGTAGTTTTAAGAGACTGCAAGTGTTTCATTTAAATAACAAAAAGTTGCAAGTCCAAAATTTGGGAAACCGCTGGAGAAATCCGAAACGGTCCCCCAAAACACCTTAAAAAAACACTGTCTACAATATTAACTAGATATCTTTTAAAAGAAAATTTTAACTATTCTAATGAAGATCTAAAAGTTCACAACAATAAAAGTACTAAATTCGACTAATTCGTTAGGTTTCTGAATCGTTAAAAATGCTATGCTTTTTATTTACCTTGAATTAAATCAATTTCTTTTGGCGTATCGACATAAACCAGCTCATCATCATTTTGCAATAGTTCTTGATTGTGCGAGGATTCATATTCATTAGCAACAACAGACTCAATTGTTGAGTATGGTTCTGAAAAAAGTTAAAATACAGAAGGCACAAGCAATTTATTTCAAGCAGAAAAATGACAATGCATGGAAGTGACAAGCAAACAACAAAAACAGCCAAGTAATTAAGGACAGAGAAGGAATTGCAAGGCCATGAAGTTTTCAAGCAATTGGCGTCATGCAAAGCTACTTATACCTGTTTTCAACAAAAGAACTTGTTTTTCCACATCACAACAGTGCGCAAGACAAGACCATCCCGTTATGACGTTGGTTAGACAAAGATCCTGGTATATTCTAATGGATTTTTTGTATTCCGGATAAAATTTTATTAATTTATTTCAATTTCTAACTTTGACTTTCTTTTCTAATTTTACTATACTCCACTTCTAACTTCGACTAAACCTTTTAATCCTGTCATTGTAGTCAATAATATACACAGTTTTAAAACAATGTCTTTGAATAGTTTTTTCTTATCTAAAATAATTTATAATCTTAAAAAATGAATTTAACTGCATCAATCTTTTCTTACATGTTAGTTAGTTTTTCCAAAATATACAAACAAAAATAGTTAGTTACAACCGCACAAAATACAATTCGCTTAAATATATTTTACATACCTTGATTTTCTGCGGCATAATTTGAATCATCAGTAACCATTTTTTCCCCTTCATATGGCAAAGTTTCAGGAACTGTGTCAACAGACTCTGCATTGCTATAGTAGGATTCAGTCTGATTTTGGTTTTCAAGATTCTCATCTTCATTTGACGGAACACTTTGGTCTAGACAATAAAATTATTTCAATTTCAAGTTGTGTTATTATTTTTTAAAGGGGGTTTACATTTTTTTACTTATTCTTTCAAAAAATACTTTTTAAGTTGGGAGTAGAACCTTTTTTTACCAGTATGCAAAATGTAAAAAGTGGCTAAATTAAGTAAGCTTTTAAAGAAGAAAATTTTTAATGTTTTAAATATATCTTGCTACCTCCTAGTGTATGAGCTTTGATATTCATTCCATGTCTAACTACAACCTCTAGGCATTATCCTAAGATCTACCCGAAACGTTCACAAAATGCTACCTACTTCTGTTTGGGCCTTCACATTCCTACTACGACCAACTAAAACCTCCCAAGCATTATGGAAAAATATAAGATTCTGTTTGTATCTTTGAAAGAATTTTGTGTCGGTACCTTATATACCAATCCTATTTTATAAAACCATTAGCCTTGGGCATCGGTACCAATTCCATTTTATAACACCTTAATTTTATAGCAAAAATTCACCTGTGTAATCTGGCTCCATCAAATCTTCGCCATAACTCTCCATCTGGTGTTCTGTGTCTGGTTCAATTACCACAATGGTTGGCACCACTGGTTCGTTTTCTGTGTAACCATATCCCTGGTACTCAGATGGTGTTTCTGATTCATCGGGTTTTGGTTTCTTTCGACGACTGCTGCCCATGCGCTTGATTTTTTTCTGCGGCTGAGTATCTGAAAACAGTTTTCACATTTTTATTTCTCCTATGGATAGATTTACAGATAGATTTGAAAAAAAGAGACTATCATTTAGAAGAAAATATAAATATAAAAAAACGTGGGCAAGACATCCAAATTTTACAACACTGTCATTCAACAAAGCGATTTGCCAACCCAGTAGATTAATTATCTAAGTATTTTTGACCGTTGCAAAATCTTTCTTAATGTTTTAGTTTTTTGATTAGATTGGGATATTGTTACATTTTGGTGACATGATAATATAATTATGAGCCAAAAGAATTTTGACTAAAATTAGCAACTTATAACCTAAGTTACTAAATTATTCAATTTGAATATTTTGCTTATTGTTGTAATAATTAATACCCATTGTGGGTCGAATAAAACTTTGCAGGAAAATTGAATAGCTAACAAAAAAGGTTGCGAAGCACTGGTTAGATATTTAATAAAATAATAAATATACACAGCATATCAGATCAACATTACCCAACTATATCCATAATAGGCAATGATTGAGACTATTCCTGTTACACAAACAAAAAGTTTTATGACAAAAAGAATATTTTTTTCAATACAAACTCCTGCCTTTTTTGTTACCTACCGTCATGGTATGAAACTTCCTCAGATGGGGAATCATGGTGATATTCTGACTCAACGATAGGAGTGAAAGATTCAATTTCTTCCTTTAAAGGTTCCTCTGGTTGATAACTTGGCTCCTCTGGTTGATAACTTGGCTCCTCTGGTTGATAACTTGGTTCCTCTGGTTGATAACTAGGTTCTTCTGGTTGATAACTAGGTTCTTCTGGTTGATCACTAGGTTCTTCTGGTTGATAACTTGGTTCCTCTGGTTGTGCAAGTTCTGAACAGAATGTCAGATTTAATACAACCATACACTGAGCTAAATAACTTCTGATTTATATGTTTAGGAGCATGAATCGGCAAAAATTTAATATGGAGAACGCTTAAATCAACTAGAAATTTTAAGAACTAAAAAATATGACTTACATTTTTAAAACAGGCTTCATTATATATATATATATATTGTAGATTATTGTTCCTAATCACACGTGTTTACCAATTTTAATAGTTAATTGTTCAATTTATCAAGTCAATGACATGACTTGAAGTTAACTTGCTCTCAAAATTAACTTGAGCATCAGATGAGTTGGTCTGGTACTTTTACTATTATTTTAGCAAAAGACCTCACTTGGACTCAAGTTATTTTACAAATGACTTGACTGGGACAAAATGACTCGTTTACAACACTGCAGTTTAGAAAAAAAAAATTACACCAAATCCACAGTAAAATAAGATTTCATGTCAAAGGCACAAACAACAAATTCACCTGGTATTTGTGGCTCTTCAGCAGTGTATGATGATATTACGGGTTCGGCTGGCGAAACTTCATAGGAACTATCATCAGCATATGGTTGTGTATAATGCGATGTGGCGTTATCTGCGTAGTCATCTTGCTTATAGTCAGACAGAGTGCTTGTAATTGGTTCTGGATCTACTTGTGTCGTCTCTGTGAAAGATGTAAAAGGTTAGAACGTGGCTCATAGTTGTTTTTCTTTTTTTTATTGTTTGTCTGGTATGTATAAATATGTTTTCGCCTTTAGTTGCAATTATATTGCCCTGAAAAAGATTGCCCGAATAGGTGGTCGAAACGTTGGCCCTTTAATAAAATTTTGCCAGAAGAACAATTATATGATTGATGTAAAAGGTTGTGTGGTCTGACTGTTTTTGTCATCAAATGTCAGATGAAATTAAAATATAGGAAGACCCTTTTAAGATGCAAAGATATACTTTTAATGAATCACCATTTGACTCTTCACTTTAAAACTTTGGTTTAGTATTAATCTTTTAGGCCCAAAAATTCTGCATTAGATCAAGATCATGAAAAAAAAATGTGCATGATTGTAAAAACACATATTTCTGTATCAACTGCTAGTTAATAGTATATTTAAAAAATATTTAATATATAGGGATTCGCTTAAAGCATTTAAAAAATGTAACACCAGTTATAGTAGTAGTGGCCATAAAACTTTTTTATTTACTTTGATTTTTTTTTTATTTTAATTAAAATTAAAACAAAGCTTCCATTTTTTTCTATGCTAAATATAATCTCATTAGTTTGACACCAATTTATTAATGCCTTGGCGTTGGTTGTTTATCTAACAAATTCAAGTGTCTTAACCTGTATAAGTGTCGCTTTTGTTTCCTTCAGTTATAGTTTCTGGTTCCACATATGGACTCTCAAGTTCAGCTTCCTCATTATAACCAGCTCCATATGAACCATATTCACTAGGATAGCTACTTTGAGCAGCTGGCTCAGTGCTACTTGAATAGCTGGCGGAATCAACTGGCTCCTTTGTACTGGGATAGTTGCTCGGCTCAACTTGTACAGTGGGTTCAGAATAGTTGTTTATATCACTGGGTTCTATAGACTCAGTATTCTCTGTTGTAGTTTTGTATGCAGTATCTGAAAGTCCAAAGTAAAATAAGTTACAAACGTTTTTTTTGTAATCTTTGGAGCAAAATGCTTGAAGGTTGCAGTAAGAATATCAAAGCCATATAGAAGTAGGTATCATTTTGAATGTTTTGACTAAATCTTAAGATTATGCTTGTAGGTTGCAGTAAGATGTAGTAAAAATATCAAAGCCATATAGCAGTAAGTAGCACTTTAAACGTTTCGAACAACATCTTTTAAAACTGTATAAAGAGTTATTCTATTCTGTATGGGATTTGACATTTTTACTACGTTTTTAGTAATGTTTCTTACAAAACTTTACTTTTTTCATTGGGAAACCTATGTAAACTTTTTTTCTATTTTTTTTTACTAAAGCAAGGGGGTTGTTGAAATTGGTAATTTAAAGGATTGTTGGTATTCTGAATTTGTGAGTTGGATTATTGGTCTTTAAAGAGGGTCCACAAACCAATTGGATTCGGTGAAACAGTTTGCAAATAAAAGGTTGTTAGTCCTACATCCAACCGAAAATAGTTCAATGAAATAATGCAAATGAAAGGTTGCCAATCTCAATAAAATTTGCTTTATATTGGTGACTTTTCTTTTGTTTATTTATTTTTTATCATAAGACAACGTTTTTTTCTTTTCAAGTTGTTTTTATTATAGAGGAATTACAATCTTGAAAAAATTGCAAGGTGAATGTCAAATAAAATAATACAATTTGGACCAGAGGGTTGGACAATTATATTCACAAGAAACCAAAAAGATTTTTTTCCATTAAACCTAAAGTTACACACCACCCTTGACTAAACCAGAGATATAAAAGGAGGTTTTCTGCAGTTATGTTAAACCCTGTAGTTGGCCTAAAAATTCTCTTACATATTATAGACAAAAATTATAAATTTAAACGGTGTTAAATTGTATTATGATACAATGGGTAGTGGTACCTTGTGAGTTGTCATAATCAACTGGGGCAACTTCGTAGTCACTCTGTAGTTCTGGTTCTTCATTGGGCTCAGCATAATCAGCGGTAATTTCTCTCTCAAAAGATACAGTGGGCTGTTCTGCTTCTACAGATTTAAAACAAAAGTTGAAAGATAAAAGTTTGCCGGTAAACTAGAGATTGATAATGCCTACTTTGTTGCGAAACATATTTCTCTTAAGAACTTATAAATAAATGACTATAATTTAGACCAGTGATTCCCAAACTGTGTGCCGCAGCACACTAGTGGGCCTTGAGAGATTGTCAAGTGAGCCGCGAAACTTTTTTTTTAATTTAGGATAATAAGTTATTTGTATTACTAAAGGGATACAGGCAAACATTTTAGACTTTAATATACGCACTATCCATTACAAATAAATCATATTGAGACATTTATATATAGTTTGTCGCGTGTTAAGGGTGATTGCAAAATTACTCTATTGTTGTTCTGTTAAAAATGTGCCGAAAAATATTTAAGATATTTTTAGTGCGCCGCGAGCCAAAAAAGTTTGGGAACCACTGATTTAGACAGTAAAGTCAAAAGAATGTTTTATAAAGGTTTGCTTACATTTTTTAGGAAAATTAAAATAAATTTAAAAGATGACACATGAAAACACTATTTGTCTTAGTCAGACAAGGACAATACTTTACAAATATCCAGGTCTTCAAAGGCAGGTTAATCCAACAAATGAAGAATTAAAAAAAAATTAAACGGAAAAAACATTTCAAGATTTTTTTGTCAAAAACTTTATATTCCAGTAAATAATAAACTTTCAGTTGATAATACATTTATTAACTTTCAGTGGATAGCATATTATAAAAAAAAAATTTCAGACAAAATTTCCTACTGTTACTCAGGTGTAAAATAGAGTTCAAATAAAATTAGGCATTGTTTAAAAGCTTAGTACTTTCTTAAAACAAACAAGGATTCGTGAGAAGTTTCACTTCTCGGCTTGGTGAGTCATAGTTTTCACTTGGGTCAAACTATTGAAAAACAAAAGTCTGCTTTGTTTTTATTGTGAAAAATAGCACTGACGTGACATTACTCATAACGTCTAAGATAATTGAAAACAACAATTTTTTTGGTTTCAAAGCCTGGATACTTATTGCACTATTGTTATAGGTTTCAGTTTACAAAACCACAAGATTGAAAAACAAAAGTCTGCTTTGTTTTTATTGTGAAAAATAGCACTGACGTGACATTACTCATAACGTCTAAGATAATTGAAAACAACAATTTTTTTGGTTTCAAAGCCTGGATACTTATTGCACTATTGTTATAGGTTTCAGTTTACAAAACCACAAGATTGAAAAACAAAAGTCTGCTTTGTTTTTATTGTGAAAAATAGCACTGACGTGACATTACTCATAACGTCTAAGATAATTGAAAACAATAATTTTTTTGGTTTCAAAGCCTGGATACTTATTGCACTATTGTTATAGGTTTCAGTTTACAAAACCACAAGATATTAAATATTTATTTCCATAAGCCAAAACAATAAAGGAATTAATTCTGCAAGTTTTTCCAACAACAAACAGGTAGAGAATTCTAATTTATTCTGCGATTTTAGAACTTTATTATATGCACTAAAAATATGGCTTAAATCTTAGTTGTAATTAAAAGGTTTATAATCCAAAAGCACAAGTTTTTCCGTTTTTATGTGTGTTTATAAGAAGCTCTAATAAGACTTCCACCCAGAAGGTTCAAATTTCAAATTACCTTTTAAATTGATTTTGTATATATTTTCATTGTAATAAAAATGTAACAGTAAGCAGAAGATGTTCAACTACCTTCCTTTTTAGAAGCGTGGTCCTCAATGTTATCATCCCCATCCGCGGAAGCTGCATAAAAATCTGACGAGAATTTAACATGTTTTTGCGGCCCCTTTCTTCTCACTGTGCGACTTCTGCGCAAAACTGTATTTCGACCTGAAACATTTTGTAAATTTTTCATAAGTTGAAATAATGTTTTTCTACTTTTAAAGGGGCATAACATTTGTATAATTTTTTTAAATAAAGTAAATTGTGCTTATTGTTTTTCTTCTTTTAAAAAGCACATTTTATTAGTTCAAAAAATACAAATTCCTTTCAAAAATACAAAAATATCTGTGCAGAAATACAGCTGCAGTTAGACTTATTAAGTATCTTTTGCATTTTAGATTAAATTTCGCAAAAAGAACTCGCAACGACTAAGTGAAATATTTATTTTATATTTATTTGCGAGAAACGATTTTCTTAGGGATGCAACAGATAAACCACTATTTATTAACAATATTATTGTAATTTTACAAATAAATTAGTATAATCAAATAAAATACTACAATTCAAACTTGTATATGTTGTGTATCAAGTATTTACATAGTTCAGATGGATATATTTTTTTGCACCACATTTTTAGTCAAACCAAATTTTCGGTATCTGTCTCAGTATAATTTTTATTGCAGCAGAGTTTCTTACTTATTGGTCCTTCGTGAATTGAGTCATGACTTTTGTTTTCATCATCTTGGTAAGTTGTATTTTCATTTTCAGTATCACCCAATACAGCAGGCGTGTCTGCAAAAAACAGAAGTCTAACAATACTGTCTTTATCTTAATTACAAAAATATGACATGCAAAATAGTCACCACTAAAATAATAATGCATGCTGTTAATTAGATTTAAAATATTTTTGGTTGTTGGTGATTAATGTTCAACAAAGTCAAAACAGATTTTATATCCACAATAAACTTTCACCAACAAATTTTTAAAATAACAATGATTTTGTGTTATGACTAAATCAAATAATTATTGGTGCATTAAGTATGAAACACCTAATTTAGCTGGAATACAAAATGATTAAACAAGCCTCTAAAAAAGATGATAAATTTTATTCTAAGCTATACCACCAAAAATCAAACTTTCATTATTCAGAAATAGTTCAGGACCACAATTGCCAGTTTATCACTGATTAGATTGACATGCAATGAAATAAAATGAAAAAGGTCATGGCGTGAAGCATTAGCAAATTAATCAAGGCAAAGCCAAGGCCGAGAGCCTACCTTTTAAAGATTTGAGAATTTTGTTTCAGTGACTCTTGTCTTGTTCGATTCCAGCCAAAATGTGTTAGTCTAACAGAAATCGCGACACCAAAGCAAAACGAAATGCATTTGTAGCGTCATGTTGTTAACGAAACGCAAACACACACTCAGAACAAAGCTGGCAAACTTAAACTCAGCCCTGCAGTTAGTAATATAAATGTGCTGCTGCTACCAGGCATAGTATTTACAAAACATAGACTCTTCTGGTACTTAATTATTTCATCAAGCGTGCCGGCTATACGGGACGCCTTTCATAAAGATACCCAAAACATCGGATAAACTAAATATATAAGTACCGAAAGAAATTCTTTTCAGTTATTAGTATAGTTAAACTGTTTAATAAATATGGATACAAAGCATAATTATGTATTAAACTTAACAGAAATCAATTTTTCACAATTTTTTTTTAAATGATTACCTCTCTTTCCATACGAATATACAATTTTGTTATTTAGAATTTGCAGCTTATTTTTATCAAACACTCAAGGTTTTTAACTGATTCACAGCAAGAATTTTCATTTTCATTTAATGTCTGCTGAACATTCCCTACAAAAAAGTTATTTAGCTCGCAGGTAGTGAAACATAGTTAAAAAAACATTTGTTGCAATGCCTAATTTTTGTTTAACATTGCAAATAAAACAAATGAAGACAAGAAAACTGAGCTTGCCTGTAACTGTACACAAAAAAACTTTCTTTTACCTTAGATAAAGTTATATATTTAGCTTTTGACTAAGATAATATATAAATCTAGTGTTGTAATGCAAATAAAACCGCTAAAAATTAACGAACTACTTTTCTGACTATTGGTAATTTTAAATAGCTCTTTCTATGGTATAAACATAAAGGTAAAAACTTATAATGAATCATTTAGAAAAATCATTGATGAAAAATCAATGGTAGAAACAAATGTTAACAAAAAAACAAAAATAATAACAGAAAATCAACAAACCTTGTTCCTCAGCTTTTTCCAGTTCGTCAAGCTTTTTGTCTTCTTCTTGAAGCTTTTCTTGCGGCTTCTCGACGATAACATCACCATCGGAAAAGTCGTCAGTCGTTTTCAGCGCAGCAGCGAAAGACACCTCGTTATTATCGGCACTCGGTGCATCAGTAGCAGTGGAACCGTAGGCGGTTTTGTCCGGTGCCGCGTCGGCCAGATAATCGACCCCAGATGGCAGACTATAGCTGTAATCGGCCGTGGTATGTTCGTAGTTGTCGTGTTGTTCTGAAACTTCCGCTGAGGGTTGGATGACCTCTGACAAAGGTTCAGTGACCTCTGAAGTGGGTTCAGTGACCTCTGATGAGGATTCAGTGACCTCTGAAACTTCTGAACCCCTGTAAGAGCTTTTGTCGTCCATTTGAGCGAAGTGACTGGCCGGGGCAACTTCTGAAGGTTCCACTAAAATAAAACAATCGCTAAATGAATAAAAACAGATCACTAATTGAATTCTGAAATTGATGTTACCAACAGGAAAGATTATGTTAAATGCAAATTCTTCTTTAATATTCTCTGTTTTACCTTTACGAATGAATTATTTTTTCAGTTTTTATTCAGACTAAAAATAAATATTGAGATTGTTGAATTTGTTTTGTAGCTAGAAAAAAACACCTTACGTGTTTCTAAACTCCTGACATCAGCAAAAGAAATAAAAAGAATTAGCATGGTTTAACAAAACATATGAATTTTTACTATGTAGTGGAACACTTTGGAACTAATACATAAGCATAGTAATGTAGCACAACTAATCCTTTTGTTACAATTGTTGCAAGGAGTAATATTCAATATGATGTTAAAAGATATTTAAAAAAATGTTGGTACAAAGTTACAGCTAAAAATTGTTTATTTTAGGTTGGAGAGGTGGTAGTTTCAATACAAAATCTATATTACAAAAATATTGTCAAAGTTGGCTAAACTTTGATTTTTGTTGTTAAGATGAGATGCACTTGGGCCAAAACAAATTAATCCAAATGGAGTAAGACATACTGCAAACGTAATCCAGATTTAAAAAAATACATTTATGTAGTTAAAAAAGGCAAAACAACGGTTTGAGGGGACATAGCCACATGCAAACCGTGCCTATTAATACCAATGGTGACTGCAAAGACATTTGGCTAAAGAGTTTGATTTCAATATTCGATTAAATCGTTTGTCCCCGATAAAGTAAAGGCTAAGCATGCCTGTAGACCATATTTCTTACCCTGCGGTTGTGTTTCCAGGTCCTGTTGATTGGTGTCATGTTCTTGGGAGCTAACACTTGTGCTGTCATGACCCTTGTCTTGCTTTTTTTTCGATCGACGAATACTGCTGATGCGCTTTAACACTGATGGTTCTTCTACTACTACAATAAGAAAAATAGTAACAGTGAAATCACAAAACCAAAAAACACAAGATCAAATATATCCAATGAAAATGATTTCTTATCAAAACACACAATTTAGTGATATTTTGTTCAGATTTTTTTTTTTTTTGGAGGTTATGATTCGAAAAAGTATTGCATTGCGAATAAAATATTACTGGGAGCATTTAATAAAATGTACTAATAGTCAGCAAATTTTGAAATAATTTTTGTTAACAGAAAATGTAACGTTATTTTTTTATCACAAAAACTGCTTTTGTTAACAATTTTAATAAAAAATACTCAAGCCAATACATATTATATAAAATCGACATTTCAATGTTTACAAGTGAAAAAAACAATTCTTAAGGTATAAGCTATAAGTGTTTGTAAACAACACATGTCAATTTTAACAATATTATTGCGTTGGCTAGTGCAGCGGTTCATGTTTTTGTAAGTTTTTGAAACTAAAAGAGGGTCTTGTCAACCACTGGGAAATAACATTTTTAATGTTGTAATACAAATATATTTTTAGTCAATGCAACACTTTTAAGAAGAAAAAATGTTAAAAGTCAAGAGTGAAAGACAAAAACCTTTACATACGGGCATCATCTTTCTGGTGCTGTTCCTCATTAGTTAACTGAAGGTACTCATAATTTTCTGGAACATTCACAGACTGAGAATCAACGGAAGGGTCTGTAGAAAAAAACAACAACAGATTTAGGCTCTACATTTCTATTAAGTTAACATTAGACTAAGCAGGGCGTAAAGGTGAGGTTTTCAAGCTTTGTTCAACCAAAAATGTTCGTTTTTTTATCTTTACATACCAGTCCAATGTAATTACAAGATTACAACTACTATTTCTATAGGGCAAAGCAATAAACACCACACTATTTTCAAGTCTCTAAAGCTTTGTTTCTCAAAGTTGTTTCTTGCTACAGGGAAAAAAAAAAAAAGTTGGGCTTACTTTTGAAAAAGTTGGACTTGCGCACGCCCATAGTAATTTACTAATTATTGATTCCATTATCTTTTGTAACAGAAAATCATTGTTAACTGCATTTTTGTTTCATAACATTAGGTTTGAACGCACATGTCAGCGGGATAAAAACATTTACAAGCATTTTATTGCTGCACTTGATGTCAGGTATGAGAAAACAAACATTGTGTGAGGGCCTTGAAAAATAAAAATAATAAAGCAGAGCGCCAACACGACCCTTGACCTGAGGGCTAGTGTGCATTTCTGTCATGATAGTGATAGTGTGTAAGTCTGTCAAGTAACTGCAGTAAATTTTTAAACCTCTGTGTTTTTTTGGGAACCTATGATATAGATAAAACAACAACAGGCTTAGATCCGATTATAAACAATGACAAAATTGGGCATTATTATTTATTTCTCCTTGGCTTTGTAACTTTGAATACTACAGGGCTTTACTTTAAAATCAAACAATATTATCGCAAATAAAAACAAATACTAGCTTGTTGGTTGAGTTGTCAGTTGTAAAGCAAAAAAAAAACAATGAGGTTATTCTAGGTTCGAACGTTTGGACACTTTTGCACTACATTTGAACATTTGGAAAATTTGCACCACATGGACCTGGGCATAACATTGTAAGCATGTCACGGCATAGGGTTGGGAGAGTTTGAATGCAATGTGTAAACGGAAGTAAATGCAAATGCCTACTTCCTCTTTTAGGCTTGCATATTAAACCAACTTGGCTTGAGGAAACAGTGGGCATATACTTGAAATTTGTAGCTTATTCGTTCATTTTGTCACGGAACATTTGATTAGGAGACGCCTAATATCAAAATTTAGAAAGTATTTATATCGATGTTGTTTAACTGTTATTTAAACAAAATCAAAGACAAATTAAACTTTTTATCATTATCAAAACCACGACGGAATTATTATGTCATAGGCGTAGCTAGTATAAGGGCGGCGATTTTTTTGTTTGACATAAACATGCACATATATGCGAAAATTAGGCGAAACCGTTCGAATGAAAATGATTCCATATTAGTATACACAATTAAGTGATATTTTGTTCAAATATTTTTTTGGTATTCTGATCACTGTTTAAAAGGTTTAGAAAATTATGAAGAATGCAATCAAAGGCAATTCCAGTAACCTGAGTTGGGGCAAGCTTTAAATTTAAATAATAGACAATTTAACTAACTTTTATATAGCTGGAAAACTACCTACAATCTGTGCTTTTGTTTGCATTACAATATAACAAAGATAAAAATGCATTTAAAATAAATAATGTTGGCTCATTGGTAGAATATCAGAGTGTTGATAAAAAGTCGTAAAAAATAAATCTGCCCCAATGAGAAAAAATCAAGAACCCATATGAAGTTGGGTAATAGTAGCCAACAAGATTTTAAAAACAAGTACGTTTTATAGAAGTTGCCCTAAGGCAGCTTTACAAAGCTAACTTCTATTAGATGCCTAACAAAAAATATGTGCAGCATATGATAACTTTAACCATGGCAACTAAAAGGCTGTACGCTCATTTAGGTTTGCATAAAGCAACAACAAAATAATAAATAAGTAATATGAGCTTCCTGTGATTGTTTCACTTCTAGCAATGCAGTTTATAATATTACATCAAACAAATGTCTGCATTAAATTGCGTTGAATTGTAGCTAAAACTCTTTAAAATGTTAATAAGTTGTATTGCAATTTATTATCAAAAAAATATATTAAAAAGTTAAACAAAATTAACAAAGGTTTTGGCAAACAGTTGTCATTTCCTCAATTATCAAGTTATTAAATTTATTTAATATAATTTATTTATTCAAAAACATTGTAATACAAGTCTAATTAAATTGTAGCTAAGAACCATATTTAAAAAAATTGGTTTACAAGTCTTGAACGCTATCTTATACTTAAATAACATTTTATGAAAATAACAATAACAAGTATATTCGTCAGAAAGTTGTAAGTCGCTTGTTAATTAAACCCCGTTTCTAAATCCCACTTAAAACTAAAAAAAACATCTGGCACATAAAAAAGTGTACCGGTTACTAAGTTACATTTTCTTTATACGACTTAGTATGACAAATTAGAAAACATAAAACTAAATCTTTAAGAAAATCTAGAACAAACCTGAATCTGCATGACTCGTAGCATGACTCGTAGCAAGACTGCTTGAATCGTAGGACTGTGCAAGTCCTATTAAAATAATTCGTAACAACTTTGTGAAATAGGAAAGAACACAAATTACAGGTTTCAACAATTTTCTCACCTGGAACATAGGAGCCGTGCATGTTCTCAAATGACGAACCTACAAAAATGCTCGCAATGGGAATTTTATCGCCATCTTACAAGTGTCGAAAAACACAGGTAAGGAGATTTGACGAACAGTTCGGAGTGAACAGGCAAATTTTCACATTTTTGAAAAAACAAACAAGATAAAAACCTACAGCACTCACATAATCCTAACTGTAGCCAACTTACCAGCATTACTTACAATTTTTATTTTAAATACAATTTGTAACTGATTGGGAGTGATTCTTTCCACTAAAATGATTCACATGGCACTCGAGAATAATTTACTATTTAGCACCCAGCTTTGCCCTAAGACAGGCTTATACAAAGTAGGGTTATTATGGTTAAGGTTAAGAAATGGCACCTCTGTTGATGTCGCCAACATAATCTTCTTCTTCATCGTGGTAGTCGTGTCTGCAAAAAAAAAATAATTGTCAACTTAAAAAAAATTATTTTTTGTTAGGTTTGTTGCAGTTGCTAGCTCAGTGTTTCTCAGCCTTTTTTAGCAGAACCCAAATACTTTAGTTAGCATATAAAAAGCCTTGACCTAATTCTCATTATTGAACTTTTGTAAGTGCAAACACCATAAGACCAAAGGTAGAATTAATTCAAATTTAAAAAATATGAGCCTTGTGCTTGTCTTCTTCATATAGCTTTTTATTAGTTATATGACATATATGTGAGTTGCTGTATGTCTAAAAATATTGTTAATTTAAGACCTTGCAATGGTTTTATTGGGTTTGCTGCATTTTCTAGCTATTCTTATATAGAGAATAAAGTTTGTATACTGTATTTAGGGAAACTTAGCTAACGAACATAAACAGAATTTAAAGAAAAAAATCACCAATTCTTTATTTGCATTTCTATCGGACTATTAATTCTTTTTGTTTTTCGAACAGGGCTTATTATTGACACATTTTCCAAAGTGTGCTAATTGCTGTACACTGTGTTTTGCAATCAGTTTAATTAATACTTTCACACAAACAATTGCAAATAAATATCAGGAACAAGACAGCTATAGTTTAATTAAGGTGAAAATTAGGGCAGTCCCTATACATTCATATAAAAAGTATATGTCAATTAGAATTTAATACAGGGGCATCCCTAACATTGTTTTCAGCTTATTTCTATGTTGCCATAACAAAAAAATAGGAAAATCATAACTTAATACACAATTTTACATCTACCTGTATGATGAATCATCTTGGTGATAAGTCTCTTCCATCTAGAAAATACAAAAACGCAAATTTTTTTCCTAATGAACAACAAAACAAATTGCATTTTTAATGGAAAGAAGTCATAGTGTCACATGCTATTAGGAAACAAGGTTAAAAATGGCTGCAGGCAAGTGCTTTGAGTGAAAAAGTGTACACTTGAGTGCCAGATGGTATGCATAAAACATTAGACAATTGCACTTAGAAGCACAAAGTGTTTGAAATTGAGCATTATCCTGAAAATGACATTTCTAAATATGACAAAAGGCTTAAATACGGACTTGATTAGGGTAGGGACACTCTTTAAAAGATCATGAAAAATCCATAAGGCTTAATAAATTTTTAAAGCATTTTCGAAAAACCTAAAAAACAAATTTTCTTTAATTGAATAATTTTAAAACTGGATTCAAATGCTTTTTTTTTTTTTAAAGTAAAAATTTTGAACTTAAGTCTTAGTGCAGCCAAACATAAGATACCATAATTCATATTTTTTGATTTGTATATCCAGTTTAATTTAGGCAACATTTGTCAATAACATGAACATGGCAAACAACTGTTATACAAAGATCCAAATCTTGTGAAGTTAAACTTAGTGCAGAGTTAATTTTTCAAAATTGAAGTCCTAGACAGCAGATACCATTTAGGGGACTTTTTTTGGAAATGAGTATAAAACTGCTTGTGCATTTAAAAACTAAACACATTGAACTGAATAAAATTCTTAAGACATTTGGTAAAATTTATCTTTTTATTTAAAAAAATATAAAAAGTATCATGGACCAAAATATAAACTTTCTGTTAATGTAAGTATGAGCAATATGTAAGCGAGCAAGACTGGAAACAAAGTGTAAGAGTTGCGTGACACATACAATTATTTTTCCATTTATTATAAGTTTGATATTCAGTATTAATTAGGCACTATGTAAAATTATCAGTAACATGAAAAATAGTGTTCAAATTTTGCTAATTAAATTCTAAAGTTGGATTTCAAATTGATTTACTGTTCTGCTCAGTGTGGGACATCAAACATATTACTCAAATTTTTTGCAATTTTTCATCCTAAGGGAAAGCTTGTGAATTGAAACAAGTGAAAGTGTCTTCAACAGACCTACAACACATTGCCTAATACGAGCAAACACTTCCTAGAAACACGAAAGTTGAAATTTACAGCGGGTTCTTCGTATGCAAGTTCAGGTTCTGGTTCTGGTTCGTCATATGGCTGAGGGACATCGTGCGAGTGAGTCGAGTAAACTTCGGCTTCGTATTGTGAAGGAGGCTGAAATTACATGCAAGGCATACCGGGTTGCACAGGAAATTAACATTGACTTTAATTGCACAAATAACACCATGCCACATGCTAGAGAGGGTGTTTAGTTAGGAGATGCAGGGTTACAATATTCAAAGATACTTTTTATTTTAGAAAATTTATTAAAAAAATGTTTATTTCACTCTGTGTTTTCTTATTATGTGTTTAGAATTGTTTTAAAGAAAAAACCATATATTTGTCTGAAAAGTAATAATACTTTTTTACAAATAGGAGTATGATAAGAAACTTAATGTTTATTTAAAGCTATTGTTTGTCATTACAGGTTCACTATGTTTTTAAAGGCAAAATAACTTGAAAATAAAATATGAGTAAAAAAATAGCTATATGAATGGAATAGGAGACTTTTTCACAAATATAGCTTATTTAAAAAACGTATATTAATAGGCTAATGTTTCATCTAATACATTTAAACTATTTGTCCCGTTATAGATTCATAGTTTTTTAGGCCAAAATATTTTAAACAGAAATTATGGGAGTAAAAACAATTATATCTAAAAAACAACAAGAGAATGATAAGACACTTTTTTTCACACTAAAATTGTAAAAGGTCAATGTTTTATTAAGCTCTTGCGTTTTCTTTCACAGGTCACAGTTATCTAGGATGCAGAATAATTTAAACAGAGAAAAAGTTTATAAGTGAAAAAAATATTATGTGTGGAAGGGTAGACACAATAATGTTATATACATATCTTTCATTAGTAATTGGACTATTAACAGATTGTCCAGTTTCATGCATTTAGGGCTCTGTTGTAAATTTAGTGACAACACAATAACAAGGCTAAAAGACACAAACACAACACCAGTAGAAACTACCAAAGCTACAACCACAAAGGAACTATTGGAACTCCAGACCAGCACACCACAACATAGGCTGCATTTTGGGCGTTGCTGTTTTTAATTCAATGGTAACCAGGCATGACATGGCTGTACGGAGCAACACCTAGCAATGTGCATTGTGTTGTATGGACTTAATCACTTTGTACCTCCACTATTGTGTCCGACTCCTCGACAATGATTTCATTCTGCGGTAAAACTTCAGGCGGTGGCACCGGTGGTCTCCGATGTTGACCTTGTGAATTGGTAATGGAAGAGTTTTACAAAATTTCCGTGCATTCATTATTGTACATTTAAAAAATGGTATTGATGGGTAGTTTAAGTTTAAAAAGTTAGGTCTAAAACAAATTCTGTAACAATGTGTATGCGTCTACAATTTGTAATGTTGATAGTAGTGAGTTAGTTACCCCTAAACAAGACCTACAAATCAGTAATAGATAAAAAAAAAATCGGAACAACAATAAATTTTATAGAATTATACAAAACCACACTCAAAAAACGCATAAAACATCACATAATATAAAGTATTCCGAATCAAGGCAATAAATATTCAAAAAAGGCCTGCAATATATTTCTAAACAGCTCAAACTTTGTTGCATTGCATAATATTGGAGTATTTAAAAATAATGCAAACAGTAAAAAAACAGAGATTTTAAAGTTTTATTATAAAATATTTCGGCTTTTAAATTTTAAATAAATCATATTATATAATTTAAATGATGTATACCTAAATAGGAGAAAAATATTTAAAGAAAAATAAAAACAAATTTTACCCAAATAAAACAATTACGGTAAACAAATTATCCAGGCATAAAAATTCAGACTCACCTTTGCTTTTGACTCTGATTGAAGCTCGGACAGTTTCCCTACCACTTTGCTTGAAGTTTTTGTTCGGCTGCATGAGCTCAAAAAACCACTCCCCGGTTCTCATTTTGATCTTCTTCTTGATGGTCGGATTGTTCGTCCTTGCAGCTTTGCTCTTTAAACGACTGTAAAAGCATAAAAAGGGTAAGGCATTTACAGTGACTGGTAAGGCATCAAATGACTGTTAAGGTATCTACAGTGACCACTAAGTAATATTCAGTGACATGTACATATTACTTAATAGGTCAGTTATTAAAGCTTTGGGTGAGTTTCATGCCATGGATTTGATTCTCAATCCGAATTTTTATGGCTGTTTTTATGTTTAACTTATGATAAATGACACACTATTAGGAGTAGGGATGTTAAATAATATCGAATCGAAGATGGGCTCCATGCCAAGTTGTGGTATTTTTCAGTTGTTTGGTTTCATTCAGAATTAAATTGATGATTGGCTTAAAACTAGTAGCACTAAAAATTTGATGTCCAAAAGTAAGAACTCAAAGGGCTATGTCAACCCTGACGAGTCCACTGGGCAAATTTGCATACAACACACAATGTGTTTATTATATGCGCTTTTCAGTAAAAGAATTAAAACTAATCATTACATTTTGCCAACTTATTTTTGGCCTGGTATGAATTTATTAGAATTTATATACAAAAAGAGAGTTTACTTATTAAAACTAAAACACTTAAAAATTGTAGTTTTAGAAATAGTTGGACACACAAGCATCTTTCATGTTTAGATAGAGGGCTAAATAAACATTTGCTTTGGAATTTGCTGTTTCTTGACAAAGTGGGTGTTGTCAGTTGTCACAAAATTGAGACAGGTCACTTACTGTAAAGAATGCCAGACTACTTTACTATTTAGGTACACTATGCACGGATCTTTAATGTAGCTTGACAAGGAATTTAAAAGCCAAAAAGGTCAAGCAAATCAACCCTTTTGTCTTAAAGATTCGTTATCAAGCCACTTTATTATTTATTTTTGTAAAAAGGGTGGCCTAATGGCAAACATTTTTCAGTTCTGCACACTTAAGGAAAATGCACACAACAAAGTATCCAAACAAATTACAGGGTACTATTTGCGGTTAAATGTGAAGTTTTTAGTAAAACTATTATTTACTGGTTTAAAAAATAGAAGTTTCTCCTAATAAGGTAGGTATCACCCTAAATATATATTATTAGAAAAAAAAAATTTCTTTAAAAAAAAAAATTTCTTGAAAAAAAAATTGAACTAAAATAACTGATTTAAAGGTTAAAAGACTTAAATTTTAAATGCAGTATTCAAGGACACCAACTTCAGAAAACTATTTCAATTAAAAATATATGTCTGTTTTGCACATAACAAGTCAAGTGAAATACAAGATCAGACTTTTGTTTTTAATTTAAGGAGTGTGAATGTTTTTTTTTAATTAAGGAAGAGAACATTTTAAACGAAATATATATGAACAAAAGTCTAATCCTTTATTTACCATGATTTTTAAACTTTAGTTTTAACTGTTGATACAGGGTTGTCACAAATTTTAGAAAAAAAATCAAAGACATTTTAAAGAAATTTGTAGGTTTTCAAAGACCTAAGTCGTATCGCTTGACTTTTTTGAATATAATTTGAAAACACAACAGTACAAATTTCATGGTTAACACAATTAAAAAAAACGTGGAATTGACTTTTACCAACACTTTTAAATGCATAACTTGCTATCCATAAATAAATTGAAAAAAACGATTCGAAGACTTTTCAATACGTAAATTCAAATATATACATTCAAAGACCTCTAAGGTTTAAAAAAATATGTGGCAACCCTTTTATACACATGTCAATGAAGCAGTGATGGACAAACGGAAACCCACTACCAATGGTTTCGGATTTCAAAAAAATCCACCCTTTTGAATATCGGTGTTGGTAACTCACGCTATTCTTTCATCCTCCCGCTTCTGAATGGCCTCATCCCTTCCGAGAACCTCCATAATCATTTTCCTCTCAGAGTCGGTGAGGTAATTCAGGTCCAACATACTGCTGTCCATCGAGCCCCTAAGGTCAACTGATTTACCCTAGTGAAAACTAAAAAAACAAACCTATAGGAAAGTGAGCATTATTATTATATATTAAAACACAGTTGATTTGAAAGTGTAAAAAGTTCCAATAAACTAAACAAATCGCAATTAAAACCACTAATATAGCATTTTTAAAATACAGCTAATTTGCTGAATAGGATTTAAAAGTTCCATTGAACTAAACAAAGTGAAATTAAAACAACGTTCTAAGAAAAGAGGGATTATTTAAACACAGACTTTGTACAACAACTTGTCAAATAGACGTAAAAGGTCCTGTTTAATTTCTTATACAAAGATGTGTACACTGAGGATGTGTGCATTGACAAAGGTGTGTGTAATGTTTTTAATGTGTTTTGAGAGACCAAAATAATTAACAAAACATTTCCATCATTTTTTTTTTAAATATTGCCTACTAGTAGCTAAAGAATCATATAATTAGCACCCAATCTCCATACAAGGGTTAATATAAATATCAGCATTCAAGCTAAACTTTAAATATTTGCCGGTGTGCATCATATGGGTTTCAATTTATATAAGCAAAATTAAAAAATCTAACACAAATTATGGAGTATAACTGCCTTGAAACATTTGCAAAACTACCTATCATACAATACCAGCAATAGAGCTGTTTATATGTATATATTGCTTCTTGGTAGTTCAATAAAGGAAAATATGACTGCAGTATAAATAAACACCAATTGGGCTGTCCGTGAAATGACAACAAACCTCACAACGCATAAAACCTCAATCATTCATGATGATCAAATATCACAAAATAAGGTAATTAAGTCCAAAGGAATAATTTCTCACACATTTAAAACTTAAGTTTAAAGTTTTTCCCACTTAAGTCGACTCCCACTAATAAACCATAATAAGAAAACTCTATAATGTCTTCTGAACAAGGAAGTACTGGCAAACAGCACTGTCATTCAATTTCCTGCACTGCTGCCTGTTCTATAGTCATTGGCATGTCTTCCTGTTTTGGCTCTAACGCGTGCATTCTAGCCGCCACCACGACTTGCTTGAAGCTAATTTAGAAGCAGCCCGGCGACTAATTCCATATACCGCCATTAATTATCCTTTATAGAGCGTAACCGCCATTATGAGCATGGTTGGAACTCGGGGGAAACGCTAGAGCAGTTGCTTTACATACTACATTTTGCCTTTTTCTCGTGGAATATTAAAATTTCTAAACTATATATCCTAGTTCTTGGGAATTTAATACAATAAAAAACCTATTAAGATTTAGTAGACATTCATAAACAAGCACAAAAATTTAATGTTCACAAAAACACTATTTAGCTACATGAAAAAACATAAGCCGTTGAGCATTTAAAGGCATTTATTTCAGTCCTTTTTTCAGATTTTTTTAATTTCCATCAAATTTCCTCAAGTTGTATATATTTTAAATCATACTTTAAAAAGTTTTAAATGAACCATTTAAACTTTGACAGACAATTTTAGTTGGCTCTGGTTTAAAGAATTTAGCAATAGGTGGATTCTACCGTTATACAGAAATTAATAGAATATTATGATAAAAATCAAACGCAAAATGGAAAGTAAATATCTTTAGGTATAGCACTTAATCAATTTTTTAATTTCACGATATGTAGTGATTGAAGTTTAAATCAGTTGTAATGATCTTTCCAATTAAGTGATGCACTCCACAAGGAAGTAAACGCTACATTGATAATCCTATGTCTGCTTTTAGGATCAAAAAATTTACCAAAAAGAAAAAAAATATATATATATAACAAAGTGGTAGTATATGCCTGTTTAGGAAATTTGAACTACATACCTTGCCGAACTTAAAACAAATAGCATTTTCATATTAACAACAATAAAGTTTTTTATGCTAATATTTACAAAGACAAATAGCTTTAAATTGGTCAAACAGCATTAAGCTCCAAATAAAAATTAGGCTTTCATCATAGCTACATTTTTCTTGTTATAAATTTATCTTTATGTTTAATTTTGCTTTATTCAAGCTGATAAACAGACGTTTTTACGTGTATTTTAAACATGAATGTATACTCTTTAAATGCAATACACATGTGGTATAATTATGTTATTGATTAAGTAATTTGTAAACCAAGGCAATTATAAATGACAGGTTCAAAAAAATTATTTTTTTAATATATTTATCATTTTAGTTGCATTCATAGTAAAGCAATTGGATTCCAAAACACTGTTAGAACCTTACAAATTTTCTAATCCCATTTAATAAGCAATTTTGCTTAAATATTTTGCTTCTGTGATATCAATATACTGTTCAACATGTAAAAAGATAATGCAAAATGTATGCTTTGGTATAGCAAACCGTTTAACAAGATAATTCATTTTTGCTTCTAATTTTTTTTAACTAGAAAAAAATTGCCAGTAGTACAATTTTGGTTTTGCTAGTTAATAGTTAGACTAAACTAGATTCTTTATTATAAGTAACTGTTCAAATGATTAACAGTCCCATTTATCACCAATGTTGTACATCAATGACTTGAGTGCACTAGTGACTGTTTTCAATTGCCTTGAATTTAGTCTTTTGGACAAATAACTTTGAAATGGGTAAAGTTGACTTGCTTTAATAATGACCCTGATGACTTGGACTAGCCTTGTACTTTCTTTTTGCAAAAGACTGGGCGCTGGTCTAGAATCCTACCACAACGTTGAAATAATTATTAAGCAATGCACAATATGTGGGTTAGGGTGTCGGTTAGTGTTTGGGTGTGGGTAGGTCAAGTAATATTGTTTAACACTATTACTGGACTCACCCAAACCCAAACGCTAACTGGCACCCTAACCCAAATAATGTTCGTTGTGGTAGGATTCTAGACGAGCGCCAAAGACTGGGACTTTAGTCAAAATGACTTGTATTCAGCACAGTCCATTTATAACAAAACAAGCATTCATACTCATACCTTACAACTTAGAAGTATAATAAACTACCTGGTACTAAAATAGTAAACCTTTCAATCTTACATTATTTATGGTTTGATTGTTATTGTTTTTAAATGCAAAAAACATAAACGAACTAACGTTATTCTACGATATAGTTGATAACCTGATGATGCCAACGTGTCACAATACCTACAGTCCTATCGCGACAAAACAGCATAAAACAACTAAACGACGCGAATTTTAAAAGTAAACACAATACAAAACTGGTGCTAGTTGGACAATTCTCTACCACCTATCGACATTAATGTACATGCACTATACATGAAGAGTAAAAATTGAAGTCGAACCTGGAATATGTAATTACCAGCTGAACTGCCTCATAAAATCTGTCGCTTGTCGACAAACTATTTTATTGAAGCGTTAAGCAAAAACCCCGGGGCTACTACATAACCCTAAATCGGATAAATAACGAGCACTTAAGGCCTAAAGACAGTAGCAGAAAGATAAGCGCGCGATTTTTTTTCCCCATCACACATGACACGCGCAACCAATTAAAGTCTCTGTAGTTTTTGTTATTGTTTTTAGTTGATGAACCGATATCTGATTGCGTAGTACGCCAGGCGGACTTTATGACGTAACGCTTTTCGCTGAAAATTCGTCGGCAAACTTTTGTTTTCAGTTGCTAAAAAAAAACTACTATCTGTTTAATGAATATTAAAACACATTGGGAAGTAGAAAGCATCTTGCGAATGTGTATGTTGATAATAGAAAACAGTTTTATTCGAAACGTTGGCAAATGCTATGCTTTTCTGTATGGACTTCGATATTCATTCTCTAATAACTTAAAGTTAACACCTGAAGTTATTATTCTCAAAGAAGAGTGTTATGTTTTTTATTTTATTGATTTGGTTTATAACAAACCACATATTTCATCTATTGAGTATATTTTTCAAATATATTTTTCAAAACACTCTTGCTTTTGTTTTTTGTCCGATTTCTATGCTGTTGGCAGGTGGCCAACGGCCGGTTACCAGCCGAACACTTTCGCTTGTAAAGAAGCTTAAATTGTGTTTTAAGCTGTTTTTGTGTTTGTCTTAAAACTCTTTCAACTTACCATAATCGGAACGTGACAGCAAAAAATAGTGCGATTATAGGCTGAACAAAAAATATTCAGCTGTTGTTTCGTAGGTTTTGAGAAAGGCTTTCTGGCTACTAACTAGAAATATTTAGTTTATTTAAAAAAACTTTGAATGACTGTGTATACAAATACATTACAATGTGTTATGTTATGTTGCTAAAGAGCGACTGTAAAGTTCTTTAAAAAAAATATACCACGTTTTTTGTTAAATTAGGTTTTGGTCACGTTATATCCAGTATTATACTACAGAAATAGGAAAGAAATCGAACAAATAACTGAGATTATAAACTTTGGATTTTGCACTTGGGAAGATGTTTAACAAAAATTGCCTAAAATTGTTTCTGTATTCAAATTAAGCTAAAATTAGATAGGCTATTTTGTTTTTAATAACGTAAAACTTAACAAGCTACAACTTAAAACTGTAAACTTGACTGAAGTATTATGCTTTGATTGACATTTCATGGCATATAAACTACTAAAAATTATGATTATGCCATGTAATATTTGACACTTCAGATGCTTGACAATTGATATATTTTTAAATAAAAAATCATTCATCGTTTTATTTACTAGTCTAACTTTTGATTTCCAACAAATTACATCTGTACATTTATGTTTCTTGAAGCATAGAGCGAACATGTAAGTTTAAGGTTGATTCATATTGAATTTTTTGTTGAAACTCACTTTTGTGGCACGAGAAACAAACATGGGTCACAACTTAAAAGTGTGCACTTTATTTTTCCTAATTTGGAATTTTTGTGCATCCTACCACATCGAGATACCAGACACTGTGCCTTATGGAAAAACAATCTTTAATGCATCTGTGGATTTACCGGGAGCAACTTATTCCCTGTCACATCAAAATCAACATCAGCCGTTTTCTATCAACAAGAAAAATGGAAATTTAATTTTCATGCCAAAGGAAACCTTCAGTGAAACTCAACAATTTGATTTCCAAATCAAAGTACACATGGCAGTCGGAAGGTTAACCATTCCCCTCACTGTAACAGTAGCAAAGGATGGTTCAAGCGTTCCAGAGATTTCAGTGCGACACCGGCTTCAGTTAAGATTGAACGATCACCAGGCATCGGTTTATGAACTTTTGGGGAATATTGAGCAAGTTAATTCTTGTCCAAATGCCTACACTGTAGCAACCTTGTGCGAGTGTGTCACTTCTCGTCAGGAGTTAATTGGCGATCTTAACCCTCATTCCAAGAGATATATGCAGCATATTGACCAATGTACCTTTGGCGATACTCGATTGCCAGAACAGAGTGTTTTTATTGAGATTACAAATTCCCTGAAGCACGTCAAAGTGGTTCACTCGAGACGCACCAGAAGAAGCTCTAACATCAGGTTTACAAAAGGACTGTTCAATGCTTTTGTCGGTGAAAATCTTTCGCCAAATGAACCAGTCAAGCGAATGCAGGTTTTCGACAGTAATGGCCTTGTGCAGAGTGGGGTAGATTTCCGTATCACCCCAAGTTCAAAACGAGAAAGTCTCACGCTGTTTGCTATTAACAGCCAAACTGGCCAGATCACAACTAAAAAGGAACTTGATCGAGAAAACGAGGAAGTTCACCATTTTATCGTTTCTGCTCGCCTCGGCCGTTCAACTGCCAAATGTTATTTGAATATTCACGTCCTTGACGAGAATGATAATACTCCGAGGTTTGAAAATCCTCGTGGCTATAACGTTTCTGTTCTCGAGAATACAGCCAACGCTACTTATCTTACCAATGTGCGTGCCACAGATTCCGATACAGATGGCAACGGTGCTGTTTCTTATCAGATTTTGAGAAGTCAACCTGCCACCAAGTCCTTTGCTATCCGACAGAACGGAGACCTTTTTACTGACGGACCAATTGATAGAGAAGATGTATCTGGATATAAGCTAATAATTCAAGCCCAAGATCATGGAGAAACGCCAAGGTCGGCTTCTGTTACCGTTTATGTTGCAGTTCGTGACATAAACGACAATTTCCCCAAGTTTAGCAAGTCCGAGTACGACGCAACAGTTAAAGAAGACGTCAGCCCTGGTACTTCAGTCGTCAATGTTACTGCCACGGATTCAGATCAGGGTTTAAATGGCCGTTTGAGTTACGACATTTTTGACGGCAACATTAACCGCAAGTTTATAATCGACCGCAACACTGGTGCTATTTCAGTCCACAACCCATTGGATTATGACGTAGCTCCACAAACTTATGTGCTGCGGGTTAGAGCATCAGACAGTGGCCGACCTATGCTTTCAAACACATCTGGTATCGTCAAGATTAGGGTCCTTGACGTTAATGACAACGGCCCATCGTTTGTCGGAACGTACGCCCCAACAATAAGAGAGGATATTAATGTTGGCGCTCAAGTCGATAAAGTAATTGCAGTCGACGAAGATTTCAACTCACGAATAACCTACTCGATTGTTCCTGGCAGTAATCCACCTTTTCGCATTGAAGCTCGCACTGGGAAAATTACAGTTGCAAGAAAGATCGATTACGAAAATGCCAAAAGCTACAGCTTTACAGTTCAGGCCACGGACAACGGAGTTCCAAGGCGAAGTGCAAGAACCAGAGTCACCGTTACTGTCCTAGATGTCAACGACAACGCCCCACAATTTACTTACGCCCATTATGGAGTTAAACTGGCCGAAGATACAAGTCTAGGAACTGAGATTTTGTGCATAACGGCAGAGGACCCAGACCGGGAAGTGTCTAGCGTGCTGAGCTACGAAATCATAAACGGCAACCCAACACGTACCTTCAACATGGCAACACGCAACGGTGACGGTATCATAACCTTGCTGCGTAAACTGGACTTTAATCGCAAGAAGCAGTATCAGCTGACCGTTCGTGTGTCAGATGGAAGTCTATCGAGTACCACGCCGGTTTACGTCAATGTTACCGACACCAATTCCCATCAGCCGATGTTCGATCGCAGCTACTACTATGTTCCACTAAGCGAAGACGTCCCGGTTAATACTTTGGTTGTAAAGGTACACGCAAGCGATGATGACATTGGGGACAATTCAAGGATAACTTATTGCTTCAAAGAACCTGCCAGGTTTGCTATCTTGGATTTATATTATGCCTAGTTTTATTTTAGGTCTAAGTGGTTAATATATTTATCTTTTGGATCAGGCTATGAATTTCTATATGATTATACATATCTGTATAATATGTAGGTTTTAAACTTTTTTATCTTACAGACTCCTTATGCTGGTGGACCCCTTTAGAGTTTAAAACAATGAAATATAAAATTTTACAATACAATAATAACTAATTCACTTTGGTACTCATACTACTATTTATTGATATTTATTGTACAAACGCTGTCAAAATATTATTACCAAAATTCAATAGGAAAAACATTATGCTGACTAATATTATTTAACGGCCTTTAAAATAAAAGATACATGTAGACAACTGGTTTTAGGGGTTAGTGAACTAAGTTTTGGAGTCTATGTTAATCTTATGGATTCTGTCATAATTACTTATCAATATAGACATCAAAAATACACATCTATGTGTATAAATACAAACATTTATGTCCATGCCAGTTCAATATTCTGTACTTGAAGACAGAGATATGCAAACTGTCCACTTTTAAACATTCACTTTGCAATTTCAGCCAATTTACGATCAACGCTGTCAACGGTGAAATAAGGACGCGGGCAACGCTAAATTTTGAACGGAACCCACGCATTGTTCTTCTGATACGAGCACATGACAATGGAATCCCACAGAAGGACGACCACGCTGAGGTTGTGATAGATCTGAGCGACGCAAATGACAACGCACCTCAGTTCCCAAAAAAAGTATATACCGGTAAGTTGCACTTATCATAAATTTATTTATATGCTGTTGCTACCAGGCATAGTATAAAAAGAAGCTCTTTCGGCCATTGCTTTTTTTATTTGTCTAACGCTTCGGCTACATATGGTGGAATGTTGCATTGGCTGATGAGTGTATCTTGTATAGGTAGCGAACGATGGATAAATGAAATAAGAGATTCCCTAAAGAGCTTTTGAATTATTTGCTTTATGAATAGTCTATAAAAAGCCCTATGTTTTTTTTTCAAAAGTCGTTAAATAATCTTTGGTTGAAAAAAATTATGTGCAACTTAAGTTTGTGTTTAGAGAGTGCATAATAAAACAAAATTATATTAAACATGGCATTTATACTGTTCTTATATTAGAAACATCATTTAATTTAAGGTATTTTAAAAACCTCTAAGTTTTGTTTTAAAAGTCCTCAAATGTTTTTCACAACGATTTATTTTATAAAAAACTACTTATTTTTTTAAAAATTTTTGTATCGAATCTGATCGCGACACTTTTTGTCAAAAATATTGGTTATGGGCATCGGCATAAACTGTTGAGTATAGGGCATATTTAGTACTGAATAGCATTGATTGTGAATTTTAATATTAAACACCTTTTAAACTACAACTCCATCATAAAATATTACACCAGCCAATTTCATATCTGACAAATGTTTTTTCACTATAGGTTGAACTGTTGAATATCGGACATATTATGTAGTGTTGAAAAGTATTTCTTGCAAATTTTAATATTAAATGCCTGTTAAACTACAACTGCTCAAAAAAATACTAATTGAATTTCTGACAAATATTTTTTCACCATAGGATCAATATCGGAGGCAAGCGACCGTTACAAGCGAGTCCTACAAATCAAGGCAACCGACAATGACTCTGGTGAAAATGCAGTTATTCATTACACGTTTGAAAATGGAGATGATGGGGACGGATCGTTTTCAATTGACTGGTCAAGTGGAGTAATCAGAACAGCACAGTTGTAAGTAAAAAAATTGTGTGAGTGCATTTAATTTCAATGTATTTTGGTGGGATATTTTAAAAACATGTAAAAATTCTAATTCCAGACATTGATGTTCTGTCACTTTAATCTTTTTTTTGGTTCTTAGTGTTGGCCAAAATATTTTACAAGTCATTTTAATAGTTGTCCATTACTTGTATTTATTGTCACGCCACAAAAAATGTAGTAGTTTCCTGAATCTAAAACATCCCAACAATGTTAAATTATTACAACACAAAGCAAGCCAATTTCATATTGGTTATATTTCAATATAAGCCCACGGGTCATTTGGTCACGGGTTCTGGCACTTATGTCAAAAAACCTTTGACACTATAATGAAGTCAGAGAATATCCAATGTCCATGACAGAATTCTTAAACATTTTTAATGTGAACCCCCTAAATGTAAGTTAGGCAGGATCAGAATAAAATTTTTGCAGCTAACTGTAAACAGCAAGTAGCCTAATAGAACCTGATGTTTTATGTTTAAAAAAGAGAAAGTTAAATGACAACTAAATACACTTAAGGCTTTGGAAGCAAAAAAACTAATTCATGGACATTTAAATAACCTGGTGTTAAAGGATGAATATAATTGCATGACAGATTCCTACATTTAATAATTTTAGGTTGCCAAAATTCATGAGTTTAAACCAGGGCTGCAGAGTCGAAGTCAGACTGGGATTCAAGTAAGACCACATAAAACTAACCGAGATTTTGCCGCCAACTGTAAATTGTAAAGGCAGAAGATAGTAAAAGGTGGATATTTTCAAACCATGTATTGTGGGTTGATGAATTATTATATGACACCCCTCTGAAAATCCACCTTAATTTAGTTACATGGGTGAACTAAAGGCTGAAGGATCACATATGGATTCAGAACAGGATAAAACTCACATTTGCCTGGAGTCTGACTCGGGTTTACTTTATTGGCCGGAGTCGGACACAGTAGTTGGACTTTGGTTATTTTTAACCAACTGCTCTAGTTTAAACACATTTCTGCAATTCAGGTTGGACAGAGAATCGGTGAGCCGGTACAGCCTCATCGCTTACGCCGTGGACGGGGGTGATCCGGCCCTAAGCAGCTCCGTTACAGTCATCGTGAACGTAGAAGACGTCGACGACAACCCACCCAGATTTCCACAGGACGTCCTCACTTTCAAGGTCAAAGAGGATGTCAGGGTCGGCGCTGTCGTGGCAACGGTTCACGCGGTCGACCCGGATATTCAGAAGCCGGGCTCGGAGATTTTCTATGAGCTGGATCACGACCCAGTGGTGCATCGTGAATGGAGTATCGACCCCAAAACAGGGGAGCTGAGCACTCTGCATAAACTGGATTACGAGATGCGGAAAAATTACTCCATTGTTGTCACTGCTATGTCAGAGGGACTCGTCAGTCAGGTAGGATAAAAGTTTTTTTTAAACTGAAAATTAAAGTGTTAAAAATAAATAAAGGTGATTTAAGATGTCTGAAAAATTATCTATTTCTGTATGGGCTTTGATATTCATAGTATGTGTAACTACAACCTCCAACCGTTATGATAAAAGGTGTTGTACTTTTGTTTTTATTGATTGGCAATTGTGTATTGTTGTTTTTTTGCTTGATATTTCTCTAGTTAAGAGGTTAAGATTAGGGTTCCATTTTTATTACTCTTTTCTATGGGGTTTAAAGTATTCTTTGCTATTTTTTTATACAAGAAAAAAGTAATGTATATACTAAATAAGATTCTATGAGTTACATCAAATTATAAATGACATATATACCAGACAAACATTTTAAATTGTGAAATGACCCTATAAAAATTAACAACTAAAAAAATCACATAATAGCGCCAAGAAATTATATTTAAACGCAGATTTGACAACATTTTGTGAGCAGTTTTAACCGTTATTGCCCGAACAACATCAAAAGATAGCAGAAGAATATTGTGTTTTTTAACTAATATTTTTTGATCTCAAGACTTACCAGCCATTCATTCACAAATAGCGGTGTCTGTGAAGGATTTGGGGGGATTTATTGTCAGACTAGCAGTAGACCCACACTTAACCAGGTTTTATCGGCTTTTGTCCAACTTCAAAGTGACGTAAGGCCTTCTGTGTGTCCCATGTTTGCACTTAGGATTTTAAGCCAGTTACGGCCAGTAATTTGTTTTGCCCGGATTGGTAAAGAAGCTAGAATTCTTGCCCAACCGGGTAAATTCTAAAATTGGGGCAATTTTGGGCCTGCGGTCGCTACCATATCAAAACAAATTGTGCCGGGTGTGGTTTTCTGACGTTTGTTGGACTAAATTTTGTTATGTTTGGGTTTATTTTCTGTCCTTGTCTAAATATATTTATGATAGTTCTTTTTTTACAAGTCTATACATAAATATTACCTATAGAATAAAAAAGTTATGTTTGCTTCAGATTTTTTATTTTACCTTATTATAACAAAAGCGAAAAAAAATTTTTACATGACGTTTCTACTTAAATATGCATCCTGTAGCTAAAAAATTTGTAGTAGTAGAGTAGGTAAACTCAATGTTACCACACAACCCTTATATATATGATTGCACAGACCATGTCGCTTTTGCAGTCCCAACTTTGAAATGCCAATGTTTGCTTTGGTCGTCTCCTCTTCCTTTAATCATTAACTATTCAACACTTTCCAGTTTCCACATAACATTAATTTTACAATGGCATAAACCAGGCTTGGGAGTTTTCCACATTTATAAAACAAAGCTAAAAAAATTGCTCTAATAACCCAAATTATGTTAGTTAAGATTAGAGTTTGTTTGTATTATCGTAATGTGTACACATCAAAGTTATAAAAAACGTTTATATTTGTGTTTATCACCTTTATTTTTTGTTGTCGCATTCTGATTATATATATATATTTTAAGTCAATTACTACTCTCTCACCAATAACTATTTTTAACTTACCACATTAAAGTCTTTTAAAAAACTATTTGAAATACTTCGATATTGAGAGAAGGCACTGATAGTAAGTGTATATATACCGCTGAGGCAGACGTCTCTCTATGTTGAAAATAAATAAAGACTTATTTGAAACGTTCAAAATGATACCTACTTCTGTATGGGCTTTGATATTCTTATCCTGTCTTACTACAACCTCCAACCATTATGCTCCAAAATTCATCTTCTATTTTAGGCAACCGTTATTATCCAAGTGCAAGATTGCAACGACAACGACCCAGTGCTGGACAACTTTGAAATTATCTTTAACAATTATCGGACCGGAAGGCTGGATTCGTTTCCGACTGGAATTATTGGTCGTGTCCCCGCTTTTGATCCTGATGTTTCCGACAACTTAACTTACAGGTGAAGATCTTGATAATGATTTGCAAAGCCAAAAAGCTTGAGTATATCGACATCATCTGGATTAAGACATTTCAATACAAACTTGTATCATCTTCGGTTACAATTACATCCCACCTTTGATTTAAGTGATGTTGTGATTTACTTTTCTGTCACATTAACTGAAGATGATACCAGTTGATATTGCAACACCTTAATCTAGATTTAGATGATGTCGATCTAGTTGACCTTTTGGTTTATTATCAAGCTACATGACAGGTCTGTGCATAGTGTACCCAGGTTAAGAGATCTTTTATTTGAAAGTATATGTCAGCAACAGCTTATATAAACTCGGAAATTGACACACTTTTAAACTAAATCATTTTATATGATTCTAAAAGACTTCAAAATAGAAAAAGTGATTTAAGGTATTTCAAAAATGCCATTAACAGTTTTGCTAGAAATCTTTAAACTGCTATTTGTGCGAAGGTTTTATTGAAAAGAGGCAATTTAAGATTTTTTATGGTTTTATCATCCGCAACCAGTGTAAATTCAGGGAATGTGTTGAGCACACAAGTAGTCACTAGTCAGCAAATACAACTTTTTATTAGTTCCATAAAAGCTAGTTTTCCATACTCAAGGATATTTGTGTTTCATTTAAACAGGAAAAGCATAATTTGTAAAAACAAAAACAAGTGCAGTTTATTCATACAAATAGCATTGAATGAGTTAAGTAATACTGTGTTCCTGTTTTTGACCAATAAAAAGTAAAAAATTAACACCAGTGCTGTAAACTACAATGGGGCTAATAAATGCAAGGCTTAGGTAAACTAAGAATTATTTTTTATGAGTATTTGGCATTGTTCATGGGATAGTAGTGAACTAGACATACACAGTAAAAAAAATTGGCTCAGTAGCAGTTTAGGTTAAAAGGTCAGGCCTGTCTGTAGGTCCGGGCCATCCAATGGTCAATGGAGCGTGCATTTTACATCTAGATTTCACAACAAGTCCTGAAGAGACGCCTTTAATGTGCTAGGCCACCACTTAAAAGCTTTGTTATACTATGGGCTCCCCTTACAAGTAGGCCATGCCTGTAAAAAACTGTGTGTACACAGCCAGTGCTGTAACATTGTGAACTGCAGTGTAAGTAATGTGTGTGGCCCATTGATTTGCGTTTTCCTCTGTCTGTAAATTGGTTAAGTCAGGCGCAACTGTCTTATTCAATTACTGACTCACTGTCTGACCTATTAATGCCAATTACCCTTTGGAGGAAATTTGAAAATTAATTCCATGCAAATTATTGACAGGCTTCGATCAAGCAAGTTAAATCTATTTTATTTAATTTGCAAGAAAAATATTATAAAAAAATTGCAACAAACCTATTTTAAAATCATATTTTTTTTGTCAAAATGATGTTTGGTTAAGTTTTTTAAGTGATGTGCTTTTTATTGCAATGCTGCTAAACTCATCGTTTTTGATCCAAAAGTTTGCCAAACTTTAAAACACTTATAATGTCCACTTGGTGTGATGTAAATTTTTCGGTCTGAATATTTTCTACCATTAAAATGGTTAGTTCACTTTAAGGTGAAAGTAATAAAAGTGTGGTTTATATATACACACTGTTTAATGCCCTTTACGAAACATTACAGAAATATATTGATAAATTCATAATGTTACGTTTTAAACATTTCAAGTTGCATTTTTTTTTCTTTTTTTTTCGCGAAAAAGATACATTTTTAGTAAAACAATACTTTTCCAAGAGCTAAAAGGGTGGTCCTATTTGAAACACTTGAAAAATAATCATATTATTATTATTATTTTTATTGTTTATATTCGGATATGTTTCCAAAACTGCCAGTTGTTAATTTAAAAAAAGTTGTTTAAGTTCTTTTTTGTGCCCTTAGTTTCAAATAGATCTATTTCACACTATCTACCATTTTAAGAGTGTCGAAATAAGTGTCAATTTTAAGTGACTCATAATATAATTTCATTACAGTTTCATCGCTGGCAACAAAGGAAATTTGCTTCTAATGGACACAGCCACAGGAGATCTGAGACTAAACTCCACTCTGGATAGCAACAGACAATATTCGGTGCCAATGGTGATTCGCGTCACTGGTGAGACCCAATTTTCCCTTTACTAAGCAATTCAAAGATGATAAAATAGATAGTTTAATTTGTGGCCATCTATTTGTATGTAGGGTTTCCGCAAAGTCTTTACTCTTTAATTTTTTTTTTGATCGATAAACTTATTTGCACATTTATCAGTGTATTTGTTTTTATTTTATGTTCACCTTAAGTTATGTGTTTAGAAAGTAAGACAAATTTAATATTGACAAAATTTTACCTACTTCTGTATGGGCTTTGATATTGTAATTACGTCTTGCTACAACCTCAAACCATTGCACTCCGAAGACGAATTTATTTTTGAACTATTTCCAACAAAACAGAATATTTTTAATTTTTTCTGTTTTGTTTTTAAATTATGTTCCGAAAACATTTTGTTTAAAGTCTTTGTAGTGTTTTTTTATGTACTTTAAAGCCACCGGCACAATTTTGTTTTCATTTCAAGAAGTGTGACAACTGACTCAAACAATTGAGAGATGATAAATAGATAGTGTAATTTTATGGGCGTTCTTTCGTATAGCGTCATTCTGGCATTAGCATAACAAAGTTTGGGCAAATTGGCTCAAGAGAAAATTGTTGCCCTGTGGCTTCAAATGACAGCTAACAATCAAATCACCTCACCACCCTTGGTATTGATGTCACTCTATTCACAAATCTCAGAAATTGCGTGGTATTAGTTACTTGATATCCTTTAAAAAAACACTACCTTTTCAAATGAAGTTTCTATTATACTTGATACATAATGGATTTAAAACAAGGCAAACTGTGGACATAAGTTTTTTTTTTAATGAAAACAGTTTTTTGAAATATTTGACACGAATTGCACTAAATATTTATCAAAATTAAATTTCGTGTTTTTATGATATTAGATTGTAAAAGGCTAGCAGACACTTGTTGCTTACAGCCAAACTTCAGACAACCTCTTTTCACATGCTTTTATTTTTACACACTAACTGTAATGGGATCCCCCAAAGCCCTTTGTTTAATGTGGATTCCCAAGACATTTGGGCAAAGTGTTGCTGATTAATTACACCAAGCTTCCTATCCTCTCAGTGTGGCCCAGACATCTAATGTATTCTGAACTCCTTTGTCACACAACATGTCAACATCCAGAGAAAACACAATTTCTTATCTCTCCTTTTTTGCGGCAAATGCCATTTGCACCGGCTGTCGTCGCCCAAAGCCGGTAACCTTGTGGATTTAGAGGCCACTAAATAATTAAACGGGAACTTTCCAAATTTGCTCCGGGCTTCTTGAAAGGAATCTACAGACAGTTGTGTGAACCGCAACCTTGTTTTGCCACTTAATCAATATAAACCCAAAGTGGTAACATTTTTGGACTGTTGGATATAATTTATGTTCGCTGATGTTTGAAAGCAACTTCATGAACTAGTTTACAAAATCATAAAATTCGAATTAAATTACCTAAAAATGTACTAAAAGTTTTAAAAGTTTGATTCAACTAAATGTTTAATATTTTCCAAGCTTTTGTATTTATATCCAAAAGTTATTTTTAGAGGATTTTTTTCAATTGCGGTGACTTGCAAACCTTTATATGTTCTGCTGATTGGGTAATTAAATTATTTACATTAAATAAGCCTCACATTTAATGTTTTATTTAGATGAGCTAAAACACTATTTAAAGATTCTATTTGAATAAGAAACTTATGATGCCTATTCGTAGGAAAACATAAATTTGAAATTTTATGAAATGATTTTATGTTTTATACCTGTTTTTATAAACAGTCCTAATATCATCATTTAATTTAGATGGTGAGCGTTCCACGACAGCAAATTGTACCCTTCGAGTGACCGGCATCTCGGACACAATGCTTCAACACAGCATCACAGTTCGAATCCTCAACATGAACGCATACACCTTCTTGTCACCTGTTATGTATGAATTTAACAAAGGCCTCGCTGAAATTCTTAATATTTCGTCTTCGGTAAGCTTTTTTTCATATGTTTTGCACTAAAAATGTTTGATTGTGCAAAATAGTTCACTTAATATCAAAACCTGTTATATGTTAAATTGTGCCAAATAATGTACCCATTATATCAAACCTGTTGTACTAATGTTGCCTTTATGTAGATGGGGTTTACTTACATGTTGGGTTCTAGGGGGCGTAGTTTTAATTAAGCTTTTTTTCATATGTTTTGCTTGTGATTGTGCAAAATAGTGCACTTCCTATATCAAAATCTGTTGATGTTAAATTGTGCCAAATTGTGTACCTAATATATATATATATACCAATCCTGTTGTACTATCGTTTCCTTCATTCCTGTCTATAAACAACTCATTTTTAGTAAACATTCTAAACTATGTTTTCAACTTTTTTGAAATACGAATACTATCTTACTTACCCAATGAAAATTGATAGGTTAAACTTTTTTCTATGACTTTACAGCTATATTTTTTCTATGAATTTCAAGCTATATTTTTTCTATGTAGATAAAGTCTTGTTTTAAAACTTAACAGTTAGTTCATTAACTAATTATAATACAAATGCGTGTTGAAAAGTATTTTCTTAGATGACATAGATTTTCTCAGCCTATTTGGCTTTGAAAGTCATTTTCAAGTTATTTAAATTTTACCAGAAAATCATTAATTTTTGCTAAATCATTTGATCAACCAAACTTGTTATATTACATATGACTTACAAGGCAAAAAACAATTCTTGTTTTTACCTATTGCAATCATAGGTGTTACAGTACATTAGTGCAACTTCTTAAAGTGTTTTTTTAACCTGAAAGAATACATTGTAATTTTTTTTTCCAGTCAATTTACATCTTCAATGTTCAAAATGACACCGATGTCAGTCGTGAAGTTTTAAACGTCAGCTTTTCAGTCAAGGACAGCAATGGGAGCTTGTTTCCTTCGAAGTATTTGCAGGATCAGGTTTGTGCATAAAATAATCGAACAGTAAAAAAATAGACCGCAATGTTTTTTTGGAAGTAGTGCTTAAAATGTTCAGTTAAATTTGACTTCTCTAAATGCCTGCTGAAAAGATAAGTTTATATGTGAAGTAGAATACATTTTTTTTGGTTTTTTCTTTCATTGCTTGATAAATGCGGAAAAAAATTGTGTCTTGCGTCCATTTGATTTCATTCAAATAACAAACAACGATCTTTATTATATATCTGTAAACATAACTGTAAACTTGAAAGTGATAGTTTATATGCTAGTCAGGTGACACTGGGAATATTTTTATCAGAAATGTTTTAAATGTTAATAATGCACCAAAGTTAGGTGCTCTTACCTAAAGGTAATACTGTGAACATGTTTTGTAGAAATATTTTGATTTTGAAAAAAAAAAATCAAATTAAACAGTTATTTATTATACAAGAAGTTTTTATATATCCCTCCAATTTTTCTGATGGAAGCTGAGTAGTAGTTTTTGCAAAATTCAAAAAATAATAATTTAGCTATTGTCATAATGTAAGTGTATTTACCTCTAAAGAGCACAAAAATAAGTCAGATTTTTAAACATTTCTCCACTTTCACTCATTTAGGCTATGTAGTAAGCCTTGTAAAATCAGAGAATAAATTTAGCTATTGTCTTTATCTGCCATTTTCTCCAGATCTACCTGAACCGTCTCACGCTAACCAAACTAACGGGTAAAAACGTTCTTCCGTTCGACGACAACATTTGCTTGAGGGAGCCGTGCCAGAACTATAAGCGATGCACTTCAGTGCTCACTTTCGACAGCACCGCTCCCTTTATTTCATCCATGCAGATGATTTTCAGACCCATCTACCCCGTCTACAGACTCAAGTAAGTAATTTGTGTCCTTTGGAAGGCAATAGTTGGGTAGACTTTGTCGTTTTTGATAAACTATTTAGTTTTATTACAAATCGCATTTAAAAAATGTTTTAAATAAACCTATTTTGTATCGCATCTCTTTTTATTGCTTCGCAATTTAATTTTTGTTTTTAAACTTGGCAAAAAGCCATTAAAAGCCATGGCAAAATCACTGAATCTAGCAAACTGCATAATGCAAGCAAGGTAGATTAGAAAAACAACTAGCCTGCAGCGGGGTTCGTACTCACGACCTCCGGTCATACCGGGACCGTCGCTCTACCAACTGAGGCTACACAGGCTCAGAGGGAGCAAGTTGAGAAACGACTATACGCCAATGCTTGCTACATTCTCCTAGTACAAACAACTTCATATTGAAGGGAGTCATATCATCCAATGAATTCATTCATTCATTCAGGGTATGTTGTACTTCTAGGTGTGAATGTCCCATTGGGTTCACAAACGACGTAACATGCTCGGATGAAGTTGACCTTTGTTACTCTGACCCCTGTCTCAACGGAGCAGAGTGCATCGCAAAGGAAGGAGGGTTCATTTGCAAATGCAAAAGTGGCTTTGCAGGTGAGAAATGGATTGTAGTGCTACGTAATAAGAATATCAAAGCCCACACAGAAGTAGGCATCACTTTGTAAGTTTAGAATAACCCATTATTCATTCTGTTGTGTATATCAATATTTGTTCAGAATGCTACCTACTTCAGTTTGGGCTTTGATATTCTTATTACGTCTTACTACAACCTCCAACTATTATGCTCAAACGATTGTAATTCTGTCTTTTTATAAAATATTTCAAATAAAGGTTAAATTAAACTATAACATAATTAAAGTTGCTTGATAATGACTTGCAAAGCCAAAAAGGCCTAGTAAATCATGTTTCTATGTCTTCATTAAGATAATGTAGATATACTCCACCGTTTGGCTTTGACATTTTGTTTTCAAGTTATATTACAGATCCATTCATACTGCAAAGTGTACCTAAATAATTAAAGTTATGTGAAAAAAATTTTGCCATGCATTTAAAATTTTCTGTTATTTTTAATGCACAAAGGTTTTACCAGTTTTTTTACAGGCTTTTCCGCTGTACGTTTTGAACAGACTTCTTTGGTGTCCGTTGACCCCAAGATAAAAAAAAGCCTCTAGCTTATTTTAAAACATTTTAACCATTTGTATGTCAATTTCTCATCAGGTTCCAAATGCCAGATTGACCTGAACAAGGGTAACTGCGAAGACAACGTCGGAATTTGCCAAAACGGGGGCAAATGCAGCAACAGGGGTGATAAAGGGGGGTTCACCTGTTCCTGCTCGGGGGTCCCTGGGGTCAGTAACCCCCGTGAAGAGACAACGAAGCTCTGTGGTCTTCGCACCCGACAGTTTCGCAAGGGTAACTTCCTAACCCTGGGCGGAATAAAGAATCAGTGGCATTTTACTCTTTCTTTAAGGTACGTGTTTAAAGTTTAAAGTTTACTATTTCTTAAGGAAAAACTAAGAAAGTTTTTTTAAGTATTTTTCTAAGTGGAAAGTTTATTAGATATTTCCCTAAGGTTGGTGAAATTGTCATTTTTTTGTCATATCATTAACTTTATCATTATGATGCCTATGCCTAAAAATGACAGCTGTACGTGAAAAACTATTATTGACTTTTTTCGAATATGAACACTGTGTCTATCAAAGTGATCAGGCCGTATAATTGCGCTAAACCGCCTGGTGTTCTACTATATAACGGGTACCGTTATCGTTGGCCAGTACGACTCCAGAAGGGCTTTACACAGAATTCACATTGTGGATATGCATGTCTCAGTTGCTGTGTCTATTACGTTATCAAATTTCTGGTAAAACGTTTTTTATTCATTATTTTCAATTTCACAGCTTTGCGACCGTTAAAAGCGACGGCCTTCTTTTCTACAACGGACGACTCAACCACGAGCACGACTTTATGACCTTGGAGCTGGTTCAAGGTCAAGTAAAGCTCAACTTTTCCACGGGCCAGTCGTGGTCTGTGGTAGACCCTTACGTCGCCGGTGGACTGAACGACGGAAATTGGCACACAGTTCATATTCAGTATTACAATGAGGTGAAGAGAAGATTTATTTTTTGGTGTTTTTTTACTGTTCATATCTTTGTTCAATTATGTTTTGAAAACTTAAAAACAACTTTAAAAAACTTAAAAAAAGTTGTAAATTTAAAAAAGGGTTAAAAACAAATTAGTACTGTTTTGATTTTTATAATGAATAAAATCTAAATTTTTAGGTAAACTTATCCTTTTTTCCTCTAGTTAAAATTCTCAGTAATTTACAAGAAAAAATATATATATTTACAGTTTTGTGTTACGCGGTTTTTATGTTGACCACCACCTATATCTATAAATATATAATTTTACTGAGGTATAGACACCAAATCGATAAGCCACGTGCTATGGCAGATTTAAAAAGGTGATAACGTAGTATAACAGAATTAAAAACATAAAACAGCTTTCCATAACGGTACAAATAATTTTTATGTAATGGTTAAAAGTAGTGTTACATGTTGTAGGTGTCATTACAGCCATTGGCACTTGTCCCAGCAGAAGGTAAAGCAAACTACCCTTTTAAGAGTAAACTTTCCCTATACAAGCCCTTGTTTATTTTGGCCTGTGTCAATATGGTGGCAATATATTCCCTGCTCACTTGATAAAGCACTTCAGACCCGATTCGGCCTTTTATGAGTGTTATGCTTATAATAGCTTGTGTTATATGACGACTAGGTTTATTTAGGTTTGTTTCAAAATTGAAATGCACACATTACATGGAACCTATTGTTCACCCCAATATTAACAAAAAGTGTTACTTCAAAGTGTTTCTAATTTTGCCTTGTCTTATCCCTGAACTACATGTGTTCACAATTCACAATTTTCACAATTTTTTGGGGCACTGAATGTTCGATTTTGAAAATCACCTTGACCTTTGCAAATAAGTGTTGACCTCAACTTCTGATAAGTTACGGCAGTAGTTCAGCAATGCTAGTATTTTATATAGACGTCGAAACATATATTTACATTCCACTGGCAAAGGCATCGTCAATATATCTCAGTTTGAATTAGATGCTTCACACCAGCATTTCTGGACTACCGCTGAAAACTGCATTATAATAAACATTACACTGTTCTTTCGTAGGACCTTAATTAGAAGTGATAACCCAGCTCCCAGGCAGGCCATATTTGTAATCAACAGACTCTTTTTATTTTTAGTATTGTTTTGAGCAAACAACTCGCCCCCCAACAGAACACATTATGCCGACGATAAAAGTTCTAAAAAAAATTGAAATAAAGTTTTGCTCAAAAAGATCTTTTATTGCATGATTTTTGCGTGCGTTTTTCTCTAAAATCGAAGTCACTTCAGCAACAGTTTTTATTTCAAAGCTATAGAAGAGTTACAAATTTACTTGAAAAAGGTCAGGTCATGTACTTCGTAATTGCACCTTACTTTAACAACATTAAAAACTCAAAACTTTATTAGCAAATGAATCCAGATTTCCTTCCTAAGAAAAGCTGAGTATTCTTTAATTCATATATAAACTTTATCCAACTCCAAACCTAATATTTTCTTCTTGCAGCCCAAACCGGGGCCACTTCCTTCAGGGGTCTTGGGGCGTTCGGGCCCCTCGGCCAACAAGATAGCGGTGGTTACGGTGGACCCGGGCACTTGTGATTATATGGTGGCGGCCAACTGGAACTCTAGCTACGGCAACTACAGCTGTTCGAAGCAAGTGGTTCAGGGCGGAGATAAAAAGTAAGTTGTTGGGCTGTTTCAAAGTGTATTTTTTGTGTAAAACTGGGATTGTTTTTGGTTGAGGTACATATAAGCTACATACTGGTTTTTTTTTAATTTTGACAAAAACACACTGTTTATGCCTATAGATAGAAAGCGTAGGATACTAATGGTTCCCGAAAAAAACAAGGGTTTGCAGCATTTCTTATATTTAGGGAAACGTAAAACCTCGATTTGTCATAAATTTAAAAAGCTTTTTTTTAGCAAGAGAAAGTAATAAACCCTTTAAAAAATAGTCTAAGGACTTTTACATCTTCGACGTGTAAAATCAGAATTTAGCGTAACTAGCGTTTACACACTTCAAATATCAAACAAATTTCTCGCTGTTGCTTAGGTGCTTTACAGGTGTGCAAACGGTGCTTTAACCCAGAGTAACAATTCACAGAACATATTTATAAAAAGTAAGTAGATGGCCCTTAACGCTCTTTAACTGCTTCTCCGTGGAAGGTTGCCAGGTGCGCCGCAGGCAAACAGAAGAATATTCAAATTTATACAACATGTATAATAATTGAAAACAGCCCCTCTGCTAATTGTAATTTTTAACCAGCGTTTGGCAACCCGTTGAAATGGCCTTGGGTGATGGGCACCGAACGCTAAAATAGAACGCAACTGTTTAGTGTTTATATGCAACATGTATTTTTCATCGTTTTTTTTTACTTTCTATTTCGGCTTGGCTTATTGAACACTGTATAATGCAACCGTGAAGCCGGTGTATTAAAAACTCGCAGGAAATTCAAAAGTAATACTAGTATACCGATTTGTATTTTTTTAGTGTAAAAAAACGATTTTTTTTAATTTAGTCATATTTAAACCAGTTTATTCTAATTCTAAATAAACACTGCTTGATTCTTATCATAAAAAGCGTAGAACATTGAGTTTTTACTAAAATACCAAGCACATAAAGAAGGATTTATTTTATTGTGTAGCTTTTTTTGCAATTGCAGAAAAATCAAATCCCAATTTATGTCATAAAAATTAAAATAAACTTCTCATATGTTAGAAGTTTATTAGCAAGGTTCGTCGTAAACCTTCCTTTATTTCCGAAAATATAGTCTGAACAATAATTTAATAGTTATTTGTGAATATTTCACATGCAAAACCAGAATTTACCGTTTATACGCTTCAAATATCAAATATCAAATTACGTTGATGCTTAGTAGCTTCACAGGTGTTCAAACGTTGCTTCAAGCCGGGGTAGCAATTCACAAAAACATATATGCGCCCAAGGTGTTCATTACCATTCCCATTTCACCGGGAGTTCTCATTATATCGAGGCGGTCGTAGCAGAATTTGTGCTTTCAGCAAATTGCCACGCCGTATAGCCCACGGCCTATTGGTGCACCGCGAAATTTACAGACGGTTGGTCTCATGTTTACTTGAGGTCGTCTTCTACCCTTGCCTTCGCTCGATTTAGCTTACTTTTTGTACGGTTTCCCTTTTATTAAATGTGGCCCATTTCGCTTAATAATGAATCTCAAAGCCAAAAGGTCGAGTAGATCGATATCATCTAAATAAGACGTTACGATACGAACTTGTATCATCATCAGTTAATGTGAATGTAATACCGTAATGGATAAAGCTTAACTTGTTTGTTTTTTTATAAAAAAGAATATTTTCAAAATCCAAGATGAATGTCAAGTGATGAAGGTTTTTACAAACAGCTTTACTGACAATTGGAAATTTCACCTATAAATTTATAAACTTCTAAATAATTTAGCACAAAATCTAGCGGCCTATGGTTGCCTTGAAGAGTTAGCTAATTGCAGAAAGGGGAACAAAACCTAGGTTTAACAAGTCAAAAAATATTGGAATGCAATCAGGCCTTTAATAGAAAACTGAGTGCAGCAGTGTAGAAAGCCGCGCTTTTTATGACTTAAAAAAATGGCTTAATTTTTGAAACCGATAACAAGTTGTATCAGTACTGATTGAACTTTTTGGCCGTGGTTGTGAATCAATTTTAAAATCTAAGATAAATATCAAGCGATAAAGGTTTTTACAAACAGCTTTACTATAAAACGAAAATTGTACCTGTATGTAAGTAATTAGGCACAAAATCTAGGTGTCTAGGCTTTGAAGTGACAGCTGATTGTAGCAGTATAGAAAGCTGCGATTTTTACGACTTAAAAAAAATTGGCGCAAATCTTTGGGGTGTCTATTATTAACAAACCGATGGCAAGTTATATCGGTAGCGATTGGACATTTTAATCATGGCTTCTGATTCAACTTGTGTTTTTTTTACTTTACGTATATATCTGGTTTATTAGGCACAAAACCTGGGGTTAACAAGTCAAAAAATATAGGAATGCAATCAGGCCTTGAAGAGAAAACTGATTGCATCAGTGTAGAAAGCCGCGGTGTTTATGACTCCGTGTTTTGCACCAACAGACCACCACCGGTTGCTTGTTGTGTCGCTCCGAGCAGGTCTGTGGAGTAAGTTTGAACGCTTTTTGCTGTCTCTGTTTGGAGAATTGACCCCTTGTTGTGTACCCTAGCAAAACTAAACAAATGCCGCCCAATGTATTGTGGCCCAGTCAAATTAACTATGCCGTGCACTAGTGTAAATAAACATTGTTTATGTGTGTTCTGCGTTCTTAATGATGAACACTAACGGACACTTTTAACTTTTGAATATTTACTTACTTATTTTACAATAGGTGTATTGTTAGTATAGCAAAGTAGCAATTTACTAACAAGTTTAAAAAAATATTTTCAGCTTTCGTTCTCCAGTCTTGTTTGAGGTAAAAAAAACAGGCAAATAATTTCATATCTTTTTTTTAAGTTTAGTTTACTTTTTGTTGGCAATTCAAATTTGATTGCCTTTGTTTTCAATTGCATGATATATATATTTTTTTAATTTTTGTCCATAAAACAGCATCGTAACCCCTTCAAAAATCCAAATTTTGTAAGAATTGAAGTGCTAACGAGATGGGTTGTCAAGGTTTTGTATTGGTGACCGCTCAAAAATTTTTCAGCTGCTTTTCCTGTTGTAGTTGCCAGTGTTGTAATGAGACTTAACTTAATTGAATTTAAGACACTGTTTTTAAATGACCGGACTTATGTCGTAGACATTGTGTCAAATAACCTTAAATTTAAATTCATTTTTTTTTCTCATTAAATAAAAATGTGTTAGTTTTTCACTTTTTTTAAAGCACATAGTAAGATTCATGTTATTTATGACTGGGACTTTAGTCGTTGAAAATGACTTGTCTACGACACTGGTAGTTACACATTTTTTTCTCTTTAACTCAATTAGGCCATATTGTGGGGGTACGTTATAGAATGTCGAAAGGCCATTCCAGCGTTAGAAAAATACTGGCCCTGCACGCCACATGTAAAAACAGTGATGTAATTCACAAAACCTGTTTAAATACAAGCCATCCCACTATAAACACCAATCGTTAAATGGTCATTCAGCTACGCCTTAGCCCTAATTATGACGCCGTATCGAAGCATAATTATGACCCTATATCACATACTTTAGCTAGCTCGCTAATTACCTTAAAACATCACGCTGTTTGTACCGCGTTTACAAATGACGTATTTTTCGCAAATATTTTCTATTTAAAAATTAAACGCGCGTTCGAAGCGAATCCATTCGGTTGAAATATAACGGGAGAAAGTTGTAAACGCCTATAAATTATTCACTTTAAACGGTGGCGTGTCTATAAACACACCAGTAGTTTCATTTCCTGTCAACAGCGCTTGATGCCAAAAAAATGTGAATTCGAAATAAGCAACACGGTTAACGTTAATTTTTTAGGTCGACTATGCATGGATCTGTAATGTAGCTTAATAATGAATTTTAAAACCAAAAGTGTTAAAATGAGTCGTCTTGCTTTAAAGTTAATTATTATTTTAATTCTGTTTTCAACTTTTTTTTTTTTGGCTTTGAAAAATAATAATATATTTAAGCATTGAGATTTGTCCTGATTTGAGATTTGTCCCGATTAAGTCCCTTCCCTACTTAAAACGACATTGCGCGAAAAAAAAACGCCACCAATTTCATTTTCGGTTCTTTAAAAAGGCGTTTTTAGTAAAAAAAAAAAAATATCCTTTACTTTGAAACACCAACTTATTTGATGTTGAAATGATATGTGTTACGTCATTACAGTAGCTGTCGCACACAAGCGTAACATTAAAATGACCAATTGTTGTCTGGACAAGCCTAATCAAGCGTTCTTTAACGTAACACATCAACCTCCATCGCTGGCTTGGAGTACAATTAACGCTCAAAATGTTCAACAAGTGTTTTTGTGACGTTTTTACCGAACCAGTCCACCGAGAGTCTCTAAAAATTATGTCAGTCGATCGCAATCAAACGTAAGTCGGCTACACCTGAAATATAGCAAAGCAAGCCAATTCCCTCGGAATTAAACATCGTCGTAACCTGGCCATTTTTATTGCGCCGTTTTACAACCGAGGCAAGCAAGCGTAGTGTTCCTTGTGTCCAGTGGTTATTTATTTTTGTGACTCGCCCCTGTTAAACAGTGGACCAAGCTTCCTAAGCTTTTTACGAGGCAAATATTGACGGCCCACTAAATGAGTGTGAGTAAGAAACTACCAGTTCACAACGATGACGAGTTAAAGCGTTTTTTTTTCTCTGCCCTGTTTTTTTTTTTTACTTATTTTGTGTTGGTTTCATTTTAAAAACAAAATAAAAAACAATCATTTTGCTTTAACCTACGTAACACTTGACTTATGTCATATGATATTTTGGTAAAATGTTTTTGTTTCTTTTAAAACCGATTTGTTTTGTGTTTTTTTTTTATTCATTGGTTACCTTACTTGTTTATTTTGTTTGTTTGTTGCCGAGTATGTTAACATGGTTTAAAATTTTACCGATTAAAACTAAAAAATAACACGTTATTATAAAAAAATGCAAGATTTTAATTTTGTTTAAATACTTAAAAATAGAATGTAAGAAAATGCGTTTAAAACTTTTCGCTTCACCAAAAGGAAATTTTCATTGCATTTGATAGAAAAAGGAAAACAAAAAGAAAAACTTTTATATGATCTCTTTTTTATCACTTAAACAAAAGACCCCAAACCAAAAAGAATATTAAAAAAGAAAATTAATTTTTATCACTTTAAAGAAAACTCAAAGACCCAAAGCTAAAAACAAAAATTAAATTTTTTAACAAATTACCCCCAAAGAATCGCAGTTTCCTTGAAAAAGTTTTAAACATCTCTTTGAAAAAAAAAAGTAATTTCTACCAAAAACTAAACTTTGCAGTTCCCTGGACCTGACGTCACCGCTTCTGCTCGGGGGAGTCCCCGACCTTCCCGAGGCCTTCCAGGTTCGCTCAAAGTCGTTCGAGGGCTGCCTTCGTGACGTAACAATCGACGGCGCGATGCTGGACCTGGGCCGCTTTGTGGCCAACAATGGATCGACGCCCGGCTGCTCGCCGATGCTGAACCAATGCAAGACTTCGAGCTGCTTCGATCGCGGAACTTGCCAGCCCACTTGGGACGACTTCAGGTGTAACTGCAGGGGAGACCAGTTCGGGAGAAGGTGGGTTTCATTAAACCAGGGATGTCCAACCCGCGGCCTGCCTAATGACCACTTATTCTCACTTTCAGTAGCCTTTATTTAAAACAATTGTTTCTACGATCATCAAAACGTGTAAAACGCGCAGTATTTGATGTCTGGCCTAATCTCATATTTTTTCTAAGACTATAATCGAGTCTAATGTCGCATTTAAAGTTTTAAACAGCCATCTAATACTTGTTCACCCATCATGTTTAAGCAAAAAAACACCAACCCATAAATCCATCGTTGTTAAACTAAAAATCCCCCCGTTTAATTAATTATAGTTTGCAGTTTAAGTAAATTTTGAATGGTGAAAATAGCACGAAAGTATTAAATAAAAAAATAAGAAAGAAAGTAGTAGTGCAGGGGTCAGCTACTGCCACCAGATGCAGTTGTGGGGTAAATTATTCGGCCTGCATACAATTGTTGGATGATACGACAACTGGGTTACCACAAAGTTTTTCAAAAAAATATGTTTTCACAAAATTCTTTGAATAGTCCTTTAATTTTTGTTTTATGCAGCTTCAAGCTGTGTGTTAAGTAAGACCGTTGTTTTTACCTGTTTTTTATTGCGTTTATAACCAAGGCATGTAAACTGTCTTGTTTTTCATAAAACTGTGTGACAACCCTGTACAAACGATAATTCCAAAAAGCTCACTACTTTTGTAAAAAAAATTACATTTTTTCTCTATTATTGATATTAATACATCTGCCTGAATACGAATAAATTTGTTGTTGTTTTTTTTTCTAAAAAAATTGTTGTTGTTTTTTTTTCTTCTAAAAAAATTGTTGTTGTTTTTTCTACGGTAGATGTCAGCACTCGTCTGGTTCCGTCGGCAGTCTTAAGGGCAAGGGCTGTCTCAGCTACAGAGTCTGTCAAGCGACACACAGCTCAAACTGCCTTGCAGTCTCGACGTTTATGCTACCCTGGAAGCAAAACCTTGCCTTCCGTACGTTCCAGAGCGACGCTTACCTTATGCAAGTCGGCATCGGCGGAAAGGCAATTTCATTGGACTTTATGGTAAGATTTGAAAGGAAGCCTCTCGCTCCACAGCGTCCTTTCAAGATATGGAAATAAGAAGCACCTCACTTGAATTAATTGAAACAAAAAATAAAGACTATTGTAGAGTAAAAGAAATAACAAAAAACGACACAAACTTTTGTGCTATCTCTCCTGAATATACTTTATGGTAATATTTATTGTTATCCACTTGAATAGTGCGAAGTTCTTGATCATTATTCCATCTAAGGTGCAAAGTTGTTTAACTCCGTGTTTGGCAAACTCTGGGTCGTAGTCCAAATGTGTTCGTTTTAGCCTTTTTAAGTGGGCCGCGAGCTATTTATCGATGGTTTAGTTTTGTCATGTAGTTGTGGGCCGCGTGACATAGCCGTACATTCGTTGTGCTGTATTTAAAAAATAGTGTGACAAGATGTTTTTTGCAAATTATTTCATCATAGGTGATCCAGGCTATGGCCCAGCAGAATTATACGTTCAACCAAGTTTAACTATACAAACACAATTTTTAAGGCTTTGAAAAGTGTTCTTAAATGTTTTTGAATATCCCAATGTAAATTAAATACTTCAGACCCCCTTCACTCGGAAAAAGCATTACAAAACAATAAGATAAATAAAAAGAAAAAATGTAAATCCTCTTGTTAATTTTGAAAACCCAAAAAAGCTAAATATGAAACAAATTTTATCCAATGTGAGATGTACGTTATTTTTACATTAAAAAAGGGCATCTCTCTAAACCAGTGTTTCTTAACCTTTTTTACTCAGTGCCGCACCTAGAAATGTATGAAATTGTGGCGGCGCACCTTGCGTGCGAAGGGAGCGCGAAATTTTTGAAGTGTAGCGATATTTCTCTTAAATTGCTTTCATTTTTATATTATATGGGTTTTATAGTTGTTAAAAACGTATTTTTGCCCGTTAAGTCTTATTCCGATTAATTTTGGAATGATTTCGACATTTTTTCCTTTCACTTGCGGCGCACCTGGCAGCCCTCCATGGCGCACCAGTGCGCCGCGGCGCACCGGTTGAGAAACGCTGCTCTAAACGTTACTAAGCAATTTAAAATGGGATAAATACATTGTTAATAAAAAAACACTGTAAATACCCAAGTTAATTGTGAAAACGTTTTAAAGAAAACAAAAAAAAATATAAAAAAACTAGTTAGGCTTTTCCCTAAAAAAGGTCGTTTTATTTTCTTCGCAGTTGCGTGGTGGTCACGTGACTTTCGTCATCACTTCCGGTTCGAGCCCGCCCAAAGAGCTCCCTCTAGCGGTAAATGTGGTGAACGACGGCCGCTGGCACGAGGTGGCGCTAGACATTAAGCGTACGTCACACACGGAAGTACGACTGTCCGTGTTTCTAGACGGATCCACTGAACAGGTGTGACATTTTTGTTGTTATTTTGTGTGTTATATGTTTTTTTTGCGTGCAAAAGAGCCTTTTTGTTACAGTTGCGAACAAAAATATACTTTAAATTTGAAATAAATATACTAAATAAAGTCGAACAGGTTTGAATTTTATTGATGATAGCTATAGATTTTTTGCCTACAACTTTGTTAAAGGCTGAGGTGAAATTTTTACAGTTTTGAACAAAAATACAATAAATTCTTAGAGTTCCAGAACAGAAATAAACTCTTAAAGTCAACGAAAAATAGTTAATTCCGAAAGTTATAGACAGAAAATTAATTAGAGGTGTTTGTACGAGAAATAAATCGTGTTTCATCCAAGAATTTATAAATCGCAAAAAAATGGAAAGTTTTTAACAACTTCGAAAACAAACTTTGAAACCTAAAATGCTTGAGGTTTTAAATACGAAACTGAATAATTATGCGACCATTAAAAGTTAAAACGACGCACTAGGGCATCGCAAAGCACAGTTTGAAAACCTCTGCATTAGACATTAACTGATTTTCACTTGTTTCAGGCGCACCTTGAATACCCATCACGCTACTTGGCTTCACTTCGGGTCACTTCTTTACACATCGGTGGCAAAATGGTCGACGGGAAAGTGGAGTTGCCGCTTAATGGATGCTTCCAGGTCAGTTGGGTTAAAATAACATCGAGATATTTATATTTTGAGAAGTGCTAAATATTTTAAAGCGATTTTTAAAACGGATTTTTACTGTAAACACTGTAAACGTTTTAAATATTTACCACTATCTTTGTAACGTTGACCTGTTTTACAACATGAAAGAAAATTAACCCCAGTTTTAGAACATTTGCTCCTTTTCTGAAACGTTTAGCCCAGTTTTAGAAAATTGACCCTTGTTTTTTAACATTTACTTTTTAAAATAATGACCCCTGTTTTCAAACATTTACCCAAGTTTCAGAAAAATAATTCCTGTTTTTTAACATTTACTGTTTAAAATAATGACCCCCGTTTTCAAACATTTACCCAAGTTTCAGAAAAATTACCCCTTTTTTTCAACATTTACAATTTTTTTAATAATGACCCCTGTATTCAAACATTTACCCAAGTTTCAGAAAAATGACCCCTGTTTTTAAACATTTTCACTTATTCTATAACGTTCACCCCTGATTTGGAATATGTTTTTAAACATTTACCCCTCTTTTAGAACATCGCGTTGGGTCCCCCAGGTCACCTGAAGACAGTTTCGATGCATTCGTACACCCCCATCGGTGGGGCTCAGTTCGCCCCCAAGTGCAGCTCCCAAAACCCCTGCTTGCTTACCCGGTGCCCCCGAAACAGCGATTGTGTGTCAGACTGGACAAAGTACTCGTGCAAATGCCACAAGGGTGAGTGGAAAATGATATTTTTTGGGTAATCCCAGACTTGGACAACTGGTTCATTTTAGCTTTCTGAATCAAATTAAAAATTTGAAATCGAATTAAAATTTGGTCTTTTATGTTTGGTAAAATTAGATTAGAATTAGACTTACCGAATTACCAAAATTGAAAATTTTATATTACATTTAATTACAATTTATTCTTTAAAAACTGTAAATGACAAATATTTGTGTGGTAATTTTTATATGTTTTAGCAGTCTATACTTTACATGTTGTAAAAGTCCCTTACAAGTTGGTTTGACCAAAGGATACTAATTTAAATTACTTGTTTCGACTGAGAGACAAAAAATATTGTTAGATAAAGTAACATTTTTGGTAAAATCCGATTTAGATTAGAATTAGAACTACCACAGTTTGCTCTAATTCATTGAATTAGAAAACTAGAATTAGCTAGTTGTCCTAATCTGGTTAAATCTGTCGACCAAGACGACGAAATTTTATTTTCCAAAAAAACGGATTTTTGCCGAAATTTCTAGGGTCAGGTGTTGTTTTTTAAATTTTTACACAACTTTAGGTGTTTCCTTAATTCACCAAATTTTTTTTATTGTTACATGTTTCTGTAGGTTACGCCGGTTTCGACGGTTGATAGGCCTTAATCTGACCATTTAGGTCTTATTCCGACGGGTTTATCCGACTGGTTTAGGACTTATTTCCGATTTAGACGGTATTACGACTATAGGTATTAGTCCTATATTGGTCTTATTCCGACGTTGATGTTGTTCTTATCTCGGTCTAGAGTTTAAGTCCGTTTTTTGTTGATCTTAGGACTGTTTATAAAAATAGGTATAAAACATAAAACTATTATTTAAAATTTTACAGAAATATATATTTCACCTTATAAATAGGCATCGTCAAGACAAAAAGCAAACATGTATAAAATGCCAATCATAGTAGTTTAAAAGTAAAATATAAAATTTACAAATATAAGATCGCGTATGGAGTCGAATCCCTTTCTTATTGTTACTTTTTTTTCCAGGTTACGCCGGTTCCGACTGCGTTTCCGTGTGTTCCATGGGGGTGTGCAAAAACGGCGCCACTTGTTCCAATCACCCCTCATCGGAGAGGGGGTACACCTGTCGCTGCCCCAGGGGGTTCACTGGCACCCACTGCGAGCAGGGGGTGATCGACACTTGCCCCCCTGGCTGGTTCGGCAATACCCACTGTGCCCCGTGTAATTGCTCCAATGAACTTAATTTCGACTCCCGCTGCGATGTTGATACGGGCGCGTGCAAATGCAAGGTACGGAAGGTTTTAAAGTTTTTTTTAGCTTTTTTTTGTATATTTTTCCATTTAAACCCCTTTTTTTCAATTTGTTTATTTCATTCAAGTTACGATGGTTTTAAGTTGTTTCAGCGTTTTTTTTAATATATTTATCAATTAAACCTTTTTCTTTAAATTTTTTTATTTCATTGTAAGATACGGAAGGTTTTCAGCATTTTTTTATTTTTATTTTTTTCGATGAATCCTTTTATTTAAAAATATTTATTTCATTTTTCAAATTATACGCTACGATTATTGTATTTTGGCCTTCGTGGAGCGCAAAAACTGGACCACGTACCCCCATCTGGGGTCCACAGACCCAAGTTCATTTTTTTTAAATGGTGCAAAAAGCCTCTAGTCAAGTCATTTAAAAACAGCGACTTCAGTAAAATCATTGATTTAAGTCATTACAACACTGCTGAAAATACACTTTTTGTTAGAAATACCGCCACTACTATTACAGAGATTTTTTAAACGTGTAAAATGTTATATACTTTGTAAGTTGTTTTTAGCGTTTTTTATTATTTTTTTTTAATTAAACCCTTTTCTTCAAAATTATTTATTTCATTGCCTGGTAGAAAGGTTTCAAGTTTTTTTTAGCTTTTTTTGTATATTTTTCCATTTAAACCCCTTTTTTTCAATTTGTTTATTTCATTCAAGTTACGATGGTTTTAAGTTGTTTTTAGCGTTTTTTTGGATATATATTTTTTTTTTGAATGAAACCTTGTTTTTAAAGATATTTATATCATTTTTCAAATTATACGCTCAACAGACCCAAGTTCATTTGTCAAAAATGCTTAAAGTAAAAGCCAAGTTATTTAAAAAGAGTGACTTAAGTAAAGCCATTGAAGTCTTTACAACACTGCTAAAAATACATTTTTGTTAGAAATACCGCCATTACTACTAAAGAGATTTTGAAACGTTTAAAATGTTACATACTTGTGTATACGAGCTTTGCTATACCACTTCCAACTAAAATCTCCGACCATTATGCTCGACAAAATACTTAAATGCATTTTTTGTCACAAATACCATCAATACTACTAAAGAGATTTTTGAAACGTTTAAAATCTTACATTGTTACATACTTGTGTATACGGAATTTGCTATACTACTTTAAACTAAAAACCCCGACCATTATGCTCGACAAAATACTTAATACCTTTTTTGTAGAAATACCACTACTACGTGCCTAGCAGTGCTTCATGCCTTCCTTGCAAGTGCTATCCATTCGGATCCAACAACCAGAGTTGCATCGATGTGGTTGGACAATGCTCGTGTCGAGATGGAATATCAGGCAGGCAATGCACAAAATGCACTTACAAGTTTGCCGAGGTATACAACTTCCTTCAGATAGCTTCATTAGATTTTAGTAATTATTTAAAAGTAAAGGGATACAAAAGGCCGCCCTGATATATTTGTTGTACCTTAAAACTTAAAAATAAAATGTATCAATAAGAATAAATTTAACCAAATACTCACAGGATTATAAACATTGCTCCAACATTGAAAACGCGATGATTAATTCTCCCAAAAAAGGTTTGTTTAAAAAAAATAACAAATATCGCCAAAGTTCCTAAAAAAAGTGTTTAAAATAAAAAAAGTAATTTTTCTCAAAAAAGTGTTTAAAATTTTTTTTAAGAATATTACCTCAAATAAAACCAAAGTTCCCCTTCATGAACTCTTTCCAATACATAAACCGTAACTTTGTCCATTTCCACGCAGATCATCAACGGCGCATGCCAGGTCCTTCACCAAGAATGTCCTCGCTCACTACACAGCGACATCTGGTGGCCAAGGACCAAAGTCAGCGCGCGTCGGGCCGCCCCCTGTCCCGCCGGCGCCATGGGGGTGGCCCTGCGCCGCTGCGACCCCAAGGACAGCTGGGAAGACCCGGATCTTTCAAACTGCACAAGTCGGGATTTCGGCGAATTTTCATCGGCCTTGCGTCAGCTTGAAAGCAACAAGACGAAACTAAACCAGGAAAAGTGAGTTATTTTTGAATTGAAGTTGGTTAAGATCTGTTTTAACCTGTGTGATTCATTTCGCGATTTGGGGGATTTATTTCGGGAAAAAAATCACATTTTTATAAGTGTCGATTTTATCGAATATTATGGGTTTATTATTTTTATTGAAATTTTTGAGAAAACCTGTGTAGTGTATTTAAAATTAAGTTTTTCCGCAGAACTAATAGCCCCATTAATGGCGGCCCATAAAATAAATTTTAAAAAATGAGCTACCAGTTAAAAGCAGTATCGTGTGTTGCCAGTGCTTTTGTGTGTCACGTGACGCCATGTTTAACCCAACGCACTCGACTGTGTCCAGGTCGCTTCACCTGAGCGAGGAACTTAACAAAGTGACGTACGGCGATCGCTCGATGTACGAGAACGACTTGGTCAACTCGTACAGGTTGATACGAGCCCTGCTCGAGTTCCAAAGCAACCAGAGTGACTTCGACCTCACAACAGCATACGACGTCTCCTTTACTGGTAAGCTTTTTACGTTATGACCTTTTGGGCTTGATGTTGTGGTTTTTGTAAGATGTAGAATGAATATTAAAGCCCATACAGAAGTAGGAAGCATTTTGTGGACGTTTCAAATAAATCTCATGATTTTTTTTTTTCGACACACTTGCTAGTTGGTATATTCTATGAGTTGCTCATTGTAATGCGTTGCATTCCGGACACGCAGTAACAATTGTGTTAAGCATTATAATCTTTAAAAAATCCCAAAAAATATATTGGTGCCTTAGCGATAAAAACGTCACTTGTGTCATATCCCCTAAACGCGACTAATTTTTCAACATTTTGTTCAACATAATGTATTGTACACTGTACATTTACAGGGTTGCGTGTTTTTACAAAGTTCTGTAATAAAACACATTTTTAGGAATTATTCATTGTGTTGACAATGGCATTTCTACTGTTTTGTTTTTTAATTATAATAAAAAAATTGTACAGCATTTTAATACTTTTTAAAACGGTCAGACCTTTTTTTAAAACGTCTTTAAGAGTCTTCAACTTATTTCATGGAAATGTATGACAACCCTAGTATATAAAACGCCAACCTAACTAAGCATAATCAGCATAACACCAACCAACTGTCCTCTTCCAGACAACCTCGTCAGCGCCTCTTCCAATCTCTTCAACAACGGATCTCTTCGATTCTGGGGTCCTCCGCGTCCGGGAGCAAATCGCTCCTCCGAAGCGCTGGATGAGGAGCAGCTCTCCGCTCCTCTCCTGGTCCGATCCTGGGAGGATTACACATCCACCTTGCTGGCCAACATGAACCCCATTTACCTGGAATCGTGCGTTGTCAAGTCAAAGCATATCAACGCCGATATTAAGATGGTAAAAGACCGCTTTCAAGGTAAGTTTGTTGTTTCGAGTACAAGAGAACAGAATGCAAGACATTTTAGGGCAATAAAAGATGTACATACGTGTACATTACAACAACTGTGACCTAGGCCTTTTAAGCGGTTGTTTGAGGTGTTTCACTTGCTCTTTTATGAGCCTTTGTAGCTCATTTGGTAGAGCGGTAGTCCCGGTATGCTTGGAGGTCACGTTTTAACAGTATCTTGGTTTTAAACTAGTGGAGTTATTTCTGGCATTGCTATAGGCTAGGTCACGAACAAGTTTTTCGTTTTGATGCCAATTTATTTCTTACCAAAGCGAAATCCTGAGTGACTAGTTAAAATTGAATACGCATGATCTAGATTCTTAGTTGAATTTTTAGGATACATAACTTGCTGTTTTTAGCAAGGATTTGTTGTACTACAATTAACCGCAGTTTATAAAAATCTGTCGCAATCAACTAAAGCCATTTCAATTTAAGCGAGAAAATAAATTGTAGAAGAAACCATGGCTGTAACCGCGTTCATTAAGTTAGGAAATAATTAAACAAGGTAAAAAAATTTTTTTTTTTCAGACTACACCTATGATCAGTCGGACAGTGATGGAAATGGTCAATTGGTTCAAGTTCGTCTACCCGCCTATCTATTCAAACCAGCGCCAGGCAGTGGTAACCTAGTCACTGGTAAGTTGGTTTTGTAAGATCAGTATGCTTGCTTTATAGGCGCCTTTCTTTTACCTAAAAAAAACTTAGATATATGTTTTGCAACCTTGCTTATGCTTCTTTAAACAGATAAATATAGAGGAACCGATTTTTCTTGGCCTACAAAAATCTGAGTGGGAATTCGAAACACAAAAACGCGACTGTACAAATTATTATCGGGTATTAAGCATTACTTGGCTCAATTGGAAAACAAAATCTTCACTCCTATTTAAGCAGCAGTTTTAACTCACTAAATCACGTTTTGTAGTACTTGTTTTCCATTATTATTTAACGTATTATTACTATAAAATCTCTAGGCTAGGGGTTCTTCAACTGGGTCCGTTAACCCCTTAAGATATTAGGTGGTCTGCTAAAGTCTGATTAAAATCTTTGTGTTTAATTAAAAAACCAGTAAGTTAACAAATTTTTTAGTCTTAACTTTATACAAAGTGTTAATGTTAAAAAATGGATCTGCCTTTATTCACCTTTTTTACATGCACACGCTAGCATTTCACCACCGCAACCGGCGTAGCAAGCCCAAGAAAGGTACCGTTGTTATAAACATGTCGTTGTGACCTTGGTTGGTGTAACTGTGACCTTGTAACACGTGGTGATTCGCTCACGAAAAACTGGACTTATAAAATCAATTCAATTTATCCTTATGTTGTTTAAATGAAACACTTCTATAACAGCCCTGGCCAAATTTTTTGGTGCCCCGAGTTTTATTTGTTTATTTTATGTTGTAAACATATTGTTGTACAGACTGGCGATGCTAATTGCTAACAACAATTTCTTTAAATAAATTATTGCAACGCATTAACTCTATATAAAGATATGTACTGCGGTGTCGTATTTACATTTACGTGTTTTGCAACTATTTATATTTCACTGTTTCAAAAACATTTACTTCATTAAAATATCGAGATTCGAACTTGCAAAGTCGCTGACGCCCGTTTAGAATGTTCAAATTTATAACTAACATGGTTAAAGTATAAAGTTGTATAGCATCTGTTATTACTTACACTTTTGTCTGTTTTCCAGGTGTTAAACCAACGGTTGGTATCCTGACTTACAAGAGGCTTGATGAAGCATTTCCAGAGACCTTTGAAGTGGATCGTACATTCAGGATCCCGAAAAAGTAGGTTTTTCGTAACGGAGTGTAAACTTTTGAGTTAAAAGTTTTACTTTCACAACGCGGTTAGCATATAAAACGAATTTTAATTTAACAAACGTAACTACTATATTCAAATGTAGGCAATTTCATTTTTCGAGAATAGGTAAAATCTGTAAGCGCTGTCATTTTAGTAAACAAAATAAAAAAAATAAATCTTGCTAAAGTCGTTGTAAAAATTATATTAAAAATGAAAAAAAATATATTTAAAACGTCCAAAATGCTAACTACTTTTACATGGGCTTTGATATTCTTACTTCGTCTTACAGCAACCTCTAAACCAAACAGTATGCTCCAAAAAAAAAGTTGTTTCTATAGAGAAATATGGAGAGCTTTGTAATTAGCATACTTATGTGTCCTAAAAAATCCAACGTAAACAACGACAAACCTCTTTTAGACCTTCAGGCAGCAGCATTCTAACAAGGTTATATAAGTCAAATTAACGAAAAAAATCTAAAAAAATGTATACAAAAGTTTTAAACTTATAATATCAAAGCCCGTACAGAAGTAAGTAGGTTTTCGAACGTTTCAAATATATCTTACTTCATTTTTAACATTTTGTGAAAATGATGTAGAAAATGGATAAAGATTTATGCGAAACGTTTAAAATGCTTCCTACTTGTGTAGAGGCTTTGATATTATTTCTACGTCTTACTGCAACCTCGAACCAATATGCTTATAAATAAAAATAGAAAACTCTGTAAGCAGCTTACCAATGTGATTATGTGTCTTAAAATCCAACCCTAACAACTTAAAACGTCTTTTCAGGCCTTCGGTGAGCAGCATTCTGGTCACAGTGCAAGTTTACGCGACCAACCCTACCGACGAATCCGACAACAAGCGACGACGAGGCGAGAAAACCGGTTCTGACCGCTCCAAACTGGTTCGCAGGCTCGACGAGCCGGTCGTGATCACCTTCAAACTCACCAAACCTAAGACCATCGAACCGCAATGTGTGTTCTGGAACTATACGGCCAGGTGGGGTGGTGCTTTTGTGCTTTTTGATTTTTGTTGTCTTAACGTATGTTACCTACCGATCGACCAGGGGTTGTTAAACTTGGAGTTCATTGACCCTTTGTATGTGGACTAGTTTAAGAGCATCCATGAAGGTCTTATTAAAGCCTTAGTGTATTATTTAAAAATGAAATGGATATTTTGAGGGGTAAGCTCAACAAAGTAGTCAATCGAATATTTGTTGCAAAAATATGGTCCATGTGCCAAAAAAGGTCACTGGGCTGGATAAAATCGGAAAATTACGCAAATCATATCGCACCGCGATAAATTTTGTCTACTATATCGGGTATCGGTATATCGGTATAGCGGTATAGGAATTAATTTTCAAATTTTGAACATGCCGAATTAAAATTAAAAAAACAAACGTGAAATATAGCAACGGAAATATTGCCTATCTCTGCCATCTAAAATAATCAAAGTGCAATAAATGAGGTATCAAATCTAAATGTACAATATTTAAAACCAACCTTATTTAAGAATCAAAGTGCAATAATTCGAGGTATCAATGTTAAAGTTATTTATAAAATCAACCCTTATTTTTCGCAGTGGTACGGGTTCGATAGCTGGCGGTTGGTCACACAGGGGATGCACCCGGGAATTTCGCAACACCAGTCACGTGACGTGCAGCTGTAACCACCTGACAACATTTGCTGTGGTCACCGACGAAGAAGTGACAAGGTCAGTAGATGCGTGTATTGTTCTCATGCGTATTCCTTACAAGTCTGTATAAAAATATCTGAAAATTAATGTCAAAGCCAACTAGGTCGAGTCAATCGACCTGCTACTAAGAAAACATTTCGATATGCACTTGTAGCTCACCGATAATGATACAGGTTCGTTCTGAATGGTGTGGTTAAAGTAAAATTGAAATTTAACGCAGACTCAAACATTACGCAGGCTTCATTGTGTCAGCGTTCCAATAAAACAATGCTCATTATCGACGTCACAATCCTCTGTCAAAATAACTATAGGCCGTAGTTACTTAATGGTCGATTGTTAAAGCTAATTTAAAAATAACCATAAGCGGAAACACAAGCTTGATACCATTGTGTTAGCGTTCCAAAAAAACAATACGCATTATCGACGTCACAATCCATTGTTCAGCAAAGGTCCAAATATTTATTAAGCCGCATTTATTACAAAGTAATTTGAAAATTAACGCAATCCAAATATAAACTTAGTTCCATTATCTAAACGTTCCAATAAAACAATGCGCAATATTGACGTCACAAACCTCTGTCCAGCATCCTGACCTCTTCCATCTCGACCCACGTGATCCTGGTGATCGGAGTGTCAGCATCACTTGCTTTCCTCATCGGATCGATCGCCGCATCGCTCTTCCTCCCAGGAGTAAAGTCGATCCGTGCTCTCATCAACCGCAACCTGGCCATCGCTCTCTTCCTCTCAAGCATCATTTACCTCCTCGGAATACAGGTTCAAATTTTTTTTAAATTTAAAAAATTCTTTGGCTCTTTTTAAAATTTTGTCATAATATTGATAACGTTAGCATCAAATGCGAGTCAACTTTACTATTCAATTTATGGTTTAGCGATGTCCTAATTTTCAAGCTTCGATCAGCAACAAATTATTTGTTCATGAAAGTTCAGCGAAAGTTCTAGTTTTTCTGAAATAAACATCTTGAAGTGACGAGGCTGCAAATATATTGTGCTTGTGTAATTGTAGTGGATTATGTAGTTGTGGTGGCTTTTTATGGTTTGCGTGTTGAATCGGTACTAAGCGTTACTCGAGGTAATTTATCCTAATGCGCGGGTAATGAAATGAAGTTTACTATTGTTGTTCAATGTATCTTGAGTATAACGAAGCAAGCATCCATCTTTCAAACATGCTTGAACAATACATTGACATAGATGCTAGGCTTTGTAATTATAAGATAACACAAACAAAAAAACGAATGTCGGTGCATGTAAATTAATATACTAATGAGATTTAGATTTAGTGGAATATATTTACTTGGGAGTAATTTATCCTAATGCAGTGGTTCTCGACCTTTTTAACTTACGAACCTGTAAAATTACAAAATAAATTTTGCGGACCGGTGGACCTTCAAAAATCAAGTTAACGCATCAAAATGTAATTTAGACCAAAGTAGGCAACTTTAGAGCAAATAATGAAAACTTTAATTTTATGAGCAATTTGCTGGTTCTATTGAAGTTTTTTACATGCAACACATAGTCTTAAAGTTAAGACTTCAACGAGTTGTAGCTTAACGCAGCAGTTGAATCAGGATTTTTAACTTTTTACCCTAAAACCTCGCAGCAAACGTCGGAACCTAATGAAAGTTTGTATTAAAACTGTTTGTGGTGGTTGTGTGATGCCAGCAGTAGCTGAATCAGAATTTTTACCATTGAACCTTTTATATCTCGCAGCAAACGTCCAACGTGTACCTGTGCATGGCGATAGCGGTCGGACTCCACTTCCTCGTGATGTCCTGCTTCGCTTGGGTCCTGGTGGACGGGGTGCATCTTTACAGGGTCCTTACTGAGAGGAGGGACGTGAACAGGGGCAAAATGAGGTTAGTGTGCGAACAGTGTTATGCTCAACCCACTCTAAATGTGCCTCAAAGACCCACTCAGTAGGTCTGTGTGCATCGTCTGTTCAATTTGTAGTAAATTAGAACTGTATTTGGCTTGAAAGTTAAACTCTAATAAAACTTGGCATATTTTGGTTAGATCCAGCACCAGGTTAACATAACAAATCTTTTCATCCTGATGTACCTCTAAAAACACTTTTTTGGTCTACGTTCATCGTCTTTTAAAGTATATAAACTAAGATTTCCATATTTGTGCACCACTTCGTACGATGACCTTTTCAAGGTTACTTGTTTTAGACGTCCCTTTATGACGTAACTTTCTGAAATTTTTTTGTGCGTTCCCCTAAGAAAATTGTTCTACTTCCGCCACTTATGATGTTTTCTAAAATATTTTGTGCGTAATTTGTATAATTTGTAGCTAATGAGCTTTTAAGTTAATTGTACGATTAATTGTATAAGAAGTTTCCAACTCGAATATTTAGTTGTAGCTTTGCAGAAAGCAATTGATATCGTTTAAATGAAAGAAATAATTAAGCACTGAAATATTCCATAGACCATATTGAAAATGAACAAACGGATATACGTTCAAAATTCTACTTAGTTCTATGTGGACTTCGATGAATTAATTCAATAAAAAAAAATAAAAAAGCTTAATCCAGATGTTTTCCAATCAGTTTCTTTAATTGTTAGCAAAACTTATGATGTTTTCTAAAATATTTTGTGCGTTCTACTTCCACCGCTGGCTAAAAGACATATCGTGCCATTAGAGGCGGAATATATCTCTTTTGTCATCCTCGAAAATTGCCGACTTTGAAATTAAACCAAAACAATCTGGCCAACATTTACTTTCATTTGAACCAAGCGTCGCCAATAACTTGCAAATGGACAAGGCAATATGTTTTAGGCATTTAATTTGCTATGAACCCTTAATTCAACACTCGGTCTTCTATTTATATGCCGATGGCAATAGTTCCCTTGATATGATTTAGTAAGATTGGATTTAAGCAAGATATCGCCAAAATTAAGAATTTCAAATACATGGCTTGTTAAATTCGCACTGATTAATGCTATTCTGTTACGCTTTGTTTGCCTACAAAAAATGTAACATCCGTTTTTCGATACTTCAGGGTCTACTACCTGCTTGGTTGGGTGCTTCCAGCCATTATCACCGCACTTTCAGTGGGATTGGAGGCAAAGGGATATGCAAACCCACTTTTCTGCTGGATTTCAATCGACGACCTACTTATTTGGAGCATCGCTGGTGAGGCTACTTTTATATTGTTGTTTTTGCAATGACATGTTAGAAGCAGGCCTGCGGAGTCGGTTAATTTTAACTCCGGCCAAGTTTGAAATTTGCCGAGTCCCGAGTACGGTTCCGCCCTATATCCTGTTTTATCGCCAATTTGCATAACTAAAATAAGTCGAAATTATGAAATCCACTCACAGAAGTGTCAAACAATTATACCAAATTTATTCACCTATTTCAGCCACTTATTGCGATGTAACGCAAGATTTTATACCTTTTATAGAGAATAGAACTATTCTTAACGCTTTTGGCGTTCAGTAATTCTTGGAATATAGTTGGAAATAGCATAAGTTTATTTACCAGCAGTAACATTTAATTTTTTAATAAATTTACTTTTAATGGTCAAAATACTGCATTGTTTGGCAAACCTTGGCTAAAATAGCTAAATAAATTTTAGTATCAGATTGGCACATACACCATCTTAGTATCGGACGAGTAGCGATACTGCCACGTTGTATCTCCGACCCAATATTATCGGACATCCCTACACGATATTATTAACTTATTCCCTCGTGCTCCCAAATAAATAATTTTACCACTGCTCCCATAAACGCTCGACTCTGAATACACGCATCTATAAAACCTAGTTAGTCCTGCACTCAAAAGCTCTTTCTGAATACAACCATCACTAAAAGCATATTTATTTCCTCTTGCTCCCAACTTAACATATTTCAGCTTGCTTCCAAAACGTTTAGCTCTTTGTAAATATAGACATCAATAAATTAATCCTGCACCCAAATGAATATATTTCTTCCCGCTCCCAAAAGGTCCAGCTCTTTCTGAATACAAGCATCAGTAAATTAATCCTACTCCCAAATTAACATATACCCTCTTGCTCCAAAATTCAATATTTTACCCTAAACCCAAATAAATATATTTTCTCCTTCTCCCAAAAGGTCCAGCTCTTTGTAAATACGAGCATTAATAAAAACACGTTTCCTCCTGTTCTCAAAAGGTTTTGCTCTTTGTTGAATATTCCCATCAATAACTATTATTTCCTCTTGCTCCCAAAAGGTCCTGCTCTCCTCTGTTGCGGCATATTCCTTCTCCTCTTCCTGCTCTCGGTGCAGGCCTACCTCTCTTCCAAGAGTCCGGCCATGAAGAGAGAGGAGATCCTCAGAGAGATGCGAGCATCTTGCCTGGTGGCTCCTGCTGTTGCATCAACATGGACTCTGGCTCTGCTAGCAGTCAATCGCAACCAGGATTGGTATTTCTACGCATTCGCTTTCTCAAGCGTTTTGGAGGTGAGTTATAATCTGTTTTCATTGTTTTGTTGGCCAACTGTTAGGAATTGATGCCGATACTTTTAATGTTATTTTGCTACCCATACGATATTTTTAAATGAAATGTTTTAACTAGCCCTTTATACATTTTTACAAATCCTGATTAACATGAGAGCTGGTTTGAAAAAGCATTTAAAAAAAAAGATTTAAAAAACAGAAGTGTAGCTTTTTTAGTTTCTTTAATGTAACTAACTCCTTTTGTATTTTTACCCATCCTAAATAACGTGTGCGTTTGGGTAAAAAAATCATTTTTTTGATTAATTTTTTATTTTATTAGGTAAAGGGGTTAAGAAGCGCTGGGTTATTAAAGTTAAAGAATCCTACGTCAAAAATTCGTGATTTTTTCACGATACACTTACTTTTAATGATATTCAATAAGTGGCATTTTATTCCGATAGCGACACCCGATGTTTCGGGCGAAAGTGTCGCGATACGATACGATACAGGATGACTTCATAAATATATATCGGGTTATGTGGCGCTTCTAGAAAGTTGCAAAGTTTTTAAACTGTCGAAATCTTTTACCAAATCATTTACTGGACTTCTTTACCCAGATGATTTAGCTTAAATTGAGGTGATTTTTTTAGAAATTTTTTGAGTAATGCCAAAAGATTCATTCGAATTAAAAGACTGATGATTCCTTATGTTGTGGCGAAATATAGTTCTCTTTTAAACGAACAGAACTTATTTATGACTGACTTTAAATAAGACAGGAAAGTCTAAAGAATATTTGCTCCCATTTAAAGCCATTGTCGTCATCCAGGTGTAAGGGCGAGGATATATATTCATATTTTTCTCATTTAATTTGCCAGAATAAAAAGATTAAGTACTTTTCTTCCAGAGCGTGCTCGTATTTGTGTTCCACTGCCTTCTCAACAAAGAAATGAAGAAAGCTTATCGCAAATACAAGGAAAGGTCGCTTAAGAAACACGACCATAACAGCACTACACAGCAACTACTGCGAGCTGTAAGTCGCAGTTATTCTACAAAAACGATTGGCGTTTATGTTTAAATTTTTGTACATGGCCGTATTTGTCTTATTCTTAATAAAGGAATCTGGTGGCACTGTATAAAAACAAATTGTATCGAACTCCCGAAAAGCTTTCGCACAACCGTGCTTTATCAGGTTAAAGTATGCCTGATTTCTTTGTGTACAAATTTGTTCGCTAACTTCACACGATTCCTTTTCGTAATATAAAATTTGGGCGTTCTGTGTCCATTACCCTAAAAAGGGCGAATTAATACGTAGTACGTTAAAATGTTGGGGACAATATAATTACCAAAGGAGCCAGTTTTATTATTATTATGCCTGGTAGCAAAAGTTTAAATACATAAAGTGTTTACATTGTGAAAACTAAAATACGGTTTGATTCTATATTTAGAATTAGTCATTATACAATACGTTTATAAATAATAAATATTGCTTAAACAAACGTATTTTCGTTGTTTAAAAGGTATTTTATACCAATATTTAAATACCTTATGTAGTTATAATTGGATGTTTTTTTTTTTCAGTCCATGGGTCGAACACCTGATTCGTCGGTCCGAGGGGGATTACCCCGATTCAACAACTCCACATCTGAGTCCTTATCACTGACACACTTTACACAGAGGAGGGTAAGATGACTCTTAGTTTTATAATGCTTGTAAGTTGTTGTAAGATATTATTATGATTATCACGGCACAACTTCTTCGAACCCTTTTTTTAATCGTTCTAATTTTCACTTTTAAACAAAAATTCCCCTTTTTGTAACTACTAAGCAAAGCAAACTTTTTTTTTTATTGGGTCGCAATATTTAGGCTTGAATTGGTATTTTGTTTTAATACTGTGGCATCGTAACTAAACTAGTTTTTTTTAATTCAATACCTATAATAAAGAAAAATAAACAGGATTGTTTCGAAATTCTGGTAAAACAATTGGTATTAATGACGTGATAATATTAAAGATAAACTTTATATTACTGCAATTACCGCATACAACTTGTCGCAGAATTGCCGATGTTTGAAACTTCCAACTCACAATCAAAATTGATTCCGTTATATAAGGCCAAGGTTTATATGATTATCCTAAAATTTTTAGCCTTGGTGACTTTATAATCACTGCGAAAGGCATCCATATTTTTAACACATTTGCTCCATTCAGACGATTTTCATATTCCACATTGTTCGAACATTCTAAACCAACAATCAACATTAATTACGTCATAACAACAATACGCAAACATTGTTTCAACACAATTTCCTCCTTCAGCCTTCACCCATCTTCGACTCGATGGATGTGAGTGACTCTGATTGTTCCGACGCTTCTTACGAAGCTGGCTCCTCCTCCGACAGCTCCATGTCCCTCGCATCCAGCTCCGGAGATGACGAGTTGGACATGAACACGCTCCAGAACATCCGGAACACGCGACCGGAGAACAGCTTCCACCCGCATCACTATCCTGTGGCCAGAGGTAAGCTTCTACATGTTAAACGCTTTTTTCTTGTATAGGTAACTATTTGTTGCTTTGAATAAGAATTATTTTAACTATTCTTCGCGATGGAAACACACAATAAGACCTAAAAAGCAACAATACTAAAGCAGAAAAATCTATAAAACGCAGTAATATTCGCGACAGAATAAGATCGAAATCGTCTGAATAAGACGTAAACCGGTCAGAATAAGTCCTAAATTCATCAGAATAAGTCCGGAATAAAGGCTAATTAAATAACCATAATAACGCCCGAAATTGTAGGGAGAGCGTAGGGAACGATCGGGGCATTTTTGGCGCCCTAGCTTGGATGGCGCCGTTTTTTTGCGATAAAGCAGTGGTTGGCAAAAACCTTTCGTATAACAATTATTCGCTTCTACACAAATCCCAACATTTATAAAACCTAACTGCACGTTAACATTTACTGACGGTTTTTCTTGCGTTTTTGTAAATCTTGTTATGATTTAAACGTGCTCTATTGTTGTTGCTAGGCAACGGGAGTTCGCGGACGGGTCAGTCGGTCAAGTTTCGACCCAACAACAGAAGCGACGAGGATTTGTCCAAGTAAGTAAGTCCCTGTCTTTCTGTGTGTCTGTATTTTGTTTCGCTTTGACCAACATTTAATGACAAACTGCCTTTCCAACTTTACCTGTCGCAAATTGTCCGGACAGATACCCTAACGTTGCTATTCTGTGCTGACAAACCTTAAACTTGTAAAACAAAAACTAGAGATGTTTACCTTAGCGTAGTTTATGTAGAATAATACGCGACGGCTTGCGACAAACGTCACAACAACGCGTTACTACAGGACCCTGGTCAACTGGTTGTACTATAGATAAAAATCGCTCTTCTGGTGTAAGCGAAGTATACCAAAATATCTCATAATTATAAAACAACCTCACAATCCCTTATTTGCATAACAAAAAACATAAATTTTGGAAAAAAAACATCTATTTTTGGGTGGCGATTAATCATAGTATACAAAGGGTGTGAAAAAACACCAAATAATTGCAAAATCATTTGGCAGTTAAGCAAATAAATAAATTTTTTTTAATAATAAACTAAATACAGCAAATTATAACGAACCTCCTTTTTATCAACAGTCAAAGCAACGAAACGGAGTTTTGATTTCTCTTTGAAACTTAAGTGCAAGAAAACTGCCCTTTCAAGAAAAAAATAACAAAGTGGCCTAAGACTGCTGACCACACGGTGTCGCACGGGAGCTGACGAAAAAGCAAAAAGTTGAATAAAGTGCTACTGGGACTATTCCGTACTTTTTGAAATGCTAGAATTTTGAAACTTAAATTTTTATGCGCCGAAAAACACAGTTGAAAATATTACTTGAAGAGACGCGTAGAAATTTTAGAGTCCCAAATATCATGCTCTATAGCCTAGAAAAGCCATATTCAAGCTGAATTTATTCTACAAAAACCCAAACTAATTAAAGAGAAACGTCTTAGAATTGTGGACTGAATTTGTTTTTGTGATCATATGACAAATTTTACTTAATAACACCTCAAAAATTGGAGTATATGTGTCAACTAACCTAATATTTAAACCCCGTGTTCTGGCTTAATCTGAAAACAAACCTTAATTTGAACTTTTTAACTCCTAATCACACTACTTGCTTTATCGCCACTACGCAGTATTTTACTACAAATCAAGTGTACACTTAAAACCCCCATCAAGTGCTTTTTGTCGGTGTCTGTAAACTGTGTCTCTGTGAAAGATAACACTTTCAAAAACGCCATACAAAAAGTCAAACTTTTAACAAATATCGCCGAATTTTCTTAAATAACATCTGTGTGGTTATCCTACGGATGTCCGATAATATCGGATCGGAGCGGATACCCGATACCAAGTGGTAGTATCGGTACTCGTTAAAAACTCGGGTTGGTATCGGTGCCGATCCAATACCAAATTAATATATAAGTTTTAGACATGGTTCGTGGACGAAAGCAGCTATTTTACCTTAAAAGTTAAACCTTAAAAATTAAATTTTTAAAGGTTGGTTAACAACTGAATGTAACTAAACTTTGCGAAGGCAAAATTTGACCTAATAACTTTAAAAATTACCGTTTGACGTTTGAATTTCGTCTATTTTCCTGTTTAAGAATGGTAATGACGTCATTTGGTATCGATCGAATCGCGATACTTTTCTAAAATATCGGTTATCGTAATAAAATGTCAAGTATCGAACATCCCTAGTTTATACTATTTTATGGAATCGCAATTACCCTGAAATGAAGCATAATTCCGAATGCGAGCGTTCATATTTTCAAGCCATTTTCGGTGCTGTTGGAATTTGTTTTACTCATATTTTGTGCTCACGTAATAACAATTTTAACCAAAGAAGCGAATAACAAATAACCCTAACGTACTAACCGACTTCAAACCAGTGTTCAACTTAACTTTTCGCGTTAAAAAAAACACGAATACCTTATTATTTTTAACCCTTGAAGCCTATCATATCCTATATAATGTTCAAGTTTTTTTTGTATTGCTTTTTTATCGCGGTTGAAAAGCCTAAAATCGTCGTTTAACTTTCGCTTTTGTTTTGTCACAATGACCTATTTGTGTTGTCACTTTGCACTGCGCGATGTTTTTCGTCTCTGTTACGTCATAATGGTATGGCGCAATTTTAGAAGCACGACTGTAAAAAATGCGATTTTTTAATTTAAATTTCAAAATGGTGCTTACGTGACGCGTTTTTAACGGATTTGGATATTTACTAATCACAACTTTCATTTCTACGAACATAAATCATCAAGGCAATAAATCAAAAGCGAAAGCAGTAATGCCTTTAGCAAACTTTCGTTTTACGCGAAAAGAACAACTGCTTCAATATATTTTTAGAAAATTTGCTAAAAAATTACAAAATTTTATAAATTCATATGCTTGTGTTCAAATTGTTTTCTTTTTGTTTTTTTCGAAGCGCTACTGTATTTTTATTTCCAATCACAGTTTATGCCTTTAAAGGTGCTGCTTGAATTTTAATCTTCTCGTTTCTCTACGTCACAGAGCAATTCTTACGTCATAATTCGCATTCCGACTGCTGCTTTTGTTCAAATGCAGGTTACTGGTTATAGTTTTTTCCCAAATGTGCCCTCAATCAGTAAATTTTACTATTTTTCTAGTTCTGTTTTATTTTCTCGTTCAGCTCGCAAAATTGTGACGTCACTTGTTTTTTGGTTGCTTTTTTGACGCGACGATTTTTTGATTATTTTTTTATGAATGCTCTTGTACGTTTTATTTGATTGAAGCGTTTTTTTGCTTTCGTAGCGTCTCGCGTAGTCGTAAGTGAAGTCTTGTTCGGGTAGTCCTTGTTTTATTTTGACTGTAAAATAAATTTGTTGTTTTGTAACGATGTCCATTGATTATATAGTTTAGGTTTAGGTCCTTATCAGAAGTAGAAGAATAACTGTCAAGGCTGTGACATATGTTACCATAAATTGACGTTTGTAGGGTTACGACTTGCTATAATTATGTTGAGCAACCGATGACTTGTGACTTGGTCTTTATGTTATAAATAACTTGAATGGGACTCATACTTGTTAGTTTTCGAAAGGCTTGACTGGAAATTAGTCTTTTTTAAATGACTTGTTTACAACATTGAGTTGTGTAGGCAAAGGAAAGAACAAAAACATTTTCAGAAAAGAAAATATATAATAGCGTTGTAAAAACGTTGAACTTTCAGCAAATAAAAAATAACTTAAATGCAAGCAAGCATTTAAAAATCCAACAAAAAATGAACAATCACAGAATTATGTTAACTTTTTACTTAGATGTTTCACCAAGTTGAACCCGAGATTCCCCAAAGTCTCTTCGAACAGCATTTGTGTGGTAATTTGGTAAATGCAAATTAACCAAAATGCTCTGCATCTACAAATTAAAGAACGTTAAAAAAATCTGGGAAACTTTGATTAAAAGACTTTTAAAAGACAAATATGGCAACTAAGGCTTCTGCAGACATGCCATTCTACTGTTCAGGTACGTTTTTTTAACTTTTAATGCGCTAAAACACAAACGTTGAACTGCTGTTTACTAAGTGTACTTTTCCAATACACAGTTTTGGAGGAACAGAGGAATTATATGACTAGCCAAAACAGAGTTCAGCGACCCAATTTTTTAATTTGCCATGAAGTTTCCTTCAACACAAAAAATGATGGGCGTTTTCGTGTCACACAATGTAAATAAGTCTGTTATATTGATAAACAATCAGCCAAGGAAAAGTTTAGTAGTTTAATTTTAAGATTTCATATACAGTTTTGTTAAAATCCTAAATTAAAAAGGCCTTGGGAAAGTTTGTTCCAGAGAAAAAGCATCCAAAGCAAAGTTTAGCCTTTCCAAAGTCAGAAAAGCAATCAGCGCTTCGCCGAAATTCCCAATCAGCGCTTTCCGGGGAGCAGAAAACCAGAGGTGAGTGACATTCGACTGGTTATATATTTACAGCCTTTCAGTTTACCGGTCGGGCTCTTGTTTGCATCCAATGTTTGCCCGCATAAATCTTGTGGTGGCAGGGATGGCGTGACAAAGCCTGCTTTTTCTGGCTCTGGTGGAAATGAGACTGTTGTGTGCTGACTGCTGAGTGGGTCCTTTGTTTTAAGTCGGCACGGTTTGCCACTCGACTGAGAAAAGGGCGGGAAAACTAGCCTGTTTATTTGAAGGTAAGCAAGCCGTTTGTTCGACCCAAGCGTTACCTTTGCACAGCACTTGAGGCTTTGAACTAGGCATTACCGCCCGGGAGCATTTGGGGTTGGTTGGAAACGTTACGCTGTGTTTGTATAAAACTGGGACTACTCAAATAATTTTACCAAACGGTAAAGTTGCGACAAAAATAGAAAAAAATACCTCACACAGAAAGAAAACAACTGTAGGCCTACCGAAAAATACAATTTGTTGCATGTGTTTTACAAGATGTTAAATTTCTGTAATGCTTGTTCAGTAAAAACGCATTCAGTACCCAAAAGGTGAAACAAAAACATAACTTTTGCTGGAATTGCACCACGCTGGTTTGTTTATATTCATTCATCCTTCAGCCGAAATACGAGATACGTGGTTGTTCCACTTTTTTGTAAGTTCCTCAACTGTAAATCACTAGTTAGGCCAGTGGATCACAACCGGGGGTGCCGCGGTACCCTGGGGTTCCGTCTCTAATGCCCAAGGGTGCCGAGAGATATTTGAGAATCTTTAAGAATCTGATGTTTCCTAACTCTTTTAGAGTGGATTTTATCCAACTATAATTTCCTACGTTGTGTAGACTTGATGTGGGTTGTTCCAGTTCCATTTATTGTGACATTCTAGTGATTTACCTACGGAAAAATCTTGTAGCAGTACCATAACCTATTTAATATTTCTGAGGGAGTAGCAAGCCGTAAAAGGTTGGCGAGAACCACTGAGTTATGCGTTCCTTAATGACGTAACTTTGTGCCACATAACTGGAAATTTTCAAGCGTTTCTGTCAGATGATTTTTTATTGTTTCGGGGGAAAAAATGTTCAACTTTCTCGTCTGACTTGAACTTGACATCCCTACCAGGAGTTAACTTTTCACATCGTGTTCAAACTATATCGAGATTTTAAATAACATTACTTCACAAAAAATATTTCTGTGGCACTAAAAATCAAGAGTTATTAGCGAAAATAAGCCTATAAGCACATTTAAACAACCTTATAAACGTAATAGAAGCCATTTAGGGCAGTTAGCCGCATTGCTTGATGAGACTGTGAACTTAGGTCTTTACTCTTCGAGTTCCAATTCACTCTAGTTTCAAATGCCTTGCTTGACAAAAACGCAAATTCGTTCGTTTGCATGCGATTCTTATATAAGTTTTTGTGGCGTTATAATGCCACTCTGTGACCTCATCCGGAAAAAATATTCCACTCCTCCGAACAAAATTCCTGTAACCGCGCGCCCGATGCCCGCTTACACGCGATGGTTCAAAGTACGAGAAGCAGGTTTAGTTGTCTCGTCCAATGTTTGCTTTTGGTTAAGACGCGACAATTTCTGTGTCGCCATTAAAGCTACGCCCAAAGTCGCTACAACCTACACTTGGAAACTGAATTTGTTTTAGCTTTTTAATATTAGGATTACACTAAAATTTAAGGTATTTCAGTTTCTTAAAATAAGACTGGAATTGAATTTATGGAACTTAAAAACTAAAAAAATTTTTTTTTTTAATTGAAACTAAAGCAGGGTTCTCTTTTTAAAAAAAAAACATTTTTTGATTCGTGTGGACACGGGTCAGCCGGAAATTGTTAAGATTGCGCCTTAATTTGACGCCATAAACAAGTAGACATTTTCTGTCCCAAAAAGGTGAATTGTTTTATAGTTTAAATACATTCAAGGATAAGGCGCCAAAGCGGTATTTCCTATTGAACTTTTTTCTTTTGAAAAATAGTTGCATTTTCATAATACGCCATTTTTTTATTATACCTTTATGAGCTCCCTAAAACTAGTCCGCGTACCCCAAGGGGTCATGGAGCCCGGTTTAAATACCCCTGAACTGGAGTTACATTTATATGTTTTTATCCTTTTAGCATAGTCTATGCTTTTCAGACTATTAAATTCACTTACACCAGCAGAGTAAAAACTCCATTCATTTGTTCTGACTGAGATTAGATTGGATCTAGAATTGCGGAACACAAGTAATCTACAAATTAGATAAGAATTAAATTTAGCCGCATTTTGTTATAAATCTTTGATTTATATACGCGTAGATTTGTTCAGATGTTGAAGTTTGACATCAGCCCTTGCTTCACCTAAGACGCATGAATCCAGTGTCGCCATGAGAACCACGCCCTAAAGGCGCTACTACGCACCTCGCTGCTGAAACAGTTGACTCACACAGGGCTTTGGCACTGATTTTTTCCCTTTGGAAAACTTTTCAGGGTTGGATTGTCATAAAAAAACCCACACCCTGTAAAGCAGTAGTTCTCAAACTGTGCGTGTTTTTTTACGAGCTTAATAAAAGAAAATCTTCTTCGCTGTTGACTCGCTCTTATTGGTTGCAAGATATTCGATGCAAATGACACCAAACGAAATCACGTAACGGAGTAAGGCGTATAACTAATATAATTTAATTTCCGCTCATTTTTTAGCGTTGAAGTTGACAAAGGTCGCCATTTTTTGTCATTGCTTCTGTATGGTACAAAATTAACCTCGTATGTAAAATTTATACCTTTCAAAGTATCTTGCTTTTCTAGACAAATGGAATTTGAACAAAATACGGCCGTTTCGCACTAATTTTATACTTGTGCAAATCAATCGCAGAACACCCTAATACTTGACTGAGTGTGAAAAAGTCGATAATTGTACAACAAGCCTGATGACTTTATGAACCCTAACAGTTTGATAAAAATGGCTTTTTAGGGTCAAGCTCTGCCAAACATAAACGTTTGCCCACCCCAAATTCCCCCAAGTGTTACCCCAAACTGACCTTTGTCTATTTGTTCCACTAAACAGCACAATTAAGTCGGAAATGGTGTCCTCAGTGAACCGCGCGGTACTATTATGACGTAGTTCCTTTAAGGGGGCAAAATGATCAAGCCTAAACAAAACAGAGCCAAAGATGTTTTTTCAGTATCTTTAATAATTTCACTACAACTAATAAATGTAACTAATGCGGCACGTTAAATGACAAAACGCCATTTTGTGACAATATTTAACACTATATTTTAAAGCGATTTTCGGCTCATAAAGGTAAAACTTCACATTGATTTTCTTTTTACTTTATGACAGCTAATAGGTTTCCAGCAACACACAATTAAATGTGTTCTTAAAACTTCAAAGCATCAAGGGTATATGGTTTTGTTACACACAACAGTTAAATGTGGAATGGATATATATCAAATACCATACAGTAGTTAGCATTTTGCAAACGTTTCGTATACTTGCCTACCTCTGTTCGGCATTTAAGATTCATTCTACGGCTATACGTATACATTCGCCATTATGCTCCGACGTTACATCTGCATTTAAGGTTTTACTAACTTCATGATTTATAAGTGATTTTACAGACATGGAAAAACACTAAAAAGTACGTGTATACCGCTCATTTGCTGGCCTACACCGGTACAAAGCGATTTATACAAAAAAAACACATATCCTGACGGCCACGTGGTTTTTCAGAGGTCAAACATTTGACCTTTCTCGAGATGAAAGTGCGGTGCCATTTGTGCAGATCATGACGTGTCGTTGTCTATTGTGACGCAACAGCACATCGTGATATTGCCCGATAGGTGACCGCCCAAGAAAATTCTTGTGCAAGTAGAATGAACGCCAAAGCCCATACAGAAGTCTGTCGCTATTTGTTACGTTTAGAATGATTTTTGACTTAATGTCTAACGATTTTAGTTAGTCGTAGATTGCATTTTAAAGCCTATACAAAAGAACGTAGCATTTTGAGAACGATTGGAAAACATCTATAATCCAAACGTTTAAAACCGGATGTAAAAAACTAATAAAGATTTTGATATACAACCTCCAGCCATAGTCTTGAGGTTTATTCGAAACCTCAATAATGCAACTTATACCTCAGTATGGGCTTTGATATTCATTCTACGTCCAACTAGCAACCTCCAGCCATTGGCTTTGATTTTAATTCTGCGCTAACTAGAACATCCAGTCAAATTATCCTTTAAGATTTCTTTGCATTTTGGCCTCGGCCAAAATTTTGTTTCCGCATCAACAATGACGTAAATATGACGTATTTCTCGATATTGCGTAGCTAACAAACAGCTTACTTCCGCTTAAGCTTCCTTGATAATTGCATTGCGTGAAAGTCATTAAATCACGCAAACGCGGAATTATGGAACAACAGGTCTTTTGGCCAAACTACATATTATAAGGTTTTTTAGTTTTTCGTACTCTTAGTGACTTACTGTAAACGTAGGCCTACTATATTTCATCTTGTGAAACCGGAGTACCTGAAAATATAAAATGGCTTTTCGAGTAATTCGCCCAAAGTTTTAAAAGAGTTAATGGATGTATCTGCAATATTGCAAAACGTTCACCAAAACTTACATAAACCGGATGTTTAGGTTATCAGTTAATTACGCTAATATAAGGTTGCCAAAACTATCGCTGGAAAAATCTAAAAAAGTGTTACCAACTTGCTTCACTAACTTTAGTATTATATGCGCTCTTTTAGCAAAAGAAAAATCAATGAGAAAACTGAAAACAGCAAAATGTCCTCCATTTTGCATTAAGCGTTTATTTCGTTATATTTTTGACTTATATAGTTTTATGAGTTTTTCGACACGAGGTCTAAGCCCAACTAAATAATTTTTTGCGAGAGTATGAGACTTTTTTTTTAATTAACGTTTCCTACTAAAAAAATGTTATTAAACGAACCAATAACCATTCATGGGCTAAATCCGCTAAAACTTGCGTTTTCTTTGCGTTCGTTTTTGCTGTTAGTTTAGCGACACGTTCCACAAAATTACCACGTAAAGTAGACTTTTTAAAACGCAAATTTATAATTCTTTAAACGCAATTTATTTATATGTGTTTGTGCCGACGAAATTGTCCACTTTTAGGAATTGAAAATATGGTAGACCTTCATGTTAGAGAGTCATTTATCTGCGGCTCATTGCTGTAGTTAATTCAGTTCCGCTAAACTTCCATTGAAAATTACGAACCAAAGATGCAACACGGTAGGCTTACTTTGTAGCACCAATATAAATTGGAAAATATGGTAGGCCAATTTGTAACAGAGAAGTCATTTTTTTGCGAGGAGTCGCTTAGGGACTTAAGTCGCTTCGTGATAGGCCTACTCTATAGCACCAACCGAACCCTAATCCCGAGTCCTTACCTTCATTCCATCTCCTATAGAGTACTTCTTTACCTAAAAAAACACTCACCTTGGCTCCAGCGATCGCCAACTAACACTTGAACTTAACTCGCAGCTCTCTGCTCCTTATAAGCGGAAAGGCAACTGAAAGAGGCCAACGCCCTGGCATCCACAAATTTGCTCCGAGCCCAAGGCCTCTTGTTTGCTTGCGCAATTGTTTGCCTTGGAATATATCAGTCTGTGCTAATGAGACAGGCCGCCTGTGCGTAAGCACAACGCCCTTGTCAAGTCGCCTGACGACCTATATGCGACCAGCGCGTATGGATGCGAATATATGAGCCGCTTGAAGCCGGGATATGTAGCAATGCGTTGCTGCTGCGGAGCTCACGTAGGCACCGCGTGGTTTCGGTCGTTCTTTTGCGCATGTGCCACTGAACGTTGCCTTATTAAGGGCGCCGCATTTTTTCAGTTTGGGGTATTAAAAAATCAGCAATTAACGGCATATGATCTAATTTTTTTATATATTATTTATTTGAAAAGTGATTAACTTTTTAAAGAAGCTTTTTTAACCGGAAACAGCAGCTTTATATTCGATTTGTGTTACGTCAATCTTTAAAATTCCATGCCGATCTTGGTCCACGCTTTTTTGACACTGGTCCATGCTAGGTTCAAAAAGGGCAATTTTTTGCTGATTCGTTGATCAACTAAGACACTACGTATACAATAAAAACCTGGAGCCTTTTTTTACGAAGTTTGAAACTCTTACTTTTAGACAAATTACTGGAAAATATGGCTGAGTATCTTCCTCGGGGTATGACACAGCACTGGCTTATTTATCTGCCGACGGGTTAGAACATTTTGTTCGTAAAACGAAATAACTTTTACAAAGTGCTGTATTATTATATGCGTGTTTTCTTGCAATAAAATTTAATGAATTACATTGTGGGTATATTGAAATCGCTTCGAATTCGTTTTACGATTTTCGTTTCGTTAAACCGCAAACGGTGCCAAAAAGCTTTCACAAATTCATTCGAAGATTACACATCTATAACTTAATATTGTGCATTATTTTGCATCAAGCAATATCTACCATTAAACTAGCAGCTATTTTACAAAGTTATAAAGTACTATGATGTTTTCGTTATTATTTTCGATATGTTCCAAGTCAACTAAAATGAATTTTTCGCGACAATATTACTTGGGTAAATCATTTTTCTAATCAAAGTTATCGAAATAAGAAATGGGATAATTGCAAATCACAAGCAAAAAAAGACAAGACAGTAAATACTATTTAATACATTTGCACAAATTACAGAAAAACAACTATTTAACTTAAGAAAACCACCAAAAATTCGTGGTCAAAGATTTAACCCAACTGGATGGAATACCCTTAAAAGCCATCCAAAGCTGTCGGGTTGCGGGTTACTTACCTTTTGCTTAACATTTTAGCATTTCAATTCAATCCATTTGTATTCCTTCATCAGCAAAAAATCAACACACCATCAACGAAATATATCGCAAAGGTCCATTTCATCTTAAAACAGGAGGAATTGAAACATTTCGTCTTCCTAACACTCGCGTGCGTTCTCTTGATAAATCACCTCTGTTAAGTCAACAGCAGGACGCCGACCGGTTAATGAGTTATACACGTCGTCCGTTGCTCCACACAACGTTGTCGCATTGCGAAAGTGTAGCCTCTTGTACATATTTAGATAACCGCCCGCTCCGGAGTTCCTCTGTTTGTCTTTGCCTTTCGAGACTCGGTCGCGAAAGTATTTTCCTGATAAGAGCGCCCGGGCTTTTTCCGCGTTCTGCAAGGCTCGTGTAACTTTCGTTATAACATTTCGCCCTACACGGTTTGGAAAGTGTTTCTTAACCTTTTTTTCGCTGCCACCTAAATTCTAAGTGTAAGTATAACAGCCAGTGGTGAAAGAAAATCGAAACAGTCCGGAACGGCCTTCCAGTAAAATAAGTTTTACAGGCACGCCACACCGCTAAAATTGGTTTTGTCCCTTTTTCACCAGGCCATGGTCTTTTCCTGAATGTATTTCACCCAAGATTTCGAACGAAAACCACAGGTTTCATTTAGTTACTAGATTGCAACGCCCGTTATGACGTAACTTTGTGAGGTCATTTCTAAACAAAAATAGATGCGTTTCGAAAAAAAAATGTTCTAGATTTACCCTTAATAACAGCTATGCTTCGGCGGCCCACTTGTACTCACTAAACTTTTTGTAGGCTAAGACTGGACAAAACACAAATGAGGCCACAACATTGGGTTTGAATTAAATTATACGAGCCGTTTTTTAATCCATTTGCAATTTTGTCCAATTTAGAATAAATCTTGCTTCGAACTTTTCTCAATAAATATAACACTTTGTGGACTTCAGCAAACGGCGACTCAACCAAATCAAACCGCGACCCATGTGTTGAGAAACCCAGGTTTTCTGAAGGAACGGTTTCAATTGTGAAAACGTAACACTGTGGATGGCTGTATATTGTGGCTGCCAATTTTCCACAATAAAAAATCTATTTGGCTGATTTTATATTTATAAGATATAAGTAAAATAAAACTACAAAAAATTACAATCTCAAACTCATTTTGTTAAAAAAAAACTCTATGAAAAGGCCACCATTTTTTTTTCGACCCCTAAATTAGTACATTTAACTGTAACATTATCGCATTAGTTCAATCCGGAAACTAAAAAAATAAAAATCGCCATGAACTATAGCCTTTAAAGTAGATAACAGTAGAATTTTTACTATTTGAGCGATTGTTTTGCTTGATTTGATAAAGAATGAATGGGCCATTGTTTCGTCATAGGCATACTATAATAAAACAATGAGAAACAAAGAGCGGAAAACAAAATGGCTTACAGCAGAGAGCAATGGGGTAAAAACATTCCCGTGACCTAATGAATTCAAACCAACCCTTAGAGTTTTACTTGAGGTCATCTAATTCAAAAAGCTAACAATTACATAGCTCTTAATATAGAAATATGGCTCTATAAGATATTTTAGGACAAATGACTGAGAGGTTTTAAACGTGGGTCTGTTTTGGGAAATTACTTGGGCTGTAGGCCATAAGTTCATTGGCATCTAACAACATGTTTATTCACTGGGTGTTCCATATTGACCTTACATACACACTTTACACTTTACACACTCAACGGTTAAGCTGGTGCTAGTAACGCTACATGGTTCTGAGGACATACCAATGACAAGTGTGTTGTGCTATTTGTGGTATTTTTCTGTTCGGTTGCTCTGTGCTGCAATTGGGATAGCAACTGCAATTGTTAACAAGAGTATTTTATACTAATCTTGTGGTTGAAATACGCACGTATCTATAACAAAAATCTTTCAGGTGTTTAATTGAAACATCAAAATGAAAATTAAACACGAATGTATTTAAATCAGGTGTTGACTGTTTAGACTTCAAACGTGTTTAGATCGTTTAGTGCTTAAATTTAAACAAAGCAAACTCCACAACGTAAATGAATATTTATGCTAACAAACCAAAATTATTCTAATGCAAATACGATTCGAAATGTATTTTTTTAGAAATGATTTCAACTAAACTTGATAATGATCTTTCAGTCTACGATTAAGCTTAATAAATCCCAATCGTTGTAGAGCTTTACCGGATTTCGTGATTGGGCAAGGTCAAGAAGTCACCAGCCACGTGTTATTTCGCCTTACATCATTCATTGACTCAAGGTAGGTTGGAAATTCCCTAGATTAAGGTTTCCAAAAATGGATTCGAAGTTGGAATTTTCCAAGTGCCTGTAGTTTCCAAGGCTTTATTGCTCTTAAATTTTCGTTGTACATTAACGTACATTCAAGCTGGATTAAAAACACTGATAAGACTTTCAATTCATTTTTTTCAATTTTCCCCCCATTATGTAGGCTCGCAGCAGAAAATTAGTTTCTCCTTCTGTTTTTTTTAAAGTAGAAATTCTTTTCAACCAGAACAATAAAAAAATTCTCACCAAAACTCACTAGAGATAATGTCAAAATGTTACGTCGCAAAAGTACATCATAAACAAGTAGCCGTATGAAACCGGAGGTCATCGTTCGATGTAGTGCACAAATATGCACCTGAAATCTTAGTTTAAACACAATTAAGGAGATTTCGGGATGGCCTGGTGAAAAAGGGACATAGCTTTACCAGTACGACGTGTCTGAAAAAATATTTTACCACAAAGGCGTTTCAAGCTCTTCCGCATTTCACCACCGATACAAACACAAATACCGTGTTATATGTGACGTTTTAAACTGTTTCTGTCCTTATGTAAAATACTCACAACAATTGAGCGCAAACGAGCTTATTTATGACCCAGTTTTTATTTTTATTATACTTGCTGCGATAAAATAAGCGTTCCAAAATTGAGCTGAAAATGATTTGTTGACAGACATTGTTTTTAGGTATCCTGAACCTTGAACTAAATGTCTCACCTTTTGTGAATTTTCCGTAGAGGGTATCTATAGTGAACTGAACTTATGCGCTTGGGTTTAAAAAGCACACGTGAATCCTTTTTTCGAATAATGTGATATTTTATTTAATTTCTAAAAAAAAACTTGCGTATCGTCCTCCAACCTTTTTGTAACGAACACAACTTTTTAACTTTTGCTGATGTACCCTGACTAAAAAATAAAGTCAATTATACGCAAAACTCCAGATCACATAAATAGGCACCACAAGTTGTATAGCTCAAAACAAAACAAACTGACATTCCCCGGGTATTACCACTCGAGGCTTCGAAAATCCGTTAAAATTGGTTTTATAGGTTTTCGTCACTTTGTGGTCTATATTTAGGCCTTCAATGCCATTTCAATTATTTTCGTTTTGTTGGGCTATTATTTAGCCAACGAAACCAGGAAATACTTTTTGGATTGGAACTAACATTTCTGGTCGATTGGTTTACTTTTAGGGTTTCATTCGATTTGAAAACAGAAATTAAGGCTATTTTTCACTGGCCCCCATATTAAAGCATTTTCATCTCAAACTGAAATTGGGGTGTTTTTATAGACCGACGCTAATACTTTGAGAATTTCTTTGTTTAATGAAAAAACTTTATTTAGGCTACCTACTAGATGCCAACAAAGTACAATCATCGATGGGAACTTTCTTAGTGTGTCGCTGAAGAAAGCTGAAAACGAAGCAGTGACTTAAAGAAACACAAACAAATTTACCGAAAAAAAACTTAAAAAGCAAAATATCAATCTCAAAGTTTAGCGATAAAAATATTCGAGTGATATAAGCACGCACCACTAATTAATCCCAACAAAACCTTAAAAATACACCGCAGTGTGTACGTGACCAACCAGCCAAGACTATAGACCACGTGTTTAAACATACGGAAGGGCTTCTTTTTTCTTCGGGCAAACATAGCGAATGGCATACTTGGCGTTCGACTCCACCCCACGACAGCCTTGATTGTAAATCATTAAATGTTTGAGGGAGGCACGAGAAGCAATTAGCGGGCCGGCGGTTGCTGGGCAAGGCATGCCGGGACAATGCTGTGTAATGCTTGGGCAAATATTAAAAAACGCCAAGGACATGATGTTATTCAATGCAGTGGTTAACAACCGTGGTGCCATTTCTAACGTTCAAGGCTGCCCAGAGACATTTCGAATCCCTTTGGATTCCATTTTTTCCTGTATTGATGAGCTTCTTCATACGATTTTACCCTACGATCGAAGATCAACAATTTGGAAAAAAATTGTCTAAAACTTTTTTCATGCCCTTATTTCTACGATCACATTCCGCAATTTATTTTTGCTACATTGCTGTCATTTCGAAAATGCGCAGTTGTTCATTTTAATGAAAGATGAACATATTGTTGCGGTCTTGCAACATCTTTAGCCGTTAGTAATTACTTAAGGAATAATAAATTAACACACAGTACCCCGACGGGTTATAAACATTCGTGCATTTCATAGGCGCCGGTTACCACGATATTACCTCGCGAATCTGTGTATCACTATAGCATGTGAGGTCACGCGAGGATTGTGAAATTTAAGCAAAATGGTTTGATTATGTTTCGTTATTATTTCAGTAGATACAAGTTTTTGTTCGAGAATGTTATAGATTGCTAGCGTATTGTCGCTATGTATTGCTGCCGTTTCAAAGATATGTTCTATGATAAGGGAAAATGTTATGAAAAAGTATTTAAATATAGTTGTTGATTGTTTAGTCGATAATGTATATAAGTTATTGTAGTGCTTAAGCTCGTTTTTGTTGTCAATAATTAATAATGGAAATTACGTTTCTTGGTATTTTTGAGAATCAGGCAGATAGTCTTACTGCGGCAGAACATTAGCGCTAAGATACAAATAATCAGAACTCACGCTAAATTTTTATTTACGATAAATAAGGTCGTAAAATTAGTGTACCCGAGATCGTGAAATTGGTCCCCGAGTATCGTAAAACATACATGAGTTCAAAAGCTGTAATCTGGCCATTGTGAAGTCGCTTTTTGACCAACGATAAGGGCTTACAAATCATACACCGGAAGCCAACGCATTCTGTCGATAAATGATGCAAGAAAGGCAGGGTAGAAAATCAAATATAGCCCATCGTGAGGTTCGAACTTACGACCTCGACCAAACCTGGGCAGTCGTTCTACCGACTGAACTACACAGTCTAAGAAGAAAACATGTCCAGGAACAATCATAGCAACGTTGCCTGCTGCATTCTGTTCCTAAAACTAGCCTGCCGTGAGTTTCGAACTCACGACCTCTGGTCATACCGGGTTCGTCGCTCTACCAACTAGGCTACACAGGCTCAGAAAGGAACGAGTCGAGAAACAACCATAGTACCAGTGTTCTCTCTAAGAAAACTTTCTACTGCGCAAATATTTTTTGTAGTGCGCAAGAATATTTTAAGGCTGCGTTGGCAGGGGCCCGCGGCAGATCAATGTTTTTTGCATGGGGGCGAGTCGTGAAAATTAATTTTTTTTCAAACATTTAATTTCCACGAGATAATAACATACGCAGCATGGGTGACAAAAACCGAAGAGACAAACTGATTTATTACGTCACAATCGTCAATGCGGATTTGAATTGCTTACTTGCTTTTAGCTACAGACATCAACGAAAAATGGCCAATGCGAAATGCTCAAACTGTTGTGGCAAAAAATTAAAGATATTTTAGTTTTAATTGGAGAATGATGTAAGTTCGCAAAACCAAATTTTACTGTGCAATTTGTCTGCTGTTGCTGCGCTGTTACGCACCTTAAGGGAACATTGCATGACAGCGTTGCTGGCTACATTCTGTTAGTACAAGCAACTTCACATTGAAAAAGTAGTTCATTTAAACTAACAAATGTAGAATTTGTACTACGCTTTTTCTTTTGGTTTACTGCCCTTTACCTTCCGCGTAACTATTATTTAAGAAGCAAACAGCACTACTATATAATTTTCTATTTATTTTAGTGCAAACTTTCTTTTGGTTTTTAAAAAAGTTGTCGAAAAAAAGATTTAACAAGCCTGCGCCTAGATTGCCAAATAACGTAACGCTATTATTTTTTTATATGTGAACGACTAACACGATATAAGTAAATGTCACCAAAAAAATTTAGCTTGCTGTTTTTTTTCGACGTTTTCTGGCGTGATATTGCTCGGATTCGAACGTGTTTCCATGTTTTAAGTTGACACTTGTACTTTGATGTCAATAACCTGACTATTGGATTTGACTTGTTAATGATTAAAAATGACTTATAAATTAGATTTAAGTTGTAGGGTACTGCGCATAACTGTACCCTACAACTGACTGGGGCTTAAATAGTTTTAAAATGATTTGTTATGTGGAAGTAGGTTGATTATGAGAACCATTAATTGTCTTTTGCCCGATGTATCAACCTTACTCCTACAAGGTAGAGACTTCTTCAAATAGAATTGTTCATCTTCTGCTTCATATTAAGCCTTAGCTCAGAAAACAACCACTCGACCTTTTGCTTCTGGGTTACTGGACGTACTTTATCCAATAATCATCTTATTCAAATAGAATAATGTTAATGATGTCAAATCATATAACGCTCAACCATATAAAGAAGTTTAAAAAGAGATCTGCATGAAGAAGGCAAGATGTACATACGCAATAAAATAGTTATTTGTTACATTATAATACGTAGGCGTCACGTGATAATTGGGCGGTTCCAGCTAAGCTTTTTCTCTCGACTCCCTTATAGGCGGAAATACCATTTTTGTCCCAATATGGCTAAAACAAAAGCCCTTCGATCGACAAAGCCACGTAAGGGCCAAACGCATATTCGATTCTAAAAATATCGAATTGTTGACAATAACGCGAATTTCAAAACATGCGTCAACATTAAACGGATGTACGTATGAGCCGGCGAGGCCTGACTCAGTGAAAAATGGTGTTTAGAAAGCTTAGTTTGCAAAATCTTGCTAGATCGGAAATTGATGTTTTTTTACGGTATTTTTCCATGATGAAACATTTTACAGCAAAACAGCGATACAAGAAATTATCTGTGATAAATAACAATGTGACGTCATGTGTCGCTACAGTTTTACAATAATGCAAAACAACGGTCCCTCACGCCATATCCTATAACTGTTTAGAGGCATCTAGCGGCAAATAAATATCTAATCATATTTGTAAACACTGCTGATTGCGGGAACTGCGTTGCTAAAACGTCTGCAAAAAATACATGTTGATTTTATCGAATATTATGACTTTTGTAGTTTTACTGAAACTACTAAGTAAAACCTGTATATTTTGTCCCAAAGACTGTTTGCGATAAACAAAAACACTTGGAAACTACAAACAAACTTGCGCTTTGGGTGTGTTAAAAACTTAAAAAAAGAACATTGTCCAAACTCCCCTACTTCTACCAACCGCTGGCGGGGTTCCACTGCTCGATTATGACGTCACTCTTGTCGGCGACGGGCCGGAGTTTGGTGCCCCCTGTTATAAAATCTCCAATGTTTTTCGGAGCAATACGAGACACGAGATAATTTCACGCCGAACATTCAAATTGAAAAAAATCAATTTGCAACAAATCCCAAACAACCCCCTATTTCTACCAACCCCTGGTGGGGGTCCACTGCTCGATTATGACGTCACTCTGGTCGGCGACGTAGAACAGGGGGTGCATGGAGCAGGTGGCGCACGAAACTTCGGGAGCGATCCGAAGCCGACTTCCCAACGGAAAACTCGCGAAGTCGAAAGATCCTCCATCTTTTCTCCTGATCTCTCCGAGCTCCTGAGACATGTCATGGAGTTTGAGCTCCGGATGACCCACCACCATCCCGAATCCGCTGTCCTTCGGAAGACGCCCGCAGCAGTTTCCTTCTCCGTGCATGCTGAGAGCCGTGAAGCCGCAATCCACCAGTAGGAAGTTTCTGCTTGAGTCCGGGTAGTGTCCCACCACCTGAGTGATGACGAAACAACCGATGTCGTCGGCGCTGCAAGATCCGAACTGGAGCTGGAACAATTTTAAGAGAATCGCTTTTAGAATTGGGCAGTGTTGTAACAAACAAGTCATTTCAAAATGACTTAAGTCCCAGTCAAGTCATTTGGAAATTAACTTAAGTTCAAGTCAAGTATCTTTGTCATAAGACTAAAATGTTAAACTATTAGAATGTTTAAACTAGTAAGATTATAAACAACAACTCAACTAAAAAATGAGAAAACGCAACATTTTATGTGCAAACATTTAGATAAATAACTCAATTTTATAAAAAAAATACTTAAAGAAAATACTTCATTTCAACCATTTGCCCAAATTACTTAATTCAAGTCATTTGAAAACAGTGACTTAAGTGCACTTAAGTCAAGTCATTGACTTAACTCATTACAACATTTGAATTGGGTATATTCAAAAACATAAGTATACGTGCGTGTGTTTGCAAAAACATCAATTTACGCGCGTGTGTGGGTATCAACATCCGTATACCCACATATCACGTACGTTCGTAGGTACATGAATATATACGCGAATGTGTGTGTGTTTGTGATTTCTGTATAGGAACAAACAAGCAAGAAAGCGAATCGTGTTAGCAATTAAGGTAAGTTTACGCCGGGCTTCCCAGACTTTGAAGTAATGTGCATTTCACAGGTTTTGATTTGCATTAGGTTTGTCATTAGCGTATCAAACTGAACAAAATAACAGTTTTAAAAGTGTTACACTTTGTATAAAAATATTTACTCGCGACCCCTTAAACTCGTTGCACGACCATTTGTTCCCTAATGGGTTGAGAAATTATTTTTGCTATAGTTTGTACTTTTATTTTAGACAGACAAAAAATATGGATTTCAACCCCAAAACACGTGTTTTGTCTGCTTAATCCATTGTTTTAAGGGGTACGAAGCTAAAAATAGTTTGACTAACTCTGTAATATAGCCTTCGTGTTGTAAGAAATTCGCCTTAAAATCCTTGCATGGGGCTTAAAGAAAAGGAGCCTATACATTTATTTGGACTCAAAAATGAATAGTTCTTTTGCTACAAATTATAAACGTGTGCTATTTGTGTAATTCCCAGTGGGAAATTATTCGATTTTAGTTTGCCTGGCGAACGCATAGTGTATAAAAAATCCGTTATATTATTTTACACAGAGGTCGCTTATTTTGCCTTCAATTATTTACATTTTTCCAGAAATTTGAGCAACCTTTGTGAGCGTGCAACGGTTTACTATAACACTTTATGCTTAACACTATATTAGTCCAAACCTGCATATGATCGAACAGCACGTAGTTTCCTGGGTGCCATTCCGTCAGTTTTCCCATGGCTGGAGTCGGATGGCTGCAAGTAGGAGTCGAACCAATCCCGTACACCTTACACTCGATCCCTTCGCTTTTCAGGCTTTCAACAGCCTTAAGCAGCTGGTCTGTTGTCCGGTCTGCCACCTTCTGAACCTCAGCGATGCCTTGCGCGTAGTAGGAGTCGCCACAATGTGCGTAGAGGCCGCGAAACTCCAAGGTTTCCGAGTTCACGATTTCCTTGACCAAAGCTACCAGTTCTGGTGAGTCAAAAGGCACCCCTGCTCTGCCGTTTTCGCAGCAAACTTTTACGACCAGCGACCAGCGCTTTGAGGCTGGCGGAGTGCTGGTTTTCAGCAGCTGTACAATTTGCTGGTTGTCGACGAACAACGAAAAAGACTCGAGGCTTTCAGCAAGCGAGCGACACCGGTCTATCTTGTTCGGGGCCAGCGGAACGCCGTAAAATATATCATCAAAGCCGTGATCCCGTAGAAGCTCGCCTTCTGGAAGAGTTGAGACCACCATTGCCCGTTTGGTACCGCCAGTTTGCATTACAGCGGCCTCTACGCATTTTGTGGTCTTGATATGGGGTCTGAGCTGTACGCTGTGTGCCTTAGCGACTTCGAGCATACGCGCGCAATTTTTCGCAATACGATGCTTGTAAATGACCAGGGCGGGCGTTGGGAGGTCGTCCACCTTTTTGCCTTTGTAGTCGCAGTCCATGGCGTCGATTCCTGTTAAGCCAGAGAAAAAAGTGACGAATTTTTTAGATGAAATTTTCGCGAATAGTCTAGACCTGAATAAAACAAAGAATTTTGTTTTCCGTTAACTTTTTCAATCGAATTTATTTAAAAACATATACCTGATAAATAATTAAAAAAGAAACTTCCTTCTTAGATTACTCTGAGATAGTTTTCAGTTTTTTTAATTAAAATCATTGAAAACTGGATACCTCATAAAAATAAAACAAAAAGTTTCAATTTTATTGTAAATTGAAATCGTTTGGAAATCTACATCTGAAAAAACAAAAATTCTTGCTTTTTAATCATTGTTTTCTTGTATTACATGTAGGCCACATTTAAGCGAAATTTGATCACACTGCAGGACTTCTCAAATAAATAGGGGCCTATAATCACGCTGACAACTTTCTAAAATCTGTTAACTTGACTCTACAAAACGATGGTGGTTCCGTAATTTCGTTTGAGGTGACATGGAAGATACGTGACGCCATAAAAATAAGTCTCGTACACAATATGCAACTGAAATCAAGCTTAAATACATTTAAAAAACCTTCGTCCCTTAAACTTTAGCAAACTGCAATGAGATTCGCAGCGTGATGATCTTAACAAGAATTCCCAACCCGGCTAAGACAAATTGAAATGTTACCAGTTTAGCGTAATATAGTTGCATTTAGGTATTTTAAATAGGCAACAAAGCACATGAGAGTTGATAATGGACATCCTAACAAACTGAAATTTAAGCTGGACGTGGGAACCGCATAAAACTGATTGAAGAGCTGCGGTTGGGCCAACTCTGTACTTAAGACAATAACATATTACGCCATTGCAAAACTTACCGCTGTCTACCATGCAATCACTAGGCTGGTGTAGCGCACGGCTATTTACCGACTAAGAGATTTTGTGTTTATTGTGCAATTTACGCTGTAACGGCTTATGCCCCAGATTTATTGTTTACTCGCACCAAAGTGTAAATGCTAAATGTGCTGTTCCGCGATTATCTCGGCGGTCAGCAGTTCGATTGTCTGTGGCTACTTAAGGCCGCTATCCGGATTGTAAACGGGACCACTTCTCAGTTGCGTGTTGTGCGGTTGAAAGCGCTGTGCTGTTCACAGCGTTGTGTTGTTAACAGTTTTCATTGTCCGCCTTCTCTAGTTTCAACTGGGTGTTTCGCTTATCAGATAATACAATTAATAATCACCAGAAGCATTGTGGTTGGCAAACGAGTTATACGCACGCAACCTTCAAGCAACCTTAAAACGAGAGTCAGAAGCTTCAACTAAACTGAACTCTTGCCCCACACTGGCCCCAGAAACCAAAACCCAAAGGAAGTATGCAGCTCGAAATTTCGTCGTGTAGTGCCGCCCAGAAGTTAACAAGATACCGATCAGAAAGCATCTCAACCCCTAACAACAGTAACAAGCAAACGTACATCAATTTAACAACAGAATTTTTTTTTCATCGTGCAGTACAGCCAGTTTTCTTTTCGTACTACAGGATATCCTATCATAATATCGGTTATCGTCGATTTAAACCCTTATCCCCCCCCTATCAGTGGTATCGTGTGTAGCATCGTTGGAAAGGTGTGATCAAGGTCTACCCCAATTTGTTGGGTAAACGGTTGGCAAATGAAAATTTCTCTTCATTTTGAGGGGATGCTACTGGGAGCAAAAATCGCGATTATATCACATGGTTAATTATGAATATGAATATCGGTTATCTTCGATTCAAATCCTTATCCCCCATATCAGTGGTATCGTGTGTAGCATCGTTGGAAAGGTGTGGTCAAGGTCTACCCCAATTTGTTGGTTAAACGGTCGGCAAATGTTTTTATATTTTAATATTTGGCGAATATTAATATTCAATATTAATATTTTTTTAAATTTAAATTTTGTTTTTTGATATTCCTAAAATATAAACCTGTATTAGTGTGGTTGTAAAATATTTTTTTTCTAGGTGCCGAATAAATATGTTTATTTTGCCTTTGAAATTGTAGGATGAGATAGGGCGAGTTTTTGTAGGTTGGCTAGCTCTTGGTATCATATTGTGTGTTTTCCGACTGATTTTTGCGCAAGATAGCCTACATAATTATCCTGTTTCGGTAAGCATTCAAGTCTTTTGTTTTGCAAATTTTCTGAACACTGGCTTTACTTGACGCGTTTACAGCTTAAAGCAATGTTTCTCAGCCGATTTTCGCAGACTAATATTACGCGAAAGTACAACAGATAAGCTTTGGCGTCCCAACTATTTCCGCTGAACTTTTTGTAAGCTTAAAGTCGGCAAAACACAAATAAAAAAAATCTTTAAACAATTTAAATTCATTTATTTGCACCACGTTCCGACATTTTCACAAATTTTGAAGAAATGTTGCTCAAAAACAATAAATCCAATCATATAAACTTATAAACTTAACTGCTGTCCACGACACAACCAATCAAACGGCGACCCACTGCGTTAAAGAGTAAAACAACAAATACACAAAGCTAAGCTGTTTTCCATTCAACCTTATAAAACAGCTCTCCAGTGTACAGTACAGTTTTCTGTTCGGTTAACGCCGCTACGTTTAGCAAGCACCCAGTTTACGAGACGGACTCAAAAACAAAACGTGCACATTGTGCGCACAATGTGCACTTGTCATATGTGCACGAAACAAAACGTGCACATTGTCATACGTGCACGAAACAAACATCCGGCTCGTTTCGGTCGCTTCAAGCCGTCTTATAATTTCACTTATTCGGCCTTACAGCAGTCCCGTGGATGTCCACTGATCCACTGGTGGGGTATGCTTATTGCTTTATGCGAATAGCTTATTCTACTCGCTCAAAGCACTCACGAATCTCCGTGAATGTGATTTACTGGCAAGCGGCTATAGAGAAAGGCAATAATTTGTTTTTTTATTACACTAAGGTAACGATTTAACCCGAAAATTATGCAAAAATAAACTACTTAAGTAATAACGCATAAAAACAGCAAAATATATTTTTAGTTAACAAACAAATAGGAATTACGAAAATGTAGAATTTTTAATAAATTACTTAAATAAAACTTATACTTCAGTATAAGGGGACTCCCCATTGTAGCGACCGGAACGCTAGAAAACTTGAATTTGGCTTAAAAGTTGTTTTTTCTGTCATCACAATTTTAAATAATATGAAAAAAGGCAAAAGGTAATTACCTGATCAGGTAACATTTCCTGTCAGCTATGTTTTAGTCATGATAAAGTGTATTGTATTCGGCCCTGAGGGTGGAATCGCCCACAATCGGTCTCCCATACATTTTTATTAGCATTCAACTGTTTTCACTAGTCTGGACCTATCACTTATCAAGAAACACAGCCGTTTGAACAATCATTTTTTGTGGCTTGTGTAATGATTTATGTTTCTATAGTTAACTCTGATTTCTATGGTATTTACTTTTTTAAGTGATCTAAAGGAGAGGTCACCAAACCTTTTTTTTCGATAAATTTATGAACTACAAAACGAAGAAAACACCAAACAAATATCTATTAAAATATTTTGTGAGCTTTACGAAATTGCCGCTTAGTTTAAAATTTCATTAAGATTTAGCCTAGTCTTGCATTGATTGAACAAACACTTTCGTTAAATGAATATTGTTAACCGTACTATCGGTAAGGGGCTGGGAGAATTAAACCATAATAGTTTTGAAAACCGAGTCAAATTAATATTTTCCAATAAGATTCTTAGTGCGCAAATTATGTTGCTTTTCTGCAATTTTTTAGCAATATTTTCGTTTTTTAACAATACTTTATTTCTAGGTGACTGGAAACTGTAAAGACTGGAGATCGCGGGCTGGAATTATAAATTTGTTTTTAGGCCTACCTTATTTTACTTTCTTATTAAAAAAGGCGGAAAATATAAGAGTATTTATCAAACTTTACCCGAAACTTTATGAAATTGTCGTTTTTATTTATAATTTTATCATATTTCGCTTATGAATGTATTATATTCGAATTTTAGGAATATTTCTTAAATTTTATTAGATTTACCTTAATTTTATATGCAGCAAATATTTTGCTTATAAATGTATTAATATTCAAATTTTAGTAAATTTTTTTCAAATTTTATTAGATTTAGCTTAGTTTTGTATGCAGCAAATATTTCGGTTATAAATGAAATAATGTTCGAATTTCAGAAATAAGTTTGTTGCGGGGTTTCAGTTAGACGCAGAGCAAATAACACCCAAAGCCCTCCTTAAAAGTGTATAGGAACGCACAATAAGACCTATAAACAATGTTTGACAACAAAATTTAAAGCGGAATTATCTTTAATACCGTAGTACGTGAAACAACGAAAGAGTAAAACCAAATGCGCAGAAATATCCACGATGGAATTAAACCTAAACTCGCAGGAATAAGGCTCTTATTTTCTACAAACACTGGAGCATTCTTCGTTGAGCGTTTCTTTACAAACGACTTTGCAGACGAATGGCCGTGCTCAAAGCCATCAAGGTCACCATCACCAACTTTCCCTCATCGGACGAATTGGACCTGCTCGTCCCCGACTTCCTGGCGGATGAGAGCAAGGGAAAACGGTTCTGGTCCACTGGCCGTAGTTTTGCGATCCCTAGTCTAAAATCTTCCATGTTTTTCGCACACACAATACATGAGACCAGATAATTTCACGCCAAACGTTTCAATCGAAAAAAAAATCAGTTTGTAACAAATCCCAAACAACCCCCTATTTCTACCAACCCCTGGCGGGGGTACACTGCTCGATTATGACGTCACCCTGGTCGGCAAAGCAATACATGACACGAGATAATTTCACGCCGAACGTTCCAATTGACAAAAAACACTTCGCAACAAATCCAAACCAACCCCCTATTTCTACCAACCCCTGGCGGGGGTCCACTGCTCGATTATGACGTCACTCTGGTCGGCGACGTAGAACAGGGGGTGCATGGCGCAGGTGGCGCACGAATGGTCGGGAACGATCCGAAGCCGACTTCCCAACGGAAAACTCGTGAAGTCGAAAGATCCTCCATCTTTTCTCCTGATCTCTCCGTGCTCCTGACTCATGGCATGGAGTTTGAGCTCCGGATGACCCACCACCATCCCGAATCCGCTGTCCTCCGGAAGACGCCCGCAGCAGTTTCCTCCTCCGTGTCTGCTGAGAGCCGTGAAGCCGCAATCCACCAGTAGGAAGTTTCTGCTTGCGTCCGGGTAGTGTCCCACCACCTGGGTAATTACGAAACAACCGATGTCGTCGGAGCTGCAAGATGCGAACTGAAGCTGGAACAATTTTAAGAGAAATCGCTTTTATAATTGAACAGTGTTATAAACAAACAAGTGATTTTAAAATGACTTAAGTCCCAGTCAAGTCATTTGCAAATGACTTAAGTCCCAGTCAAGTCTTTTTTAAATGACTTAAGTCCCAGTCAAGTCATTTTAAATTGACTTAAGTCCCAGTCAAGTCTTTTGGGATAAATAACAAGTCAAGTCCTAGTCCAAGTCACTAGTTGCTCCAATCAAGTCCCAGTCAAGTCACTTGTCCAAAAGACTTAAGTCAAGTCAATTAATTTTGCCCAAATGACTTAAGTCAAGTCAAGTCATTTGAAAACAGTGACTTAAGTGCACCTAAGTCAAGTCATTGACTTAAGTCATTGCAACACCGGAATGGGGTATATGAAAAAACATAAGTATACGTACGTGTGTTTGCATACGTATATTTCTGAGCGTAACACAATGCATGACGATAGTCGTCCACACCTGCATATGATCGAACAGCACGTAGTTTCCTGGGTGCCACTCCGTCAGTTTTCCCATGGCTGGGGTCGGATGGCTGCAAGTAGGGGTCGAACCGATCCCGTACACCTTACACTCGATCCCTTCGCTTTTCAGGCTTTCAACAGCCTTAAGCAGCTGGTCTGTTGTCCGGTCTGCCACCTTCTGAACCTCAGCGATGCCTTGCGCGTAGTAGGAGTCGCCACAATGTGCGTAGAGGCCGCGAAACTCCAAGGTTTCGGAATTAACGATTTCCTTGACTAAACATACCAGTTCTGGTGAGTCAAAAGGCACCCCTGCTCTGCCGTTTTCGCAGCAAACTTTTACGACCAGCGACCAGCGCTTTGAGGCTGGCGAAGTGCTGGTTTTCAGCAGCTGTACGATTTGCTGGTTGTCGACGAAGAGCGAAAAAGACTCGAGGCTTTCAGCAAGCGAGCGACACCGGTCTATCTTGTTCGGGGCCAGCGGAACGCCGTAAAATATATCATCAAAGCCGTGATCCCGTACAAGCTCGCCTTCTGGAAGAGTTGAGACCACCATTGCCCGTTTGGTACCGCCAGTTTGCATTACAGCTGCCTCTACGCATTTTGTGGTCTTGAAATGAGGTCTGAGCTGTACGCCGTGTGCCTTAGCGGCTTCAAGCATACGCGCGCAATTTTTTGCAACACGATGCTTATAAATGACCAGGGCGGGAGTAGGGAGGTCATCCACCTTTTTCCCTTTGTAGTCGCAGTCCATGGCGTCGATTTCTATTAAGTCTGAGCGAAAGAAATAACGGATTTTTGAGAAGAAAGGTTTGCGAATAGTCCAGACCTGAATAAAATAAAGAATTTTGTTTTTTTGTTTACTTTTTCAATCGAATTTATTTAGAAACATATACCTGATGATTAAAAAAACTTCTCTCTTAGATTACTATGAGATAGTTTTTCGTTAAATTAACGGCGTGCTGAGGTACACGATTTCTCAACCTGCCAAGACAAATTGAAATGTTACCAGTTTACCGTAAAGATAGTTGCATTGAAGTAGTTTAAATTGGCAATAAAGCACAAAAGAACAGCCAATAGACATCCTAAAAAACTGAAATTCAACCTGAACGAAGTAACCGCATAAACCTGCTTGAAGAGCCGCGGTTGGGCTAACTCTGTTAATCGACAGTAACTTACGCCATTTCAAAAGATGCCGCTGTTTACCATGCAATCACTAGACTGACTTCCACAACAAGTCAGTATAACTGGTTTCGAAAACTTCCTGGTCAACGAAAAGCATGTGAGCAGTCGTAGCGCTTAAATAGGCAGCAGCGTGCAAAGTTTAACTTTTTTTGAACACGTTCGGTTGCCACTGGCGCTAATTGACGCGTTTTACAGCTTCAAGCGGTGTTTCTCAACCTATTTTCGCAGAACCCTAATACTAGGCGTAAGTGAGTGTAACAGCGAAGCTTTGGCAACCAACTATTTTCGCTGAACTTTTGGTAAGTTTAAACGAAAAACAAATCACAAAAATCTTTAAACAATTCAAACTTGTTTAAGTGAACCATGTCTTGAAATATTGCTCAAAAACAATAAATATTTCATACAAACTATACTGCTGTCCACGACCCAAGAAATCAAACAGCGACCCACTGAAAAAGACTGGTTTAAAGTTTTGCCTAAAATCTAGATAAAATACCTAAACCCACTGCACCAAACCAACCTTTATAGAGTAAAACAACAAATACACAAAACTAAGCTGTTTTCTATTCAACCTTATAAAACAGCTCTACAGTGAACATTACAGTTTACTGTTCGGTTAACGCCGCTGCGTTTAGCAAGCATCCAGTTTACGCTCTAATACTTTCAAGCGTGTACGAATCCAGTTTTGTTCCGATTGTGACATAAGTAATTAATTTCGATTCACTTCCTATGCTGACTTGCTCTGAAGTGCAGGTTTGAGCAGCCGAGCGTATCGGCAATCAAACGCGTTCTTTTGTTTGTTTAGAAAGACTAGATAATTTCAAAACAACCTGGATAGTCTTTCGGACCATCTACATGCAAAGGCTCGGTTTTCAATGCAATACTTAGAAAAATAATCTAGTATAGCTCGGGGAGACATTGATGTAAAAACAAATCATGTTATCATCAAAGTTATTTACTTTAATATCTTAATTTCTTAAAGTCACATAAAGGCAGAATTATGTTAGTTTTCTATGCTATGACACAACATTTTTGTTGTAGCGGCCATGTTTTATCAAAATATAAAACGTTACTCTGCTTATTGGCTGTTTATTATGTGCTAAAATGTGTATAATAAAGTTTTTTCCGAACTATTTATTTTTTAATAATTTTTAGATTTAAAAAGAAATACTGCCATGCATTTTCCCGAAATTCGTTGCTGTTACACACAAAATGGTGTTCAATAAATTTTCTCGTTGGCAAACAAACTAAATCGCAATTTATTTCATTGGAGGTCTAATTTTAAAGAGTTTACGTTTAAGTTTATTTTTTGTTAACGTCGAAAAAACAATCTGCCTGGAATCCTACAACAACGAACATTTTTTCTGTTAGAGTGGGGGTTAGCGTTTGGGTAGGTTAAGAAATATTCTTAAGTTATAATAAATATAATAATCCACCATCACCTAAACAATAAGCGACGCCTTAACCCAAATATTGTTCGTTGCTTTAATAGTTATTTTAACACTGCGGTAGGATTCTAGACCAGCGCCAAAAAATGCGCTAGTTACAATTCCTGAAAAAGGTATAAGCGTTGTAGAATAGAAAGTATCAATAGCATAGCGAAAAAAATCTAGAAAAACACAACTATGTCAGTAAAATAAATCCTAGGTTCTGTTATTTTAACATTTTGAAGGGCCTTCGGTCTGGTTAAACTAGTTCTGGTACAATTGAAAGGAAGTGGCTATTTGACTGGATCTCTATTTTACGCTCGCAGCACTGTTGCATGATTTTTATTTATTTGGTTTGTGGATACTAGCACTTGGGTTGGGCCTCGGGTAGTGGTCATATTAGATTTAATTGTATTTAGAGTTCAATCAGAGGTTTTTCAGATTTCGATATAAATCACTTTGTTAGGTGGGCAAATATCCTCAGAAGGTGCCAATAGGCTATTTGACTGGATCGCTGTTATTTGAATAGCCTCTTCCTCAGTTAAAGCTATACTCTATCCAGGTTGGAAACTTTGGATTTTGCGAGGGGGAGACGATTTTGCAGCTTGAAATTGCGCGGCTGTAATAACATTTTCGCCCAAATTTGGGGAATAAGAATAAATCCCCCACGCAGGCCTTACTTTCCAACCTGGTACTCCATATACATTTGCTATATACTATGTCACGCATGAAATACAGATTCTCCAATTCTTATTTTGGTTTAAATTATTTTATTCTGTTAGCTTAACAATTTAGAGTAGTAATTTTAGTACAACACTGTCAAAAAGATGCCAGATTACTTGGGAACGGACCAGCGAAAAGTCAAGAAAGATGACAAGGAAAAGGAAGAAAAACCAATTCAGGCGTTGGACGAAGGCGACATTGCGCTGCTAAAAACTTACGGTCAAGGCGCGTACGCCAAGCAAATAAAAACGGTCGAGGAAGACATCCTCGCCATCACAAAGCGCGTCAACGAGCTGAGCGGCATCAAGGAGTCAGACACGGGACTGGCGCCGCCGGCACTTTGGGACCTTGCAGCCGACAAACAGACTCTGCAAAGTGAACAGCCGCTTCAGGTCGCTCGTTGCACGAAAATCATTGACGCCGACACGGAAAATGCAAAGTACATCATCAACGTGAAACAGTTCGCTAAGTTTGTGGTGGATCTCGGAGACCAGGTGGCGCCAACTGACATCGAAGAGGGTATGAGTAGAGATAGACCCATATGTCCGACTTGATCATGGAGAAGTGTTTCTCAACTTTTTTTAGCCTACAAAACACTAAAAAAATGAACACTAATTTGGAACACACATTTTACAAAACAACATACATGGCTTCTACCGATATATCGGTATCGGTTAAAGTAGGCTGATACTTTGGCCGATCGGCCTACATTAACGGGCTAAATTATAAGTTTAAAATAAAGTGATTGCCTGCCCAATTTAGTGCCCGACTGCCTTTCATTTTTTTATATTTGTTATCCTTTTAAATAAAACGCCACATATTTTCGATTTATCTTTTTGATATTTTTCACTCAATTCATCCCAAATACTTAGGACGGTCGAAGTTTTTTTCGTACCAAAATATTGATATTTTAGTACAAAAATAGGATATAATTTTTTGTGTATCAAAGAACTTACCCGTCTTTTGATAAAAAAAATTGGGTTTTAGCATCAGTCAAGTAACAGTTATAAAGGTATATATCAGGGTGATGCAAGATTGACAGCATCGCGGGCCACAATATTTCGTTGATATACTTCGCGGGCCACATAAAGCAGGCTATTTATGCGACATGCATGCCAGGAGTGATTAACGATTTTCGTTAGGTTGGGGCATAAAATGTTTAAAGATGACGACAAAAAGCATTGTCAAAAAGTAATGTGATAATTAGACTGAGGGCAAAATGGTGCGCGCGAAGCGTGAAAAAAATTGACAAAACAGAATAGTGCATTTATAAGCGTAGAATGTTTTTTAACTAGAATTGCACGATGGAAAGGTCCAGGTTGTTAACCTTTAGCCACAGTGAAATCCTGTAAAACAATACTTTCCAGAAGCGCTATATATTTCATCGTTCATTTACCTTAAAGGGGCAAAAATAATAATTTATATAGGGTTACTTTTTATGTTATGTTTATCGGTACATTAAAAAGACGTAAAACAAAGCGCAAATGTAACCTACAAGTTCACAAAACAGCCATTTTATAAAGTTGCATATAGGATGTACTGCGACTTTAAAACCGGTCTAACACATAAATTATTAGGCGTTTTGCCACCCCTGGATTAAAACTTGATGGGCGATAGTAAACCAGTTAATTTATAACTAGGTCTATAACCAAACAATTGCAATATGCTTGCTGTTCGTTGGTAAGTTATATTTATTTGATTAAACCCTCAACTTTCCTATTACAATAATTCAACAGTGCTTCTCGGGCCACAAAAAATGGTGTCGTGGCACGCGGGCCTGGGTTTGGACCACCCTGGTATATATAATAAAACAATTTTTTGATTTTATTTTCTACTACCAAGTTTTAAAAAAAAATTTTTTTTAACGGGTATCGGTTTACAAAATTGTAAAAAATCGAGATCAGTAAAAAAAGTGATAACGTTCGATTTCTAGGTATGAGAGTCGGTGTCGACCGGAACAAGTACCAAATCCACATTCCGCTGCCCCCGAAGATCGACCCAACCGTGACAATGATGCAGGTCGAGGAGAAACCTGACGTGACATACAACGACGTTGGCGGTTGTAAGGAGCAGATCCAGAAACTTCGGGAGGTTGTTGAGACGCCTCTGCTGCATCCTGAACGATTTGTAACGCTCGGAATCGACCCTCCTAAAGGTACAACATGTTTGTGGTCCTATTTTTATATGCAACCGTATATCCAAATTTTGCAGAAATACTGCTGAAATGTGTTGCTTTTTATGTGTTTAGTTTTGAAAAAAAAATGTTAATATCTTTCAATGGACGGTTTACAAACTTTGTTATTGCTAGAATGCCAAGATTCTATCGCGGTCTTAAAGTGCTTTCTGAAAAATGTAAGCAAAGTGATTTCTCGATTGTCTCCTTCAGCAACTGTGGCTAGGCCTTAATATTTTTTTTGGCAGAACATTTTTCCTCTTTGTAAAGCATGTTTTGTGTATTTTTTACACAATGCTGCAAGTTTTGTGCCCAACTGTTTAAAAGTAAGCTACAACTCGCTTAACTTAAACTTTTAAGACCAGTTGTATGTAAAGAACTCCAATAGAACCACTTATAACATGTATGATATCAAAAAGACAGCAGCAAATTGCTCATTAGATTGAAGTTTCCATTCTTTGCTTTTAAGTTACATACTTGTCGTAATTACATTTTGGATTGATTTTAATTTTTTAAAGGTCCACCAGTCCGCAAAATTTGTTTTGAAATTTTACCGGTTTATAAGCTAAAAAGGCTGAAAACCACTAGTTTAGGGCACTCGCCATTCAATCAAGTGGGGAGTACGAAATATCAAGCTTAATTTCATTTTTTTTGTAGTTGCTGTTTAATTAAGTTCATTTACATTTCAGGAGTTTTGCTTTTCGGACCTCCCGGAACCGGCAAGACCCTCTGCGCCCGTGCCGTGGCCAATCGCACGGACGCCTGCTTCATCCGAGTAATCGGCTCAGAGCTGGTGCAGAAGTACGTCGGTGAGGGGGCGCGCATGGTTCGCGAGCTGTTTGAGATGGCTCGAACCAAAAAGGCTTGTCTGATTTTCTTTGACGAGATCGACGCCATCGGTGGAGCGAGGTTCGACGATGGGGCTGGGGGTGATAATGAAGTGCAAAGAACAATGCTGGAGTTGATTAATCAGTTGGATGGGTTCGATCCGAGGGGTAACATCAAGGTAAGTGTGAAAACAGTTTTTTCAAGCTATTTTTTATTTTAACGATTTCTTGTTTTTGAGTTTCTAGGTTTATTTAACTTCTAAAACTTACACTACAAAGTTTTGCTCTTCAGGTTACCTTTAGGCTAATAAATGGCAATTGATTGGACACCCTACATTAGGCCGTGTTCCGAACTGGTATACATAAAACACTCAGCCTGCTGTTTATTTTTAAAGGTCTCGCGATGCCTTTAAAGCAGTGGTTCTCAACCTGTGGTGCGCGTACCACTAGTGGTACGCCAAGTCATTTTGGGTGGTACGCTGTACGCAGTATGTTTTTAAGTAAAATTACAGTTTTACCAAAAGATTAAGCATTTTTTTTATCGTTTCAAACTATACATTCATTGTAATGACTGTATAGTTAAATATTTTACAATTTTTAAAGAAAGGAACTATTATCTTTCCGGAACTTCTATGCAAATTTATTTCATGACATCATAGTAAAAGAACAAAGAATCACAAAACTTGATGACTATCTTGCAAGTTGAAAAATAGAAATATTTTTGAGAGAAGTGGGCCGCATTTGTTTTGAAATTTCCGGGCTAACTATAATTAGCTAATCCACCCCTGTTAAAATACATTTTGAGTAAAGTTAGTTTTTCGACAATTTGTTGGGAGGTAACAAGATCATAGAAGCTTGAGGTGGTATGCAGTGACAAAAAGGTTGAGAACCACTGCTTTAAAAGGACTGTATAAAAAATTATTTGAAACACCATTTTAAACTTGAAAGGTAAACTTTGGGTGGTTTAAGGTAAATGTTAAAAGCATTCTTTAATAGTTTTAATTCTAATGATTCCCTTATTTTTGAGTTTGAAACTGTCTTTATTTAATCACCAACGATTTTAAATACAAAATCTAGCCTATTCAGATGTATCTTTATTTATGGTTTGTGATTAAAATTGATGAAGCCTTCTTATAAATTACCGTTTTCTAAACTGTTTTGTATCAAGCAATCATTAAATACCGTAGTATTTGTTCTTTTTTTTTTGTTTAAAAAATGTTGTTTTTCAATAGACTGTTTAAAGGCTTTCTATTTTTATCTTAAAAAAGTAAAGCCTTACTTTTACCCAGAAATTTTTATCTGTACAAGTTTTCAACTATTCTACTTACTATACAAACTTTTGAACCAACTACTACCATATAGCCTCATATGAGAAAATATACATATAAATGATGTAACGTCATAACTGCATTCCATTGCTGCCTTTATTTAAATTTGATAGACTCACTAGTTACTTGGCAGTACAAATTATTACTATTAAGAAAGTCTTGTAGGTATGCTGGTCTATCAAAATAAAATATCAAGTATTGGACATGCCTAGCTGGGTGTTTTTATGTTCAATTGCTTATAATATATTAAATAATATATTAACATAAATTGCCACTGTGATAACTAATTTATTTTAACCTTCACAGGTACTGATGGCCACCAATAGACCGGACACTCTTGACCCCGCCCTGATGCGACCGGGACGAATGGACCGCAAGGTCGAATTCGGGCTTCCTGACCTTGAGGGATGCACCAAGATTTTTAAGATTCACGCTCGTTCAATGAGTGTAGAACGTGATATCAGGTATATTAAAGAACATAGCCAGCAAATCTAGCTAGCTTTAGTGAAAATTAAACACCTATCAAATAAGATAAATATTATACACAGATTGTAACAAGCTTTATGTAAAACAAAAAGGGATAAAGATTTAGCATACACACTTTCCAGTTGTTAAGTTCGGTAATCATGTAAATATTTTAAGTAAAATTGCCAAACAACTTTTTTTTTTTTTTTTTTTTTTTTAGATTCTAGATGTAGGCCCTACTTTAATTTTTGTGTTTCTATGACTTAGCACAGGGGTGTCCAACATGAGGCACACGTGCCAAATTGTCATTGTTTATTAACAATACAAAACAGTCCCAGTTGCAACAACGAACAATTATTTCTGATATTATAACATTATACTATTTTTTATTTTATGTATAAAAGCGCTTTTAATATTACAAAAAAGAGACAGTTGCTAAACTTTGGCATGGGACGAAGTTATAAGATAAAAATTGGCACGTCGGCATGTTTGAGTTGGACACCCCTGCTTTAGCACAACGTATTTCAATTTTTTTTTTTTAACAGCAAATCGAAGTTTATATAAATTAGAAAAAAAAAGAAGCCAGCTTTATTTTTCTGATCAAATTTTTAAACTTTTACTGGACTAGCCCCATTTTATATTATTAATCATAAACTGATGTCCATCGGCTACGTTTAAGTGGTCCTTGGAGGATTAATTGATGTCTTAGTTTGTAATTTAACAAAGATTAAATTTTTCAAAACAACAAAGTTAAATTTAAAATGGGTTCGCAAATTTTGAAGTGGAAATACTTGGAATTTATACAGTTTTACATTACATTTTGTTATTGGACTGAAATCAACTGATTTCTCACTTTCTTTATGACGTCATGTCGCAAACCATGGTCCACACCAGCAAACATTTTTTGGGGTCTGCATCAAAAAGTTTAATACCCCTGTATTGGTAGATACGCAAACAAAAAAGGTTAAGCACACTGCTATAGCTCAAAAGCTTTTCAAGCTTTTTAAGTATGTTATAGAAAATAAAGTGTAGCCCATAGGTGTAGCCAGGGGGGGGGGCCTGAGGGGCCATGGCCCCCCCCAAAATTTATAAATATTTTACTCTTAATAATTTGTTTTGTATCATTTATAAGCAGTACCACAACATTTGATCACAGGCATGCCACACCTTCAATTGTCAGGCATTGTTACGTCACAAACGATGTAGTTATTATAACATTTACTATATATTAATGTAGTTTTACTACTTTCAGACAGTTTTTGCTCATTGACTGTTTTTTGAGTATTGCGTTTAACACTCAGTCAGTTGCTGCTCGAAACGGTTTGCTGGCATTGTTACTTGTGTTCGTTACGGCAGTTGATACAATGCTAAGAGCTAAACAAAACATTCCAACTTTTTGGCCCCCCAAAACTGGCTACGCCACTGGTGTAGCCTACCTGATTTCCAGATGAAAATCTAATAAGGACATAAAACTATTAAACCTAGTAAGGATATAAAACTGTTAAACCTAGTAAGGATTTAAAACTGTTAAACCTAGTAAGGATTTAAAACAGTTTAACCTAGTAAGGATATAAAAGCCTATACAGAAGTAGGCAGTATTTTAAACGTTTGAATATCTCTTCTATTCATTTTCAACATGCTCAACAAGAGATATTCGAAACGTTCAAAATGTTACCTATTCTATATGGGCTTAGCCTTAGATGTTCTTACCAAGTCTTAATACAACCTGCACGCATTATCTTAAGATTTATTTAAAACGTTAGCAAAATGCTACCTACTTCTGCTTTGATATTCATTCGACGTCTTACTCCAACCTCCAACCATTATGCTCCACTACTATATATTTGTTTCTCTCTCGTTTTCCAGATACGAGCTGCTGGCGCGTCTCTGTCCGAACAGCACAGGCGCTGAAATCCGTAGTGTTTGCACAGAGGCCGGTATGTTCGCCATTCGCGCACGACGCAAGGTAGCAACAGAGAAGGACTTCCTGGATGCGGTGAACAAGGTTATCAAGTCCTATGCCAAGTTCAGCTCAACGCCGAGATACATGACCTACAACTAATCGATTTATTTGTCTCTTATAGCGTCCGGTTTTGATTCCTTTTTGGTCCGATTAGGTATTAAAAGCAAAATAAACAAAAAATGCATGTTAAGTGTTGACAACCTATTTTGCTCTTAAGTGATAGAAAATCTTAATATCTCGGCATCAAGTTTGTTTTTGTTCACTTGGCAAGTTTTTGAAACTAGTTAATCGGCAGCAATTTTTTTTTTTAAGTTTGATGAGTATAGCCACTTAAGGCTTTTGTGTTGCCTCCCCTCGTCCGATATAACCACGTTTATTTCTTGTCAGCTTTTTCAGTCTGCTAACTGGCCTACCGCCATCCAATTTTTAGTTTTTTTGTGAAATTTTGAAACCCCTTGCAAGGATGCTTGATATTTGTTTGAATTTGTGTTTTCCTAACACGTTTTTCGCAAAGTTCAGTCGTGTCGTTTGGACAGCACCAATAAATATACGCACAACAAACACATCGAAACGGGGCTAGTCGTTCTTAGTTACTCAGCCGTCGCTTACTACCAGTGTTGTAAACAAGTCGCTTGTCAAATAACTTAAGTCCAAGTCAAGTATTTAAAAAGAAGTCAAGTCAAGTCATTATTACAGCAAGTTAACCAACCAATATAATAATAAAACGATAAACCTTTAAAATAGGTAAACTCGTCCGACTATGAGCAATAATTCATCTAAAACATACCCCCAAAAAAACATGTAGCTATCTAATCACTTTATGAACAAAACTTGCAATAGATAGCTCGATTTTATAATTAAACCCTTAATTTCAACTCAAGTTGTTTGACTCAATGACTTAAGTCTAAGTCAAGTCGTTTGTCTAAAAGACTTAAAGTCAAGTCAAATCATTTGAAAACAGTGACTTGAGTCATTACAACACTACTTACTACTATACTAATTAATAAAGTAGACTATATCTGTTAATGTAGTGGTTATCAACCTTTCAACGTTTCAAGAAAAATACATCACAAAAGGTTTAAAAAGGTTGTAAAGTTTACCTGGCTAATATTTCATGTAACAAGAAACCTTAATACGACGCCTGAGGATCTTAGGTAAAATAAAAATGTGTGTTCTACCAGAAAAATCGAGTTTGGCAGATAGTTCAACACTGAAACTTTAACCCGACCGTCTACATGTGCAAGGATTAGTAAGCTGTTGCTGTAGTTGTGGTATTAACCTTTATTGGTTGGGCACCTTTTCAAGGGCTGTAATTTTAATACGCCTGGGAATTTTGTGCGCAAAATGCGACTACAATTTTCGATGCACATTGTTCGCATAATGGCAATTACATTTTTTGGCTAGAAATTACTTTTTTTATATAGCTTTGTAAAACACAAGAACACATTTGTCGAATTTGCCGACTGCTGTAAATACTGGGCTCCGACTTTACAGCCTGCACCCATTTACGTAACTTAAACAGGGTAGATGTATAGCATAGCAATCCGCTTATAGATGTGCATAATGATTCACCAGCCCACATTTTGTGGGTGGAAAATACCTTGTGGTATTCCACATGTAAGATTTGCAGTTTGCTGCCTTCTTGGTTTCAGAATTAGTACTGCGCATGCGCACCCCGGACTCCGAGGGTAGGCTTCCCTGACCAATCTGATGATGTCTACACTTTAAGTTTCAGCTTACCGGTTAAGCTGTGGGATGTATAAAAATTAAAATCTGTTGCGACCGAAGTTAAAATCATAATTTGCCAGAATAGTTTTATAAATCCGTTCAGAATACAATCCTCGTAAACGGCGACGAAAAGGCTAAAACGATCGCGAACAATTTTGTGGAAAAAATGCCAAACGAAAACAGCATACCCAAGTGATTTGGCCAAAAATTTAAATGTCTTTGACTTAACAAAAACAGTTTCTAATTTGTAAAATATTACAAAGCCCGTAACTTTCACATGTAGAAGTAGCCTACGTTACTCGCTGGTAAGTCCAGTCGTTTAGTTAACTGTGTTATATACTGGCATCTCAAACAAGTGTTGCAAACAAGAGATTTTTAAGTGAATTAAACTGGTTGCTCAATAAAAATCAGTTAAATGTCCAAAATGGATATTTTAAAAAAATAATTAAAAATCAAAAAAGGGAAAGGCTATATAGTCTTGCCAAAATTTCAAATTCTACTAAAAAAATTTTTCGCTCAAAATTGCCTGCAATTATGGCCTAAACTGGTATGGGGTGGTTTGAACTGGTTACTCAGTCATAATCAGTTAAATTTTGGGTGGGAAAACCCCAAAATCGTTACTATTTTTTGGGGGTGGGAAAACCCCGAAATCGTTACTATTTTTGGATGGGGAAAACCCCAAAATCGTTACTATTTTTTTTGGGTGGGAAAACCCCGAAATCGTTACTATTTTTTTTGGATGGGAAAACCCCGAAATCGTTACTATTTTTTTTGGGTGGGAAAACCCCGAAATCGTTACTATTTTTTTTGGGTGGGAAAACCCCGAAATCGTTACTATTTTTTTTTGATGAGGAAAACCCCGAAATCGTTACTATTTTTTTAAGATGGGAAAACCCCGAAATCGTTACTATTTTTGGATGGGGAAAACCCCATTTTTTTGGAGGGAAAACCCCAAAATTTTTTTATTTTTTTTATTTTTTTTTTTGATGGGGAAAACCCCGAAATTGTTACTATTTTTTTTGACGGGGAAAACCCCAAAATCGTTACTATTTTTTTTGATAAGGAAAACCCCGCAAACGTTACTATTTTTTTGATAGAGAAATCCCACAAATCGTTACTATTTTTTTTGGGTGGGAAAAACCCGAAATCGATACTATTTTTTTTTGACGGGGAAAACCCAGAAATCGTTACTGTTTTTTTAGTTGGGGAAAACCCCAAAATCGTTACTATTTTTTTTGATGGGGAAAACCCCAAAATCGTTACTATTTTTGGATGGGGAAAACCCCAAAATCGTTACTATATTTTGGGGGTGGGAAAACCCCGAAATCGTTACTATTTTTGAATGGGGAAAACCCCGAAATCGTTACAATTTTTGGATGGGGAAAACCCCAAAATCGTTACTATTTTTGGGGGGTGGGAAAACCCCGAAATCGTTACTATGTTTGGATGGGGAAATCCCCATTTTTTTGGGTGGGAAAACCCCGAAATCGTTACTATTTTTTTTGGGTGGGAAAACCCCGAAATCGTTACTATTTTTGGATGGGGAAAACCCCAAAATCGTTACTATTTATTTTGGGTGGGAAAACCCCAAAATCGTTACTATTTTTTGGGGGTGGGAAAACCCCTAAATCGTTACTATTTTTGGATGGGGAAAACCCCAAAATCGTTACTATTTTTTTTGGGTGGGAAAACCCCGAAATCGTTACTATTTTTTTTGGGTGGGAAAACCCCGAAGTCGCTACTATTTTTTTGATGGGGAAAACCCCAAAATCGTTACTATATTTTGGGGGTGGGAAAACCCCGAAATCGTTACTATTTTTGGAGGGGGAAAACCCCAAAATCGTTACTATTTTTGGATGGGGAAAACCCCAAAATCGTTACTATTTTTTGGGGATGGGAAAACCCCGAAATCGTAACTATGTTTGGATGGGGAAATCCCCATTTTTTTGGGTGGGAAAACCCCGAAATCGTTACTATTTTTTTTGGGTGGGAAAACCCCGAAATCGTTACTATTTATTTTGGGTGGGAAAACCCCAAAATTGTTACTATTTTTTGGGGGTGGGAAAACCCCGAAATCGTTACTATTTTTGGATGGGGAAAACCCCAAAATCGTTACTATTTTTTGGGGGTGGGAAAACCCCAAAACGTTACTATTTTTGGATGGGGAAAACCCCAAAATCGTTACTATTTTTTTTGGGTGGGAAAACCCCGAAGTCGCTACTATTTTTTTGATGGGGAAAACCCCAAAATCGTTACTATATTTTGGGGGTGGGAAAACCCCGAAATCGTTACTATTTTTGGAGGGGGAAAACCCCAAAATCGTTACTATTTTTGGATGGGGAAAACCCCAAAATCGTTACTATTTTTTTTGGGTGGGAAAACCCCGAAATCGTTACTATTTATTTTGGGTGGGAAAACCCCAAAATCGTTACTATTTTTTGGGGGTGGGAAAACCCCGAAATCGTTACTATTTTTTGGGGGTGGGAAAACCCCAAAATCGTTACTATTTTTGGATGGGGAAAACCCCAAAATGTTACTATTTTTTTGGGGTGGGAAAACCCCAAAATCGTTACTATTTTCTTTGGGTGGGAAAACCCCGAAGTCGCTACTATTTTTTTTGATGGGGAAAACCCCAAAATCGTTACTATTTTTTGGGGGTGGGAAAACCCCGAAATCGTTACTATTTTTGGATGGGGAAAACCCCAAAATCGTTACTATTTTTTTTTGGATGGGGAAAACCCCAAAATCGATACTATTTTTTTTGGGTGGGAAAACCCCGAAATCGTTACTATTTTTTTTGATGGGGAAAACCCCAAAATCGTTACTATTTCTTTTTGGGTGGGAAAACCCCGAAATCGTTACTATTTTTTTTGATGGGGAAAACCCCAAAATCGTTACTATTTTTTTTGGGTGGGAAAACCCCAAAATCGTTACTATTTTTTGGGGTGGGAAAACCCCGAAATCGTTACTATTTTTGGATGGGGAAAACCCCAAAATCGTTACTATTTTTGGATGGGGAAAACCCCAAAATCGTTACTATTTTTTTTGGGTGGGAAAACCCCGAAATCGTTACAATGTTTGGATGGGGAAATCCCCATTTTTTTGTTTGGGAAAACCCCGAAATCGTTACTATTTTTTTTGGGTGGGAAAACCCCGAAATCGTTACTATTTTTTTTGGGTGGGAAAACCCCGAAATCGATACTATTTTTTTTTGATGGGGAAAACCCCGAAATCGTTGCTATTTTTTTAGATGGGTAAAATCCCAAAATCTATACTATTTTTTTTGATGGGAAAACCCCTAAATCGTTACTATTTTTTTTTAAGTTTGTTTATGACCTTAATTTGTTAAAAAAATCAAACAAGATTAGCAATTATTTTTTTTTTAAGAAAATAACTTGGTGGCTTAAGTTTTAAATACATTCGAAAAAAAGTAAAACTAGAATGATTTTTTTACCGAAACGAAGACATTTTTTACCAAAACGTCTGGCAATTTGCAGAAACAACTTCAAAATTTTAGGTCATAGCATAGCGTGACGTCTAAAGCAGTTAGCATTAATTAATTGGAATTTAATTAATATTAACCACGACGATTTTGCAGAATTCATTTTTAGCACCCATATCAAAAATCTAACCATATAAACTATTGCAGTCGGCGGCCCGAACAAATCAAACTGCGACACAATCATGGGTCTCTGCTCAAGGGTTAGGAAACACTGCCGTAAATAAATTAAAATAATGGTTCAAAAACAATTTATTTTTTCGACATTTTCTTGACATGAAAACTAAGATTTCCATTGTATATTTACGTCAGTGTAGCTTGAATTATTATTTGAAAAATTTAAGACAAAAAATTTAAAATTTCAGGAAACACGCAACATTTTGATCTTAACGCAATTAAAGGGGGGGTTGAAGTATACCATTTTTCTCCATATTTTACACCGGTTTCTTTGTTTTAGCCCACCCATTATGACTTTTTAAGCGTGTCGATAAAAACTTTTTAACGTTTCTGTAAGGAAGTTATTCCACTTTTGCCCCTGGTAATTCTAAACCCCTGAAAACCGTCGCCTAAAGATCGCGCAGAAAGTCATACAGCAAACCTCAGTACCGAGTTCAATGAAAGATGCACACACTATGTGTTTTTCCAACTGAGATCTAGGCTTTCTGAAGCTGCTTTTTGACCAACGATTACGGCTTACTTATCATTAGTGCACCGAAAGCCATGGCAGAATCTGTCGATCAATTATGCAAGCAGAGCAGCTTCTAGTGAGGTTCGAACTCGACCTTCGGTCATACGGGGACAGTCGCTCTACCAACTGAGCTACACATGCTCAGCGAGTCAAGAAACAACAATCCGCCGACGCTTGCTCAATCTGTTAGTACAAGCAACTTTATATTGATGGGGAACCTCAGTACCAGGTTCGAATCCCAGCCAAGGCAACGCGCTGTGCTCGTGTTAAAAGAAATCAGGCCGGTACTCCGTTGGCGTTTCACTTTATTCTCTTTGTATACAAGCAGTGGAAAGAGGACAAACACAACAGAAAACACAACAAGAAGAAAAAAAAACAGGTCGAATTTTCGTCGCGTAGGGTATTTCCCCAATACCGAGTAATTGAACGTTTTGTCGCTTGATAAAAAGACTCCAATTACCTAAGATATTTTTGATATAAACATAAAAAAGAACAAAAAATAGTAAGAGGGCACCAGCGTACTTTTTATTATCATAATAATGCCCGAAAGCTTCTGAACTAGACACACATACTGTTTTTAAAAATGTCATGTTAGACCAGCCCAAAATAGCTTTCGGTAAAGCCAGACGAATCAAAGTCGATTTCAGAAAAGTTTTAACAGAAACCACATTTTGGGTTAGTATTAAAATTATCGCCAATCACGGCGTTACTTTGCAATATATTTTTTTTAATTAGGCGTAAAATGACTATAGAATATTTGAAATCTTTCGCAAAAAATGGCGTAATTCCGAATATTGAAACATAAATACGAATTGAGGTCCAAGAGTATAGATAAAAATCGCAACATTAATTGCAATGCAACATTCTGAGTAGCAAATGTTTGGTGAGTTTTCGTGTTTAACAACTACAAAAAAAAACTGGACTGCATTTGTGACCGATAAATAAACTTTTGCGAAAATGATTTTTCAGTTAGTTTCTCCTGAAGATTGAAGAACAAACACAAGAAAAATTTCAGTTGTAAGAATCGTGGGTATTTATATTTTTAGTACCGAAAATACAATTCTAAATTTCTCACAACTAGCAATACAATCTTAGGCAATTTTAGTCCTACAGGGTATTCCCAAAATTGCCGATGAATTACGTGAAAGTTGCGCAAAATTTTTGCAAATCAAGAAAACACTAGTGAAAGTTACAGCCTCAGGCGTGGCAAAAATACCTTGCCTTCATAGGCCGTTGCAACCGTGCTTTAAACTTCTAAATAATTTCCTAAATTTGCTCATTGAACCTGAAAAGGCCGAAAGAAATTAGCCAAGGATGATTTCCAACTTGGATGCATTTTATCGACTTTCGAGTGAAAATTGATCATACTCAATAAATTAGGAAAGCTGTGTTTAAAATATTAATGAAAATAAGTGAAAAAAAATATTTTAACAAGTTTCCAATTCTAAATTTATTCAACCGGGGTGTATTCTAAACAGAGGAATTTTAAAAGTAAAGCAATGTCATGACTTAAAGCGTCTTTATGGAAAACAAAAACATCACATTAACGCCGTAATAAAAGCAGCATTGCCGATCTGAAATGATGGTGGCACCAAAACTACGACTTCTTTCACAAGAATGGTGCAAACAATTTCGTAGCGAGTTTTTAGTTTCACAGATAACGCTATTGTACGTGGTTTAACAACTCACTGTTATTTTTCCGGCCGCAATATTAGAATCAAGTCGCATTGAGAACAAGTTGCTGAGTAATTTCGGCCCGTTTTGCCGCGTTTCTTCACAAAAGTCGAGTCAGCGAGAGATTTCCACTCGTACCGAGTTCAACCGCAGTGCTTCGAAAGCCGAAACGACACATTAGCAACGAGAATCGGTCAAAAAAACGGATTTTAACGGACACTGTGTTGAAATACCTAAAGAAAATCGGCGCAGACGCCTACTTGTCATGCAAACACACGTGGTATTGATTACGCCAGTGTTTCTCAACCCATGGATCGCGACCTAAAACTGGGTGAATGTTTGATTTAGTTAGGTCGCCGACTCCAGTAGTTTACATAGATGTATTGAGGTTACTTCGCTAGAAAAGTGATAAGTCATTTTTTTTAACGCATAGAAAGCACTTTTTCCATGGATGGGGATGGTAACAAGAAGTGACTGAATTATAAACTTTGAAAATGTGTTATTGTGATTTTTGAGAAAATTATTCTTTTTCTTATTGAGAAAGTGTTGGAGAACAACAAGACTTTAATCATAATAATAACATTTGAATTTATTTCTGCTATTTGTCTTTGATTTTGTTCACTTACAAAAAGTTTTGTAAGAACAATTAGGTCGCAAAAGCTTTGCTGTTATTCTTAGGCGTAGTAATAGGGTTGAGAAACACTGGGTTATTCGTTCTACAAGCTGACCGCTTCAGAGTTCGCACACAGTCGGAACAAAACACACACACAGAATACAAAAAGTCAAAAAACTTCGGCGGGCTTTCGAGAGCCAAAACCCCGCAGAACGTGGCGACATCGGTCGATCAGCAGCAGCCGGCTTCAAGGCGCCCAAAAAAATCGGCCGCTTACGAGCGTCCAAATCCTGCCGGGGCGCGCTTAGATCCCGATGAGCGAGAACACTCGGGGCACCACTTCTACGCCCACGTAGGTGATAATGCTGTAGACGCAAAAGCGAGTGGGCAGCTCAAAGTCCCAGGCGCCTCCTTCGCGCGCTTTCTTTGTGAGGGCGAAAATAGCGGCGCCCAGCTGCATCGACTCCAACCACGAGCGGTCCGGAATCTCGTGGGCCGCCTCCGCCTTTGATGACGTCATTTCCGAGTCGCTGACGTCAGAGGATGACGACGTAGTGGTGGCGGTTGATGAGGAGGAGGAGTTGGAGTCGTTGGCCAAAGGATCGTCGTCGAGCTTCACTTTGGTGGCCTGTGACGTAATTGAGGAGTGGTTGTTAGGTTTGGTTCTATACGTTTGGAGTCATTGTTGGCTTAGTAGGGTTTAAACCAGTGATTCTCAACCTGTTATGGCACCCCTCAACAATAATAAATAGATTTTTGGCAGCCCGAATGAAATTTTCGTTGAGTATTTTACTAAAATGTCACTATAAATGGAACTGGAGCAAAACAATCAACTTAAAACATGTAGGAAAACGTCATTGGATATAATGTCTCTAATCGTACACAAATAGTTGTATCAAGAAGCTTACCAATTAAGCAAAATCAGATTCTTAAAAATTCTCAAATATCTATTGGAACCCTTGAGCATTAGCAATGGCACACAAGGGTGCCACAGCACCCCGGTTGAGAATCACTAGTTTAACCTCTTTTATATATGAGAAATTTATGAGCAAATCTTTGTCTAAGCGAGTTCAAATGTTTTAACCAGGGCAGCGGAGTTCGTTAAAAACGGCCCTATAGTCCGGCTCCATCCAAAAAATCAAGTCGCACATTTCACCCAACTTCATATATTTAGTTAACGTCTACTGTAAGATAAACGAAATTTTGTATGTCACTTTTTTTTCAGTCCAGATGAAATAAGGTAATTACTGAATATCTACTAATAAATATTCTGTTACTGCCAGGCATTGTTTTGATTGTAAAATTGTTCTTCCGGCAAAATTTTATTACATAAACGTTGGCACTTTAATAAATTTATGCCAAAAGAGCAATTTTACAGTTGAATATCTACTAATATTATATAGTACACCGAAAGCCATTCATCGAATCTGTTCATCTATGATACAAGCAGGGCAGGCTAGGAAAACAACTAGCCTGCAGTGAGGTTCGAACTCACGACCTCGGTCATACCTGGACCACGGCTCAACCAACTGAGCTACACAGGCTCAGAGAGAAGCGAGTCGAAAAACAACCATACGCCGAAGCTTGCTCAATCTATTAGTACAAGCAACTTCATATTGAATCCACAGTACCATATCATTTATTCAATGAATCATGTACACACATATGTGTGTTAATAACTGAGATCTATTCTAGCCCTTCTGAAGCTGCTTATATATTACTAAATAACTCACATAGATAGGAGGCAGCTTGAAGTCCTTAGTGTAGTGCTTTGGGTTGGGAGCCATTGCTTTGCGGTAAGCCGAACTGCTGAAGGTTTCCAGCCCGGCCAGTCGGTACAGGTTGCTGAAGGTCGCGCAGAAGGTCAACTTGAGGCCCACGCGCAACGCGATGATGATGCCGCCGCCTGGGGACAGAAGAGAGCAGATTTATTTCAAAGCTGGGGGTCATTTTTTCAAGTTGTCTTTATTGGGCCGCATTATTTTGTATATCGTTTACCACATGCTTTTTTATTTCCTTTTATTGTTTACCACATAATTTTCATCACATGTTATAATAAAAGCACAATTTACGACAACCCGACAACAGTTTACGACATAACAACACATTTTTAAACGAACAAGGCTTAAAATACCTTTTATGCACCTTTATAGCGACAGATCCATCCATAATTTATTAACTTTATTAAATAATAATGGTCGTGTCCTTTGGTTTGATACAACACATACTTTAGGGCCACCTTAATCGCAATTTACGACTGATATTTACCGAGGCGGTATAGATGCTTCGTTTGAAATAAACCCAAGGCGTATAAATTTTTGCTACCAGGCATAGTAACATAAATCAAAAACCTAAGGTGTACCCTATGTAAGGAAGCTTTAAAATCCATTAAAATCAGTAGTCAGACATGCCAAACCAGGAGTCAACAAATTATAATCCGGGGACAAAATCCGGCCTTAATTCTACCGAGTACAATATAAATGTTGTCAGGTGCGATTCAGAACTAAAATTTCATGATTTTTGTTATTAAAGCCTAAACAGTTTTTGATGCATAGTCTTTTATCTTTCCTTCGTTCAACGAAAATCAAGATAATAAAGTTCGACACAAAATTATGGTCAGTCCTTACAGTTATTCGTCCTTTTCTGAGAAAACTTGGTTATTCCTGTTTGAAACGACGCTTAACTTTCTACATTCGATTTTTAAAATAACAAAATTCAGCTGGTAAAAACAAAAGGTGTAGTTCTTAAGGTCTCGAATCCTAGGTGCAATTACACCGGATTACCGCATGTTGCAAAGGTCAAAGTTCACCAGGAAAGCCACTGATTGGTTACTTTTTGCTGGAAAGCGACGCAGCAAAAAAACAAGAACGACAACAACGTGTTTTGGCGCCCAAAAGCTTTTGCAGCAAAAAGTATCCAATCATTGTCTTTCTTCGCGAACTTTGACCTTTGCGACAAGAAGTAATCTGCTGTAATTGAACATGGGAATTGAGAGCGTAAGATTATACCTTTTATGTGTACTAACTGAGTTTTGTTATTTACAAAATATAATGCAGCAAAATAAGAATCGTTTTTTGCTTGAAAACGACGCAGCAATATAACAAGAACAAGAACAACATCGTGTTTTTGCGCCTAAGAGCTTTTTTACCCGCTCAGTTAAATCAAGAACTATAACTTTTATTTGTACCAGCTGAGTTTTGTTAATTAAAAATACAACGTAGCAAGTTAAGCGTCGCCTTTTGCCGGAAAGCGACGCAGCAAAAACAACAAGAACAACAACAACAACATCGTGTTTTGCGCCAAAGAGCTTTTTGCAGCGCTCAGTTCAATCAAGAACTATATATTTTATTTGTACCAGCTGAGTTTTGTTATTTTAAAAATATAATGTAGCAAGTTAAGCGTCGTTTTTTGCTGGAAAGCGACGCAGCAAAAACAACAAGAACAATAACATCGTGTTTGGCGCCCAAGAGCTTTTTTGCAGCGCTCTTTTAAATCGGCGCTCAAGTGATTCGGAGTGACTTGAGTTTTAAAAACACCTCGGTCGTTCAAAGTCCGAGTTTCGACAGAGGAGTGAAAAACAAAGTCCAAAACAACAACAGCAGCAGCAGAATACGAGCGGCGGTTGCGGTTTTTGGGTTGTGTCCGCCAGTTTGTCTCCTAATAACAAATATGAAAGTCAAAAGCGACCTTGAAAAATGTGCTAACGCATGGGGAACCGAAGGCCAATTTGTGTGTATTAGACCAGGGTTTCCCACTATTTGTGAATCTGTTTTTTCGCGGGCCGCAATACAAATCAAAAATAGACATACCCGAATTTTATTTATTTACAAAACTGACAACATCAATGGGACGGATGACATTGATTCATTCTGCTTCGTTTCACTAGCTTTTGCGTTGGCAAACGTTTGGAATGATCTCAACAAAACCGCAAATTCCGAATGGCGATAAGTATATTGTTACGTCATAGACGAGGAATACGTAAACAACTTTTTGACTAAAACGAAGGGGCAACAAGTAAGATTTATGTCACTGGATAGCAAAAGCTTTCGAAATCTTTAAGTTGTGATTAACTGCAGCAATTATCTTTAAAAAGGGTGTGTACTGTACAACATATATGTGTGGCTTTTGAATTTCCTATCAAATCGCCAAGTACAACCTGTGCAGTCGTCGAGGACCACAGTTTGGGAAACCCTGTATTAGACAAGTGCACCGGTTTTCAAAGTTTGGCTTATTGCACTCTCAGTCGCACAAAGTCGACCAAGCGCAAAAACGTTAATTGCGTTTTTAGTTTTTAGTAATAATTCATATAAAGCTTTGCAAATTTTACCTGCTTAAGCATCTCCCGGCCGCAAAATTTAATTATTTAACTTTCACGTGGGTATTTCACATTCGTAGTCACTTCGAAAAAATGGCACAAACGAAATAAACCGCCTTAAACCAGGCTACAAATGTGCGTGGTGTTAAATCTGTTCTGATAGCTGAAATAATTTTAAAAATGTTGGTTACACATTAATTTCGCCCTATTACGAATCATTTTGAGAAAGTTTATGCAAACAAATAACCAAATACATAAGTTTAAAACCAACTAGCTCAACTAGCATGTTTCGCAAACGCCCCGTGCTAATTGTAAACATTGGATTTCTACAACTGACGACAAATATTGCCAAAATAGCCGCATTAAGAAAGTACTTCAATTGCAAAGCCAAAAAGGTCGAGTAGATCGAAATTATCTTGATTATTTCGATACAAAGATTGTATCAACTTCAGTTAAATGTGTATTCGGCTTTACAATTCATTATTATCGAGCTACATTACAGATCCGCGCATAGCGTACCCAATAAAGGACTTTTTAACCAAAACTGTGTCCAAAAAGAACCTTATCCAAAATTAACGTTTTCGGATTCGTAAACATTTCGAATTTCGACAAAAGCGCATACAACAAAGGAAAAGCGTCAAGAAATTGCGCAATGCGTCGTCACGTTTTGCGCAAGATTGCAAACAGCGTAAAAGTTGTTTGCACGAAATGTAAACTGGCACGCGGTCGAGTGCTGGCCTCACACACGACCTTTGACCCCGCTCCAATGACCTTTGAACCATCGCGCCACAATCAGCTGAGCCGGTTTGCAAGCTCGGCTGCAAATTTGAGATCGGACGATGGTCGCGTGACGCGTAAAATTACATGTTTTCAACAATTTGCTGCGTTTTTTTACTAAAACACTTTTAGCAAGCTGAAACCATAATATTTCTTGCAAAACGATTTCAAACGAAAAAAGTGTTTATTTTTACTCGAAATCCAAAAAAAATACAAGCTTCTATCATATTCAAACTGAAGCATTAACCAAATTACTAGTGATACATGTTCGTATCGAAACGTCTTAATCAAGATGATTTTATCTACTCAACCTTTTTGGCTTTGCAATTCATTAACAAGTTACATTACAAATCCGTGCACAGTGTACCTAACAAACAGTGCATGCATATTGGTAAGCTTTTTACAAGCAGATCTGGTTTTGAAAAACTCGGTGGATTAAAACAAAAGTTTTTGTATATATATACAAGGATTTTTGAGGGTTTTTTTGTTAGAAAGTTTACAATAAAAAGTAGAGCAAAAAATAAATAAACTGAAACACTGGTCAACGTAAAGGGCAGGAAAGTGCGCATTTCAAAAGCTTGCCGCTTTGATATTGATTTTTTATAATTAGTTTAGACGCTCGGGCGTATTAGGTATGCTTTTCACGATTCATTTTCTGATTTGTCAATTTTAGAGAGAATCTCCTAACTGGATTTACATATTTTTTAAACATTTTAAGAGGATACCAAGAACGTTGTCTTGTCGGGTGCAAACTCAATACAAACGCAAAAACTGGACGCGTTTTTGTTTTTTCGCTAAAAATGCGATTTCTTGTCGTCTTTAAATCGCTCCACGAGTCTGCTATGCTTTTTGTGAGTTTTGGTTTAGACCAGTGGTTCTCAAAGTGAGCAACTTCCTGGCTCCGCTAGGATTATTTTTGGATGATTCTTTTTTCATTTGGGGAGGAAAACTTATCAAAATAGAAGTTCTTTAATCAGCTTTATGCAATAAATAGCTTTTTTAAGAGTAATGATTTGTATTGTAAAGAGTATATTAGGCCCTTAAACTGGAAGGTTTATGGATTGAGAGTAGAACGATGAACAATTCTGGTGCGACAAATTAAAATTAAATGGGTAAAAACGTTAAGTTATAGTGTATATTATCAGATGTCAGTAATTATTGGACTTAACTTCGTTGTTGTATGCTTTGATACAAAACAAAAAAACACACAATCTAGGTCCATTCAAAAGACACAAAAAAACAAACAAACCTCCAGCCGCCAAATAAACCATGTAATTCCTCGCAAAAAGCACACCAATTTGTTAAAAAAACGCCACTGATCAACGTCAAACTTTTGAGTAGATTCACTTGTTTAACCAAACAACGGAGCGTCTTAATCTTCCGAGGAATTTGCTTACCTCGATACTACGTCAAACTCAAGCGCCTGTCGGTCGGTCACGCATCACCGCGCATGACCCACATTTACGTTCAATGACCTTAAATAGGTGCGTCTCAAGTCTTAACTTGAATCCACCTGATCCGTTAGACATTGGTGCATTTCTAAGCAAAAAGGTCTACGACAATTAGGGCATCCAAAGGCAGAAAAGTCTGACTTTAAGACCTTGAGGTCGTGGCACTGCATTAATTGGACCTTTAGGTAAACTCCCAGCGAAGATAATTTAAAAATTGGAATCGCAGGGTTAAAAAACTGTATTTCGGACCTTACAGTGGAAATGCATATGGCTCCTGTTAGACACAATACTGTAGCATAAGATCTACCAGTACTTCACCAGTTAAACAAGTTTACCAGTCTTATAAAAAATTGTATACCCATGGGATAATTTTGTAAACTTTAATTGCAAATTATTTTAATAAAATGTCCCCATAAGTACCTTTATTGTTTAAAAGCGTTTCCTTATTTTTAAAATAAAAAAAATTGCTTTTCCGACGGCACCTTCGAATGCAGAAAGAAGGCTAAAAAATATATGCTGTTATTTATACAAAATTATCCGAGAAATGTTGAAAATGAATGTAGATTTTTGGGGAACGTTTACAAAACGCTACCTACTTCTGTATGGGATTTCGTATTCATTCTACACCTAACTACAACATCAGCCATTATGCTACAAAACCTAAAAAAAAACTTGTTTTTCGGATTCTAGGCTGTTTTATTTTTTCACGGTAATTGTAAAAAATAAAAATGAAAAGCGACATACAAAATAATAGGAAGTATGCCATATTTGGCAAAACCCAACCCAAGTAACCATGACTAACACCAAAGGCGCAACGTAATGCCACCGCAAGCCAATCAGCGAACGTGAGTTAGCCACACGAGTGACGTCATCGTCTTCGCGTAATCTCAAGTCGGTTTTGCGTCAGAAAGACAGGAACTGGAAAACACGCCGTAATAGGCCGAACAAAACGTATTTCAACCACGAAATTGTGGACAAGAATAGCGACAAGAAACGACATCTCAAAACGGTTTTTTCTCTTACGTATTTGTAACAACTGGTATTTCAGGAGGGTAGCCCAAAAATCGACAACAGTTATTTAAAAGTTTACCGGGGGTGTGAATGAAATGATTTTAGTCAAAAACCCAAAGCCTAAATAAGTATATTAAGGAAGCGAAGAGGTCAAATCTTAAAAAAGTTCGCGATATATTAGTTATTTTTATGCTGTTGTTTTCCATATTACAATGGCCTTGGCCTAATGATCCTTTTCCAAATCATTTTTTTAATACAAAAGTACATTGAATCATTACAAAAACGAATCAAAAAATTTTTAACGTAAATTAAAAAAAAATTGGCACCGACTTAGCAAGACTTAGTAATGTCCTTAAAGTTAATACAGTCCCATAAAAAACGCGTTCACCTTTGCTTTTGATCACTATTTATTAGACCAAAATATGGAAATCAGGTGGCACTGCACAATGAAAAATTTGTAATGTTCAATAATACTTTTTTTACAAAAGTTGAATTGTTGTCTAAGATAGGTCTTTTAAAATGCGCTAAGATAAGAAATGTCTGAAAATTTCTGATCGATATATTTTTTACTTGCGGAGATATTACACGGCTAAATGTCGAGGTCAAATATGACGTGAATATATGAGTATTAAATCTTTCAATAACATTTTTTTATAAAAGTCTGTTTGCTGATAATAATGTGTGAAATTTTCTGAACGATATTTTTTACTTGCGGAGATATTGCACGGCGAGCTTCCGAGCTGATTGCTTCCCTTATGTTACCGGCGTCCTTGTGTTTGCTTTAGTTGTACCGGCTTTAACGACTGCCTTAACGTTTTGGAAATTGCGCAAAGGGCAAATTCCGCGAGCTTGGGTGACCTTTTTGTACCGCTAATAGTAAAGGTTGGGTGTTACACAACGCTGTTGGGCGCGTAGGCTTACGCAAGGTGGGTGGTTTGGGTCAATAGAAACGGCGCAGAACAGGGAATAGTAAATCTATTTAGGCCGGCAAATTTGGTCGCTTTTAAGCGGGGTTTTCGGCCAGGCTTTGGCTCCAAGTTTGAGTACAGATAAGAATAAACGCTCAAAGACGTAAATACCGTACAAAAACGCCAGTTTTAGGGGTTTTATGAAGGCTAAATTGAAATCTTAGTATACTATTTGCAAAAATTAAATACATTTAAAAGAAAAGACTTTGATTTCGGTGCCTTCTCCCTGAATGTATTTAGACTCCATTTTTCACATTTTTGAGTCTACTGGTTGTATGACGTTAGCTCAAAAATTCAAGCCGACCATGATCCACGTGAACAAAACCATTTGGGCAAACCTTTGGTTGTTTGGGTAAACTTGACTAGAACTTATTTTTTAAATTAATTGGCTAGGACTTTTTATTAATTGGCTAAGTTATTTTAAACACTGCTTCGTGATATGAACGGTTCATGTATCGCCTAATGCTGCGCTGAAAGCAAATCTAATGTAAAAATCGCGTTTCTATTATGACGTGACAGGGATGTTGCATAACAATTGTTTTGCATCCGTTTAACCGGTTGTTACGCTGTTGTTCTCAAAGCGTAAAATAAACTGACCTAAATCCACTCGAAAACGGGAAGCGAAGAGTGAGGCTTTGTAGCGGGTTAACCAGAAGTTGGTTAGTGGGCGATTAGTCAGCAAGTTACACGGGAAGTTCAGGGCCTGTGAACCAATGTTGCAAACGAGGCATTTTGTAATCACTTTTGAGTAAGAGTCAGGTCATTTGCAACGAATAACAAGTCAAGTCACGGAAGTCATCAGTTTCCCGTGTTAAGTCCCAGTCAAGTCTTTCATTTCCATATTGAAACAAAAAAAGTTGAACAATTGCAATTGGTTAACTTTAAAAACTATTAGGAGATATAATTAAAAAAAATAGCAATCGTTTTAAGTGCAAAACTTGAGATAATTAGCTAAATTTTATATTAAATTGTTAAATGAATACACTCAACTCCAACCCAAGTTATTTGAACTAATGACTCAAATCCAAGTTTACCCAAAACATTTTAAGTCAAGCCTAGTCATTTGAAAACAGTGACTTAAGTGCCCTCAAGTCAAGTGACTGACTTAAGTAATTTAACACTTCTGTTTTAGCTTTCCGTTTTTACATACAGACGACCGATGTGAAGTGTTTACTTTTGTTTTATAATAACGTTAGATGGAAAGCAAATCCAAAAGAATTACCTCACGCAAAAACTAGTTTCTACCCACAAAAAAGTACTAAAAAATAATAATTTATTGCGGTTTTGGTCGCAACACAACCCAACTGGGTCATACCACTCGCGCGACGTTGACAATTTGCGTTGTGACGTCACTGAGTGCACGAAGTGCCGGTAAGCGCGTCTACGTCATACCAGGAAGTGTCCCATAAAGTTGGCACACAGTGTGCAGGCCATTCGTCAAATGAAGTCGCTATTTAAGTCATTGTGGTAACACTGATATACTGTTATGCAGTTATTATACAGGAATTAAAAAGGCCTTTTTTGGCTGCCATATTTAATGGGTAAATCATTACATTTTATTGGAAGTGAATGTGATAGATGGTGTACCATTTCTGGGTGGTAAATCGTTCAATTTTGTAGTTAAATTGTAACATTTAAATCTTAAAAAGGGTAAATCGTTTCATTTAGGGCAAATAGTGTTTGTTTTTTTGATATATTTCGGGAAATAGGTAATATTTCCGGTAGGTTATTATAGTTACATTTTTGGGTAAGCTTTCCCATTTTGCGATATAACGTCATATTAAATCGTATAATTTCGTTTGGGCTAAATCGTTCCAATATTTTTGGGCGGTTAATCCTCACAAATTATTGTAGATAAATCTTGTACCGCCTTTAGAGGGTAATTTTCCTGAGGGTAACATTTGATTAGCGTTTTCTGTAGCAATATCGACAGACACCATCTGTCGTACATCGGCCATCCGTTAGGCTAGCACTGTTTCTATTTTTTGTTGGTAAGAAAGACAAAGGTCGCCGTTGGCGGCTTTTAATAATTAATCAGCCGCCACTCTACTAATTGTTGCGGCCTTTACGGTTCCACCAATTTGCGCAGTTACTGCCAACAGAACGCTTTTCTCTTCAACATAATATATATAGCAGCTCGAACTACCAACTGAAACGCAGGCTACATCTATATGTACAATGTATATCTGTGATCAAGCCCTTCTGGAGTCGTACTGGCAAACGACAATAGAACCCCTATATAGTACAAGATGCCTTCGGAGAGGGTTACCGAAAACAATTAATCAACTAAACCGTCCATATACATATGATGTCATGTTTGTTGCATCTACTTTATTTTAAAATTTTAAGCCATTTTTCATACATAACAGCCTAACAAATATTGTTGAAATGTGACATTTGTACCATGACTACTCACTTTTTTACTGCAAAACAGGTTAATTTATGGCTATTCAATTGCAAAGCAATGCAAAAAAAGAAGAAAAAATATTTTTTTAGGGGGAAGACAGTTTATGTTTTTTCAAAAATTTTAGCCCAAATCTGAATTTTCAAACTGACGTAGCACGGTCAATACTGAACCAAACGTGGTCAGATTGGTTTGTGGGGTTTTTAGACGCAACCTTACAATTCCAGGGGGTCCCCACTGAAATTTGACAAAAAAGTGTTTGAACAAACAACCCTAGTATACAGTTATAAACAATGTGTATTCTGTGATCAAGCCCTTCTGGAGTTATACTGGCCAGTGATAACGTCACACATTTATTTAGTATACAAGATTCCTGTAGATGGAATAACCGAACTCGGTTTATTAAGTGAAACGCTCATATAAACAAAGTGTATTCTGTGATCAAACCTTTGTGGAGTCGTACTTATATGTCAACTACTGTTTGGTGCTAGGTTTTTACTAACATGGCACGACTATGTTCACTTTATTACTATGTTTACTGAGCGCGATTTGTTTTGGTAAACCGACATTTCTTGCAAGTTTTTATTACACTGCCGAAAATAAAAAATAGAAAAACGGAAAAAAAATTATCTTCAATAATTTTGAATAGGTTTTCCGTTTGTCCGCGACATACTTTGCAGCCTTCCACAGCGCAACGGTAAAGAAGCGCTAATCTAGTTGAAAAGACAGCATCAAAACGTAGCGGGCGTAGAAAGATCATTCTAATTTTTCGGACTTGAGACGCACATAGTATACAAGATGCCTTAGAAAAGGTCAGTTGGTGAACTAAAACGTCCATATAGACAATGTGTATTCTGTGAGCAATCCCTTCTGAAATAGATATCGGCACCCATATATAGTACACAAGTTACCTTCGCAAGACTAACCTAATCGGTCGATCAACGATGCAAGCGAGGCCGCCCTGCCCTACTATTTGAGAAATATTAATCAAAATTATTTGTGGACACGTTTTGATTATTTTTAAACGTGCTGCGTTTTCTTCTATTTGTGATTTTGCTATTCCTGGCTATGTGTGTAAATGTACGTTCATTCAAATAATATCGAGTTACTGGAGTTAAATATATTTGACAAACTATGCAAAGTATATAAAGCAAACAAGAGAAACTATATGAGCGTCGACATATAGTTCTTCACAATTTATACTGTTCTTTTAAGATCGGAAGCCACTTTAAATAGAGCGTCATTATTGGCAAAGGAAAATACTTGTTAACTTGTTCAAATAGGCCTCAATAGCTATTTTTAAACACAAATTTATTTAGGTTTAAGTACATTTTTGGTGATTTAACATAACATATTATTTACACAAAGTATTGCAATTTTAAGAGATTAAATAGCAAAAACTTAAGACGCAGCAGAATTAAGTCAGGCAAGCAATTATGGTCTGAACATAGTAAATTTATGCAAGCAAGGCCTTGTTTTCCTTGCATCTCGGACTATAGGTTAACCTTAAGAAAATCTTCTAAACATGCAGTTGGTGGCTAAACCATTTGGCTCGAGTTCAATTGGAGGCGTCACTTTATGAGCCTCTTTTATGTGGCATTTCAAGTCATTCTAAGCACTTAACTAGCAGTCGGCGTTTATTGATGGTCGTAAAGTCATAAAGGTGTACAGCTATAAGGTTATCTTGAGTTTTCAGTTGAAATGTGACGGTGCTAACCTTAACACTAGACTATCTGCCGAAACGTCGGTTTATACTTCGTTTACACCAGAAGAGCGATTTATATTTGTTGACTAGACTATTTTGTTCAATTTTAACAAAAGCTTCTTCGTTGGCCACTAGAGATGTTCAAAGTAGAATATCGAATCCTTGGATTCGAAGATGGGATTCGAATCCAATTCTGCCGTTTATTTCGGGTAATTGGAACCGATATAATTTAATGTTTTAAGGCCGATTGTTGCGCCTAATTGCACAAACGCTTGTGGTAAGTTGGCCTGTCGCTGCGGCAACACATTTATAGTGCTTGCTTAAAATGTAACCTGGTAGTGCAGTGTCAGCGTTTTTTCGGGGACCAATTACTTTGCGTCTCGCGATAACGTTCGTCTAATAATTAAGTGTCAATCAAGCGTTATTGGGCGAGCGACTAAGGTGTAATGCCAGGTGCGGAGTTCGCAATTTCCCTAAATGCGTTAAGTTGCAAAAGTAACAATACATTGCAAAACGTGCTGGCCGTCGACATAATGCGCTATAGGGTTACTTAAGGTCAACTTTAGGCCAATATTCAGTGAGGTTATGGAGTTATTCACAGCGTGATTGTCAAGTATTCCTTATGCCAATAGTAACTTTGTTTTTTGCAGTACATTATTGGACTGCATAACAGACCCTGTTAGGCAAAAAAGAAGCACTAAGACCCAACAATGCTTTCAAAAATAGGACCGAATTGTTAGAGTTCTGTGTGCAGTGTTGCATTGTACTAACTATTTGCAAAAATATAAGTTTTGGCAACAACTTGTACAGTTGACATATTACAGTTTACACAACTGCTTCAAATGACAGTTGTTAAGAATGTTAAACATATGGGAGATTTTTTTATTATAATGTACAAATGTTAGCAAATTGTTTGGGCGATTTATTGTTGTGATTGTGGGCCCTGTAGGGTAGATTAAGATTAATCCCTTCCCCAAACAAAATCAAGGTTAAATAATTTAATAAAAATATACTAGGATTCGCTATTCTGGATCCCCATTGGCCACAAAATCTAAGTAATCACAAATTGTTTTACATTTTTACAAAGCAATATTCCAATGACAGACAAATCCATTTCAGGTCAAACTTAATATTTAGGGCACAATTTAAGACCAGAAACTCGAATTTATACAAGGAAATACAAATAAAACTAGTTAAGATGCCGTTTGAATACGGCTATCGTACTAAAACTTGAATGGCACTTATCCATAAAAATAATCACATTAACCATAATTTTTATTTTGTATTCTTTTTTAAATCTAAATGTGTTGAATTTTCAGGAAAAACTTAATCATATTTTCATAGTGAACATGAAAAGTTGCTGCTAACGATATATAGGTAGAAGCAATATATCGGCGGATATAATCAGTTAACCAAAATATCAGTTTGTCTCTATTGTTAAGGCTCCTGAGCACTGATAAATTTTAGTCTGCAAAAAATTCTTAAACTGTACCTATGAGTAGCCGAGCGAGGGCGATCATGATAAAGGTCATCGCATCTGTGTCGGGAGAGGTTTCAAGGACCGCTTGCATACCAAGAATCCTGGATCGCTGGCTTCGTCCGAACACAATTCCATTGATCACGCCAACCAAAACACACTGTTCGAAAAACATGCAAGTTTTAAATCAACTACTAATGTTTTTGATAGCATTGGTTTCCTATCGAGAAAATTAAAATGAGGATTTTTTGAAAAATTAGATGTTATTATAGGGACACAGTATTAAAAGTCATTTCAGCAAACCAAGCCATTAAGGAACAAACTTGACATTAACATAAAATCGAAGGTCTATCAGTTAGGCTTAATCATGGACACTGATAAAAGTTAAATGTTTTCCTTAAATTACTGGAATACAAATTTTAACCAGACTTTGGTTAATAAAAAAAAAAAACTAACCAGATTTTTGTTAATCTTTTTTTTTAAACTACATAATACAAATACAAATATGGCTTGTAAAATTGTCAAAAACCCATGCTTTTTCATAAAGCCATTTTGTGGGCAGCAACAAAACAATGGACCACAAACATAATTTTAGAGAAACAAGATTTTAAATTGATTAGCATAGAGTGCTTACGCTGTCTGAAAACGAAGGGTTTCCGGGTTCGGTTGTCGGGTGAATGCACAAAAGTAGCACCATGAGTGCAAATAACTGCAGCTGGGGTTCCAGGCTCGGTTGGCTGATGTGCATTTCTATGTAGTCATCAACCTAGATTTGTAAAAAAATATTAATATGGGATTATCACAAATTTTTAGGAAATAAATTCAAAGGAGGGAAATTCATAGCTTTTTAAAGATCTTAAATTACACCGGTCGATGTTTTTTAAATGCAATTCATGTAGGGTGGAATTTTGGCATGACACAGCGAGAGACACACCGCATTGTTTCAATAATAACATAGCACTAAATCTGTTTCCCATATACTGTTGCTTTGTTGGTGATTCACTACTAATAAAAAAACATTTGGACTAATTTAAAAAAACGCCCTGGAATTTTTAAAGTATGGCGCCTATGGTTGTAAATATTTAGTTTTAATTTCACACAACCCAAATAAATATCAGCTTTAAATGAAACCTCTTGACAGTATAACTATAAATTGTGTTTGTTTTAAACCCGCAACCACGGCTAGACTTTGCAATAGAGGCCAATTTTGCCAGAAATAAAGCCTGTAGTTTACCTGCATCCACATCGATAGCACCAGTACGCCTGAAATTCCCCCGCAAACAATATCTGCAGGACTGTGGACACCAAGGTACAATCGACTGAGCAGCACTCCAAATGACCCTGGAATTTATTCACATTAAAGTTTTTTTGGTCAATTAGAGTTTTAACCATGTTTTTCAAGGAACTGAAAAAGTGCATCTTTGTAACACATTTAGTTGCTGAAACACTTTTTGGTTAGACATCATTTTATAAAATTTATAGAATTTTTAATACAGTGAAATATACATTTCGGTAAAGTTTAAGAACGGATTTTATGCTTTTGTACCTGTTGACAGTCTAAATATCAGAATTAGGTATTTTGAATTTGAAATCAAACCTGTTTAACCAACATTTTCAACAACATTGCGTTACAACTAAAACGTCATATATAATAGCCCGCTTAAAAATACTGTTGATATCTATTTTGATGATGTCATGGCTGACATAGAAAACAACAAAAGAACACAAAATCAAACATTTAAAAACAGCCAAAAAACAAATGTCCTTACGTTGCCAAAGCGTAGCAAACACAAATACAGTATTCTCCCAACAGTCCTATCAAATTTCATGGCTTACTTTCCCATAACATCAATTAGTTGCCTAAGATGTCACTTTATGTGTTCCCATTAAAATGAATAGCCGATGTTAGTGTATTGTGTTACTGGATATATATATATTTACACATATGTCGTTCTGATGTGCCAGAACAGTAGATTAATGAGGTAAATTGTAATTTTCATTCAGAGTTACCACACATTTAAAACAAATTTTAAGATATTTAAAAACTTTTTAAAGAAAATGTATAGGTTTTTAAAAGACATTTTGAGTTTTGAAAAACACTTTTAAAAATAAATAAAAAATAAAAATAAAACCGTATAAATGGCATGGTCAGCACAATAACAAATAGTTTAATGTTTTTTTTACTATGGCACTAATTTTCAATATTGAAATGAGTTAAAACATGATCAACAGCATTTAAAGATTAAGGGAGTTTGTGCTAACCTGTTATATTTATCATTAGAATTAAAAAACTAAAATTTAATTTTTCAAACATCAAATTCATAACAGATCGTTACATAGTACTTAAAAAAATATTAAATTTGTCGTAAAAAATAAAATAAAAAAATGCATAAATTGGGTTTGCACAACATTATTAGGATGGACAGTTTACCAATTACTAGAATGTATAACTCCAAGTTATTTGGGCTTTGGCATATTGCAACAGATTTAAGTGTTTACCTAAGTGCTAAACAAACAATAATGGAGCCATTGCTAGCCGGCATTTGAGTGGGCTGTGTAATTACTGCAAATTGCTAGGCACCACTCCTCTATTTGCATTTAATGCAATAGGTCTCCATACAAAATAAGGGTGCTTTTCCACACATAAGTATTTACTATCTACATGTTTTACAAACTCACAGAGTTAAATCTGTGAAACATGCACATATCAAATAGTCATTTTAAAAAACTTTTTGCGATAAAATTAAAAAAATATTATACTGAAGACAAAAAATTACAGTTTTCACACAATTTTTTGTACATTCTACGACTGAGATGTATTTGGTTTCATTTGAATGTGTATGTTTTGGGTGACAAAACCTTTTAGGTTGTATAACTCAGAAATATTATTTGGAGAAACCGATTTAAAAAAACAAAACAAACTATATTAACAAAAGTAATGATATATGTACTGGTTTACATAACATGGAGAATGGAGAATATAATGTTAGGAAATCAATATGTTTCAAAAAGAAAAAAAACTTACAATAACTTATGGGTAATTCTTCCATGAATAAAAAACTTAAAACTTAAAAAAAAATGATAAACATATCCAGGTCACTGAAAAACGAATTGCCAAAAACAAAATTAAAAAACGAAATTAATAACCAAAACAGGTCCTAAAATCTGTTAACCAGATTTGTATTTTAAAGCTTTACATTTAAAAAAAAAGTAAGTTGTTAAACATAACTTACATATTACAATCAGTGTGCAGACCACACTCATTCCAACCGTACTCATGTCGTAGTGTAGTGTGGTGTAGAGCCAGATATACCAAGGACAGATGACGCCCAGCAGTGAATGGTGGCTTGGAAGAGCCCTACAATTAACAAATGCGGATTTATTTTATACTCATGTAACACATTAAAGCCTTTATATTCAATAAAATCGACATTACACTGTTACGAATGGTTCGGCGGTACGCAATGCCATCATCAGTGTGACGATTTTATCGAATATAATGGCTATAAATAATATTTTAATTAAAATAACATACATATTCCTTAAAAGCAAGAAAATTTTGATTTTTTTAACTTGAAATTTTGTTCTTTCGAATTTATTTTCATAACTGGTTGACTTATAAAAAAATTTGGTATACTGTGTTTAACATCATGCAAAATTATAAATTATCACATCCAAGACAAATGAAAAAAAATCAGTGTCAGGTATTACTTGGCAAAAACATAACAAAATCGATCTCTGTCCAAAAAAGTGACTGGCTAATCTCTATGAGTGAATATAAAATTTAGCATCACTCTGTTGAATGGCCTTTTAACGAATAGGAAGGGGTCTGTCAGATGTATAACAGGAAGTATTGACATGTAGTGCGTGTTTGTATGTTGTGTAACATAGTTTGTTGCTATATTTGATGACTGGCTTATTTGTATGGTCAGATATACATCATTATATATATATACGAAGACAAACTAAACAATCTTCTTTTGGAACTATTCTGAGATTCAACTCATATAATAAAAAACTTAGTTTTCAAATTTTGCAAAACGTCAGAACTAAACCAATGTATGTGACTCACTGAATAAAAATTGGCCTTTCAGCCTTAATAGGCTTTAGTCTTCTCAATGGACAGAAATGTGTTGAAAAAGTGTTTAAAAAAATAAATATACTCATCATGTATTTATTTTAAATCTAAAGTTGTCTTTAAACCTTTTGCAAACATTATTTTTATGATGGCTTGGTTTATTAGTGTATAATAAATTAAATGAGAGAAAATGCTTTCAAATGAAATGTGTCAGCCAGTATATAATTAGCTTACGCAGGAAAGAAGTTCATTATGGTAATGCACTTGCATTAAGGTATGAAAGTATCTTCAAAAAATACTAGCTGACCAAGTCAGTGGTCAACAACTGTTTTTTTTGCAATTTAGTTGGTTTTAACTACACTACTGATCCTGCAATTCAAAATTTTTCACAGTATAATGTCACATTCAGTGAAATGCATTCCGCATTTCAGGGTGCCGATTTTATGCCCTCAATTTTTTTTTCCACACAAAATCTAATACCAAATTCTGCCCATATTTGGCAGAAAGCATTTATTTCTAATATAAACTCACTATCCCAGTAATATTATTACATAACTTGACCAGCATTTAACACAAAAGTTTTTGGCAGAATGGGTCTGAGAAATGTAGTTGGGAGTCGGAAGACTGTGGTTTAAAACTTTCAGACTCAATTGCTTTTTAGAGGGAAATAATTAAGTTTTACCAATCAAAAGCTTTCTCCAGTGGAATGATGGGTGGGCATGGCGGTCTCGGCAGACACAAAACCGTCTTCAGAAATCCAGTGGTGTAAAATCCGATTCCCATCAGGATTCCGAACAGACGGCCAAGTCGCGAATCAACTGACCTGCAAACAGTAAACGTTGTAAAATCTTTTAGCAAAATAAAAATACATAAAGGGGCTAAGATCAATACTTTGTTTTTATTTAAAGAACGGCAAATTAGTTGCAGGGAAATACAATTACATTAGTGGTTTTAAGATAAGGTATTGGACTAAATTCGTAGCCAGGAGTCTGGCAGGGGTCTGCTAATTAACACTTGCACACAACAAAGAGAGTGCAAAAAAGCTTAAACCTGCATTACTTTTATTATTAATGTAATTAATCTTAACATATCACATGCTCTGGTAATATTCGTTTACCTCAAATATTATATATATATTCACGCTAACAGTTTTTAGTTATAAATCCATTTTTTTATTTATATACAACTATAGCAAATAGTAGTCTTAAGTTCAGCCTAAGACCTCAAAACCTACCATAAAAGAAACAGAAAGAGTATTGTGTAGAAGTCTTCTGTCCCGAGAAAGCTCATAGTTTTCATAATGGTTGTTCTCAATTTGGTGCGGTGACGTTGAATAGTTAGCAGCACCGGCGTTCCGACCAAAATTCCGTCAAGGAGTTTGTGCCGAAACCATCGTCCGGTCGGGCCAAATTTGTCTGCCAAAATAGAGGTTTAGCTAAATTTTGGCCACTTAATCTTAATCGGGTAAAGAGAAATGTTGCTGCATAGTTGAACAGGCTGTGTTTCCGTGATTTAAAATAGTAAGCCAAATAGTAGAAAATTGTTTACTTTTTAAAATAACTGAGTCTTAACCTGTAAAAAAGACAAAAAAGTTTTTTTTTTTAAAAACAGTTGCATGGCTACAACCATCACCTACAAATTTTTAACATTTTTGTTAAATACTCAACTTCTGTAAGTCATATTAACAGTAACAAATTATTTATGATAATCCCTCTAAACATAGACAGTTTCAAAACTCCAAGTTTTATAAGAAAAACACATAGCTTTGCTTAAAGTCATATAGACCAAATAAATTTACTAAAAGCAAAATAAACCTTTAATAAACTGTGAAAAAAAATATAAAATATTCATGGATAAGTTGTAAATAAACCTACTACAAACCTATTGGCGCATGAACGTAGCTTCCCGATGATGATTTTTCAACCTCCATGTCAGAGTTTGATTTGTGACTGGAGCATTGGTCAGTCTGCAAGGACAGAGTGCCGCTTCTGAGAGCCATTATGGCGCAACTCCAGATTTTGGTCGGGTTAATTATTTATTTAATGTGTTGCGAAGTGAAATTGCAATGATGCCAGAAGTGTAATAATTAACACATTTTCATTTGACTAATTCTGAAAACACCCAAAGGTAAAAACAGTATGTTGACACACAAAACAAAGATTTATATTTGCATAACCTTTAAAAAGAAAAAAATCACAAACTTACCAGGCCATGAAAAACTAATTCGACGCGTTTTACAGTAGCTAACAACACAATTACTGATTTTTTTTAGTATTTTGAAAATATTTAACTTTTAAGATTAAGCATTTTCTAAAAATCTGTCAAGACTTTATAAACCGCAAAAAAAATAGCACAATCTATATCCTGGAAATTTGTAAGACCATGCCCCAACATGTTTAGTTCAATGACTGTACCAAGCAATATTTCACTGGGTTATATACCGTGGCCAATATTTAAAAAACAGTTTGCGACTAAAACATCAAGTATTTACGCATTGCTTTGTATTGAAACCGGCTTTCAATTAGACATAGACGTAATTAAAAACAACCCATTTAACTCAATTGTCTGGACGCTGGTTTATGAAAGGGCGGCCGTTGCCGTCACCTCAAGTAAAAAAATGACCGAATTTAATGACGTAATGAATGGTGCGATTATAGTAAAGAAGCGCTTGAGCGGTCAAGCGTGATGCGTTTTTCTGTGGCGACATTTTCGTGCGATTGTTCGGGTTCTATGACGACACAAAACATCCGTTTCCAAACTACAGATAAATTGTAGAAGCTATAATAAATAATTGGAGACTGATTTCTTGTTATAAATTAGGTCGTTAGAATTGTGTTGATGCCGTTGGAATTTTTACCTTCTGTGGATTTGGGCGGCGATGAGAAATTTAGTAAACATATCAGCGACTCTATCCACGACATTGGAAATAAGTTAGGATTTTTTATTTGTGTTTTATTTTCTGCTTGGTTATTTTTTAAGCAAAGCGGCCGTATCCTGCGAAACAGAACGGCTCAAGGTACAATTTTCTAGACATGGTTATCTTTCCTCATTTTATTTAGAAAATGGCTGATTTTCCGCATTTTTTTGTAGAAATAGCAGATTTGAAAATGAACATAGTCTATGTTAGGCTTATAAAAATTATATTTAGATGATTTTAGATCTTGTTCTGCCGTGGATAAAACCAGTGTTGTAAACAAGCTATTTTGAAATGACTTAAGTCCCAATCAAGTCATTTTCAACAAATACCAAGTCAATCACAGTTCAAGTGATTAGTTTCGTAAGTCAACTTCAAATCACAGCTTTGGCATCAAATAGTATTACTTAACTTCTAAAAATGTTGAACATGTTCCATTCTGAACTACATTTTTTAATGCAAACACAAAAAATAAAACAAACAGCAAGTAAACATTCACAATTAATAATTGGCCTGTCTAACCCAATTTACTATGAATTATTTCAATTAAAGAACATTAACATGCGTAAGTATACATCAAGTCATTTGTCCAAAACCTATAGGTCAAGTCTAGTATTTTAACAGTGACATAAGTACACTTAACTTATTTAAATTAAATCATTACACCACTGGATATTACGGTGTGTTTGGCTTTATCATGTTGTCAGTCTTAATACTAAATAGCTTTTAGATTTATGTGCTTCGTATGTCTCAAGGTTAGGTGGCATAGAGACACGAGTGGCCGACCTGAACCGAAAGTTCGACGAGTTACAAGTTTTGGCAGACGACGTTGCTGAGAGGTACGAAAAAACGGCGAGGAAAAACGGCGGGAGAATTGTGGACGGAATCGATCGAAAATCGTTGCTGCAGGTGGTTGTTAGTAATCAAAGCTTTAGGTTCAAAGTTTATACAAAAGAATTTCTTAAAATTGACACAGTTCGTACAAAAATCATGCGAAAGAGGTAAAATTAACAAGGCCTTCACGCTAGGTTATTAGACCAAAGTTGTTTAAAGTTAGGAAGTTTAGTTACCTTTAGTTGTTAACCTAATATGTGTTTTTGACAAATTTACCTTTCAAAATCGAACCGTTAGATTACAAAGTCATGGCTGAAATTCTCTGTTAACTTGGTATTGATCGGCAGCGACACCAGCCAAGTATCGGACGATTTCTGATTATAAGGTTGCCATCGGGTATCGCAGTGATTCTCAACTTTTTATGGCTAACGGCACCGCTCAAAAATAATTAATACAGGGTTGGGCTTAAGCACTCGCACGCTCGCCAATGCGAGTACAAATCGCTCCTGGCGAGTGCTGATTGACACCCACTCGCCCGACTGGCGAGTGGGTGCCTTCGGCGAAAAAATTAATTAGTTGGTGTAGGACAACTTGTGTTAAGCACCACTACTATACGAAATATTACTTAGCGCCAGTTATTTACTTTACACACTAAGGCGCAAATACATTCAACACTACACAAATAATAAGGTTAATCGAAGTGACGTTCGAAGCTTGTAATAAAGACTCTTTGTCCCGCTGTATGATCGTAATAAAGACTCTTTGTCCCGTTTAAAACAAAACGTTTAACTGCAAACAATCAAAGACGTCATTGGACGTGCTATACACAACGTCTTCATCAGGATACTGACATATCATGTAAAGATATACCAACGTTTACTTATCGAAACTACAAGTCAGGTAAACGATAACCCACAAAATGACCGCGCTAGGACGTAAATTTGCAGATGGCGTGCCCACATTTTTGGCGAGTGTTATTTCGACCGGGCGAGTGCTGATTGATAGCCGCTCGCCCGGATGGCGAGTGCAAATTTTTGCTTAGGAACAACCCTGTAATAGAATTTCGACACCCCGACTGGAACTTTTGTGGAGTATTTTACTGAAATGGAACTGGAACAATACATCGAACTTAAAACATGTAGAAATGTAATTTGATATATAGGTCTCTAATCGTACACCAGTAGTTGCATCAAAAAGCTTGGTAATTGAGCAAAAATCAGATTCTTAAAAATTCTTAAATACTTAACGGCACACTTGAGCCTTAGAAATGGCACATTAGGACACCAATTACATACATAACGGCCATTTGTTTGCAACAGCCCATTCTGGACCACAGTCTTCGCAACGCTGACGTGACCTTGCTTTGTCGCTACATTCGTTCTCTCTTCTGCATTATTCTCAAGCTTATTCAGAACAAGGACCGCGCCAGGTTCGCCGAAATAAGAACAATCGTCAAGCTACATCAGGCTCGAGCTAATGACAGGTTAGGCTATAGCATATTTTTCAAGCGTCCTATTTGCGGTTAATGGCCTGTACATGCGCAAATTTGGCCTGTTATTACATTGGCTTAGTGCAGTGGTTCTCAACCTTTTATGGTTTGTGGCCCCCTTTGAAAGGCCATCGACCCTTGAATGGCCCCCCTGCTTATGAAAAATACCTAGCGTTGTGTTTAACTGTTTTCACTTGTTTTATTTCTTTCTTATTAATAACAAATATGGCTATTAATCAACGAATAAATGTACTTAGTTTCTAAAGATTTCTAAAAATTTAACAAAATCAGTAATTTTCTAAAAAGTAACAAACCAGTCATTTGAATTTAAATTAACATAGTAGTCATTACAAAGCTTTATCTTACAGAGCTATTTTTACATTCGGCTCTGTTTTGTATTGAGCCAAGCGAACGTGATTAGATTCGTCGAGATGATTTCTGAATTTTTGTTTTATAAATGCGTTACTATTACTTGAGAAATGCGCTGTGCATAACCTCGCTAAATATTAGTCTAAAACTGACCTTGAGTAACCCCGCATCATACTTTTACAAGTTTGTTTGCAAGTTAATGCCCTTTAAGAAAATTGCGAATTTCTGCAACTGGCATTAGGCTACACCAGTGTTCGGCAATTTTTTTGTCATGGCCTAAAGTACGCTTTTAAGAGGCCCACTACGTAAAACCACTACGAAAACAGTGGATAAGTGACGCATATGGCACATGAAAGGATTCGAAAAAATCATTTATAGTATAAATTAACAGAAATTTAACTGTACAGTTATAAGTCTCACGACTTACAAGGCGCCTTGATATCGAAAACATAGGCAAACCATAATGTTAATATAAAACTAAAAAAACAGGTTACGCGCGAAGCGCGCCAAAATTTTTGCGTTCATATATAAGTTGGCAAAAAATATAACTTGACCTGCACTCTCAGAGCCACATTTGGCACGCGGGCCTAAAATACGCTGAGACATTATCAAAAAATATCAAAATTGTTAGCCACGCATTATCAAAAAATATCAAAATTCTTAGCCACACCAACTTTTGAAATACATTGCAACAAATGTAGGGCTTCCACACGGCCAACAACTACATAATAACACTAAGCAATTCAAAATAACTCGGGACCCATAAAATATGAGTCTGCGGCCCACAGTTAGCAGACCACTCGGCTACACGTCAGTTGCTTGCCCAACAGCATTCGACGAACACTTTATGATTAGGCGAAGGTTATCGGAAAGTAATAGGCCGCCGGAAAAAAAAAGCTGGCTCTAATTACTTGGCTACATAGAAAGCAGCAAAGTAATTGCTTAGCCATCGTGATCGGCCGTTATCCAAACTTGCCAATGACGAACGTTCGAATAAGCGTAACTTTTCGTGATAGAACAAATCCAATATTATACTTTAAACATGCCTAATGACGCGTCAAAGAACGTGTCAGAAAAATTTGTTACGAACGACACGAGAAAGTTTTACAGTCATAATAAAAATGACACATTTAAGTTAACTTGCAAATTTCGAACATAGTGATGCTTTGGTTTTGCAATACCAATACTTACAGAATTATGCCCGTGGCCCCCCAATGACGGTTGAGAACCCCTGGCTTAGTGCAATGTTTCTTACACTTTGGGTCGCGTCTCAGAATTGGTTGTCGTTTGATTTGCTGTAAGGCTAACTGCAGTTATTTTTGCATGGCTAGATTTCTTGAGATTAGTTCTGAGGGGGTGCGGGTCCGATTAATGAGTCTTCATTTATATAATTGCCAAGATGAATCGACCACACTCCTACAAGATTTGAGATGGCCTGTCTTCGTGAGGCCATTCAGGTCCAATTCTTTCCTTTAGTTCAGATACATGAACAGTCAATTTTTGCTGTCTTCAGTCAAAGCTGTAAAAGCCTCTCTCTGCACTAGGCAGTACTGGGTGATACTGGTTGATACTGGTTGATACTGGTTGATACTGGTTGATACTGGTTGATACTGGTTCAGTCACAAAAGCACTCAAGTTTGCTGTCTGAGTAGAAGCTATAAAAGCCTCTATCTCTCCCTGCTTTATATTGATTGAACACGCTATTTATAGACGAGAATCAGTTAAGAAAATTTCTGCGATAAAGAAAGATTTACGTCATTAATTCTTATAATACTTAACAAAATATCACGTGATAACAAGGCGTGGTCTAAACCTTTTTCTCTCGACTCTTATAGACGGAAATAATATTTTTGTCCAAATATGGCTTGAACAAAAGCGCTTCGATCTACATTGCGACGTAACTGGCGTTCGATTCTAAAAATAATGGATTGTTGACAATAAGGCGAATTTCAAAACAAAACGCTCACATTAAACGGATATACGTCACATCACATACAGCTCTGACGCATAAAAATTGGTGTAACAAGGCATTCGTTGCAAACTCTAGCAAGAGATATCGGCAATGGAATTTAAACAAAAACTTTCATGACGCAACATTAAGGCGATAAAACAAAGAATTAATTTGATGTGCTGACGTGTTGCGACAGTTCTAAGCAAGTTTTCTGACATTTGAGTAAACTGCGAAAGAAATACGAAAACATGACGCATATTAATTCAATTGAAATGTATTTATGCTATTTGTCTTACATTATGTTTACTTAAAAATGTTTAGTTTAAAGATTTAAGTCCTAAAAGCTTTGTCTTATACTTTCCAATTTGGGTCGCCGCGAAAAAGGTACTGGCTTACTGTTACACGAGCTTGTTGATAAGTGCAGTGCGTTTCAATCTATTTTTTACGTCGTTTTAAAACCAGTTCACGAAACCACAAGGGGTCCATGGACCCCAGTTAAGGAACCACTGCCCTAGACGGAATATTTCACCCGGCTTAAATCTACCCAAAGCAGTTGGATCGGCTGCAAGTTAAGAAATCAGCATGTAGTGCTCTTTCCTGCCGTCTAGCGCAGTGGTTCTCAACCGCCGGTCTGCGTCAACTTTCCTGCCGGTCCGCCAAATATATTACAATTTTATATCTCGATTGCAAAATGGAAGATGTTGAAGGCTTGCATCAAATTTAGAACTTCGCCAATCGCGTAATTTGCAGCATTGTGACGTAACATAGAGTTAATGGCTTTAAGTCAACATTAGGACCAGTTGTATGTAAAATACTTCAATAGAAACACGTATAACACGTATGTTATGAAAAAGACAGCAGCAAATTGCTCATTAAATTAAAGTTTCCATTCTTTGCTCAATTTACATATTTTTGTCGTAATTATGGGTTGATTTTGATTTTTAAAATCGGTCCGCAAATTTTGTTTTCAAATTTTACCGGTCCGTAAGCTAAAAAGGTTAAGAACCACTGGTCTATAGCGGTTAATAAATCTAAGCCAATATTTCGTTTTTATCAGCGCTTTGGGTCGGGCGTACAGCGACGTCGCAAAGTACCTAGAGATTGACAACAGCGGCAGGCCGGAGACGTGCTTGCATATCTTGCACGCGTTTCTCGCCGATTACAAGTCAACCACAGAAGGCGGACCCACAAGGGCAACAGCGTACAGTGTAGCTACAGGTTAGTGGGGTGTGTACTTGGCATAGGGCTGTGGGTCCATTGCCCCAAAACTATGTTATTTTCTTAAGTTTCTCACAAGGCAATAATGTAATCGATACCGATATGTTTTTTTTTATTAATCGCCCGAGATAATTATTTTGGCACGATTAAGTTCATTTATAGCAAAGTTGTAATATTTTGCGTACAGTGTATTGATAAGTGGTCGTTGTAAACTAGGAAAAATGGGCGTATCCAAGGGGGTCCACTGCCCCCAGAACTATATTTTTTGACTATTTTTCTTATAAGGCAAGAATATTAACAATAGCGATGGAATTTATTTATTTATTGCCCGAGATAATTATTTTGGATCTTTGAGTTTGTTTATCGTTAACTTATTTTTTTTTTAAGTTTTGGACAAAATGTATCGTGTTCCAATCAGGGCTGGGGAGCCACCGTAAAATAGCATTAGCTCCGGCTCCAGCTCCGGAGCCATCAGGCAATTATTAAATGGCTCCGGCTCCAGCTCCGGAGTAGTAAAACTCATATCCCTTGGCTCCGGCTCCAGCTCCGGAGCCATCAAACATAAACCCAATGACTCCGGCTCCAGCTCCGGTGCCACCAGTCACTTATTCAATGGCAAGTTTTAAAAATTGCTTTTGTCTCACTAACGTTGGAGATGGAACAAAATATAATTTCTTAGCTTTAACACCACAAATTGAAAAATGGCTCCAGCTACACAAAAATAATAAAAATGGCTCCAGCTCCGGCTCCAGCTCCACAAAAATAATAAAAATGGCTCCGGCTCCGGCTCCAGCTCCACAAAAATAATAACAATGGCTCCGGCTCCGGCTCCGGCTCCAGAGAAAATGCTTAGCTCCGGGCTCCAGCTCCTGCTCCGGCTCCCCAGCCCTGGTTCCAATACCAAATGACGTCCCTAATAATAATGAAATAAAATCGTTCAAAGGCAATTTTGCCAGTTTAATAGCCCAAATATTGTGTATCTGATCCGGACCTATAGCGTATTATCTGATCCGAACCTATAGCGCATTGTCTGATCCTGACCTATAGCGTATTATCTGATCCGAACCTATAGCGTATTGTCTGATCCTGACCTATAGCGTATTATCTGATCCGGACCTATAGCGTATTATCTGATCCGAACCTATAGCGCATTGTGTGATCCTGACCTATAGCGTATTATCTGATCCGAACCTATAGCGTATTGTCTGATCCTGACCTATAGCGTATTATCTGATCCTGACCTACAGCGTATTATCTGATCCGGACCTATAGCGTATTATCTGACCCGAACCTATAGCGCATTGTCTGATCCTGACCTATAGCGTATTATCTGATCCTGACCTATAGCGTATTATCTGATCCGAACCTATAGCGTATTGTCTGATCCTGACCTATAGCGTATTATCCAATCCTGACCTATAGCGTATTGTCTGATCCTGACCTATAGCGTATTATCCAATCCTGACCTATAGCGTATTATCTGATCCGGACCTATAGCGTATTATCTGATCCGGACCTATAGCGTATTATCTGATTCGGACCTATAGCGTATTATCTGATCCGGACCTATAGCGTATTATCTGATCCGAACCTATAGCGTGTTATCTGATCCGGACCTATAGCGTATTATTTGATCCGGACCTATAGCGTATTATCTCATCCGGACCTATAGCGCAGGGGTGGGCAAATGTATTCAACGGAAGAGCCATTTGCAGAAAATACAAACCTCAAGGAGCCTCAAAATTATTCCAATACAAAAACGGTAAACAATGCAAGGCCAGTCGCAATAATAACAGAATTGTAATATAACAAAACGGTAATAATCAACACAATAAAAACGGTAATAGCAAAATAACATGCACAATATTTATTAATATCAGTCTTTTGTTAACTAACTCTTCGGCCTCTATGTCTAGTGTTACGTCATAAACGAAATGCTGGCCTAAATAAAGAAAAGAAAAAGAGAGAAACGTTTACAAACGGTACTCTTGGTAACCTTTACAATTTTTTTGAAATTTTACGATTCAACTAGAAGAGCCACAAAAACATGCCTGAGGGCCGCATGCGGCTGGCGAGCCGCAGTTTGCCAACCCCTGCTATAGCGTATTATCTGATCCGGACCTGTAGCGTATTATCTGATCCGGACCTATAGCGTATTATCTGATCCGGACATCTAGCGTAATATGTGATCCGGGCCTACAGCGTATTCTCTTTTAGACGAGGAGGATGACGTAGTCGTTGCCATGCCGACCCACGCCGGTCTCGCTTCAGTGGCCATGTCGCAGTACGTCAACGCAAGGATAGCGCAGAGGGTTCAGAACGCCAACCTGGCCGAAGCGCTGAGGCGTTGTGTGAGGGCAGTTCGTAAAGTTCGCTCGGCTGATTCGTAATGTCGTCTGCTGTTTTTGTTGTGTTTCGGGATTCTTGTGTACGATGTAAGCGTGTGTTCCGTGCAAGAAAGTTTCTTACAGAGCAAACGGTCGTGTTAGTGTGCGGAATATCTAAAAGCTAAGCGGGTTCGAATAACAAACTTCTTGTTATAGTCCTATATATAAAAAGGCGTATCTTTATGGATTCCAAAACCATTGGCAGCAGGTTTTTGCTTGTCGATCACTGTTCCACTGACGGAAATTAACGATAAAACTCAAATTAAAAACACGAGTAAAACCATTTTTAAAGAATATATATTAGCCTATAGTATACTGGCATCGTCAGTTTCTCTAAGTTATGTAAAATACTTATGTAGCACAATTTACTTATAGGAACTGACGATGCCACTATAGGCGAAATATATATTCCTTTAAAAATGTCTGATCCTTTTTATACGGGTTTTTAAACTTTGAAACCCATATAGAACTTTTCTGGATTCGTAAGTAACCAACTTCTATATAGGCATTGATAACCCTTAAAACCAGGGGTGAAAACAAAATAATTTTCTTTCCCGGAAACACATGAAAATTTTCAGATATGACGTCACTTAGTTATTCCCAAACTTAACGTCAAAAACAAGTAAGCCAAGAAAGCCCAAGGCTATTGTTCGATGTCGTGCACAAAATATGCAACTGAAATCCTAGTCTAAATACATTCAAATTAATGGCGGGGTGGCCTGGTATAAAAAAAACATTACCGGTACTAAATGAATTATGCTCAGTAAAAAACAGAAACACATCACCTAAAATGAGGAAACGGCTATATTAGTAGAAAAAGATCTTCGAACAAAATAGCTAGCTTTTGCAGAGGTTTTAATTTAACGCAATTAATCAACAGCACCTAATTCTGGCCACAGAGGTACGATGAATGAAATTATCCAATGCCGGCTGTAGGTGCTTTTAGTAATAAAAATCTAAAAATCTGCAGTTATTTTTTATGTAAAAGTTATTTATTGTCCTGTCTTTAGTTGGCTGGTTTTAGGCAAAATTATCAAATCGACTTGGCATAGAAGACGTCGGTTTGAGAAGTTTAGGAGACGTTGTTTGTTCAGTGTTTTTTAACAAACAATTATCACAAAAATAGTTGACACACTGGTTCTTGAAAAAAACTTGTACTGCATTACTTCTTTCGACAAGATCTTATGCTTTAAATAGTTACTTGGTGATACAGAGCTGCGAAGTTTGAACCGTACTCCGATTACATGACCAGAGCCGGACTCCGGTAATATGGGTTGGGCGAGTTGTTAGATATCCTTCGGGGTGAAATATAGGGATGACGGGTCTTGGCGGCGAAGTTGTTTATTTGGTTGGACTCTTAATTTATTTTCTAGGCCAGACTTTGGAGCATAATGGTTGGAGGTTGTACGAAGACTTAGTAAGAATATCAAAGCCCATACAGAAGTAGGTATCATTTTGGACGTTTCGAATAACTCTTTATTCAATAGTTATGTTGAAAATGAATAAAAAGTTATTCGAAACATCCAAAATAATACCTTCTTCTGTATGGGCTTTGATATTCTTATTAGGCCAGACTTATTTTTTCGAGTGGACTCCAAGAGTCAATCTGTTTGGCTGGAGACTGTACTTTATTTTTTTTGGGTTTAACCGACTCCACAGCCCTGATTTTAGCTTCAGAGTTATTTTAAAAAACTCAGTCTAATAACCAACACACAACCACAATGCTTATTTTGGCCATACGAATATTAACTTTTATTGAACGCATTCGACGAACGGATATAGCTCGCATTAAAATTTTGACACGACCGGACAAATGTAAATAAACTAGCCAACAAACAAAAAAAGGGGCGGTTCAAAGATGTTTAACCGCCCTCTCACAACCGGTTAAAACCAGTTTAAACCGGCTGCTTGATAAGGTCAAGGTAGACTTTAATCTTGCTTGCGGTAGACATGTCAATGTACTTCATGTCAGTGTATTCGTCACCAATGTCTACGATCATCCCACCAAGGATTGAAGAATCGACCTGTGGAGAATAAAAGTGTTGAAAAATGTGCTGGGATAATACAGACTTTGGGTCTAAATCGGCCATAACAGTTGTGTGAAATGACAAAATTCTGGAAGAACATTTGTGAAAAAATACATCAAGTCATCAGTGTCTGCAGCTCAGAAACCAGACTAAGAAAAGTTAAAAAAAAAATGCAATAAATTAAAATTTGCGGTGAAACACTAAAAACAAGCACACCACTAGGTATATACTGCATTTAAGAGAATTACCAAATTAAAAAAACATGAATCTTGATAAATGAATTTCAAAGCCAAAAAGGTCGAGTAGATTGACATCATCTTGAAAAAGACGTTTCGATACGAGCTTGTAATTCATTATCTGTCTAAAAAATCATGTTATATGATTTTCATCAACTAAAAAGATACACCTTGAAAAAATAACCACCATAGAAATAATAAAAAAACCAAAAAACATAAAAATTGGGGTGCACAAAAATTACAGCAAACCAAAAAATAACAGTTCGTGTGTTATGTCAAATATATGACAGTGAAAAATTCACTAAACAACTCACCTTTTCACTGAGCTGAACTTTTTCGTTGCTCTTCACAAACTTGGCCAGTGAGGCCTCGACCTCTTTTTTCTGTTTGGCGTCCAGTGGCTGGGCAGTAGTCACCGTGGCCGGGACTTCCCCTCTTTCTGCTGACATTAGCCGAGCGAAGATCTTGCTGATGTCACTGACCAAGTTGAGGCGATGGTTCTCGGCTAAAACTCCTGTTAAAATGCAGGAAGGTTTTAGTAAGTGAAGCTGTTGAAAAGAGTTTGTTGCTAAAAATGTGCAATTACGGCATTACGGAAGGATTGCCAAAAATCAATTTCTTAACAAAACAGTATGGTTGCAAATTACAAAAGGTCAACACAATAACAAAAAGTTTGCTGTTCGAAAGAGCTTGATCCTAAAAATGTGTCTCGCTGGAAAATGTGCATTCAGGATTTTACATAGGATTGCCACAAATAAATTTAATAACGAAAAAGTATAATTGTAAATTGCAATGGTCAACAGTCAACACAACAACAAAAAGAAAAAAATGTTTTACTACGGAACTTTCCACAAGCATATTTTAGGTAGGAAATAAAAAAAATCAAGATACACATGAAGAAATATATATTTTATTCACTTTTAAATACGCCATTCAAATAAAAGATGTTTAAAATCGTTTTGAAAGAAAGATTGAAGGAAATTTGTAGCAACCCTGCTATTATTTTGCCAAACAAAAACAAAATTTAAAGAAAATACTCAAGCCGATGTTGTGGTTTGTAGGACATCTAAATACTAAAACACAAACTTAAAATCATCTAATTATGTTAAAATGATCAACCAACTAAATTTTTCCAACTAATGGTATTTGTATCTTGTGCATTTTAACTTGTAGGCCATCCTTTCCAAAGAAATATTTTGACAACGTTGCAAGGTGATAATTAAGAATTGCAATTATTAATTGTTTGAGACACTTAGAGGTAATATTATAATAGAAACAAATGAAAAAACCTACCAAAGAAGTTTACCACAGTAGCGGTCATTCCACCTTTGCTTGCAACTTCTTTTAAAATTGCTAAAAACAAGTAAAAAAAGATTTACTAAACATAACGACTTGTTTATAACTAAATTGATCTATGGATTATATATTTTAGGACACAGTTTTATTCAAATCTAATCGAGGGATTTACTTTAGGGACAATATATTTTTGTACTTAAGCCTTTTGGTTTTTATTACTTTAAGTCTTTTAAAAAGAAAGTGGGCATTATGTATTCAAGGTTAATTGAATATCAGTAGGCAGCATTTTGTCAATCTTAAGTATAAAATATTAAATATGTAATTTTTTAAAACACTCACAGAATTTTAAAAGACGGAAAACTTGATCACCTTTAGAAATGTTTTGAATATAATTTAAACAACATAAGAGTTGAAATACCATGTTCAACACGATAGGAAATAGCTAAAAATTTGTTTTACTAACTACAGGATATTTCACATTGGGGTTCCTCTTTTTCCCGGATTTTTTCACAAAAAAAAATGAAACTTCCCGGGAAATCCCGGGATGCCGACGAAAAAATTATACATAAAATTACGTCATTTTGAGGTTTGTATTTTTTTATTTTAGCTCCAAACATTTAATTAAGCTCATTATGGGCGTTCTTTCACTTATGTACGTGGAAAGTTATGCAAAAAAAACAAAAGAAAGAAATACCGCATACCACAGGTTAGCGTTTGGGTGAGGGTGTGTCAAGTATTATTATGTTTATTATTAATAATAACCCTTGACCCACCCTTACCCAAACGCTAACCCGCATTCTAACCCAAATAATTTGCGTTGTGGTAAGCGGTAAGTTGTGGTAAGCGGTTAAAGACCATTTTTTTTATTAATTTGTACGTTCATAACTGAAGGAGCGCCAGACCTTCTCTAATATGAGTCAGGACCGTTATTTGTGCATGCATGACATATTTTTTTGTTAGAATAAATTTAATTAGGTTTTTCCGCTGGTAAGCGCAAATAAAACAAATCAGGCAACGACGTTAACATGGTTGGTACTATTTTTTTATTTATATTAGTCAAAAACTGCAATATTTTTAAAGTTTTGCTAGGATGCCGAATACCCGGGATTATAAAAAAAATTTCCCAGGATTCAGGATTGTTAATTCGCGGGAAATCCCGGGAATTTCCCGTCGAAACATTCCCGGAGAGAAACCCTATTTCACATAACTTAGGCTGAGAAAAATAAATTTAAAAGCTTTTTCAAATATGCAAATCAATTCGAAGTTAATCTATGACATTTAAAAGACTTCATGGCAACCCTGTGTATGGGCTTCAATTTAGTTGTTTAGTATTGTTCAACTTACTAAGCTTTTTCTGGCTAGGAACGAATGGGTCGTTCATGTAATCGAAGACCTTCTCATTCTTAAGCAAAGTTCCGAGAGTCACTAAATCCGTGGCGACATTATCCTTCGTTTTGCTTTTCACCGCAGCCGAGTAAAGTGCCTGGGCGTAGTTTCCGGTGAGACCAAATGTCGGAATAGGAGTTCGCACCAGATTGGCTTGAATTGAACTTGTGGCAAGACTTCGTCGAAGCTAAACAAATCAAAAAATTTATAATCCAGAAGCAAATGGCTCCTTATGATTAGCTCTGGAATGTATGGCAAGTGCACTAACAATTTTTTTTTTGGTTTTTGGCGCTGGTCTAGAATCCTACCACAATTATATGGGTTAGGGTTGGTCAAGCATTATTATTAAATAATGAATATGATAATACTTGACCCACCCACACCCAAACTCGCACCCTAACCCAAATATTGTGCATTGATATATTAATTGTGGTTGGATTCTAGGCGCTCTTTCACTATCGTACGTAAAAATTAATAAAAAAAAAAATTTCTTTAAATGCCGCATACCACAACGCACATTGTTTGGGGTAGGGTGCGGGTTAGCGCTTGGTTGAGGGTGGGTCAAGTTATTATGAATAATAAACATAGTATTACTTGACCCACCCTCACCCAAACGCTAACCCGCACCCTAACCCAAACAATGTGCGTTGTGGTATGCTGTATTATTATTATTTTTTTTTGCATAACTTTTCACGTACAATAGTGAAAGAGCGCCGGATTCTAGACCAACGCCTGTTTTTTTAACCAGCTAGATCTTGTGGAGATCTGCCATACTTTCCAGATTGGTTTGTGGGTAATAGCAATATTACAGCAAACAAACAAATAAATTCCTAAATTTAAAGCAAATCAGAAAGGTTTAGTTTTTTATGTGCTGTGTGAATCGGATTTCTATATTAAAACATGAACTTTCAAATGTAGTTTCACTATGATGTTTTTTGGCGCTGGACTACAGTGACAGCGCTGAAACAATTAGCAACACACAATATTTGGGTGAGGGTGGGTCAAGTATTATTTTGTTTTTTTATGTAGAAATATTGCCTAACCTACCCAAACGCTAACCCAAATAATTTTCGTTGATATAGGATTCTAAACCTGCCTCAAACGAACGCATTTAATGTGGTTGTACTTCGTTTATCATCCTATATGGTAGTTCATGTCGTTTACCATGTACAAAAGCAGCAAATGATTTTTTTTACTTACCAATAGAGAAAGCGACGATGCCATTTTACCGACTTCAGGTTGGAATCGAAAATTTACGAAAATTTGTTCCAAAAAGTTTCAACGCCACAAGGACACCGTGTTACCACAACGGTTGGTGAAATGCGTCGCGGGGTGTCAGCAATTTTTACTATTTTTTACTGAAATTTAAAAAAATAAAAACCGGTTCCAATAAAAAATACACATTTGTGGATAATCCCGATTTGAAATAAATAAATTAGCCTCATATCTTTATATAGCTTTTTTTACGCAAAATGTAATTTAGTGGGAAAAAAAATTGGGAAGTTGTTTTTAACGGCCGTATTGGTTGATAATCGTGCAGCTTTGTAAGAAGTTCGGGGATATCCCACAAGTTAAGTAATTGACTTGATTTAACTTGGGTCACTTGAACAAATTACTTGACTTAACCTGTGCTTTTTATAAGCGTGCACAAGAATGAAGGAAACTTATTATATTACAAAATGATGTCGGTTTGATTTGATAGATGTAGTTTTACTACTTTATTCAACTTTTGTTAGCATTACAAGAAATCTCCCGAAATTATTCACAGAAATCTTTGCCACTTACATTCTAATGAAAATAAACTGTAAGAACACACATAACAAATGCTAGCAAACCGTTTCGAGCAGCAACTTGTGGGGCGCGAGTTTAATAGTTAAAGTTTCTGACTCTCGATTTAAAGTTGACTCGAAGGTTGAGTGCGAATAACTCGTTAGCCAACCACAAGACATATAGGTTATTAGAATTGTATTATCTGATAAGCGAACAACCAGTTATTATAGAAGGCGGACAAGTTAGCATATAGTATAGATGCTACTTGCAAATATCAAAGGTTGCGAACAGCAAGACGATAACTGAGAAGAAGTTAGTTAACAAGCGGATAGCGGCCTTAAGTATAGCCACAGACAATCGAATGCTGACCGCCGAGATAATCGCGGAACAAGACATTTAGCATTTACACTTTGGTGCGAGTGGACAATAAATCTGGGGCATAAGCCGTTACAGCGTAAATTGCACAATAAACACAAAATATCTTAGTCGGTAAATAGTCGTGCGTTCCAAACTGACTAATACTCAAAAAACAGTCAAAGAGCAAAAACTGTTTGAAAGTAGTAAAACTACATTATTGTATGGCAAACGTAATTGTAACTACATCGTTTGTGACGTAACTGTACATACCAATTGAATGTGTGACATGCTACAAAACAAATTATTAAGAGTAAAATACTAATCAATTTTTATGGGGTCATGGCCCCTCAGGCTACGCCTATGCGTCCAAACAACGCAAATTAATAGATTTAAAACCTTTATGAATATTACGTTTGCACCTTATTAGTCCAAAGCTTGCTTCACCTTATGAAACTCCTTCGTTAGGCTCCTACTATTTTCTAGTGCTGTAACAAGTCATCTTGAAATGATTTAGTACCAGTCTGCAAAAATTAGCAAGACAAGTACCAGTCGACGTCATCCATTGCCCCCAAAATGCCCAGTTAAGTAATTTTAGTGCAAGTCTACCAATTGGATGATTAATACAATTTTTTTTTAAAAATATTTAAAATAAACACTTAATTTCATTTATGGAGACATAACTTTAAGCCATTATGGACACACTTAAAGTCCAAGTAAAGTCATTTATCCAAATGAAGTATCATCACTGCTATCCTTTGATCCGATATTATCAAATACTCAATATGGTTCCTGCAGATTCACGCCTAATTTGTAAATAACAGTAGGCTACTTCACCGCTGTTACTCAATTTAGACAAGTAACAGGAAACCAAAGCACGAAAAGAACGTATATTTGTCGCAAATCGATGAAAGCAATTAACTATCAGCTAGGTTGATCAGTCGAACAAAAATCGTTGAGAGAACTGACATGGAGCGACTTCGCCTTGAAGGAATTTGGCTTGTATGACGATAACTGTAGAAGAAATACGTAAAATTAATCAAGGGGTTTTGAAACGCATTTAAAAAAATAACAGGGTAGTCAAAAAGTATTTGAATAAAGTTGTGCATAGATAAGCCTTTAAATAACCTTAGGTTTTTTCTCCAAACGACAGAGAATGCCTCTCTCGGTAACAAATAAAGAAAAAAGAAAACAAATTATCCCGACCTGTGCAGCCACATAATCCCCCGGTTTCGGTGTCACCAGATCGGATGAGCCATCGGACGCTGGTATCCGGTCGTCGCTGATGTAGACCTTTATGAATCCGTCGCTTCGGCCCATCAATACGCCAGGGGTTTTATCCAACTCCTGGAAATAAAGTATTAGAAATAGAAAACAAAATAGCGAGACTTTGTCGTTTACTGAAAAAGACTTAAGTTGTTTTACGAATGACTTGACTTGAACTAGGATTAACTTAAAAAATGACTTCAATTGGACTTTAGGTGATTGCGATTGACTTAACTTGTCAGTTGTTGAACATGATTTAAATTGGACTTTTTTCAAAACAACATGTTGAAAACACTGCTAATACCATTCGTCTTCTACATTGCTGACATTTTTTTACTACTTAAGTTACCCGAAGTCAAAGTAACAATTGAAAAAACTAAGCTCCTACCTTTTCAACGAGCACGAGCTGCACTTGGTCAAAGTACTTGTGGTTTGCTTCGACCAAGTTTCGTTGGTACACCTCAGTAATCTCGGCAAGTCGCCTAATTTTGTCCTGCTCCGACACCGTGTCCGTCATCTTGTGATATGCGTGGGTTTTCTGAATAAAAGGGAAAATAACATTAGGGGGAATATAGGGCGAGGTGAAATACGAATCTCGTTCTTCTTCATGGCAGACTAAGGTGATTTATAGTTTGAAGTAGGCGCAGTGGGTTAAAAATAACCCGAGTCAGACTCCCAAACCTGACTCCGGCCCAATGTGCGATTTCCCCGAGTTTCGAGTCCGGCTCTGACTTAGCTCCGCCAATATACGAAACTAAAATAACGTGGATATTAAGCAATCCACTTATAGGGGTGTCATATATTTCAATCACTTACAATACATGGTGGAAAGTATTTGATCAGGTGCTATGCGGAATTTACAATTAACAGAATATCAGTTTTTCGCTACTGCGCATGCGCACGTCGGTCTCAGGACTCTGATAGTTATCCGTAGTCTTACTCGAGTCTCGAGTCCGACTCAAGCAAAACAAAACGACTCCGTCGAGTTCCGAGTCCGACTTCGAAGCCCCCCGGACGAGTTCCATAGTAATGATATGTTAGCAATTATTTTCATGTATTCTTTAACTCGTGTCTCTTTAAACTCTAAGTTCAAGGATATTAATTCATAGGTTGATGAAGAGGCTTTTGACTCTCGAGTACTTCCATCGATAGAAGTCATTTCCTGATCTAAAAATTGGAAAAAGCCCTTTCCTTGTTTTAATTTCGTTATAAAACATGACTTGCTACTGGAAATATTGCGTTGATAAATCGGCTTTGTTATTCGCATCAAACCCTACTCGTTTGAGAAAGATGAAATTCCTATTCGTTTGAATGCCCGTAGTCGCTTGCCTGTCAAATTTCATTTTTGGAAGTTTTTGTGAAATAAAATACATTGTCATAACTTCAAAAGTTTTTTTCCAACCTAATTTCAACATTATCATACAAACGCAATTCTTTACCTTCCTCATGCTGTACTTGAACAGAAAGGCCAGGTTGTACTTGACCGTCTCCATTAGTTCGAGCGTCTCGCGATGTTCCGACTCCGTTTCCGAGCAGAAGCCAGTTATGACGTCAGTTGAGAGGCTGAGTGCGGGAATGATTGAGCGCGCGTGCTGCACGAGGCGCAGGTAGTCGTCGCGTGTGTGCCTGCGTGAGGGTGCGTTTGCGTTGATTGGGAAGCGATTTTGTGAAAATCGTATTCCAAGCGGTTTGCTTGCGCGCTTGTTGTAGCCAGAGTTGGATGAATTGCAATTTTGAATTGTAGTTGATGTTATTAATTACAGCTTTTAAATTAAGTGGTATTGCAATGTAATTTAGGCAGTTTTATTCTGTGTAATTGTAATTGTAATTGTAATTCTAATTTGCTAAAATTTAGGCTAAATACATTGAAATTGAGAAAATTGAAGTAACAATAATGTTCCACGTTGTATATTTTTTGAAAGTGATGAGACAATAATTTTTAAACACATGGCCGTTGGCTTGGCTGTAGTATGTGTGGTCTATGCCATGCCGAAAGGCATTTCCTAATTTTAATGTAATTGCAACATTTAAGGGAGTAATCGTAATTGCAATTGAACTGAATTAATGTAATTGAACTCTGGTTGTAGCTGCCCAGGGACTTTTGTTAACTTGGGTGATATTGACAACTAGAAATGTCCATTAATATCGGATCGGAACCGATGCCCAATGCCAAGTGGTAGTATCGATGAGCGTCCGACACTAGGTTGGCATCGGCGTCAATCAGATACCAAATAATTGTGATTTTTTTTTTACATTTGTGATACAACGCACTAAATTTTAACTATAAGGTAGAATTACTAAAAAAATAATAGGTCATCAACTGGAAACAAATTCGAGCAAATTTTCTTCTGATAACCCCGAAAAAATACTTTTGAACTTTTCAATTTTATTAAACTGCCCATTTAAGCATAGTCATGACGTCATTTGGTATCGGATCGCGATAGTTTTAGTCCAAAACTTGAAATAGACATCGGATTAAAATGTCAATTACCGGACATCCACAATATCAAGAAAAATATTCACTATATATACTGTTGATACCAGGAGTAATATTAGTCAAAAACAGCTCCTCTGGTAATTGTAATTCTTAACCAACGTTTCGGCAACCTATGCAAGTCGCCTTCGTCAGGGTGAATGACCGAAAGCTCGTAGTACAATATACGGAAAACTCGATTACGAGGTATATGGTGTACCTGCATTTCTCTGTGTTTCCATATATTGTACTACGAGCTTTAATAAAATATTCACAATTAAATCACAATCTACAGTATATATATATATAGCACCAAACCCTCGTCGCATAGCTTCCAGTATTCTTGTACTTCCGCTTTGCGCTGGCAAGTGAATGTGCTTGCAAATGTTTTTGCGATCTGCAATTAACTCAAGGACCTGAAATGCAAGGGTAAATATGAGACGCCACTTTCTACACCAAAGGTGATTTTTGAAGATTGTTTTCTTGTTGTAGACAATTTACAAGGGGCAAAATGTATAGCGAAAATGCTTAAAAAATTAAATTTTTCAGTTTTTACCAATTACGGAAACACTAATAACGAAATAGAGCAAGGAAACCATTCAAAACAAGTTGGGAAAAATATACAATAATTCATATTCTCAACAGAAGCCCATAAAGAAACACTTAAATGGTTATATTTTGCACAAAAAAAAACAGTCGTTTCGCTTTCAAATTTTTTTATCAAAATATTCCGCAAAAGAGACTATCATTATTTTAGTTAAAATTTTTTTCGCAATGTTTTAAAAATAAATTTCCCGTCGAGAAAAAAAATTGTATTAAAAAAATCGAAAATTTAACAAAAAATTAAAAACTCCTGCACACTCACCTCGTCGGGGAAGTCCTTGGGGTGGGGTGAGGTGAATCGAACGCGCATTTCGGGGTCAACTCCCGAAACTCGCTCCAGAAGGTCAGCAAACCTAAGCCCACCCATCTTGGGTTTGTAAATCGTCTTAAAACCTGTGGTTTAAGGGATGAATGATAAATTATTGAAACTTAGCCGAAAACCGGATACCAGTTGGAATAATGAGTATTTAAGGAGCTTTAAAGTGGCCAGATAATGTGGCCAACTATAGAAACTCAGACTGATAACAATTGCGCCCACCTTTTATAAGTGATGCTTGAATTACTTCTCAGTCACATTAACTGAAGATGATACAAGCTCGTATTAAAACGTCTTAATAATCAAGATGATGTCGATTTACCCGAGTATCGACATTTTTTGGCTTTGCAATTCATTATTAAAATGCACTGTTACTGTTAAATTCATTCGGTCTTCTTTTCAACTTGACGGCAAATCTGTTAAAGTACCTTCGCTTAGATTTGTCGCTTGATCGGAAGTTCCGGTTGAATGTTGCTCTTCTGACAAATCCCTGTAACTGTTTACGTTCTGGCCGAGTAAAGTGACTTGCTTGATACCCTGGAATTGTAAATTCCACTTTTTATAACCTTGTTGAAACCAGACCTTTAGTATCGCAACAACAAAATATAATGAACTTAATAAACGGGGATCTGAATAACTACCATGATAGGAGATACCATATAAATATAAGAATTTCGGCAATAATTCGCGAATCAATGCAGCGATTTCTACGCTGTAAGATAAAATTAAAGAAATAGTAGGTTGACAACTGGAGGTATACCAATCTTCTTAAACCTAAAGCTAATTTTATCCTAATAACCTGGAAAAAGGGGCGGTATGAGAGAAAACGTATCTTGGGCAGTTTAAAGGAGTATCTGAACTACATATAATATGAAACGTGATACATTTTGAAAGAAAGTGGTAAATTATTCCAAGTATGACCATTTGATTCTTCAGCTGCTCTTTCATACGATTTGGAACTGATCCCCAACAATAAACAGTGCATATTCACCTGGTCGGAGAGCTTTTTTATTTCGTCAACAATTGAACTCACAGGCCTGCTTCTCTCGCGCCCTCTAGTGAATGGAACGATGCAGTAGCTGCACATGTTGTCGCACCCCCGCATAATCGACCTGGTGAAAATTTAATTAATTGATTGCTGGTTTACAAAGCTAACATTAAAATGTACGAAGGGTTGCCTTTGGCAGAACTACAGAAATTTTTTAGACACCTTTAGTTGATTAAAACTTTTGGAGCCTTCAAGCCAGGGGTTTCCAACCATTTTGTTACACCGTAACCACTTTGAAAATATTGAGAAATCAATTGCCCCCCTATTTTTTTCAAACTTGTAAAAAAATTAAAAACGTCAGTTAAATTAAAAAAATGGTTTATAAAGTAACAGGTAGTTAGAATGATAAAATGATATAAAAACAACACACAGTAAACATGATGGTACATTTATATATCAAAATTTATTTCTTTTGCTATAGTTGAGTAGACTGAATCAATTATTGATAAATTAAAAAAATATGTTCTTTTGTTTTTTTCATGGCCCCCTTGAATAATGCTCATGGGCCTCCAGGTTGGAAACCCCTGCTTTAGGGAGTAGAGATTGGCCGATATTTATGGGCTGATACTGATATCCGATTTTTTTTTGTTATCCGGTGCCGATATTGATTTGTTTTACCTGAAACATAGCGAACATTTAAATTAATTTAAAATAAAATCCAAATAATATTTCACTTTATCTACCTATACTTATTTAATAAACTGTTATTTTTTATATTAGCTTAGCATGATGCTAAGTAAAAAAAAATTTGCTAAAAAATAGAAACCTTGTTTTCAGGAAAATTTAAAACAAAAAAATTGAAACTTTGTTATTTAGAAAATATTACATCATGTTTTCATAAAGTATCAGCCAAACTTTACCGATATTGATATATATAGGTATATCGGCAGGAGCAAAATATTGGCCGGTATTATCGGTAGACCGATATATAATATATATTGGTTTATTTTCTATTCCTAGTAATACACAATTTAGTTGGTGGTTACATTCTGCAAGTAGTTCAAAAGTTAATAGAAAAAAGTAGACAGAAATTATCCAACAAATTTAAGGCTTGGGATTAAATGTTCCAGCACTATTGCACATTATGGCATACCTTGCACAAAGTTTTTGGAGAACAGCAACATAGCATCTTTTTTAAATAAGAAGATTAGCAAAAACATTGATACTTACACAAAGGCAGATTTAGATTTTTCGTCAAAGCGCACAGGCATAATGTCAGCGTAAGTTTCATCCACAGAAAGCATAACGTTAATAGCAGTCGTTGGTTCACTCGTAGCATGTTCCAGTAATCTGGGTAGATCCCTGTGATAAGTTGTAAAGATGTATTTAGTAAAGGTTTGTTAGGAAATGTATAATAACAATTTTAAATGGTTTTGAAGTACAAAGTTAAAACATTATTGCATGTAGAAACCAATGCAAGATAAACATTAACAAAAGTTACATTCTTAAACATTGACACACGCAGTTTAAGTAAGTAGGTGGATCGCATTAATAGTAAAAAAACATCAATTAATATGCAGTGTTATCAAGAAGTTTTTTGAAATGACTTAAGTCCCAGTCAAGTCATTAGAAAATCGACTTGAGACAAAGTCAAGTATTTTTGAATAAACGACAAGTCACGTTTTAGTTCAAGTCATTAGTTGCACACGTCACATCATTATTACACCAAGTCAAGTCATTTTTTCAAAAGACCTAATTCAAGTAAAATGATTAATTCTAGTCAAGTTATTGATTTAAGTCATAACAAAACTAAAATGCAGAGATAGAATTCTTGACTCTAAAATCCTCAAAAAATGTTAAGTGATAGTGTGGTTATTTAAATAACCGAACAGAAAATGTTTATTGTAAATACGTTATTTAAAAATTATATGCTGATTGCCGAACAATAACTACACAATAAAAAATACCAGAAATAATACCTGTACGCATCAGGACCTGCCACTACATCGACAGCTTTTTCTTTTTCGACGAGTTCTTTCTTTAGGCGCTCAGCCATACACCCTAAATAAATTTTTTTACTGCGTGTTCTTCTTGTATATTTTTATTAAAATAGCTACAAAACATTTGTAGGCGTGGATAGCATTCTAGAATAACAACTTACCGAGAACCCCAATCTTTGGGTATCCATAAAACCTTTTCCTTTTCTTAAGTTTTTTAAGCTGCCGCAGACGAGCCCAAATTTTCTGTTCTGCCTTTTCGCGAATAGAACAAGTGACCAACAATACGACATCAGCCTATTAGAAAAAAAAAATACTGAGGTTAAATAATGAAGCTCAGATGTTAGGTTAAATAATGAAGAGTTTACACATTTTTACTCCCTGAGTGTTACAATTTTTAAAAAATTATATATTTGGTGAAAAAATGGCAATATTTGATGTTACAAGGATCATGAAAAAGTGAGAGAAAAGTTCCACGTGGTAAATCTAATTTATAGCTAGCTTATTTTAATCCAACCGTAATATAACTTTAACCTAAGTTTCTTACAAAAACTTTGTATAAGAATTTAATAATTGCAGAACATTAACATTTGCCAACATTTTATTTGCTGAAAAAAAAAATAGTACAAGACACTTGAACTTGAGTCAACAAAAAAAAATTAGGCCATGTCAGCTTTGATGGTATTAATTTACAGCTGTGCAAATAGAAGTTAATGCTATCACAGAAACAAACCCTTACAAAAACGAAATAAAATCACCTCTTCGCTGACATCTGTCTTTTTGTAACCCGCATTTTGCAAGACGGCCCAAGCATACTCGGCGTCATTCACGTTCATCTGGCAGCCGTAAGCCTCAAAATAGACCGTCTTTCCGAAGGGGTGCTCGGAAAAAACTGCTTCCTGTAGATAAGGAGGGGGGTCATCTGCTTCTAAAGGTACATGTTTCACTTCCACTTCGGAAGACACAAAGTCTTTTATGTCTGGAATCTTTGAAATGTCCAGTTTTCTAACATCCGACTGGTCAGCTTTATTTGGTACGACAGGGCCGGTGAAAAGTGTTCGATGAAACAGAATGGTTCCATTAATGCTATTTGTTTTGCATTGGCACCTTGCATTTGTAAATAACCTCCTGTATGCTGTGAATCTTGAAAGACATTTCCACGCCATTGGGAAGCTTTCACATAAAGTCATGCTTAAGTATGATCAAAACTGCCAGATAATAAATAGCTAAAATATAAGCAACAGGTAACCTGTCACCTAAGGTGAACGGTGGCTTAAGTGTTAATTTTTTTTCGTTATTTATCCGAGTATTTTAACCAATATTTACGATTATCAAGGTATAAAAAGTATGTTAATTGGTTTTTGAAGTTTTTTTTTGTCTATTTGTTAGTTTTATACCTTTTAGGCTATCAGTCAATATTGAATACTATAGTTTAAATGGTATTGCAAAATAAATTTGTCTCTTTACTACAAGAACACCAGCAAAACAAAAATGTAAAACAAAATATTGAAATACACAGTCAGAGAATATAATTTTTTAAATTTTTGAACCACGCGAAAACGCCACATTAGCCTTTAATACCCGCACAAAAGTTCATTTAAATCATACTAACCAAAATAATTTACAGGACAAATTTAAAGACGGTCCATAAAGTTAAAAAAAGTATATAATAATGCAAGCAGCACCCCTTTAGGTTCAAATATGTTACCTTGAAATTTTTAGGAATAAGTTTGGGGACTACCCTTAAAGACGAACACTAACTATAGAATACATAATCAAAAATGTTCTAAACAGCGTAATAGCAATGGAGAAATAATGTAAATTTTGATTAATTAGCTGTCACTCTTTGGGGGTATTTTCGTTAATGTTCAAACTATGCCAGACTAGACGGCTTTAAGAGGGCATTACTAAAAGTATGAATACCACACATGACGAAACAGAAATACTTAATGATACAAATGCTTGAGTAAATTATGTTTACTTGGATTATATCAGTGTGTAGGGCATATCATACTTGTGGATATTGCCGACTACGAAGTTCTGTTAGCTTGTTGTTTATTCCGTCACAGAAGGTAAGGTAGTGTTGAGGGGAAGCAAGAGAGACCAGAAGCGGTCTCCCTGGTGAGAGACTTGGACGGTCTCCCGTGAGAGAGTATAGATACAGAAGCATATAAGCAGACACAAGAAAAAGGTGATATATAGAATACCACAGGAATATCGTTGGGCAGATAAAGTTACCGCTAGGTAGAGGTAGAGTCACTACAAGTGTTTTAGTGAATTAAGTCAATGGATTTACTTAGGTGCTGATTTTTAAATGATTTGACTAGGCCCAAATTTTTAGGCAAATAACTGTTAATGTATTTTACGATTTTGTCGTTTGACTTTGATAAACCACCCTTAAAAAGAAGGCCCCGAAAAACACCCCCCGACAAAATATACAACCGCAACCCCGTTTAGTTTCTGTTTTTTCTCTATTTTCTTGTTTCTCTTTCCCTATCATTTTTGGCCGTTTTCCACCAGTTCCCACTATCATATTGAAAACGCGCGTTCTTTTTAACCGTTCTTTCGTGCTACTTTGCGTTGTTGTGGGCAAAACATTTCAGCTGGTGATGCACGACAACCTCCTTTTTATACCACAAAATATCGCCGAGCCATGTGGCCTGACGTCACTAGCTCTTACGTCATGGGCCAGGTCAGCGTCGCTTTAATAGTGGAAAGTTTGATTGGCGGCAAAGTGGTTGACCTTTGTAAAAGGTTCAGTGATTTTTGTTCTTTGGGAGATTAAATATCGCATTTGTGAAACTGTTTCAGTGAGTGTAGGCCCCTAGGTTGTTTCGCTGTGGCTTACATGCAGCAACATATATTTAGCATTGAGACCTCCTCCGCAATATTTTTTACAAGGTTATCATTAGCTATTGCAGGTTAAAACACAGTTTGGATAATCGCTTTAAAAACGTGGTAGGCAATGTCCAATCGGTGGATAAGTAAATGGTGATATTAAAGACCTAAATCTCTTATCAAGGCCAAATAAAACTTTAGAGAGGATTGTGTTTTTAGGTGGGTTTTTATTTGTTCAACTTTCACTAAAAACTTGCCACAAACTTTAAGGCGTGCTTAACGCTTTGTCTGCTGCGATTTATGGCTTTTGTATTGTTGCAAATCTAGAAAGTTTTTTTAACTTACGCGTTGTTAGTGACGCATGTAGTCGTATCGTAAGTTATATTCTATAAATGTACTTTTGCCTTAGGAACTCGCCTCTATATGTCATCAGATTTTATTTGAGTTTGTGAATGTTGTAAAAAACGCGTGTAGCGTTCAGTTGCAACCCAACCCTTTTGTTATAGTTGAATGTGGAATTTTCCAACATTAGGATTAAACATTGGTTTGGTTGCTGCTTTTTTCCTAGCATTTTATTCGCGGAGTACGGGCGGGGGGGGGGGGGGGGTTAATTTGGAAAGAATTAAAACTAACATGATTTGTCAAAAATGTCTTTTAAAATGATTGATCGATTAGGTACTAAGCGCCATTTTGTGATGAAATCGGTCGAACCTCCATTAGAATTTGGCAAATGGAAAAGGTTGATATGCGTTTCGTCACTAGGGCTTGTGGTATCACCAAACCACCGCTAGAACAAATAAACCGCCCCACATCTTTTGGGTACATTACCAATAAAGGTTGAATTTACTAAAATAACCACCTAAAGGTTAAAATTTTTTTTTTGTATCCCGAATCCAACACATTCGCATGTCCAGACGAATTTAAATATAGATAGCAGGAAAAAATTGTTATAGCTTGTGTTGTTTATTTTCGACCATCAATGTGTGAATCCTTAGTGGCGTGAGTGCTCTCTACGTATACGCAACACTATTCTATTGCTGATTGTTACACCGGTGCCTTGTGAAGTGAAAGAATTAAGTCTGTTTTTTGCCTGTGCATGAAATTATAGTTATTTGTGCAATTTTTCTGTTTTTAGACTTTGTGTAAAACAACACAACGAGGCTGAACGAGTTAAGTTCCTCAGCGATGCCTAACTTCACCCGTTTAGTGAGTTGTTATAATGTGAAGTGTACGGAATTCGCGAGAAATTAAGAAAAATGGGCCTGGTGTAACAAGTGTGCTCCAAAAAGGAATGCGAATATTTGCTAGTCGTTTAATGACAGATACACACGTATATGTGTTCAACAACTGTGATCTAATTCTAGCCCTTCGGCGGCCGCTTTTTGACCAACAATTACGGCTTACGTATCATTAGTACGCCTACACCGAAAGCCATTGAAGACTCACGTAATCTGTCGATCAGTGATTCAAGCAAGGCAGGCTAGAAAAACAATTATAGCGTGCAGTGAGGTTCGAGCTCACAACCTTCGGCCATAGTTGCCAGTCGTTAAAGAGTAAGATTAAGAAATTGAAAGGATGGGCTATGTAAAAATATATTTCAAATAGGGCCACAATTTAATTTCAAATAAACGAATCTACGATAAAATAAAACGATTCTGATACAAACTCAATACGAAACTAAGAAAACCTATACCAGCTTGTTTTCTATGAGAATATACTTCGCTTCCATACGAGTATCGTTGGTATCTAACAGCACGACAAGATATAAAACAAGAATTACACATATGAAAGTTTATAACTGCGTGTTTTAGCGTTATCAGCGCCATTTTATCGCTGTTTAGTTGCATCTGTTGGCTTGGGGAGTTGTAATCAAAATTAACGTAGATACATAAAAAACAGTAACTTTCACCGACGTCTGTTTAACAGTAATCAAAAAAAAAATCTGATAAATGAAAAAATCTGATAATAAATGAAAAAAATCTGATAATAAGGCAATGTGGCTATACAGAAGACACTGTCGGATAAAAACGATGGAAATGACAAATATAGTTGATCACAACGGCGAGGCTTTATAGAAAGCTTAGCAAACATCAATAGCTGTTATCTGTTGTAGGGCGGTATATCGTACAAAAACCAAACACAAAGCAATTACGGAATATTTTTAGCTTGCATTACAATACTAGTGAATTGCAATGGTAAAGCAAAATGACCTTAATCGCAAATTGAAAAAAGAATATTTAAAATATAAATAATATATATATATATATATTTATATATATAATCACTGAGTGGGTGTAACTTAGTTTTAAAGGCTTTAATACAGGGGTGTCAAATGTGTCACGTGACCTAATAAAAATTGGCACGCAAGCGCCCCCCCATCAAAAATACAGCCAGTTGTCAAAAAAGCTAAATTTGTTATACAGCCAATTGTCATTGTTTATTCACAATACAAAACAATCCCAGCAATAAAGACAACAAACAATTACTTCTAATATAATAACATTATACTGATTTTATTTTTTGTATAAAAGTGCTTTTAATATTAGAAATAAAATAGTTGCTTAACTTTGGCACGGGAAGAAGTTATAAGATAAAAATTGGCACGTCGGAATGTTTGAGTGGGCACCCCTGGTTTAATCAATATTGAAGTAACAAAAGACAATGTGATAAATCACAGCATGAACAACGATTGTATAGGAAAAATATATACACCTTAAAATAGCTACATAAACACTATTAAAAAAGAGTAGCCTAACAATTATAAAACCTATATACAAACAATCAACAGTCAGTTATCTTGTAATTCAATCGTCTCGCTGATGTAATGCACAATGTAAAAATAGACAAGAGTGTTTACAATAATGCACGTTTAAATTAATCAGCTAAAGTTTTAGGAGTTTTTAATGAGTAAGCATTACGTTTCATTATTTCCAAAAAAATATACTATGATTGTGTTCTTGTTGTTTCTTTTTTAATCAAAATACTCGTTTATAGTTCTGCAATATTTCTATGGAAAATACAGATGTAGTAGGCAAAACAATAGGAGAAAGTTAGCCCTAACTATAAAATGCTTCCGTTGTCGTTTTAATGGAATTTAGTCGTAGTCGGGCTTTGGTATGTCTGGCTGGTTTGTGTAATCAATTTCAGGAAGATTTTTCAGTTCATAAACAACGGAACTGTTAGTTGTATCAGAATAGTCAGCGGACGTCTCTTTAGGATAGTCGGGCTTTGGGGGCCGTTTTAGACGGAAGAATTGGTAAACCGAATAAGAAATCGCGAAAACTAAACACACAAAAATAAGACAAATTACAACGATAACTGCTATAGGAAGAGGAAGAATAGACCGCGACGGGTCTAGTGTTATCGAAGCTGCTGTTTCCGTTAGTGTTATTGTTTGAGCAGTTGTCTGTTTTGATGTGGAAGGACCTGCTACTGTCTCTGTAGCATCTGTTTCTGTCGTTACTTTTGTCACTGTGTGTGTAATTACTGTTGTATTTGTTTCTGTCGCAGTGGCGGTTTCTACATGTGTGGTTGCTTCTGTAGATTCAATTGTCACTGTTGATTTATTATCGGTAGATTCCGTGAATGTAGTTTGTAAGGTCGCTGTACTAATTTCTGTCGTTTCTGTTACTTCTGTTACCGCACTTTTAATTGTTGTTGTATAACCAGTTGTTGCTGTCTCTGGCGTTGTATGTGATACTGTTTTTGTCGCTGCAGTTACTTCTGTTTTGTCAGTTGTAGCTGTTGGAGTATGAACAGTTGATTCAATATCTAAGGTTGTTTGTTCTGTTGCAATTTCTTCTGTTGTTGTAGCTATTCCTACTACTGTAGTTGCTTCTGTAGCAACAGTTTCTTCGGTTTGTGAAGTTGTCATTGTTGACACATCTTTGGTTGAGTCAGTCTCTTCATTTGTTGTTGTTGTGACAGGGGGTTCAGTCACTGTTGTATCAAAAGATGTTGTCTGTGTTGCTGTTGTTGCTTCTGTTGGCAAAGCTGTCGCTGCTATTGTGCCGTCGGTTGATTCTGTCTCTGCAGTTATTGCTGTTGTTGTACTTGCACCAGTTAATGCAACTGTTTCTCCTGATGTAGCCGTAGTAGATTCGTCATTTGAAGTTGTTGCTGTTGTTGCTTCTGTTGGCAAAGCTGTCGTTGCTATTGTGCCGTCGGTTGATTCGGTTTCTGCAGTTGTTACTGTTGTTGTACTTGCACCAGTTAATGCAACTGTTTCTGCTGATGTAGCCGTAGTAGATTCGTCATTTGAAGTTGTTGCTGTTGATGCTTCTGTTGGCAAAGCTGTCGTTGCTATTGTGCCGTCGGTTGATTCGGTCTCTGCAGTTGTTGCTGCTGATGTACTTGCACCAGTTAATGCAACTGTTTCTGCTGATGTAGCCGTAGTAGATTCTTCATTTGAAGTTGTTTCTTTAGATGTGGTTGCCTCTGTAGTAGAAAGTGTTCCAATAGTTGTCTGTTCATTAGTAGTTGATTCCACATCTGTACCTGTAGTTGTTGGATCCGCAGTTGTTTCTGTTTCTGTAGTTGATTCCATGTCTGTTGTTGTTTCTAGGTCTGTAGCTGCTCCTGTCGTATTGGTTTTAGTTGTTGCTGTACTTACAATTGTAGTGACAAGGGCAGTGGTTACTTCTGTTGTAAGAACAGTTGTATCTTCTGTTGTAGTTGGTGGGATAGGCGCTGTGTAAAACAATAATTGTTGATGTAAAATAATTGCAATAATTAAACATATTATTATAAATTTATTAATTCTAATACCCCAGAAATGTTTTTACGCAAATGGCAATGAAACTTTCAAATTATTAACTAGGCTCTACCGTAATGTTTTTTTGTTTTGTTAAAAATACATTTTTTTATTTGCAGTTTCAGATGTAATTTCAAGTGTAGTCAGAAGGTAAATAAAAGTACAACAAGAACCAAACAGGGGCACCTCGACATGTCTAAATGACTAAAATACCTATACTCATCTTAGCCTACATGCCCCAAAATGTATTAAAATTTGTTTATTAAAAAAAATAACATTTTTGTAAGAGTTGCTGACTTTTGTGTGTAAACCAGTGTTTCTTGTCCTATATCGAGTTATGCTATTTGTTTTATGTTTTGTTCATACAAAAGTTGAGTGACGAGAAAACGGTCGTAAAATCTTCATTGTTAAACTTACACTTGGTGTCTTCGTCGCCGCGAAAAAAAGTTTGAGAAACATTTTTGTAAAGCTTCACATCTATTGTGACGGCTATTATAAAATTACTAGTTACCAGCGTAAAAAGTGTAGTTTGATGGTGGACTAGGTGAGGACTCCTTTCCGTCAGCCAACCGGGTAGTAACTTGCAATAGTAAAGAATAGTTACGGCCACATTTCCAAGCACCTTGAGTTCGTACCTGTGAAAAATCAAGTTTTGTAAACAAAGTCAGCCAGAGCTTCACGCCTTGGCGCCTTTGTATCTTTCAACACCTGGTTGTGTCAACTGATCTAAACTTCGTATTCTTTCCCTGTTATTTTCGTCCTTTGTTTGATATCGCTTTTATCTTCAATATTTACACTGATGACGGCCTAACGTTTGCCGAAACGTTTGTAAACGACGGAATGCTGATTTATCGAATATTACAGCTTTATTATTTTTATTGAAAGTCAGGCATTTGTTATCATTGGATTACTGTTACACCGCAGGGGAAGTTTCATTTAAGTGCTATTTAATTAAAAAAATCAAATACTTGAAGGACTTATACTTTGCTGGAGATTGGTAGGAAAACAAACCTTGTGTAATATTTACTTTTCCTTGTTAAACTGTTTGAAAACCTTTGTTGGCATTTAACATTAAAAAACAACTACCTGCAATCTGAGAGAGCTGTCCAAGTCACTCTCCGTAACTGCAATTGCTTCAAGTTGTTTAGTTTCATCCCACAAGTCCAAAGTATAGGCGGCTGCTCTGGGCACAGGTTCAACAGAGAATTGGAAGATTCCGTGGGTACCATTCACGGAAGATACACATGAATGAGAAACTGAATCTGTGTCCATTTTGTCGGGACCTTTACATGTTTTAACACAATGGAAATTAGAGACTGGAAAAATCGTTCTTTTGACCATGTAACACAATGTTTCTAAACCTATGGGTCGCGCCCCAAAATTGGTGGCCGTTTAATTTGGTTGGGTCGCCGACTGCAGTTGTTCAAATGGTTTGTTCTATCAAATCGGTATAGAGAAAGAAATACTCCAATTAAAAAATAACTTCAAACTTTAGAAAACTGTGGGTGAAATACGAATATATGGTTCAAATTAATTAAATTTATTTATCCCTTCGTATTGTGTTTTGTTTTTAAAGTTCAGTAAATATAATTGGGTCGTCAACTATTCGCTGTTATATTTACGGTATGTCTAATATTCGGGTCGCGAAAAAAGGTGAGGAAACATTGATATAACATAACGCAAAGAAACAATTCATCCAAAGACTTGCGTTGAAAATACAAATTCAAAATTGAAAACCGGGTGATAAAACAAATCGTTTACTGAATGGAATTTATTAATACCTAATATGTCAACTAACAATTTAGAACGAATTTATAATTTAACAAATCCTGAAAACATTTTAACAGGTCATGGTCCATTCTAAATGCAGGTTGAACCTTTTGATAAAGTAATGTGTAATGATCATGGAGTGTAATAAGCTTTCAACTGGACACTTATTTTTGGTTTCTCCAGTTTAATTTACAAATTGATCTTGCCTTGGTCGCAAACGGGGTGTTTAAAAAGGATTGGTGTGAGTATGAAATTTTACCTGTTGTGTAAACAATTGTGTATTTTTCCGAAGAATTGCTTAATGAAGCTTCGTAGGTTCGATCGTACATGAACAAGCTTTCAGGGTCGGAGGCTTTAACGCAGGAAAGCAGGAAGTAATCTTGCTCGATCCCGTAAACTGTGTTAGCCGCAAAAGTGAAGTTCAACGAACCGCTGAACCACAATCCTGATAAATGATAGTTTCGGAGTTTTATATAGTTTTAAAATCTATTCCGGTTGTTGTCTTTCAATAATGCTGATGGATTGGGGTAGAATAGTGTTTAGACATTTGGATCAGATTGACTATAGTGGCAATAAAGTTCACTCTGATGGGAGTTAAAATGTTATAAATCTTGCCATTTAAATCTTTTATGTAAGAAGTCATTTCCCGATTCGGGAAAGTGAAGACAAACTTAATTATACCCAGTATTTTGTAATTGTGCCCTGGAGTGATTTATTATAATTACAACCGCCAACATTATCCTGGCGAGTGTACTGCACGAAGGCGTTAACTACAGAGTAACACAGTTCACGAATGCAGAAATGAATACCACCCAATTTCCCCTTTACGTCGACTACCTGATGGCGACTAAAAATAGCCCTGTTCAGAATCAAAGTAAATATTTTAGAATTTGATTTAACAAAGCTTTAGAATCTTTACCTTACCAAACACGCCACCCTGGTGTTGCGACCCTAATGAATTTATTATAGCCTTCTATAGAATGATATTTAAACCAATTCGCAGCGTGAATTCTATATCCAGATTTTGTCGTAATCGAATTTTTGAACGAAATTATTTAGGCAAATGTTCGACAACTGGTGCTTAGTAATATCCAACACCTGGTCTGCTTTAAATAAAGTAACAGCAAGTAAAGTAATTAGTCAATCATGATTTATAGGAAATTGCTTTAACCCTAGTTTGGAAATAATGCTTAGACACCTACCATGAAGAAATGCCTATTTTATAGCAATGAGTTTCCTCCTATGGTGAAAATTAACTTGACCAATGTGTTCAGAAAAGGTTGGGAATGCTGCTTGAATTTTACTCTCTTAAAATTTAAACAAGTGTAAAATTATATCGAGTATGAAGCAAACTCAACTATATTATTCTAATGCCCAAGATCAAAAAAATAATTAAAGCAATATTCTGCTCATTCTAATTCCAATTCCAATTTGTGTTTACCTAAAGCTATTTTGTCACCCATGAAACAACTTGTGGCAGTATTTGTGTCGTTAACTTAAAATATAGATCTGTTGCGGGTCATTTGGCACGCCAGCCTCATTTTGAAATGACTTAAGCCTAATTTACGTCTTTTAAAAGAAAACGAGGCAAATCCTATTTTTTTGTTGCCCCAGTCATCTCCTAGTTAAGTCATTATGGGAGCAAATCAACTTTAAGTCATGTCTATAGTGTTAAACCAGGGGTGCGAGAACTGCTCCAAGGGGATGATGCGGTATCAGAAACAGATAATGACTGTAATTTTTTTTCTTTTCTCAGTTTACTGTAAAACTAGCTCACATTTTGGTGTTGTGTTACTGTGCTATCAGTTACTAGTATAAAAATGAAATTATAATAGTTTTGTATTGCTCTAAAAGGGGGTGCGACAATTGGTTGGTTATCAGCAGGGGTTTAAAAATCACTGCGTTAAGATAACAAAATTGGCTAACTTTGATTTTTGTTCATACGATTATGAGCAAAATATCAACTGAAAACAACAAAAAGCAAACAAATTCCTTAACGTACGAAACTTAAAATAAATAAATCAAAAAAACAAAAAAAAATTGAAATATAATAAAATCGTAAAGTTTACCAAGTTATTTGACAAAATGATTTAAGTCCAAGTCAAGTTATTTGTCCAAAATACTTAAATAAAGTCAAGCAATTCTGGTCAAAAGAATTAGGTCAAGTCATTTGAAAACATTGACTAAAGTGCACTTAATTTAAGTCATTGAATGAAGTCATACTACACTGCATACTACTCTTACCTGTGTCGTCTATGTTCATTTTTAAAGGAACGGTAAAACATCGGGAACAATCTGAACTTGATCCTCGAGGAATTGTAATAGGGCTGTCAGGTCCTTCGGATGTGTGGAACTTCCAGGTTCGTGTGTCAGTTATTTTAGAGTCGTTCTCGCAATTTGTCCAAGGTTCATATTTAGTTGGGTAATGCCAAAATCCGTATTCCGTTAACGCGGCGGATCCTTTAAAAAAAATATGAAATTAGAGTTAATTTGTTAAATATGTACAGTTAATCTGTTTAATTAGGAATTGGATCTGGGGCGAGACTGATTTGCTATATGATGCATTTTTACTATTGCAAACTACGTGCAAATTTGCCGCTATTTTGATGCAAGCTATAGAAAAATAATAAGTTTTTAAATTTTCTAGGTCGTTTAAACTGATCTTACTCTGAATCTGCACAAAAGTTAAAAAACAATTTTTTTTATTATTGTAATTAAGAGAAAGTACAAAGTAAAGCACGGAGTGAATGTGTAGTGGCAGTATTCTTCCCATCGGCTCAAAACTAGGCCTGTAATATCTGAAATGTCAGTATTGGTGTGGGCACAGTCCTCGGTCAACCGATCTTCGTTTGAGGCGCTCGTGTTGTTACTTGGAGGTAGGCCAAAGTTTAACTGCGTATGGGCACAACAGACACATTTTACCTTTTTAGTTATGATGTTAGTGTAAATGTCAATATAAATATTTATATAAAAGTGTAGTTTTAGTATTTACTGCTTAAAAAGCGGTTTTAGCCAGGAAATAAATAGCAGGATACAACCCGTGGAAAATCTTGATACAAACTAAAGTAGTGGGACCATAGCAGTGCTTTTACTGTAATGACGCAACAAATATTCGACGCGATCGACCAGGTGAAATATGGCGATAAAAAAAGGTTGACTATAGCGAAACTACGTCATCATGCGTGACGTACCTTCCCGACAGGGATTGGACACCTCACCATAAAGGTTAGGACCGAGTAAAAACTGCACAAGACAGAAGCTAACTCTTTGTTGTTTTAGGATTTTTTGGTAATTTAGTTATGTTGCCGAAACAAAACCCAGGTTACCCGAGGAAAAAAGGGAGAATACTATTCGAAATTAGCGAGAAACCTCCACAGGGAGCGGGTACCTTATTTAAATTGTTAAAAGAAGCGTCGGAATAACACAAAATTTGCGTTCGATTGGTATACCATTGTTCTAAAAAAAAATTTTGTAAGTCATTTGCGAAATACTTACGTTTAAGGAGTTTTGCGAAAACAGAGTTTTTGCATTGGTAGCATACCTTAAGGAAACTTGTCATAAAACTAGTGTTTAAAGTTTTTCACTAAAGGTTCTTCGGTAAAATCTTCTACTAAAAATTCAATTATAATATTTTAATTAAACGCCAACTCACCAAAATGTAAATGAAATAACAGGCCTACCATTGTATATAACTCTAGCTGCTCCAAAAAGCGTTGCGTTTAACGGATGGTAACTGGTGTTAATTTCGTCTTGGTTAGGGGGTGCCTGGTTTTCAAGCAGCAACTCGTAATGGCAAACCGAAGACCCACTGTAGTCAGTTAAGTTGAGGACAATAATATCGCTAATATTGCTGTTGGCTATGTAAGCGTCCTTTAGTTGGTTTTCAGTGGTAGTCGTGTTAGTTCCATTTGTGAGAAGAGTCACCCTTCCGAACAGAGAAAGTCGCTCTGTAAGTAAAGAAAGATAAAACTGAGCGCTATTGCTTTTACTTTGCCCCTACAGCGGTCACCAAACTATGGTCCATAGGCTGAATGCGTTGATAAGCTAAAAGACAGGTACCGGTATGCTAATGGTTTATTACGATAATGAGTGCTAGAATAAATATTAAAAAAAGGTTCATAAAACCAAAAGTTGGGGGGGCGAGTCTTGCCAATTTTTTACAGTGGCTTGGGTAAATTGATGGGAGTACACATGATTTCATGAGTGGGTCTTGTAATGCTACTCACCTGGCCAAGTAAATTGCAATTTTAACGGCCGTAATATACATCCTGTTTATTCAGGGTTTAGTCAAGTACAATTCTTATAAAAGTTTCTAGGCTACAACAGATTTAAACGGGCGTTACATCCAATGGTTACTTGTAGTAAAGTTGTTCCATGTTCCGAACGGGCTTTGTGCTTCCGTGTAGTTGATGTTTGATAGCACTTGTGATATGCGGGCTCTGGCTTGGTAAGCTGTGTTGGAAGCAAGATCAGTAATTCTATAAAGAGAAAAAAAGGAATGTGAGACTCTAAAATGGCTTTCATGAATCCCAAAAGAATGCATGTATACAAAAAAATTAAGAGCTCTATTTGTATTTCTATACACAATGTTTTACCGAGAAATGCTTTATGTTTAAGATTTGAAATGATAATGATATAGCCTACACTTCCATTTGCAGTTCTTTTTCAAATCCAAAAACAGTTTTTATTTAAAAGCTTGGCTTAGATCTGTCTATTTGAATAAAATGAGCTACGAGTTAAGAAGCTTACTTAAAGCAAGGTTTGGTCTAAAAATTAGTTCAAAAATAAAAACAAATCTAAAAACGAACTTAGATATTGTTACATATCTTTGCTTACACAGATACGTAGTAAGTGTTGGTCGGCCAATGTGGTGCAACTATAGTCTCCGAAAAAGTTCCATCAACTGCTTTGTACTCTACAATCCATTGGCTAGCTGTGGGTACTTGCTCCAGGAATAAGGTGGCTACAGTTGGGGTTGTAAAGCTGCTTAGGATCGCAGCACCTCCGGGAGCTAAAAGTAAATAGAATAGTTTATATAAATAAGCAGGAATTGCACAACCAAGGTGTTCGTTGTGAGTGGCGGAAAACATTTCCCCTCTTAACGATACTCAGTTAACAATATAGGGCAATGTTTCTGGGTCGCGACCAAAAATTGAGTCGCAGTTTAATTTGGATGGGTGGCTGATTTTTTTATGAATTTAAAACAACTGCGGTTGAATTACGAAGATAAGGCTCAAATTAATTAAAATAGAATTTATTTATGCTATTCGTATTGTATGTCGTTTACTTATAAAAACGTCAGTAAAATCAAAATAAAGTGAAAAAAGCTTGAGAAACACTGATATAGGGTAATCAATACAAATTAGGTCACTAAAATGACCCCTGAAAATATTAAAATAAATATATCTAAAAGCGTATATCAAAACAGGTAAATGCAGTGTTTTTTTAACATATACCGTTTTAAGTGGGGTTTAAAACGCTTTGGGAGGACTAAAGTGCAGCTAAAATCGTTGTAAAAGTTAGTTTCGTGAAAAGGTTTTGTCCTTGAATCATTTGCAGTTTTATTGGTTCGATCCCACGTACAAACACTTTTTACAGCTTTGCATACCGATGGATCGGTTAAAAAGGTTGCGCCACCTGAAAATTCGTATGAACGTCATTTCTCTAACTGCAAAATAAGCAGTAGCACTTCAAAATTACACCTGCCATGAGTTTAAAACAAATTAAACCATGTTAACTTAACGGCAACATAGTTTACTGTTACGCCGACATTTTAATGTTTTTTATTCGGAATCAGAAAAGAAAAAAAGGGGGAGCTGCAGATGGTATTTCCAATAAAAGAATGTATTTTGCCCTCCTCCCAAAAATATTATGTTAATACGACATCACTACCCACGCTCTAACCCTAATAAAAATATAGTGATACGCTAATATGCTAACGACAGATTGTAGGCAAATAGAAAAACATGAGCCCAAATACTCATTACCATTAAAAACATAGAAATTTTACCCGTTCTTTTTTCAATTGAGCTGTTCTCGGAAGTCGTAGTAGCCGATATGACGTAGATTGTATTGCATTTTAAAGATGTTACCTATACAAGTGAATGTGATTAAAAAATTATGAAGACGTGTGTATTAATATACCAAGAAAGAACAGGGGTAATTAAACTAAGATTTGTGTGTAAATTACAATTTGGTATTGAGTATAGTGTCGTTTTTAGTTTTTCTAGAAGCGAATAGTTTGCAGTATTAGATTTGCATCAAATATCCCATTTCGCACAACACTCCGAAACTCCGAAAGTAACACTTCATGCATTTGCTGAAGAAAGAATTATATTTTGATTTAATCTTAATTACGTAAATTGAGTTTTCCTGTGCATTTTAGATGTGTCCAACATTGGAGTTCCGACAGAAGGGTAATAACACTAAAAGCAAGTTTATGGGGTGCCACATCAATGGCCTGGCCATAAAACAAGTAACTCAAAAGGCCCCTGGAAATTTCGCTTTTTTGTAAATATTTAACTAGTTCTTGAAAAGGCGAGACAACGACCCGAACTGAATGCATTGTTATCTGAAGTATTTATTTAATGGAAAGATATTTTTAAGTTTCGAAAATTTATTTTTCGATGTGGTTAAAATGTGCTTAAAGTTTGCAAAACGAAGACACCCTTTACTTCCATCAGAGTTAACTGCTACTTAAAAACCTGAGCCCCTTTTAACGATGGGAACTCCTTACAAACAATATACAATTAAATCATATGTTTGTACGGTACCACCCTGTACTATGAGTAAGTTATTTTATTTGCACTGTCGATAATGCAAGGTTGTAACATTTTAATTTAAGTAGTATGCAATGACTTCAGTCAATGATGTGACTTAAGTGCACTGAGGCTCTGTTTTTGAATGACTTGACTTGACTTTAACTTTAAGTCTTGTGAACATATTTGACCTGGGCTTAGGTCATTCAGTCAACTGACATTGGTTGAAATTAAGTGTCAATGCTTTTTTTAATAGTAAAAAATGACTTTAGTTTTATCACTTTTCCAATAGACTTTATGCGGTTTGATATTTTAAACAATATTATTTTCATAAGTACACTTTTCGTTATCTGTCGAAATGAACGACCGGCAAAGCCTGCGGTCCATGAGTATTGATCTGTTTGTGTAATTTATTTTAATAAACTGTCTTCCTTAACATTTATAGTTCTATAACGATTTAAACATAAGTACCAATGCTTACGTTATATGGGTCGGTTGTTGCGCTGAATCGATGTGTGTCAGTGTCATTGTACTTCGCTGCCACCGACACATTGGCACCCGTCACGTTCACTGTCACTGTCAAGCTTGATGACGTCACGTTTGTCACCGATATATCGATGCCTGAAAAACGAGTTCTTATTAGACTGAAGATATTTTCACAACGATGCATTACTGAGGAAAACTATACAAATTTACTGACAATAGAGCAAATTAAACCCTAAACGTTCAGGTAAGTTACCAACCATCGTTGACTAGGTGGATCTTAAATGGACTGTTTCATATTTTAACATTTATATTTTCTTAAACTATGAATAGTTTGTGGCATAACTCAAAAATGCACTAAATTGTGTACGAATTCAAGTTAATATTTGTGAAACTTTTAATAATATTTCTGACAAACAGGTTGTTTTCAAAAAATGTTACATTATACCAACATGAGTCTCTGATGGCCCTATCGGTTTTTATCGAAATCTTTAGTCAATATTTTACTAATAAACTATTCTACTAATAAAATAAACTATTCTAAAAGATATAAATAGCTATGAAAGCATTAACTGTTTTGAGAATACTGAGAGTCACGCACGATTCCGATAGACGCCCAAACAGAAATGGTTACGTTTGGTGTTCTTTCTTTTTTATACTCTCCTCTGCTTTAAATCAAAATTATACATGGGTAGTTAACGGATCTAGGATATTTGTTTGGTGGGGGGTGAATTTTTTTTAGAGATGACGTTACAAAGTTACGTCACAACGTGATTCGCAAACATACGTCAAAATGTGACGTCAAAAGTAACCTGAAGAACACCGCACAGTTCGTTTATTTTGTTAAAGTTTTAGTTTGAAGAGGTATTACTTTAAATACAAAAGCTTATATTACAAAGATGTTATTGATTCGCGCGAGGCAAAAAACACCTTTATATTGTTTAAGCTTGTAAAACTAAGTGTGTGCGATAGGGCGCACAACGCTTTTGGGCTTAAACGATTGAATCGAATTGGGACTCGACATTGTATAACCAACGTTAGATTCGGGCGATGGGGGAAAATTGTTTGTATTTGCATAATATGTATAGGTAAAAATACAGAATTAGGGGGAAAGACCACCCTCCATCCTGAAAGTTAAATCCCATTCAACCTGGTAGTTAAATATCTGAAGAAATGGTTCCCGATTTTATGATTTACAAGATGAACTTTAGTAGACTATTTTAATAATGACTTAGTGATTTTTAATCGAAAACTACCGAATTGCTTTTTGTATGATACTTAATATTCAAAGGGGGGTGGAAAGCTAAGGACAATTACCATATCAGGCGTGGTAGAAACAAAGTGCAGAACCACTGATTTAGGCCCACTTAGGTGTATAAGGGCCAAAGCCGAAAGTTGAATTGTAATTGATATAGAAATAGGAACATAGGGGTTTAGATAGTTTTAAAAAGAATGTTAGGTTACGGTGTCAGGTAAATGAATGTTTACCCCGCGTATTTTCTAGTTTAACGTTGCATTATGGGCCTATGACCCTAGGGTAGCAGTATCGTTCAATGTAGCGGTTTTAGCGGAAAAAACTACCATTGTTCGCTGCGAAGGTCTATTGAGTAAATTGGCGCAGCCGCACAATAAAAATGTACAATAAACCTGTTGTCTCACCGTCGACAGACGAAAGCAGACAGAGAAAAGCAAACAGAAATGCGAAAATCCCCTTCATAAATCCACGAGCTTCTTTTGTCCCGTCGCAGCTATAAAGACAGTTGTTACGGTTTGTAACTCAACATCTGTTTTAAAAACGTATTCTCGCTAAAGCAGGGATCGGTAGTGTTTTTATAGTCGTGCGCCAAAGCCAATACGAAAAATAAGCTACATGCCGATTGTGGGCTGTTTAACATGGTTTTGAAATGCTAAAACTTAGCATTTGGTTCAACTACATAACACCTGATTTGTTAACTGTTGTTTAAATCTAAACTCAAGTTGCTCATCGGATCTATAGTGAAATGCATATTTACAGATTTTGCTGGATTAAACCAATATCAAACGATTATTTATCTAACAAAGTCCACTGTAGATCGTTACTTTTAATCAAATAAAAACAAATTTGTGCTACAATTTGCTAACTTTTCTATTTTGACAAGTTTATCAAAATACCGTATTGCGTTTGCCGAGCAAATTAGTTACAAAGTTGCAGCTTCACTAAGATCTTTTGTGGTGATAAGTTACACTATAATCAATAATAATTATACAGTGTCTTGTAACGCTTAGATACGGTGATTTTTCTATAGCTAGTTACCTAAAGTCACATTACATTAAGACAAAGTTCTAAAAACATTCATTCGTATACTTGTGCTTCGAACTGACCCTTGACTAACGATAACGTATGGCATCAGTATTACTCTCAAGGCCGCCTGAAAGCATAAACGAATTTAACCCCTCATGCAAAAGTTCTATTGTTTTCGGTGGAAGCTAATGACCAACTAAGCAAATCGAGAAAAGAATTAATTTTAACAAAAAAATTTAAGGTCGTTAACTAGTCGGTTAGCCTACGCCATCTAGCGACAAAAAAATCAGTAAAAAATTGAAAATTTACAAGATTAGGCCACAACAAACATTGGTAAAATTTTCAGCTTCTTTTATGACAACAGAAGTTCGTGCAGAGTACATAAAATTATACAAATTTTATCGCCTCCAGTATGCACAGAGACCATGAGCAAACAAGGTAATTAAAACGGGATACGACAAAACTACAAATTGAAAGATTTTAGCAGCTATATTGTTAAAGTAAAAAATAGGCCAAGAAAAGTAAAATATAAACAAAAAATATACAAATACCACAAGCTATTAAAAACTAGTTGCTAAAAAACTTTCAATTTGCAAAATTATAAATAATAACTAAAAAAGTGAATTTTTATGTAAATCAATGTGCATCAAAGCAGAATCTTTTTTTTGGGGAAACAAATGAAATCTTTGTTTCTGTTGAGCCAACATTGTGCGGTTTCAGACCAAAGTTTTACATGTTGTGTAACATATTAGTATGATTTCTACTTTTGCATTTCAAATAGAAGCAATCATATATTTTCGTTCTTTACACAAGCAAATAACAATGTTTGGAACGGAACTTTCAAAACATTAAAATCTGTATAATTTTACATTTATGGCCTGAATTTGGCCAAAAAGAATCAACAAATCGCAGTTTAAATCATGAGACATTTTGCACTGTGCTTTGATTGCAATAATGTGCTGGTTGCGCGTAGGGAAATCAGATTTTTTTGGCTGGTATCAGAGATTTGAAGTCAGTTTTCAACAATCCTAGTCTGACTCCGAAAAAAAGTCGAAAAACGTTAAAACACATCAGGCCTAATAATTACTTTTTTAAGTTAAGGATTAAAGTTCAAACTTTAATCATTACAAACTCTAGGCAGCATTATTTGGTTAATTATTATTACTATGGTTGATTCATTGATTGAAACCAAGCGCAATGATGAGGTAGACTGGATCAAAGTAGCATTGTCACATAAACACAACTCTCAGCTTCTCAAACCACCTGGTTTACTGCGCTTAAGGTGGTAGGGCGACATACTTCTTTTTGTGTAAATATGTGGATCAGAGAATGGGGCAAGGCGGGGCACTCACCCCCCCCCCTGAAATTTCCAAATGCGATTATTAGTATTATTTATAAGTGTAATATGTATTACTTATGAAGGTTAAAAATATTATACATTATTCACTGCCCCCAGTGGCGTATCCAGGTGGGCCGTTTTTCGTCTTTTGTTTGGTCGACCGTAAACATTGGAAGTTTTTCTCTTTCGTTGTTTGTTTAGGATGATTGATTAGCAAGTGTGTATTCGACAATTGACAACGCTAAGTCAAACCTTTTTTTCTTTTTTCTCGCTAAAAAACGAGTTATACGCAGTATGTTCCTCGCTGTTCGGTCTCTGCGCTAATATCCGATGTTGGTGTAACATCGGCATTTGTTTAAATGAAGAAGATTCTTGAAAGGAGGTATAATGGTGACTTTCGTGCGCGTTTCAAAGTCTCCATTTGTAAGTAATGATGGTTAACGCAAAATTATGCTCTTTAAGCATACTCTAAGACCACGTGCTAAGTGTGCAATGGACACAACTTATTTCCCCTCAACCGCAGCTTGTAATTTAGCTGACTTAACACACAGTTCGGCGCAGATGTTGCGCTAATCGTGGCATAATAACACCCGGAAAAAACGATATTCGTTTTGTATTGCAGGTGGTGAACTTGTAATTTAGCGCTCGTTCCGTTCATGGAACTTGATCCTGCGCTGCTGATAGTCGAATTATGTGTGACACCGTGATTTCGCAGCTGGCGCCTGACAGGATTGTCGATGACGCACGTGGTCGCTTTTGCTGGACGTATTTGGCTGTTTCTGATTAGTCTTTTATCATGTCTTGCAATCACCATTCTATGACATCATACTGTCACTGTTTTATGACGTCATTATTCATTAAAGTCAAACGAAAAATAAGGGAAATACCTAAGTTGATAATTCAGGACCCCCCCTTTTTGATTTTCTGGTTACGCTCCTGATTTCCCCCCCCTGGAAAATTTTCTGCGGGCGCCCCTGGCTGTGAGACCTATAATAGAGAAACAGCATCTGAAGGAAAATTATCCATAATAGCATAATATTAGGACCAACGAAATTATAAAACTAAATACGCCGTATAATTACGACGAAGATCTAAACGCGCCTGCTTTGCGCACACTGTACACAAACAAGAGCAAATTTTTGGCTTAGAAAATTTGATTTTTAAGTAACCTTGTTTAGTTCGTTGCATTGCAAAATGCTGAATAGGGTTATTTGTGATGTTTGACTTTAAAAAAATCTCACGAGAACGCAAAGACCCACTTATACCATGACTTGGTGCTAGTTGTCTGCTGTTATAATAGAGGTGAGCTATGTTTTATGAGACCGTTCGTGAAATATGTAGGACAGTTTTGTTACCTCAAAACTCATGTAACAAACTCTGACGCTGAATTTAGTAGAATTGTAACGAAAGTCCTGATAACGTTCTGTGCTTGACCAGAAAAATTACTAGACATGTTAAATTTTATTATTACAAACAATTAAAAATTGGTAAAAATAAAGTCAATAACAGTAAATATTAAACTTGAAGAAAACGCAAAGTTTAACGTTCGGGTAGCAAAAATCGCGTTACGACTTGTTAACAACGTCATAATGTGTTTTAGAAAACAAAAAATAAATTACTGGTGACGAGGTTTACGGGCATTTATAAACCGCTGCACCCGACACGTTATTGCACGAATAAAATTAAACGAGAAATGCATGGAAAAATAAGAAATTGGGGCAAAATTAATTTTACTTTTGTACAACAAGATAAGTCAATTCAGTAAACAATGATTTTAATGTTTAAAAATGCCAACCAAATTAAACACAATATAAGACTTTTAACATTCAAAGACTTCGTGGTAATCTTGTTTCACAGATGTCCCTGTTTCGAATTACAATAAAATTGTATTTGTTCTCTGTTTTATTTGATTTTCCGCACACTTTATTGTGTGCACTGAAATTAATTCTTAGTGAAATTGGGACGTTTATAAGTTGGTGACAGTTGGTGGCGGCGTAATTATGTTGGTGGACTGCGACGTAAAACTGTTGCTAAATGTCATCATCCCCGGCATGAAAAATGTTGGTATCAGTTGACACGAAGTAAACATGTTGGTAAAAGTTGATCGAGAAGTAAATACGTCAAAACTGTTGGTAAAGGTTGGTCGCTAAGTAAAAATTGTTGGTACAAGTTGGTCGAGGAGTAGCCTTTTCTAAAGTAGGTAGTATTTTGAATAATTTAAATTCTCTTTATTCATTTTCAACATAGTGAGATTTATTTGAAACGTTCAAAATGCTACCTACTTCTGCATGGGCTTTAAACTTCTTCCTAAATCAAACAAGTTAGCCAAAACTGTTATACAAAACAGTCGAGTGTTGTTACCAAATTAGTCATTGATGTTAAAGCACAAACTGGTGAGCATCGACCGGTTAAAGCCAGCGCATCTGGATCTTTCACAGCCAGTGCTGGTGGCTCATCCTCCACGTAGAGGGCAGCCAACGAAACTTTCACCTCTACCCGATCCGCCACCGCCTTTGGATCCCCTGCAGCCGGTGTTCGTCCTTCAGCCACCGGAGCCGGTACCGCCACCCTCGGACGAACAGTTCTTACGCACGCGCGCTCGCAGTTATTTTCGCTTTCCATCGTCGTGATTTTGTATCCGCCGTTCTTTACGCATTGTTAAGAAGTCATTTGTCCGTTTCTGGAGGGGGGTTATGTAGCGGCACTTTATGTCGCACACTTTATTATTGCACCGAACCGGACATATTGCCTTTTTCTTTTCGTTCTCTTCCTTTCATGCATTTGTATATTTCAACAGGTGAGACATGACCACCGTGCTATCTGACTCCACTAAATCGAAACTAAAACAAACTGCCATTGTAATTTAAGGAGCATACTGTCAGGTCGCTTATAGATTTATTGTACATTCACATAATTCAGCATAGTTCGCAAACACGTCTCACAAGTAAGGCATGCATCTGTTGACTGTAGTGCAGTAGAAAGGACACTTTGACTAACGTTGCATTCAAAGCGAATGCGTTGAGGATTAAAACTGGCCAGTTAACTAGCAGGATGCAGCGCACAGGAAACACGCCAGAAAGACTTTAGCAGACTTTAGCACACGCACAATAAACACAGTACTGTAAATAACAAATACAGACGCTGATTCGCTACACCATCCGCCTTCCCCCAGGAACACAAAAAAAGTTCCTAGCAGTTCGTTGAGCCGCGCTTCTTCTTTAAAATCTTCCCAGGATCCGATCAGAAGTCGACCAACAAACGCAGAACGTCGGACATTTGTGCAATATGGAAACAGCACGTGTTGGGAACCGTGGTGTTCAATAGAGCGAAGAGGGTTCATGAATTCCTTGTCTTGGCGGCCCACGAACAACTCCAGGGGTAGCTGGTTGTACGACACGATGTAACGTCTGAAATGGTACTTGAAAGGCACAATAAACAACAATGCAAAACACTTTTGAATAGCCTATAATGCAGAAAATGATCGTCTTAAAACGCAATTCTAATTTCAAATCGCAAAACTGAAGTTAGTTGCTTAGAGTCTTTTGCTCTAGAATACCAATTAAAAGGGGCAAGGTGCTAATCTCAAAAACGCGAAAACAAATTACATCGCCTAGTCCACATTAGATGGGTTCCCTAAAGCAGACATAACTAGACGGGGGTGCGGTTGTTGTATATTTTGTCAGGGGGTATATTGTCAGGGCTTAGTGTTTATTTTTATTTAGTTTTAATTTTTTTTTGAAATTGATTTTATTTATTTATTTATTTTTTTTCAATTTTATTTTTCATATTCATTTTTTAATTTTTATTTTTTATTTTTTTTGTGTGTTTTTTATTTTTATTTTTTTATTTTTTTTTTATATTTAATATTTTTTTTATTTTACACTTTTTATTTTTTAATATTTTGTATTTTGTATTGTGTATTTTATATTATATATTTCATATTTTGTTTTTCATTTTCCTTAACTTGTTTCTGCAAGCAAAAACAGATATGGGCCGAAAACTTCCCCACTTTGATGCGAAAGGGGTTCAAATATGGCGTAGTATTTGGGGAATGATCGAAACATATATTTGATAAATAGAATTTGCGTAGATAATGTACATGGCCGTTTTATCACATTTTGGCCAGAGCTTACGTGTTTGAAAACCAAATATTATCATTCTCCTCAAGACTTAAAATGGTTTAACGCCTATGGTTTGCAATACTTTTGCAAACTTTTACTCGGTAAATTTTTACCATGGCTTGGTCCGAGCAATCACTGTTAAAACAGACTTTAAATCTGTAGTTTTAAACAATATGAAACACACTATTATGTGCCTAATACGCAAACTATTAAATCGAAAGTTTTGCTAGTTGTTTAGGCCTGATATTGGTATGTTGGTTGGAGCAACATGCACAACAGGTGCTAACAGAGAGGCGTACACTGCCTTAAGATTTCGCATTTAAATTTGCGGCGGTAAATACACCCTATTGACACTTGATTATTAGGCGAAGCTTATCGCAAAGTAATTGGTCGCCCCAAAAAATGCTGACGCCGCATTTAAAGCAAGCATTATAAATGAGTCGCCGATATTCTGCTTTGAACATCTCTACTCGCAATGCTTCCCTCCGTTAATTGTACGGTGGGTGAAACTTTATTCACGGCCTTACCTCTTTGTGTATTACCGCAACAATACGATGAAATACGATTTGGAGAATATTGGAAAAATCGTATTTGGAGAATATTTGCTATTTGCACCTGTATAGTATGTTACTCCAATCCAACATATCAACACACAATTTTAAGTTGTGTAGGCCTGGTGTTGAAATGTTGGATTAGAGTTGCCACCAGATTTCGCATTTAAATTTGCGGCGCCTTTGATGCGAAAGGGGTTCAAATATGGCGTAGAATTTGGGGAATGATCGAAACATATATTTGATAAATAGAATTTACTTAGATAATGCATATGGCTATTTTATTAAATTTTGACCAGCTTACGTGTTTGAAAATCAAATATTATCATTCTCTTAAAGACTAAAAATGGTTTAACGCCTATGGTTTGCTATACTTTTGCAAACTTTCACTAGGTAATTTTTTACCATAGCTTGGTCCGAGCAATCACTGTTAAAACAGGCTTTAAATCTGTCGTTTCAAACAATATGAAAAACACTATTACGTGCCTAATACGCAAACTATTAAATCGAAAGTTTTGCTAGATAAGTTTAGGCCTGATGTTGGTATGCTGGTTGGAGCAAGATGCACAACAGGTGCTAACAGAGAGGCGTAGACTGCCTTAAGATTTCGCATTTAAACTTGCGGCGGTAAATACACCCTATTGACACTTAATTATTAGGCGAAGCTTATCGCGAAGTAATTGGTCGCCCCAAAAAATGCTGACGCCGCATTTAAAGCAAGCATTATAAATGTATCGCCGATATTCTGGCTTGAACATCCCTACTCGAAATGCTTCCCTCCGTTAATTGTACGGTGGGTGAAACTTTATTCACGGCCTTACCTCTTTGTGTATTACCGCGACAATACGATGAAATACGATTTGGAGAATATTGGAAACATCGTATTTGGAGAATATTTGCTATATGCACCTGTTCTGTATGTTACTCCAATCCAACATATCTACACACAATTATAAGTTGTGTATAATAATATAATAACTTATGGCTTTGAAGCGAAGGGGGTTCAAATATGGCGTAGATTTTGGCAAATGATCGAAACATACATTTGATCAATAAAAATTTACGTAGATAATGCTTACGGCCATGTTATCACATTTTGGTCAGCTAGCATGTTTAAAAAGTCAATATTTTCATTCTCTCTAAATGATTTAACGTCTATGGTTTGCTATACTTTTTCCAACTTTTACTGTGTAAATTTTTACCATGCCTTGGTCTGAGCAATCACTGTTGAAACAGAGTTTAAATCTGTAGTTTTGAGCAATATGCAAACACGTTTATGTGCCTAATAAGCCACGTTTTATATTGAAAGTTTTGCCAATTTAAATCCAATAAACGCAAGATTTATTTATTTATGACGCCATGTTATGACGTAGCTTTGTAACGTCGTCGTTAAGAATGCGTTAAACTTAAGCTTTTTGTTGTTGCGGCCCTTGTATAATTATATTTGCTTAGACCTGGTGTTGATATGTTTGAATGGTGCAACAATTACAACATGTGCTAACAGAGATGTGTACACTGCCTGTAGGATTCGCATTTCAATTTGCGGTGGTAAAATATTTTGTGTTGTAAGAGCAATAGGTTTTTTTACTTAGAGAGGCCTCTTTATGAAAGGCAAGTCGCATGTGCATAGTTTTACTAGGCAAGCCACTTCCAACACAAATGTTGCACGCGCGGGACAATAGGGCGCAGCAGGGATGCCAGCAGCCGCCTCGTCGCGACGCGAGCTGGACAAAGCAAGCGAATATGAACGAATTCTGTATGAAAGTTTTTCTGCTGCTAGATGGCTGTCGTTAGCTACAAAGTGCTAAAACGCACTATTTCAGGTTTTTACCCCCCAAGCAAAGGCCCCTGGGAGTGCAGCCTCATAAACTTTTACAAAGCACCTACATACCACTCTACGCCATGTCTGAAAATTTGAAGGTTCTACGATGTCTACTTTTTCTATAAAGCTTCGGACAAAAGTCGGTCTGAAACAAACCATAGGAAACCATAGGAAACCATAGGAAACCATAGGAAACCATAGGAAACCAAAAAAGAACTAGACGGGGGTGCGGTTGTTGTATATTTTGTCAGGGGATATATTTTCAGGGCTTAGTGTTTATTTTCAATTTTTACTTTATTTTAATTTTTTTTTTTTAATTTTTTTTTTAATATTTTGTATTGTGTACTTTATATTATATATTTTGTTTTTCATTTTCCTTAACTTGTTTCTGCAAGCAAAAACAGATATGGGCCGAAAACTTCCCCACTTAAAATATGCCTTTGATGCGAAAGTGGTTCAAATATGGCGTAGAATTTGGGGAATGATCGAAACATATATTTGATAAATAGAATTTACTTAGATAATGCATATGGCTATTTTATTAAATTTTGACCAGCTTACATGTTTGAAAATCAAATATTATCATTCTCTTAAAGACTAAAAATGGTTTAACGCCTATGGTTTGCTATACTTTTGCAAACTTTCACTAGGTAATTTTTTACCATAGCTTAGTCCGAGCAATCACTGTTAAAACAGGCTTTAAATCTGTCGTTTCAAACAATATGAAAAACATTATTACGTGCCTAATACGCAAACTATTAAATCGAAAGTTTTGCTAGATAAGTTTAGGCCTGATGTTGGTATGCTGGTTGGAGCAAGATGCACAACAGGTGCTAACAGAGAGGCGTAGACTGCCTTAAGATTTCGCATTTAAACTTGCGGCGGTAAATACACCCTATTGACACTTAATTATTAGGCGAAGCTTATCGCGAAGTAATTGGTCGCCCCAAAAAATGCTGACGCCGCATTTAAAGGAAGCATTATAAATGTGTCGCCGATATTCTGCCTTGAACATCCCTACTCGAAATGCTTCCCTCCGTTAATTGTACGGTGGGTGAAACTTTATTCACGGCCTTACCTCTTTGTGTATTACCGCGACAATACGATGAAATACGATTTGGAGAATATTGGAAACATCGTATTTGGAGAATATTTGCTATTTGCACCTGTTCTGTATGTTACTCCAATCCAACATATCTCACACAATTATAAGTTGTGTATAATAATATAATAACTTATGGCTTTGAAGCGAAGGGGGTTCAAATATGGCGTAGATTTTGGCAAATGATCGAAACATACATTTGATCAATAAAAATTTACGTAGATAATGCTTACGGCCATGTTATTACATTTTGGTCAGCTAGCATGTTTAAAAAGTCAATATTTTCATTCTCTCTAAATGATTTAACGTCTATGGTTTGCTATACTTTTTCCAACTTTTACTGTGTAAATTTTTACCATGCCTTGGTCTGAGCAATCACTGTTGAAACAGAGTTTAAATCTGTAGTTTTGAGCAATATGCAAACACGTTTATGTGCCTAATAAGCCACGTTTTATATTGAAAGTTTTGCCAATTTAAATCCAATAAACGCAAGATTTATTTATTTATGACGCCATGTTATGACGTAGCTTTGTAACGTCGTCGTTAAGAATGCGTTAAACTTAAGCTTTTTGTTGTTGCGGCCCTTGTATAATTATATTTGCTTAGACCTGGTGTTGATATGTTTGAATGGTGCAACAATTAAAACATGTGCTAACAGAGATGTGTACACTGCCTATAGGATTCGCATTTAAATTTGCGGTGGTAAAATATTTTGTGTTGTAAGAGCAATAGGTTTTTTTACTTAGAGAGGTCTCTTTATGAAAGGCAAGTCGCATGTGCATAGTTTTACTAGGCAAGCCACTTCCAACACAAATGTTGCACGCGCGGGACAATAGGGCGCAGCAGGGATGCCAGCAGCCGCCTCGTCGCGACGCGAGCTGGACAAAGCAAGCGAATATGAACGAATTCTGTATGAAAGTTTTCTGCTGCTAGATGGCTGTCGTTAGCTACAAAGTGCTAAAACGCAATATTTCAGGTTTTTACCCCCCAAGCAAAGGCCCCTGGGAGTGCAGCCTCATAAACTTTTACAAAGCACCTACATACCACTCTACGCCATGTCTGAAAATTTGAAGGTTCTACGATGTCTACTTTTTCTATAAAGCTTCGGACAAAACTCGGTCTGAAACAAACCATAGGAAACCATAGGAAACCATAGGAAACCATAGGAAACCAAAAAAGAATAACGGCAAAAACAAGATATGTCCCGAAAATAAATTTTCGGCCCATATAATAACGGCAAAAACAAGATATGTCCCGAAAATAAATTTTCGGCCCATATAATAACCTTGGCGCAAAAGGTTATTCTAGAAAGTTACTCTCTACATGCTAGTAACTTCATGTGGGCTACATGACGGTTATCTCACACCGTCTGAAAGGTAAATGAGGCATCAAAGGCCTTAGCAATCATGGGTTTATAATACCCAGAGCATTTTCGCTTGCAGTCACAAAATGAGATAAATCTCGCGTTATGTTGGGAATTGGCAACAAGGTTTGGCCTTCTGCTCTGTTTTCCTTCTTATAAATCATAACAGTTAAGTGACGCAGGAATTTCAGACAAAGTGATCAGGTTATTTTGGGTGAGATATAAAACATCAATCACCATAACACGTGACCAGAGACAATAGCCGCAGTGGCTTTGACACTTTAAAAGTAACGACTTCTGTAAGTGCTGGTTGAGATAGAATCTATCCGTTTATTGGTTTTGAGATTAGGCCTAGTTATCACGAGAGGTGTTCAACCTCGATCGTAATATTTTCACCTTTAAAACTTTACCAAAAAAGGGCCATAATTTCGCAACAATAACTATAACAGTCTTGCGTAACCACTAATTTAAAGCGTCAAACGATTTTTCTCTGCATTACGGCTAATCAAATATCAATTTAACAAGCAATAACGCTGGCATAAACTTGTCAACAAACGTTTCAACAAATCATAACTGATCGGCGTAGCTTAAAAATACTTACAAGCGAAAAACTGCGCTAGCAAACCAAATGAATACATACTTTCTATGCAACCTGACAGTATGCATAAAATTTAAATCAGAAGGGTTTAATTGCGTGTTCATATCTCAGTCGGGTTCACCAATGTATATTTCAACAGGTGAGACATGACCACCGTGCTATCTGACTCCACTAAATCGAAACTAAAACAAACTGCCATTGTAATTTAAGGAGCATACTGTCAGGTCGCTTATAGATTTATTGTACATTCACATAATTCAGCATAGTTCGCAAACACGTCTCACAAGTAAGGCATGCATCTGTTGACTGTAGTGCAGTAGAAAGGACACTTTGACTAACGTTGCATTCAAAGCGAATGCGTTGAGGATTAAAACTGGCCAGTTAACTAGCAGGATGCAGCGCACAGGAAACACGCCAGAAAGACTTTAGCAGACTTTAGCACACGCACAATAAACACAGTACTGTGAATAACAAATACAGACGCTGATTCGCTACACATTGTGTAATTGTCTTCCCTTTTTTTCGGGAACTGGAAGCAACGCAGAAAGCGTCTCGCTTCACGCCCCACTTTTACCCAATGTTCACCGCAACGTTCCGATATTCCTTGTATACCACCGCAACCCTCTGTTCCTATCCGACCGAGGCAAACTCGACGTGGCCGAGTTATTACTGTGCCTGCTCGTCACAGAACGTGACTTACGCACTGGTGAGGTGATTTGTAGCGTATCCCTTTATTATGTGTGTTACGCGGGATGCTACACGCGACACGCCTATTCTATCGTGCTGGTGCCGAGCGGTCACTCGCTCGGTCATTCTAAAATACAAGCGGACGTGTGCACTTCTCTTGCTCCTACAATCTCTTGCACTTCTTTATCCATTTACGTTAAATCTCAAATTGCGTTTTTTTATTATTTGTTTTCTCCAAAGAAATACACAACTGGATAAGCTCTATTGTGTTTTGCAAATTATTAATTATATTTACTCACAAAAGATCCGTCTTATTTACAGCAGCCACGTGTTAAAAGCTAAGAAAAGGTGAAATTCCACAAACATGGCGAAATGTAAAAATACTCAAAATAAACCAAGCTTTGACTTGAGTCAAAATATTTCTTTTAGCGCCGATACCATTAACGCTCAAACGAATCAGGCACAGAAAAATGTAGTACTGTAATTAATTTCTTTGCTCAGTTAAATGTAGAAACAATTCACATTTTGGAATTGTGATACTGTGTTAGTTATTTTAGAAGGGTTGCGAGAATTGTTCGGTGATTGCAGCACGGAAAAAAAACAGTTGTTTATTAAAGATATCGCCAATTAACTTCAGGCAAGCGGCATTTAGTGAGGAACTCGTTTGCTTTTGAGAAATGCTTACAACGTTTGAAGTTTCCACCAGACTTTGTTGGGTAATCAGCAGTAAGAACAAGGTGCTTTTCTTCGTCGATTAAATATCTCGTTTTATTGCTATCAGCTTCGTCACCCCAAAGCATAAACACGAGATGATTAGCATTAACACTAAGGAATGCAATAATGTTGTTGGTGAAAACGTCCCAGCCACAATCTTTGTGTGAATCTGGTTCGCCTTCTCTCACTGTCAATCTTCTGTTGAGCAGCAGAACACCTTGAGCTGCCCAGTTGATCAGGCTTCCATCGTTGTATCGAAACGGGCCACAATCAAACCGTACGGCTTCGAACACCTTCCGTATAACAGATTCGTGATTGTCGGGATAATTAGGATAAAGACTGAATGCAAGGCCGTGATCTTGTCCATTGAAACAGTGGGGATGTTCCCCAAGGATTATCACTGTAACATTCCAAGGACTGCAATACCAAGTCCATGTAAACACGAAACGCTCAGGAGGAAATATTGGTAGTTTAACGTCATCATCATTTTCTCCGTGGTCGTACCTGAACTGGTAATTCTCAAACTCTGACCGTTCTTTTGCAACAAAACCCAAAGTCCTTTTTAAAATTTTTTTGAATTCAATATCAAAAAAAACATTGAACCAGCCGTTCCCAATCATCACAATTCCTTCCTTCTCATTTCGAACCTTTTTGCCTTCCTCAGGCCGGTAAAAATCCATTTCGTTAATTGTGTACAATTGTTGAAGACTCTGGCATTTCAGCAGTGCAACTTGGCCTATTTGGGATTGTATTTGATTTGACGCGTAGTCACTTGGCCATAGTTCGTCTGGTATGTCGAAATCTCTGAGGAACCATGTTTGGTCCAAAAAATTCATTTTTACAATACAAAGAATTAAGTAACTAAAAAATAATGCTTATTAGATTTAATAATAATTATTAGATTTAATAATTTGTAAAAAAACAAATCATGGACAGGCACTCCAGGAACAATACTATATTGGCGCACAACCACGCCAATCGACGTCATGTTATTAGGCGCATGATTTACGAGTAATTATCCCCGTTGTGCATACAACATGGGATTCGCGGGTGCTTTGTAATCTCCACATTGAGCCTTAAGTCTTCCCAATTAATCCTTAAGTATGCTTAAGAGTGTCCGAGGCCTGGACCCGGTCCTATTTGTACTCACATTGAATAAAAGAGGTTCACAAATTCTTGGTTTGATTTTTGCTACACATTCACCCCTTACCTTACGTTTTACTTTAAAAAACAAAAATAAAACTAGTCCAATTGGCCAAATAGGTTTTGCTCAGTAAATTACTAACTAAGTCTTTTCGGTTAATCAATAGCTGGAAATTGTTCTTCTGGTGTTAACAAAGTAGAAACCGACGTTTCGGAAGCAGATACCAGCTGACCTTATCAGGTTAATTATTAAACGAGAGTGCGTTAGTCAGATTATATACAAAGAACTAGGCCTATAAAATAAAACGAATATAGCAACGATGTCTCGTATAGCGGTCATTCACTCAACGAAATAACAAAAATAATCAGGATAATAATTTAAAACGAGAATGCATCAGTCAGCTTATAAGGTCAAGGTGTCTGCTGCCGAAACGTCGTTTTACACAAGAAGGGCGTTTTCGATCTATTAATATGTTGCCTGGTCGAGCTAACTCTGCCTTTCGGTCAGTGGTGAAGAATCTAGTCACCAGAGTAGGACCATTTACATTAATTCAGTTTAATTACAATTACTCCCTTAAGGATTCAATTATAATTACAATTACCCAGCAACTCGAAAAGGCATCTACCTAACTGATTGTGTCCAGGGCTGCCACTCTCAAAATTAAAAAAACACTAGATTGGACCATAAAAAAACACTAGATTTGGAGAAAAACCACTAGATTGTTATCGCGACAACATATTGCCATTTTTATAGTGATTTAACATCTCCAGACGTTTAATCAATGTAAAAACAGACTATTTTTTAAGTCTGTGTGTCATAATTGCGTTATTAAAGCTACTATTTGCTAAATATACACAACAAAAGCTCTGCTTTTATTACCGTTTTTTGTTGAATATTAAGGCACCTACTTAAAAAAATGTACGACAGTGGTTTTGAGTTTGGCAGTATTATTCTTTTATGCTCAACACTGTCTTTGTATGGTACATTAAACGCCACTTGTGATTGGTTGTTTTAACTTTATATAGCAAGCTTGGCATATTGCTGAATATCTATGAGTCTTGTCCGGTTTCAGTCAGGCTTTAAACAGTCATTATTCAACTAATTCACGCCACGGTAAAACAGGCGTTTTTCGTGGTGGAGTTACGTCACACTCCGACTATGATATCAATTGAACTGTTAAGTACAATAAAAGGGCCAATCGCAAAGATTGGGTTTGGGCCCTGGGGGCAGTTCTATTCACTATAAGTGAGTATAACTGACCCTGGGGGTCCTAGCCAGAGATTGCCAAAAATTCCTCCCTAATTGTCGACTTTTTGAAAGAATTTTTTTTTTTTTGCCGGCTAATTTATCAGCTTTACCTATATACCCTACCTAGACCTGCTCCTTCCTCTCACTCCCCTCTTCTCCCTTTAGCACCTTTGGTTGGCAAGCGGTAATTAAATAGGCCCACACCCTACAGTGCAGCACTACAGCTGTACAAACTTCTAAATATAGTCTGCTGCCCGACACTAACAGTAATTAGTATAGAAACTTATCCATCGACGATCACCAAACATGATAAGGCTTTTACATTTGATTTAAAAAAGGGAATTTTTTATTCACTTTACCATTTTTAACAATGGAAGCCGGGAAATAACCCAAAGTTTATTACTCCATTTCAAGATTATAAAAACCACTAGATTCTCCAAGAAAACCACTAAACCACTAAACCACTAGATTATTTCAAAAACCACTAAATCTAGTGGAAAACCACTAGGAGTGGCAGCCCTGATTGTGTCTCGAATATCTTATACAAAACTTACTTTGTTGTTTAATGTGCAGTCAGGCGTGTACCTGCTGATTACGCATGCGTGAAGTAACAGTATGTATTTATTTAAGTTAGGGCCATCCTTAAAATACATCAAAGAAAGTGTACATCAAAGAAGTCTAAAACCTCTGATGAATAAATAATTGACTTAACTTACGCGGTTGTAACTTATTAGGTTTACACTTAAAATAAAAATACTGCTTCAGGAATCAATCTCCATTACTTATCAAATTATAACCGGCTAAATAATGTGTCAAAAGTACACAACGCCACAAGTTTTTATGCTCGCCCTTCCATAATTTCATTGAATATATTAAAATTAGGCCATCCTTAAAATACAGTGTACTTAAAATCAGTCTGCAACCTGTAGCGTCAAACCTCTGGGTAATAATTGAACTTACACGGGGGGCTTAATCAGGTTATACTTATATAAAAAAAACCTAATCCGCTTAATGAATCATTCTCGAAGCTGTACTTCAGTATAATCGGCTGATTAATTTATCCACGTAGACAATTACTTTATTTATAACTATTATGCAACTTAAACAAGAGCATTTGTTTGGCTTAGAAAAAACTATGTGATTTAAACGATTTTTTTTAGTTCGTTGCTTAATGCTGCACAGGATTATTTGTAAGGTTCGACTTTGATCACCGCGAGAATACAACCATCCGCTAAGAACGAGAATACAACCACCCACTTATACCATGACTAAGTGCTATAGTTGTCTGCTGTTGTAACAGAGGTGGGCTGTTTTAAGACTGTTGGTGGAATAGGAAAGACCGTTTGGTTCTCTTGTAGAAGCCACTTTGTCATATTGTGTTTACACAGAGAATTTTTGTTTTAATCGATGTGTCGTAACGGAAAATTTTCAGTAAAAATCTATGGCCTAAATTCTTTGCAACCACATTGTAATGTTTGCGTTACTCCTTGCAGCCAATGTGCAAACGATAAGCGGAAAGTTTTCGGTAAAATTCCGTTACGTAGATTTCTTGCAACCACATTGTAATGTTTGCGATATATTTGCAGCGAATTTGCAAAAATTCAAATTGCTGACACCAATTTTTATGCGTCAAGGTATTTACATCCGTTTTTTTGTATGTTTCAAAACACCGCGGTCTGAACATTAGTCGGTTTCCCCGGTCGTGTGATTTTCAAACTGTTGACATTTAACTGGAGTCAGAGGCTGTTTCGCAATCGCATTTTGACATAAAATTTGTATGTTTCGCGTCAGAAATAAGTGTGAAAAAGATTTAGACCACGCCTTGTTATCACGTGATATTTTGTTAAGTATTATAAGAATTAATGACGTAAATCTTTCTTCGTTCGCAGAAATTTTCTTAACTGATTCTCGTCTATAAATAGCGTGTTCAATCAATATAAAAAAGAAGAGAGGCTTTTACAGCTTTGACTGAAGACAGCAAAAATTGACTGTTCATGCATCTGAACTAAAGGAAAGAATTGGACCTGAATGGCCTCACGAAGACAGGCCATCTCAAATCTTGTAGGAGTGTGGTCGATTCATCTTGGCAATTATATAAATGAAGACTCATTAATCGGACCCATACCCCTCACCCTCAAACCTGCTTTAACAAACTCTGACGCTGAATTTGATTGTAGAACTGTAACGAAAGTCCTGATAACATTTGGTACTTGACCAGATTGCGCAAAATTACTAGACATGTTAAATTTTATCATTACAAACAATTAAAAATTGGTAAAAGTCAATAACAGTATATATATATTAAACTTGAAGAAAAGTTTAACTTTCGGGTAGCGAAAATCGCGTTTCGACTTGTTAACAACGTCATAATGTGTTTTAGAAAAAAAATAACTGACTGGTGACGAGGTTTACGGGCATTTATAAACCAAAGCATCCGACACGTTATTGCACGAATAAAATTAAACGAGAAATGCATGGAAAAATAAGAAATTGGGGCAATAATTAATTTTATTTTTGTACAACAAGATAAATTAATTCAGTAAACAATGATTTGAATGTTTAAAAATGCCAACTAAATCAAAGACAATAATCTGAGACTTTTAACATTCAAAGACTTCGTGGTAATCTTGTTTCACAAATGTCCCGGTTTCGAATTACAATAAAATTGTATTTGTTCTCTGTTTTATTTGATTTTCCGCACACTTTATTGTGTGCACTGAAATTAATTCTTAGTGAAATTGGGACGTTTATAAGTTGGTGACAGTTGGTAGCGGCGTAATTATGTTGGTGGACTGCGACGTAAAACTGTTGCTAAATGTCATCAACCCCGGCATGAAAGATGTTGGTATAAGTTGGTCACGAAGTAAACGATGTTGGTAAAAGTTGATCGAGAAGTTAACACGCCAAAACTGTTGGTAAAAGTTGGTTGCTAAGTAAAAATTGTTGGTAAAAGTTGGTCGAGGAGTAGCCTTTTCTAAAGTAGGTAGTATTTTGAATAATTTAAATTCTCTTTATTCATTTTCAACATAGTGAGATTTATTTGAAACGTTCAAAATGCTACCTACTTCTGTATGGGCTTTAAAATTCTTCCTAAATCAAACAAGTTGGCCAAAACTGTTATACAAAACAGTCGAGTGTTGTTACCAAATTAGTCATTGATGTTAAAGCACAAACTGGTGAGCATCGACCGGTTAAAGCCAGCGCATCTGGATCTTTCACAGCCAGTGCTGGTGGCTCATCCTCCACGTAGAGGGCAGCCAACGAAACTTTCACCTCTACCCAATCCGCCACCGCCTTTGGATCCCCTGCAGCCGATGTCCGTCCTTCAGCCACCGGAGCCGGTACCGCCACCCTCGGACGAACAGTTCTTACGCACGCGCGCTCGCAGTTATTTTCGCTTTCCATCGTCGTGATTTTGTATTCGCCGTTCTTTACGCATTGTTAAGAAGTTATTTGTCCGTTTCTGGAGGGGGTTATGTAGCGGCACTTTATGTCTTTATTATTCACACTTTATTATTGCACCGAATCGGACATATTGCCTTTTTCTTTTCGTTCTCTTCCTTTCCATTGCATTGTGTAATTGTCTGCCCTTTTTTTCGGGACCAGGAACTGAAAGCAACACAGAAAGCGTCTCGCTTCACGCCCCACTTTTACCCAATGTTCACCGCAACGTCCCGATATTCTTTGTATACCACCGCAACCCTTTGTTCCCATCCGACCGAGGCAAACTCGACGTGATCGAGTTATTACTGTGCCTGCTCGTCACAGAACGTGACTTACGCACTGGTGGGGTGATTTGAAGCGTATCCTTTTATTATGTGTGTTACGCGGCATGCTACACGCCACACGCCTATTCTATCGTGCTGGTGCCGAGCGGTCACTCGCTTGGTCATTCTAAAATACAAGCGGACGTGTGCACTTCTCTTGCTCCATTGTTCGGTGATTGCAGCACGGAAAAAAAAACAGTTGTTTATTAAAGATATCGCCAATTAACTTCAGGCAAACGCCCATTAGTGAGGAACCGGTTTGCTGTTGAGAAATGCTTACAACGTTTGAAGTTTCCCCCGGACTTTGTTGGGTAATCAGCAGTTAGAACAAGGTGCTTTTCTTCGTCGATTAAATATCTCGTTTTATTGCTATCAGCTTCGTCACCCCAAAGCATAAACACAAGATGAGTAGAACAAACACTAAGGAGTCCAATAACGTTGTTGGTGAAAATATCCCAGCCACAATCTTTGTGTGAATCTGGTTCGCCTTCTCTCACTGTCAATCTTCTGTTGAGCAGCAGAACACCTTGAGCTGCCCAGTTGATCAGGCTTCCATCGTTGTATCGCAATCAAACCGTAAGGCTTCGAACACCTTCCATATAACAGTTTCGTGATTAACGGTATAATGAGGAAAAAGACTAAATGCAAGGCCGTGATCTTGTCCAGCCAAACAGTAGGGATGTTCCCCAAGGATTATAACTTTAACATCCCGAGATTCCCGAGGACTGCAATACCAAGTCCATGAAAACACGAAACGCTCAGGAGGAAATATTGGTAGTTTAACGTCATCATCATCTTCTCCCTGGTCATACCTTAACTGGTAATTCTCAAACTCTAACCGTTCTTTTGCAACAAAACTCAAAGTCCTTTTTAGGATTCTGTTGAATTCAATATCAAAAAAAACTTTGACCCAGTCTTCCCCAATCATAACATCTCCTCTCTTCTCATTTTGAACCTTTTTGCCTTCCTCAGGCGGCTAAAAATCCATTTGGTTAATTGTGTACAAATGTTGAAGATTCTGGCATTCCCACAGTGCAACTTGTCTGTATTGGGATTGTATTTCATTTGACGGGTCCCTTGGCCATAGTGCGTCTGGTACCCTGAAATCTTGGTGTAACGTTGCTTGGTCCAAAAAATTCAATTTTACAATACAAAGAATTGAGTAACTAAAGAATAATGCTTATTAGATTTAATAATTTGTAAAAAAAACAAATCATGGACAGGCACTCCAGGAACAATACTATATTGGCGCACAACCACGTCAATTGACGTCATGTTATTAGGCGCATGATTTACGAGTAATTATCCCCGTCGTGCATAGAACATGGGATACGCAGGTGTTTTGTAATCTCCAGATTAAGCCTCAAGTCTGCCCAATTAATCCTTAAGTATGCTTAAGAGTGTCCGAGGCCTGGGCCCGGTCCTATTTGTACTCACATTGAATAAAAGAGGTTTACAAATTCCAGGCCTAATTTTTGCTACACATTCACCCTTTACCTTACGTTTTACTTTAAAAAACAAAAATAAAACTAGTCCAATTGGCCAAATAGGTTTTGCTCAGTCAATTACTAACTAAGTCTTTTCGGTTAATCAATAGCTGGAAATTGTTCTTCTGGTGTAAACGAAGTAGAACCCGACGTTTCGGAGATACCTGCTGACCTTATCAGGTTAATTATTACTGACCTTATCAGGTTAATTATTAAACGAGAGTGCGTTAGTCAGATTATATACAAAGAACTAGGCCTATAAAATAAAACGAATATAGCAACGATGCCTCGTATAGCGGTCATTCACATGTAGGTTTCAGCGAAATAACAAAAATAATCAGGATAATAATTTAAAACTAGAATGCGTCAGTCAGCTTATAAGATCAAGGTGTCTGCTGCTGAAACGTCGGTTTACACAACAAGGGCGTTTTCGATCTATTAATATGTTGCCTAGTTGAGCTAATTCTGCCTTTCGGTCAGTGGTGAAGAATCTAGTCACCAGAGTAGGACCATTTACATTAATTCAGTTTAATTACAATTACTCCCTTAAGGATTCAATTATAATTACAATTACCCAGCAACTCGAAAAGGCATCTACCTAACTGATTGTGTCTTAAATATCTCATTCAAAACTTACTTTGATGTGCAGTCAGGCGTGTACCTGCTGATTACGCATGCGTGTCGAACTAACAATATGTATTTATTCAAGTTAGGGCCATCATTAAAATACATCAAAGAAAGTGTACATCAAAGAAGTCTAAAACCTCTGATGAATAATTGACTTAACTTACGCGGTTGTAACTTATTAGGTTTACACTTAAAATAAAAAAAACTGCTTCAGGAATCAATCTCCATTACTTATCAAATTATAACCGGCTAAATAATGTGTCAAAAGTACACAACGCCACAAGTTTTTATGCTCGCCCTTCCATAATTTCATTGAATATATTAAAATTAGGCCATCCTTAAAATACAGTGTACTTAAAATCAGTCTGCAACCTGTAGCGTCAAACCTCTGGGTAATAATTGAACTTACACGGGGGGCTTAATCAGGTTATACTTATATAAAAAAACTAATCCGCTTATTGAATCATTCTCGAAGCTGTACTTGAATATAATCGGCTGATTAATTTATCCACGTAGACAATCACTTTATTTATAACTATTTGGCAACTTAAACAAGAGCATTTGTTTGGCTTAGAAAAAACTATGTGATTTTAACGATATTTTTTAGTTCGTTGCATAATGCTGCACAGGATTATTTGTAAGGTTCGACTTTGATCACCGCGAGAATACAACCATCCGCTAAGAACGAGAATACAACCACCCACTTATACCATGACTAAGTGCTAGTTGTCTGCTGTTGTAACAGAGGTGGGCTGTTTTAAGACTGTTGGTGGAATAAGAAAGACCGTTTGGTTCCCCCAAACCTGCTTTAACAAACTCTGACGCTGAATTTGATTGTAGAACTGTAACGAAAGTCCTGATAACATTTGGTACTTGACCAGATTGCGCAAAATTACTAGACATGTTAAATTTTATCATTACAAACAATTAAAAATTGGTAAAAGTCAATAACAGTATATATATTAAACTTGAAGAAAAGTTTAACTTTCGGGTAGCAAATATCGCGTTTCGACTTGTTAACAACGTCATAATGTGTTTTAGAAAAAAAATAACTGACTGGTGACGAGGTTTACGGGCATTTATAAACCGAAGCATCTGACACGTTATTGCACGAATAAAATGAAACGAGAAATGCATGGAAAAATAAGAAATTGGGGCAATAATTATATGGGCCGAAAATTTATTTTAGGGACATATCTTGTTTTTGCTGCTAAGACAAAATAACTCGCTATATACCGATAACTCGGGGTTTTTGAAAGGCTTTCAAAAAGAAGTAATAAAAATATTTGTTCTCTACGGCAAATGCAGTAAGAGTCTTAATCGAGCGAACCGAGCGACAAATTCGTTTATTTGGCCGAATTGGCAAAAGTTTTAATTTATAAGGAGACTTGAAGCCTTCGGCCAGAGTTCAAACATAGATAATTGTAAGGCCTGACCATCGGGGGCCAAATAACTGTAAGAATTTACGATTGAAGGCCAGGTACAAAAGTTTTTGTCAAACTCAATCAACTAGATCATCGTTAAACAAATGAAATATAAGAAACGATGCATAAAAATCTGTACCGAGGCTTAACTCTAAAATAAGACAAACTAAGAACATAACTCAAACATAAGTACATTAGTATTTTCTACCAAAAAACAAGCACAAGTCTTAGAAAAACGCACGAATGGTAGCCCTGACTATACAGCTGCAAATTGTTCACACTCTCTTTTCCTAAGCCTTTTGAAGTCTGTCGGACTTAATCATACACTGAATCGGGCAAACAGGTGTTGCTGTTTGGTAAGGCTCAGCACATTCAGTCATTCGTATATAAGTAATTGCGCTACGTTATGCACCACTGAATCATGACCGACCCGTTTTTTTCTAGAACAACACGACTGAACTCTATAAAACCTGGATAGCGCAACTAGCGGCACGCGTGAGCGGTTTTTGAAGCCAATTAGAAGGCTGAAACGCCATCTTGTAAAGGTCCTAAAATGCGCAAAATTTGCATTACGCCTTATGGAGAAGGGTGTTAGTGACAGCGTTTTCTGACTATTTAGGAATGCTTGTGACTTAAAATTAGTGGTTTCTAAGGCCGCAAGCCATACTTCAATTATTTAAAGAAGAAAAAATAAATAAAACTGTATAATTAACGCAAAAATCTGCTTTTTAAAGACGACTAAACCAGTGTATTTTTCCCATTTATTTTTAGACTACTTATAACTTAAAGTTGGTGGTTTCTAAAGCGACAAGCCAATATCTGACTATTTAGAAATAAAAAAACGTTAAAAGCACCTATTTTTTGTGTTTTTTTACGAGACTAAACCAGTATGACAGTTTTACACTCAACTATACTTATCTTTTATTAAATCTTTTGTTCAATTCTTTCTGCTTGTTGGTTACTTTTGAGTTAAAACTATAATAGTACTAAAATAATGCTCTGCATTTTTGTTATGTAAAGGCTTCTATTTAAGTTTTATTTTATTTTGTAGACAGACATGGAACAAAACTCGTGTTCGGCTAGGATATCCTTAACCAGGTTATAATTTAAAAAACCCAAGGATGCATTTTATTGGATGTCCTGAAGGTTAGCCATATTTTTGCATATACTTCTATAGACTGACACAGTCGGTTTTAAAAGTAACTTGGTTGCTTGCAGCAAAGGAAAAACGCAATAATTGAAAAATATTTAACAACAGTAGCAATAAACAAATAGTACAAATTTAAAACAACAAGTGAACATGTGATTAATAAAACTTATTGATTGTTAAATAAAACTAGCTTGCTAAGCTTTTTTCTTATTTTTTCTCCCACTATTTTTTCAGAGGTTTCCTTTCCAAGATGGTACAGCCTTATCTTACTGTAGCACTTCGATACAACTTTGATCAGTTGAAAGACATGATTATCAATCAATCACTGTACTGTCAAACATGTGACTATCTAAATCAGGAAATAATTGGGATGCATTAATACTGTGTAATACTGATGTTGCAATGGCATCTGGAATTCCTGTATTAATCTGTAATTTTCCACCAGAACATGCCAACAATCTTAAGAAGCATTTTTCGGTGTCAGAGCACACCCTAATTACACTTTCTGATGGTTTCATAAGACCTCCTCTGTCTTTGAATGTCAAAAAACTGGGTTGTGCTATCATTTTCTGGGAACCAAGTGCCAAGGAGCAGGTAAAACATGTTGTTTGTTTTTTTGCCATCTTTGCAACATACCCAGCTTTGTATGTAATAGCTGTTTTTTTATATTCTGATAAAATTTTTATGTTTGGACTGTCACAGTAATCATGGTCTGTTGAAATGGGCAGACGTTCAATGAGGTCATATTTTTTAATTAATGCCACATCAGTTAACTTTACCTCCGTATAATTTGTTTTACAGGTGTCGCTTATTGCATCCAGAATTGTTGTTGAATCCTGGTTGGAGCAATTACCATTTGTACCTTTAATACAGCTTCTCATCAAAAGACGCTTGAAGGCTGCTGTGAACTGTTGTGCTGTTGGGTTATTATTGCAGCCACCAGCAGTTCGGACAGCACTGAAAAACAATTCTAGGTGATCTTGGCTAAACTTGTACATTAACAAATAACTTAGTGGAGCATTGGCTCTGCCAACTAAGTTATCGAACAAACCTTTTGTGCTCTGGATACAGGCTAAAAAACCAACAAAACCAGTTTTTCTTCTGGAAATGTGCATTGGAGTGCTGTCAGTTGTTTTTAACTGCATTATGTAAGTAAAACATTCTGAAAGAAAGGGATCCCATACAAACTTATTCGCAATCCGAAGGGCAGACTTAAAACCTTTGGCGAGGGGATTTCTTGAATTTAAAATGTCAAATAAACGATCAAACATTCGTAAGAACCTGACAGTTGGTGCAAATCCCTTAAATTCCTTTAGTTTTAAATTCTCTGCACAATATTGGATGGCATCAGCCACATCAGAACTCAATGCCTGTGCTGCAAGGTTTACCTTCATTTTTTGCTGCTGCCATTTGATGTGTGCCAGCTTAAGCTTGTTGCCCAAACGCAAACCTTCATTTTGTTGGAGTTTTTGCAATGCAATAATGTATTGCCATTTGATTTTTCCTCCATCTCCATCTACCAAAATTCCCCAATCAGCAAAAGTATTTCGCACAAGTTTAAGCATATGGCAAACATCAAGAAGAACATAAATCCGCTCGGTTTTGTTCGAGGGAAGTTTGCTGTTAAGCAACCGTTGATATTTTCGAATCCGTTTTCCGTTTGTCCGCAACGCAATTGTCAGCCTTCAACGTCGCAACGGTAAAGAAGCGCAGTGTTCTAGAGTTTAAAAGACAGCATCAAAGCATAAACAAAGCGAATGCACAAAGATCATTCGCGCGAAGCGACACTTTTTTGCATTTATGTATAGTTAAAATAGTCAAAAAGTAAAATTGACTCGTGTCTAGTTTGTCAAATAGGCGGCGGGACGGATCCGGCGGTAGGTGCCCCTTCTCTAATAGTTCTCATTATTATCGTCGATTGGGTCTGGAGCATTAATGTCGTCACACAAGCTAGTAAATGAACAGTTTTGTCTAACAAGCAAGTAATAGCATTGTTACGTCACATAAGTAATGTGCGCGTACACCCACGAGCCAGGCAAATAACTACTTCCTCATTCTTATTAGGAAATGAGTCCTTAAATACAACTAAAAAAATATTTGTGATTACAGGCTGCTAATGAATTAAAATTCCCAAGATATGGAACAGATATCCCCAGATCCCAAGGTCTAGACTGAAATCCCAAGATCTTGGGAAAAATCGAGTGGCAGACCTGCTAGAACCGGCGATAAAAGGAACGAGAAAGATAAGAAAAAGGCAAACATAACGCTTCGATAAATCCGGGTCGGTGTAGTGTCGCTACAATCACACAGTTTGTTTATTTTGAAGTTTTAGATTGGAGTTGGTACCTGCAATACAAAAGCTATAACGCTGTATCCATTCGTGCAATGCCCAAAACGCCTTTATATCGTTAAAGCTGTCGAAATTTTGATTTTTGATGTTGAGATAGACGGTTCAAAGTTGCTTCTGGTTTTAGGTTGTTAATTTTTAGGTTCGAATACTACTTTACTAGAGATAATTCGGCTTTAGATATTGTTGCTTTTATTGCGTGTTATTAAGAGGTAACAACCACCTTGACCATCTAGCTCAGTGGTTCTTAACTTTTTCCTTCCTGCACCCCTTTTAATTCACCAACCAATTTTCGCGCCCTTTCCAGAATTGCCTAAATAACAAAACCATTGTAGGAAAATTTTATTTTGCAACTAAAACAGTAACACTGTACCATATTGTGAGTTATTTTTACATTTAACTGAACTTAGAAATAAATTACAGTAACACATTTTCTGTGCCTGATTCAGTATCCCCACACACCCTTGGAACAGTTCTTTTACCCCTTAGAGGTGCAAGCACCCCTGGTTAAGAAACCCTGTTCTAGCGGTAATGTAATTTAAGGCCGCATGTGTCAGGATTGTTTACGTCTGCAGATCCCTCTAAACTCTTAAATGAACTGCAATACCAGAACAAACGATAGTCACTCTAACCACTTTTCTTGCAGGAAATCGGTCTTGGTAAACTTGAAAGTAGGGCCTCGATACGACTCCACTCTCAATCAGGGCTGCGGAGTCGGTGCGATTTTGTCGAGTCCCGAGTCCGGCCCTGACTCTACAGCCTTTATTTCACCAATTTAGGTAACTAAAATAAAATGAATATTCAGCATTCCACTTATAAGGGGGTCGTATAATTCTTTCACTCTCAATACATGGTTGGAAAATATTCCACCATATGCTATTCCAACTTTACAATTTTCAGTTGGCAGCCATATCAGTTTCAAAATTTGGTACTGCGCATGCGCATGTCGGACGCGGGACTCGGGTATTTCTACGTGGTCTTACTCGAGTCCCGAGTCGGACTCCGCAGCCCTGCTCTCAATTATGTTGATGTGTCGTCGATTTTTCCTGACTTTTTCGATACCGCCTATAAAACTTTATTACACTTACACCAAAAAAAAAGGATGAAAAAATACTGCAATACGACATTGGTATAACTCAATGACTTGGACAAAAATGCCCATAACGATAAAAACAAATTTACTGCTGAAACAAGTTTGGTTTTAAAAGAGATCAATCATCTTCCCCTATTTAAAAGGAACATACTTTTCTTTGGGTCCGTCTTTTGTGGATAATTTTTAAACGCCAATTAAAAAATCTATTAGGCTTTTGTTGGTGTATGTATCCCCTTTTCTTGAACTTTTCGTTCCATATTTTGTGATGATAAAAGTTGACTTACCCTTTTAAAACAATAAGCGCACTTAAACTTCTTCAAAATTACCACCCAAGCCTAAAGGTCTATAGCAGTGGTTCTCAACCTTTTATGCTTCGTGGCCACCTTTGAAAGGTTTTCGACCCTCGTGACCCCCTGCTTATAAAAATACCAAGCATTGTGTTTAACGTATTCACTTGTTTTACTTCTTCACGTTAGTAACAAATACAGCAATTAATCAACAAATAATTGCACTTTTAAAAATTGTACAAATAACATTTTAATTTCAATTAACTTAGTTAGCCATTACAAATCTTGTTCTTCGACGCCGTCAAGGTATTTTTTATATTCGGTTGTGTTTTGTACTGAGTCAAGCGCTGTCACCACATTCGTAGAGATAATTCTTCGATTTTCGTTTTATTAATGTGTTACTGTTAGCCTACTTGACAAATAAGCTGTGCATGAACCGTTGAATGTTGGCTTAAAAATGACTTTGAATATTTGAATAACCCTGTAGAGTACTATGTATTGTAGGATGGAATGTTTCTTTTGCACTGAACGCCCGAAAATTGAACGCCCGAAACTGCAAACCATTTCACCTGGCATTGCACATTAGTTGCTCGCCTAACAGCATTTTTCGGATGCTTAATGATTACGCAAGGGTATCGGCAAGTAATAATTTGCATGGCTACGTTACAAGAAAGGTTAACAGTAATAATGAAAAACACAAAATTAAGTTACCTGGTAAATTTTGAAATAGTGAAACTTTGGTTTTCGCAATATCTAGCTAGAGAGTTATGCCCGTTGCCCCCCAATAACCGCTCCGTAGCCCCCCAGGGGGGCCGAGGGCCACGGTTGAGAAACCCTGGCCTATAGGATTAGTGCTGTGGAAAAAGCGCACATTTCATCAAAGGTTTACCAACGGCGTAGTCGCAAAAAATAGTTACGCTCAAACAGCCGCGTTTTCCGTAGCGTAGCGTTTATACGCCCACACAAGGAGCACGATGATGAAAATGATGAACACCAACGCGCAAACGATTCCCACGATAATTGAAACGGGAACGGTCGACAGCCCTTGGGTTGTGTTTGGAACTTTAGAGGCTGTGGTGCTTACATGAGGCATAGCGGTATCTGGTGTTTCAGTTGCTGTTGGAGCGCGAACGCTTGTCGTGACTTTTGTTGAATCTGAGTTTGATGCTGAAAAAAAAAAGGCATTATTTGCTACCAAAACAGTGTTGTAGGCCTAATGTTTTTTGCCCACGAATTGAGAAGCACTGCATTGGGTTATTTAATTAAACCTACAAAGACATAACGAATAAGACAATATTGTATTTGGAACTGAGGTTTGATTTGCACAGAATGCATTTCGCATAAAGACTCAAGCCAATGACTTGACTTAAGTCCACTTAAGTCACTGCTTTCAAATGATTTGCTTTAATTTAAGTCCCCTTTTATTTTTGTCACTGACTTGACTTGAAGTTGATTTGCTCTAATAATGACTTGTGACTGGGACTTGACCTGGGCAACTGATGACTTGGATTAGAATTTTTGCAAAAGACTTGACTTAGACTTAAGGTATTTCAAAATGACTTGTTTACAACACTGGATCGGATAGATTAAATGATTGGAATTAAATATGTAAAAATGTAACCTGCCCTTAAACTTTATTAATGCTGTTAATAATAATAATAGTTTATCAACATTTCCACTTGAACTACCTGTTTGTGTAGCGGAAGCTGTACTTGAACCATCGCTAGATGTAGGAATTGGTGTTTCAGCAGTTGTACTTGAACTACCGGTTGTTGTAGGCACTGGTGTTTCAGCAGTTGTACTTGAACTACTGGTAGTCGTAGGCACTGGTGTTTTAGCAGTTGTACTTGAACTACTGGTAGTTGGAGGGACTGGTGTTTTAGCATTTGTACTTGAACTACTGGTAGTTGTAGGCACTGGTGTAGAGGCAGTTGTACTTGAACTACCAGTAGTTGTGGGCACTGGTGTTTCAGCAGTTGTACTTGAACTACTGGTAGTTGTAGGCACGGGTGTTGCGGCAGTTGTACTTGAACTACCGGTAGTTGTAGGCACTGGTGTTGCGGCAGTTGTACTTGAACTACCGGTAGTTGTAGGCGCTGGTGTTGCGGCAGTTGTACTTGAACTACCGGTAGTTGTAGGCACTGGTGTTTCAGCAGTTGTACTTGAACTACTGGTAGTTGTAGGCACTGGTGTTGTGGCAGTTGTACTTGAACTACCAGTAGTTGTAGGCACGGGTGTTGCGGCAGTTGTACTTGAACTACCGGCAGTTGTAGGCACTGGTGTTGCGGCAGTTGTACTTGAACTACCAGTAGTTGTAGGGACTGGTGTTGAGGCAGTTGTTGAACTACCGGTAGTTGTAGGCACTGGTGTTGAGGCAGTTGTTGAACTACCGCTAGTTGTAGGCACTGGTGTTGAGGCAGTTGTATTTGAACTACCGGTAGTTGTAGATGGGGTTGTAGCAGCAGTTGTACTTGAACTACCAGTAGTTGTAGGCACTTGTGTTGATACAGTTGTACTAAAACCAGTAGTTGTAGTGGGTGGTGTTGCTAAGGATGTTTGCATCGTTTTTGTCGTCGTGGGAAAATATAAATAAATGGAAAAAGTTCAAAATTTAAAACAAATTTAAAACCATGAGTAGGCCTATTTAAATATGATAAAATAATTTATCTGATTTCATAATTAATTATAGCATTTTTAGTTAATGAGTGTTATTGCACATACGCTTTACTTAACAGGTGCTAAAAATATCTATATTGCAAATAGTGTGGACTTTACTTACCTAAGTAGAAAGTAGAGTTAGACGCGGGACTTAGAGCAGATTCGTTTCCATCGGCTAACCTGGTCTTGACTTGACCCAAGAGAGAATAGTAACGACCAGTTGTTAACGATTTCGAAGTTTTTACCTATTAAAAGGAATGTTTGAAGTTTAGAGGTTTATTAATCTACGTCGGATAGTAAAACAAGACTTTAATATTTGTAAGATTGATATAGGAGAAAATCAGCCCGCATTGATACCCCTTACTACCACTTACCATCGGATATCTGTCCGGACCTAATACTATTGAATATAACTACTATAAAAAGTAAACGAGTCTTGAATTGGGATTCATGAGTGTGTTTGCTTGTTTCTTTTGCGAGAAAAACTTCAAAATGTCTCTTTTAAAACCATTTGTTTAAAAACCGTTCTTGATCATTCAATGACTAAATAAAGATTACAGGCTACAATATATACCAGGGGTGGGCAATTATTTTTTGACAGCGGGCGCAAGAGACACAGTAATGTCTTTGCAAGCCGGATCAATAAACGGATCTGAAATACACATAATATAAAGCGTTATACCTTTTAAAAGAATCTTTAAATATCCTTGTTTTAACAAGCTGGTAAGAGAAGGAATCCGCGAGGATGCTTTAAAACAGTAAAGTAGTCAATAAAATATTGCCTAAATATCGGATGTTCGTCGAACTCTAATTTAACAAAATTTCCCCTTTGCAGAGTTTAAGCTTTTAGGGTAAATATTGTTTTAAAATGGACGAAAACATAGTGAAACGTATGATGTTAAATGAAAAAATATATATTCATGTATGAAAAAATGTGTTTACTTAGCGAAAGCTGTCAAAAAATAGTTTTTTGGGGCGTGGTCTCGCCCTGAAAGTTTTTAGGGGGCGTGGCCTCGCACAGTGTTAGGTATAACATAAAACTTTCAAATGTTTTAACATGTTCAACCTGCAATTTACTTGAGCTGTCAATGTCTTTTTCCGCAACCTTGATATTATCCACACCTGTGCTACCATCGTAAACGGAAAAGATGTATTCAATTGCTTTTGACACTGGTTTGATATCGAACTGAACTACACCATTTGTATCGTTCAGATGGTCAACCACTTTACTTGAGATGAAATCTTTGCTAGTGTTCATCATTTCGGGACCTGCATAGTTAAATAAAGCCTAACCCTTTAACAAAAGAAGTATTTCAGGAACACATTAGGGTAAGTATTTAACCTTATAATATGTTAAAATGAACAGTTATTTATCTGGGAATTAATTAAAACAAAAAAAGTAAAAACGTTCATAAATACTTTACTGGGGATGTCCTTTAATATCGGACTTAAGCCAATACCTGATACCAAGTGATAGTATCGGTACTAGTCCGATACTAGGGTAGGATCATTAGTATCGCTGCCGACTCGATACCAAATAATATTGGAAATTTAGCCATGGCTTGCGATTCATTGCAGCGATTCTACCTTGAAAGGTAAAGTTATCAAAAAATATGAGGTGAACTCCAGAAAGTAAATTCACTAACGACAAAGCAAATTTTAGCCTAACAACCTAAATTCTACCCTTAAACGCTTCAGTTTAAGCTATTTTGCTTGTTTGAGCACAGTAATGACGTCATTTTGTAGTGGGGCGGGTCGCGATATCTTTAGTCCAAAATATATGGATGGGTGTCGAAATAATGTCGAGTATTATTATTTCAGATGTTGGTGTAACATCGACATTTGTTTAACTGAAACAGATTCTTAAAAGGAGGTATAATGGTGACTGTCGTGCCCGTTTCAAAGTGTCCATTTTTAAGTAATGATGGTTAACGCAAAATTATGCTCTTCAAGCATACTCTAAGACCACGTGTTTTTTGTTTAGTGAAATTTGTTTACCTTATGACTTTGCCGCGTTGGGCGTGCATAGTATTAGCACTTTATCTTTTCCTCAGCTTAATGGCTGTACCTAAACCACGTAAAAGTTCGCAACAAGCGCCAAAACAAACATTGCGTTAAATTGTTTTTAAAGTTGGGTGGCTATAATTCACGATACTATGAAGATGCAACATTTATGCACGCAAAGTGTATTTTATTATCAAGCCCTAAAGTCGTACTGGCCAACGATAACTGCATATAGTATCCCTATATCTCATAGAATAACATCGGGCCTTATAGGCGATTTTTTAAAGTGGCAACCTACATAAGGTTATACCTGTTGTGTAAACAATTGTGTATTTCTGCGGAACATTGCTCAACTCAGCTTCGTAGATCCGATCGTACATGAACAAGCTTGCAGCGTTGTTGTTAACGCAGGAAAGCAGAAAGTAATCTTGCTCGATCCCGTAAACTGTGTTACTCGTAAAGTTGAAGATCACTGAACCGACAGGAGCCGAAACACCTTAAATGACAATCAAGGGATTATTTTTTGGTCGTGGTGATGCTTTGGAGCTAATGCAGCTGAATGATATTTTTTGTGAAGTAGTATGACTAGATATGTAAATAAAATGTGGACTAGTTGAATTTTGATATCGCAATTGTTTGTTGACATTGTACTTGAACACCCAAAAGTTATAGATGGGTATCCCCCATACACATCATACATCCCTAATAATGATTTGACTTAAGTGCACTCACACTATTTTCAAATTACTTGACTTGACCTAGGTCTGTTGAAACGACTTCGGAGTAAATTTCTTAAATTAAAATCAATTTTTTTTATTAAGCATTTTTGAAAATTGGTTATTTATCTTTACTTTTGCATGTAAAACATTTTGATTGCCATACGTTGCGTTTAAGATATCCTTGACTTGAGTTATATCTCATAATCGGACGAATTTATCAGTTAACGTTTTATTTTTACGACAAAGCCTTGACTTGAAGTTAACTCTTTAGTCATTCAAAATTGACTTGTTTTCAAGGCTGATACGTTATACAAAAAATCCTATAAATACCAATACTTTACTTACCAACATTGTCAATTGTCAATTGTATTTCACTATCAAACTGCCCATCGCTTCCTCTTGGCATCAAAACCTTGCCAACGTTTCCATCTTGTGAGTGAAAAATCCAGTTGCGCTTATCTGTGATGTTTCTAGAGTGGTAACAACTCGTCTCGGGCAAGAAACTTGTCGGGTATGTAAGGAAGCCGTAACTCGAAACTCCTGCCGACGCTGGACAGAAATACGCAAATTTTCGTTATTTGGTTGTTCTAACTCACCGTCAAACTAGGGATCTCAAACGTCGACAACGAAACGGTCGACCGATGGCCCCCGATCGTCCCTTACCCTCTCCCTACAGCTTCAGTAATTATTTTAACGTTTTAGATTTAGATCTTATTACGATAAAGCTTGGACTTATCCCGGCTGTTTTATGTCTTATTCAGACGATTTCGGTCTTATTTTACCATGGGTATTACTGCGTATTATGGTTCATTATGTCGATTGTCTTAATACTATGGTTTTATAGATTCTTCTTCTTTAGGTATTGTTGCTTTGTAGGTCCTATTGTGTGTCCCACCAATATGGTATCATTGCCTATACATTACTCACGATGGTATTTGACGATTGAGCCACTGAACAGCGTCGTATTTCCAAGCAGGTAGCCGGAATCGATTTCATCTTGGGTTGGAGGCTCTTTGTTATTCAGTTTCAATTCATACAAGCCAACTATAGCATCAGCTTGTTCGGTCAATTTCAGGAGAGTGACATTGTGGACATTGCTGTTGTTCTTGTAGGCTTCTTTCAGTTGCAGTTCGGCGGCACTAGTATCGTTCGTTGATCCGGTGAGCAAAGTCACTCTTCCGAAAAGAGAAAGCAGTCCTAAGATATCAAAAACGTGCGAGAAACTTGTTATTTAGAAACTTGTTTATAGATTTAGTTGTTGCTGTTGTTTTTTCGTTTGAGCCAAGATTTTCCAGTATTCCGGGCTAGATTTTGGGGCAGATGTTCGCCAGCCAGTTAGGAGAGTAAAATGACCGTCAAACGGAGAGTTTATAAGCAACCAATCTAAAAGCGGAATTTCGCGCAACAAATATAATTTGAAATATTTCTAAAAGACGCGGAGATAAAAGCAATAAATGTACCAATAGGACAGGTTAACTAGCGGGCCGTAGGTTAATTGTTATTCCTTGCCATAATAACAAACTGTTATACACAGGGTTACGTCACAAAGTTACATCAAAAGTATAACCTTTTGAACACAACACAGTTTGTTAATTCGGTTAAAGTTTTAGATTGGACAGTTGTTACTTTCAATACAAAAGCTACAACGATGTAATCGATTCACGCGGTGAACGTTTTTTCAATTGGTTATAGGTAAAAAAGCAAAACATACAGTTTGGTTCCACGGATCCGCCCTGTTGGGACCTGTGTTATGTTCTTTTCTGGTGAGCCACAATACCATGCAACAAGAAAACGACTTACAATTAAACACTTTGTTTATAAGCTTTTATGGCAATATTAGTCGCCCAGATTTAAGACTTTCTTTAGCTTCATTGTTCAACCTTTTTAACTAGCGGACATTTATGAGGCCAAGCAATATGACCATATTCATTTGAGCCTAATATATTTTGCAACTATAAGTCTCGAAGAATATGGTGTCCTTTAAAGCTTTCAAAGCGTAATTTTAGAGTGCATTGATTTAAAGGCCCCTTTACACTACAGCTGCACTGAGCTGAGCAAAGCGTAATTTGCATTTAAATTATATTGTGGCGAGCGTTTCACGCTTTACTAAACTCAAGCCCCGTGCAGCAGCTGCAGCTAGCTTAAAGTTACGCTTTGCTTAACTCAAGCCCAGTGCAGCTGGAAAAAAATACGCTTTGGAGCGATTTTCACGCTTTGCTAAACTCAAGCCCCGTGCAGCAATAGAAAAACGTTACGTTTTGTCGCGATTTTTACGCCCAGCGCAGCTCACAGCAGCTGTAATGAAAACAATTTCACGCCCAGTGCAGCTCAGCTCCGCTCAGCGCAGCTGTAGTGTAAACGGGCCGTAAAGGTGGCTAAATACCACACAGGTAAATGCTTTCAGCCTAAAACAGATTAATTTTGTTTAGTTTGCGCGCAATTACGTCGTTCCACCTGTGGTAAAGTTGCGCCATTCTCCGAACGGGCTTTGTGCTTCGGTGTAGTTGATGTTTGACAGCACTTGTGATATTCGGGCTCTGGCTTGGTAAGCTGCGTTGGAAGAGAGATTTGTGATTCTGCCAAAAAATGAATTTGATTTTCACACAAGGTATTTTCCAAACGAGATTTTAACATCTTTAAATTAAGAAAAACGTTGTGATAATTACATATTATGATGTTGTTTTTTTTACAGAGAAGCAGTTTTGCTGTGTTATTACCCCGATAGAAGCGCTCTCTAATTTTCAAATTAATCCCCATGTGCGGGTAAAATTACCCACACTTAAATATCCTAATTATCATGTGACAAAATCGTCCCATGGTGTCGCTATTTAAAAGAAATATTTTAAAAAGGATGCAAACACAATTTTACATATTTAATGCTGTTGCTTACAAACATTGTAAGGATTTCAGAGTGTCATTTGTGACAGAATGTGATAGCGATTTTTAAAATGGCTTTTAAATAATGGCGACCTCAAAAAAAGAACAACTCTTTTATAGGTTTTATCCAGACACCGAAAACTTACACAGATACGTAGTAAGTGTTGGTTGGCCAATGTGGTGCAACTACAGTCTTCGGACTTCCATCAACTTCTTTGTACTCTACAATCCATTGGCTAGCTGTGGGTACTTGCTCCAGGAATAGGGTGGCTACAGTTGGGGTTGTGAAGCTACTTTGAATTGCAGCACCTCCGGGAGCTAAAGATAAATAAGTTAATTTAAGTAATTGACTTGTTTTTCGTAAACCGTATCATGCTCAATAGTGATGCCTGATAGTATTCCAAGTGGCAGTAGGCTATCACTCTTCCAAATGTAGGGTGGTTTCAGTAACGATCAGATACCAAATTATAATAGGTATTTCAGCAATTAATTTGCATTCCAATGCAGCAATTTCTACCGTTTTATGCTCAATAATGATGTCTGATAATATTGGATCGGGGCCGATACCCAAGTGGTCGTATCAGTGCTCTTTGGATGCTAAGGTGGTTTCAGTTCCAAAAATAAAAATAGATATTTCATTCATGGTTTGCATTTCAATGAAGCAGTTTCTACCTTAAACATACTGTACAGTATATAAAGATAGTATATAGGTTGAAAACTGAAAGTAGTTAAACTTCATAACGCTACAAACAAATTCTGGCAGAATAATCGTTTAAAATTATTTTTAAACGTTTTAATTTGTTCTATTTTGATTTTAAGAACGGTGATGACGTTGGTAGACATGCCTAATGCTCAATACTGTTCAAAACAGGTATTGCTATATTGCGAGTCTTTTGTGACATATTAGTGACAAATATACCTAAATTGTGAAACACTTTTAAGCTTAATGAACGTCCGCTTTATTATAAAACATTGGATGTGTAGGCTTGTATTGGTCATTTTGCTTGGTAGAAAAAAATACAATTATTCTAACTACACATCTTCGAGAAAAAAATAAGGTTCGCCCCATTTTAGTTGCTTTTCAACTTTGAACAATTGTACTAAATGTCGAAAGATTTTACCGGTTTAGAATATTAGAACCTTTGACATATGTTCGAATTTTCTCCAATGATACCGCTAATTTCGACAAGTTACTCATTAATCATGATTTATGGTACCAGTTGATACACAGACGGGTACTTTTTTCAACATAGATTTGATGCCATCGTTAAACTTGTGCATGGCAAAATAATGGAAAATGGCACAAAACATGCTCATATACCTAGACTTTAGAGGTGGAACATATAAATGTAAAACAACAACGCATCCAAAAGGGGTTAGTGGTGCAGCAGACATAAAACTGCTTTTATTGCCAATTTATCTAATTACGATGTTGACTCGTGACGCGGTTTGTGTTTTTATAGCACAAAACAAGAGTCTGGCAAACCTGAATCATAAAACCGACGAATTTCGCTTTACAGACTCTGAAAGAGAGTTAAATATAATAAGAATATCAAAGCCCATACAGAAGTGAGTATACTTTTGAACGTTTTGAATAACTCTTTATTAATTTTCAACTTTAACGTTTTGCATGGGCTTTGGTTTTCTTATTACGTCTTACTTTAACCTCCAACAAAAACAATTGTACGTTGTTTTGAGAATAACTTTACTATAAATTTGAATTAAGGTCACTTTTAAAAGTATACATACTATAACGTCTTACCAGTTCGAGCCAGGGTTTGTGAAATAACGATTCCAGATGACCCAGTTGCTTTGACGTCATAAATCACGTTGCTTTTCAAAGAACTTACCTGAATAGAAAATAAACAGTGCAGTCAATTTCATACATAGCCTTTGTGACTTAAATTCTCAAATTAAGAAAGAACGTGCCCTACAAAAACTGTTTTAGGTATTTAAAAAAAGCAAGATGTTTTTTATGAATGAATACCATATTCGATGGGTAATTTTCGTTTATCTTAAGGTTTGGTGAAGTACGTTTACTGTTTTGAATCGATTAAAGGCTATTTTATTTTACTAATGGTCTCTACTATAACTTTATTGTGTGTGAATGACTTAAACCTTAATTTGACTTGAAAAACTGACGAGCCGAAGTGGTTTTATTTTTTTGTAAAAAGGCTTAACTGGGACAATGGGACATTACTGAAAACGACTTGGTAACCACATTGAACCAACCATCTCTTAAAAATTTATTTTTAACGTTTCGTGGGTACACTATGCAGGGATCTGTAATGTAGCTTGATATTGAATAGCACAGCCAAAAAGCTCGAGTAGATCGATACCATCATACAAGATTGTATCAAAAATACAAGTTCGTATTGAATTATCAAGATGATTTCGATCCACTCGAACTTTTTGGCTTAGCCAATCATTGTCAAGTAACTTTCAGTTGTCATAATTTGCAATCCAGAAGACAAAAGTGCTAATATATTTTGACTTACGGTGATGGGGCTCGTTGGTGAAGTAAAGTTTTGCGCGTCATTTTCGTCGTGCTTGGCTGTCACTGTCAGCAAATCGGTGGCACTGTCAAGTGTCACTGTTACGCTGTTTGACGTGACACTCGTCACAGTGACAGCTAAAAATCAAAAGTAATTCCTTGAATGATTTCGCTGCGTTGAATGAAACGTCTGTATGTTGCCTTTCGGTTTAACACAGTATTTTTAAAACCGTGCTAGGGGGCAGAGTTGTAAACAAGTCGTTTTGAAAATACTTAAGTCCCAGTCAAGCCATTGATAAAACAACTTAAGTCCAAGTCAAGCCATTGATAAAACAACTTAAGTCCAAGTCAAGTCATTTGTGAAATAATTCAAGACGGAGTCATGGATTTTTGAATAAATAACAAGACAATTTCTAGTCTAGTCCTGGTCATAAAAATTACACTATTAAAATTGATTTTATGTTAAAATGGTTTGCAGCTTCTATTTGTTCGTCCAACCAGAGTTAAAATATTTTAGTCAAAAGTGCATGACCTATCTAAAAAATTCGCGGCCCACGAATTGAGAAGGATTGGGTTATGTAATTAAACGTATAAATGAATAAAGAAGAATGCTGTAGTTTTACCTACAGCTTGATTTGCACATAAATCATTTCGCAGTAATGATAAGCCAATGACTTGACTAGAGTGCATTAAGTCACTGTTTTGAAATGACTTAAGTTGACTTAAGTCTTTTTGGCACAAAACGACTTCCATTGACGTATTTTGCTCAACTGACCCGGGTTGACATGAAGTTATTAATTAGGAATTATTTTTTTATAAAATTGGGTAATTTATCTTTATTTTGCGCGTAAAACAATTTGCTTGCTATGTGTTGCGTCTATGATATATTTTACTTGAGTTATTGCTGATAATTAATCGGATGAGTTTATGAGTTAAAGTTTAATTTTCAAGGACTTGAAGTTGATTTTCTCTAATTAGGATTTGACTGGGACTTTTACTTGAGTTGTTACGCATAATCGGACAAGTTTACTAGTTTTATTAGTTTAACGTTTGATTTTCATGACAAGGACTTGACTTGCTCTGATTATGACGTGTCTGGGGCTTGTTATTTATTCAAAAATACTTGACTTGGACTTATTTTACAGTGTAGGAGCGAACCACACGCAGAAAGCAAATCAGAAAACTGGCAAAAAGCTATTTTACGACATACACGGGAAAAGTGTATGGAAGGTTTTGGGTTCTTTCCAACCTAAAATTGTAGGCCTTTTAGCTTATTTACTTTAAACCGTGATCGTGTTTGTACAAACGGGTGATGCGACGGACTGGACAGTAAATCGGATTTCGCTGGCTTACCGTTGACCGAAGCTTGAATACAGCATAGGACGAATGCCAAGGAAAGGGTTTTACTTATCGCACTCATATGTCCTTGCAGTTGGCCTAGTCAGCCACTCAAATTAGGTTTTGATTATATTACTACTTTACAGTGACACAATATACAACTCATTACATCTGCAACATAAACCGTTTTGTTAAAGTTAAAAAAAATATGAAATGGCACACAGTACACAAATACACACGTACACACACACACACCAGACTGACCAAAATGTTCTACTTTATAAACATTTTTACCTCAAAGCTTCACAATGTAACCCTTCATGAAAACGGTTACCAAACAAGGTTTGAAACAAAAAACTGTAAAATAGGTTTAGAACAAAAACTAACATAAAAAATTTCACAACAGATTATTATTTATTCAACCGTGCATTACTGAGATACTTGTTGAACAATAAATTTACATTTTATTTACATTCCTTTTCAATTCCTTCTCAAGCCACTATTTCTGTAAGATTGAGTGTAGGGACACAAAACTCTTCAATAAATCTAGCTTTTTTCTAAGTTGGTCTTTGGCCCACCTTAAAATGTTTTCATGGCCCTTAGTAGAAAACCGTTGGGCTACGCGCAGCAATTACCGATCAAACTTTTCAGTTTTAGTTGCGGGTAGACTGCGTCGCTTTAACAAAACCAAACATCCTTTCCGAAAAGCAGAAATCCGAGCGGTTCCCGGGCCCAATCAGTCCCGATGACAAATCACCTGATATACCTGCATCGGGGGTGGCAATACGCACAGTTCCTCGCTCGCTAAGTTAACGAGCTTGTTTTAGCGGCGAATTGACGAGCGAGAATCTCGCTAACGCATCTGGTATTACGAACGGTCCTCACCAATACCTCACTATAACAAGACGCACGCGCGAGAGAATACGTCAAAATCACAAGAAAAAGGATGACGGCTGACTCAACAAAATAATCGCAAAAGACGTCGTTTAACGACTTTTTTTTGAGGAATCGTAAGCTGCTTTTGAGTGTTAAATTTAATATGAAACAATTTTTGAGATGAACCGCATGAATTCTTAATAAATTGTATAAAAAACTGTTTTGGGAAATAACGTTTATATCAATTTAAAATGTAAACCAATACCTTGGTTCTTCCCCGCTTTGTGTGCTACGTTGCCGACAGCTGTTACAGTCCAATGTCAGACACGAACAGATTAATCGGATACCGGCTTTTGGTCCATGGCTGAACATGCTTCGACGTTGTTCAATGTTCATGGCGGTTTAGTGTTTACGCATCGACGGCAGTAAACGGAACTTGTTTTAAACATAGCCCTCATTTGCGATTAGCAACAGAACAAACACGCCTGTAGTGAAACCCACTATAGGCCAATCACCCAGTTTTCACGGCTAGACCTAGGCTGCGCCAAAATTATTTTGTTTACCTTACAAACGGTGTGCGAAAGCTTTCAATAATGTACTAACACAACTTTTATTATTTACAGTTTTAACGTAATAAACACGCCTTTTATACAATTTTCCAAGTTAAGAATACTGTAATTGTTGTTTGACCTTACTAAGCAAGGTCACATATTGACAAGCACGACTTGTTGTATAAATCATGATTTAAAATTCACTAGCTCAACATATTCCTATAAAATAAACTTGAACCGCCCAATTGAGAACCACTACAGGGCTAAAAAACAGCAGCAAGCAAAATTGACTGTGAGCTTGATCACAGCCATTGCGCCATTGCAAAAGTCATCTAGAGACCGAAGAATTCTTGGTCGCCGGAAAAAAAAGTGACGTAGGCTTATCTGCTGTGGTCACAAGGCAAACGCCCGAAGCACAACTTTACGACGGCGCATCTTACAACCGGATTTTTCGTGACTGTGGCTGCTACACAATGTAAACTGGAACAGGATTCATAAAGCACAACAGTAACTTTTTATTTAGATGAATGAAAACGGCATTGCTGATATGTGTATATAATGCAGCTCTCATTAATATATGGTGTACAGCACCAGGATACCACGAAACGTGTTCACGGATGGGGTTAAGTTTTGTTAGAATAGCAAAAAAGTGCTGGCAATTCGTCATTTGTTTACCTACAGTTCGGCTACGTATACAGGATGTGGTCATCAGGGAATGCAACATTACACCACGCTCAACGTTAAAAGCTTATCCTGATCGATATTGAGTAATGCGTATAAGCAATTCCTTTGTTTGCAAACCTTGTAGTCTATATCGTGAAAAATTCGGCGAGAAAAGTTCGACAATTAGGCGATAAACATGTCTAAATATTAATACTTATAAACATGAATATTATTATTTTATCAACGCCAAAAGTGTAAAAAACTAAGCTTTTGGTCATGTCCTAAACAAAAACAAAATTCCTAAAATGGATGTCAAATATATATATTTTCAGCGCTTCGAACTATCCCTTAAACATCTTTACTTCTGTATCGACTTTGATATATTTTTTCTACGTCCAACCACAAATTGCAGCCATTTATTATTCTCGTAAATTCTTCGAACTTACATGTTTAAAAAAAAACGCGGTTCTTTTGTTTAAAATAGTTAAACTTTGAGTTGAGAGTGCAAACGGTCAGCTGATTCTTGGATCAAATAAGTAAACCGAATACCGCTTAACTGTACGAAGGTATTGTGTAATTTCAAACAAGGGTTACGGACTAGGACCTGGAAGTTACATGAGTCGGACTCGGGACTCGGGACCGAATGAAGCAATGTATCTGTGCTCCGTTTCCATGTCTTGGCTGTGTTCAGTGCAGTCGGGAAAAGATGTGCCTTTCCCCTAGCATCTATCTCCAGATTTCATTCACCCTTTAAAACGATAACTTTAGGTTTCTCAAGGTCAGTTGTTTTAGACCTTCCGTTATGACGAAACCTTGTAAGGTGAGGGCTGAGAATTTTCACGCGTTCCTGTAAAACATCATTCCACTTTAAACCCTGCGCTATTACATGTCTTTAGAGCAGTGGTTCTCAACCTTTTTTAGCTTACGGACCGGTGAAATTTCAAAACGAAGTTTGCGGACCGGTGGACCTTAAAAAAATCAAAATCAACTCAAAATGTAAAAACGACACAAGTATGCAACTCAAAAGCAAAGAATGGAAACTTCAATTTAATTAGCGATTTTCTGCTGTCTTTTTGATATCATACGTGGCACACCAAAGTTTTCACATACAACTGGTCTTAAAGTTGAAGAGTTAAACGAGTTGTAGCCTAACTCTATGTTACGTCACAATTTTGCAAATTACGAAGCTGGCGAAGTTCTTAATTTGTTGGACAAGCCATCAACATCTTGCATTTTGCAATTGAGATATAAAATTGTAATATGTTTGCCGCCCGACAGGAAAGTTGACGCGGACCGGCGGTTGAGAACCACTTCTTTAGAGTTTAAACCAGTGATTCTCAACCTTTTTTAGAGCCAGAGCCGCATTTCAAACCTTAAGTTTGCGAGGAGCCGCATAAAAAACAACAGTAGGCATGTAATTAAAAAACATTAAGAAAGCAACAAGAAAACAACAAATATACATTACGCTAGCCTAGGCCAACTAATTAGCACTGTTGAAACAGCTATTTCTTATTGCCATAGCTTAATTGTCGATCAAGACTAAATATATTATGACGTCACAAACCACAAAATTATTTCAAAGAGCCGGACGGAAGTAGCCCGGGAACATTAGTACTTCGTACTTGTGATCCTTGCTGATCAAATTCATTCACTTTTAATTTCTTTTACTTCCTTTGTTGCAATTCTGCTACTAACTAATTTTTCACTCCGTTAGCGAGAGCCGCAAAATGTACAGTTGAGAGCCGCATGCGGCTCTGAGAGCCGCGGTTGAGAATCACTGGTTTAAACCATACTTCTACTAACTATGTATATGTGCTATCCACAATTGACCAACTATATTAATGGTATGGAGTTGTTTCATTCTAAGGTAACAAATATCTCTCTCAACTGGCGTGGGTGACATTTTTTTGGCAAGTTAAATTGCTAAAAGGCAATACAAGACTTACCGATAAAATTGTACAAAAGTGGTGTATCACCTTGCGGTTTTTTAACCTAGAGAAATAGTTCGAAAATGGAATATAATATTGACATGTTAAGTTGGCTGGTCAGTTTTGTCGCAAAGATGTTGAACAATACGTTAGTAAACCAAAAGACTCTTGAAAAACACACTGAATAAATGCATTGCCCTTCCTTTGGTGGCAATTTATTTAAAGGTTTACTGAACTCGCCACACCTTAAGGTTCAACGAGAAAACGAACAAACTCAGGAAATTCCAGATGTTTATTTGAACAGGTGGTAATTGTCTCACAGCGTTCAAAGGCTTATTACAAGGGGAATATTTTCCTACCTAAAAATGAGAAATTTTGAACTGCAAAATTAAAATTTTGACAAATTTTGACCTTCGAAATACATGGATTTAAACAACGAATTTTATGTATGAATTACTGCATTAGTTCCTTAGCGTCGCCAGTCATTTGTTTTAATGTTTTACAGATGACCGGTGGAACAGAATTCGGTAAAGGTCTAGCTGAACCTAATGCGATAAACCAAGCTTGTGGGGTTAATTCTGCTGCCGTAGGCTATACCGCATGTTCCTCTAATGAAGATACAAGAGAGGTGAAATACTTTTAAGGATAAAGGCCTAATTCAAATTTTATTTGATAAAATAAACTGAACGAGAATTTCAACAAGCCCACCACCGTTTTTGTTAATTTTTTAAACGTTTATTTTGTGACCTGAATTAGTTTTGAACAATTTTGACCTAATGTACATATTTTGACTTTTTTGGATCATAAATAATCGCTCTACTCATCACACAACCGAAACTCTAATGTTCCATGGATAAAATGATGCCATTAAAGTGCAGTTAACTAAAGTCTTTGCAAAGGTTATATTTACAGAATTTTAGACCAAAGGCGGGTCAATCGTCGGTAATAATACGTCATACTCTTGCCTGTGTTCCATTTTTACCTGCCTATACTTTCCCTGAAATAAAGCAGACATAACAGGTCAAACAAAAAACAGGTAGACGCAGTGCAATTTCCCAAAGAAAGACTGAAATAGAAGCATCTATAGCACATAAACGTTGGTAGGCTTGCTTGGTGTAGGTGGTCTGCAAAGATAATTTTTGATTTTTGAAGAAGATGCTGGTTTTGAAGTTGGCCGTTTGGCTGGCATTTGCTTTTAATGGCGAAAACTTGTTTGCTCTCGGTGGTAAGCTTCCTTTTACATGTTTGAGGAAAAATGAATTTATGTGTGTTTTTGTTCAGTATTACCGTTAACGTGTTTTGTTTTAAAGCCGATAAACTAAATTATACATTTTGTTAAGTCGCTCTGTTGATAATTGTTTCCTATTAATGTCTCCCTTTTCTGGTAGGTAGTACTATAGCACTTTGCTCTTACTATATTTTTTTTATCAAACTAATAATTTTTCTCAGATTTGTGTGGCGGGACTCTATGCGACAAGTACATCGCGTCTATGGCTTGCGCGTTGGGCATGAACGCAAACGAAACTTTCCTGAGGATTGTAAACGAGACTCGAAGCCAGCAGATTTACAAGAACACTGGTGGGTGCTTGTTTAGTATCCATCGACTTACCTACAGAGCAGTGATTTTTACTTATTTATTAACCGACCCTAATTGTGTTACACTGAAGTTTGAGAATACCTACTTTATGGTTTGTCGTATACCAAGCGCTACACGTGTCGTAAACTGTATTGATATAAGACAACGTAAATAAAACCATAAAACAGTAAGAGCGGCCAACGTCTGAGAAGGTGCTAGAAACGTCAGTTATCAAGCTTTCTCAATATTTTCCAAGCTCGCCCAAAACCTGACTGCCCACATTGGTTTTCGATTACGCGAATCCTCACAACGAGAGAAAGAAATGATGTCAGTGTCAAACGTAACTAATTATTAGGTGCCAAAGGAAAACGTGATAAGATAAGAAATAAAGCGTGAAAGGGGAGGTGCAAAAGTGGGAAAGCGATATAAAGTGAGTGAGAAAGAAAGAGTGAAGAACACCAAGAGTATACAAACGAAAAAGCAAATAAACAATACCAAACGCAAACGAAAATTGGTGCAACAATTGATATAAAATGAAATCAGCATTTACAGGCGATCCCAGTTTGTGTTCCGAGAAGTACTGCTTAAACTTAATAACACGAGGGAATAAATATTATGCCTAACTTGTGTACAATTCTGACTGTGGCTACACTTGTGTACCAAAATGATAAGTTTTAAATAAAAAATCGATTTAATGTTAACTGATAAAACACAATCTTTTTAATTTGCTTTAACATTGTAATATAACCTGCGCCAGTGTTGTAATGACTTCAGTCATTTATTTGACTTAAGTCACTGTTTTCAAATGACTTGACTTGACTTAAGTCTTTTGGACAAAGACTTGACTTGGATTTAAGTTATTTTGTCAAATAACTTGGGATTAAATTAAATGTATTTAATTAAAATATATTTTAAGTTTTGCACATTAAACACTTTTATTGCTGTAAATTGCGTTTGTGCTTTTTTTTTGTAGTTAAATTGTTGCTTACAATCGGACGAGCGTACCAATTTTAATAGTTTTACTTTTATATCAATGACTTGACTTGGAATTGACTTGGGCAACAGATGACTTGGCCTTGGACTTGATTTATTTTTCAAATGACTTGACTGGGACTTGTTAAAATGACTTGTTTACAAGTTCACAATCTTTTTAATTTGTTTTAACATCGTAATATATCTTGTGCAATGAAAAGTACTAAACTGCAAAAATCGCTAAGTGATGGCGACCCCATAAAAAGTTAGTCGATCCCACATGGGCTCGCGGCCTATAGGCTAGAAACCACTGCTAGAGAGGAGCTTCATTTGCCATTTTTAACTATAGCACAGGGGTGGGCAACCTACAACCCGCGGGTCAGAGCCTGCCCGCCAACTTAAATTATCCGACCCGACGCCTCTTTTCAGACTATGGCACAGACAAACAATTCAATTTATGGCGCTTTCTGTTAAGCAGGACTGAGGAGTCGGTTAAAAATTACCCGAGTCCGACTCCCGAGTCTCAAGTCCGATTCCGGCCGAAAAATTAAACCCGAGTATGACTCTGGACAAATGTGCGATTTCGTCGTGACACGAGTCCGGCTCTGACTCTACAGCCTATATTCCGCCATGTTACGTTCCTAAATACAGTGGATATTCAGCAATCCACTTATAGGTGGGTCATACAATCCATCCACCTGCAATACGTGAATGGAAATATTGTTGATGGACAGCTCGCCTTGATGATCCTTTCGCTGTCCTTGTGTTATTCTTTACTCTCTTTTTTCAATGTTTGCAAAGATGCGCAAAAATAAATTGAATTGATTTGAAAAATTGTTACAGACTCACTCGAAAATACCGAAAGTGGGAGTAATTCGCAGGAAGAGGAATTGGGTGATATGGTGAAACAATGCAGTGACCTCTTCTCCGATTACAAACTTCACGTCAAACTTAACCAAAGTGGTATGTGGAAGCTTTGTATGTTTTCCAATCCCTCTGTCTGTTTACATCACGGGTTCTTAGCCTTATTTGTATGATTCACCCTTTTAACAGAGATGAATATCAGATTTACCCCCAATATATAAAATGGTGCTCATTTATTAAAAAAAGTAACAAATTTCATCAGTTAAATTCAGTGCGACGGCTGCCCTTGCTTTTCGCAACTAGTTTTTCAAAGTCTGGTAAAGAAGAACGAAAATGAGTCTCGACAACCGATGTGGATATTTTGATCGGTAACTTATTTACCCCCTAAAACGATGAAATTTACCCCAGGTTAAGGAAAGGCTGGTTTACATCGATTACCCAATGCGTTTACCGATGTAAATTGTGAATATCAGTTCAAATGAAGCAATTAGGTGGCACTATATAAAGATAAATTGTATTGAAAGCTTGACAAGCTTTTTACAACCGTGATTGGTCAGGTCAAAGTAGAAAACTCTTCTTGAAAGTTTGTCAATATTTCAATACAGTTTATCTTTATATAGTGCCACCTCATTGTCTGTTTAAAATTAGACACATACGGCCATTTTTACAAATTAGACAAATACGGCCATTTGCTAAGTATCAGAAGTGCTAAAATTAAGGTTCGCGAGAAAGTTTACGGAGGCAGCGCCACATCTTTGAAATTTCTTCACTGATAAATATACATTTGTTTTCGTTGCCGTAGAAAATTATTTTCATTGAGTATCCATATAGTTCTTAAATCATTTTAAAGCTTATTTCCATTTAACTAACTTTTGTACAGTCACTTCTTAAACTAACCTATTTGTAAAAACCGAAAGAGAAAAAAACAAAACAGAATAGGCTACTAAGAATAGAATATAAAATGCTGACAATTATGTGAATCACTGGCTTGCGGTTAAAGTAGAAAGCAAATCGTCCCAACGCTTTGTCTAAAAAATATATTTTAGGTCAAAATATGTCGAAATTAAAAATTTGTCAAAAATTTGATTTTGTAGGTCGAATTTTTTTACATTTTTTTGTAAGTCAAAAACTAGTTACTGTAATGATAATTGTTACCTTAATGTCTCCGTTCGTTGGTAGGTAGTACCATAGAACTTCACTTTCACTATATTTTTGGTTAAACTAATTTTTTACTTAGAGCATTTGGTTTGGAATATATATTCAAACTGATTTCAGGCATCTCTCTTGCGACGAATAAGCTTTACTGGAGAAGTTCTACAAGGATGAACCAATCGCAAGGCCAAGATTTCTGTCGGCGCATTTCTCCGCAAGCCAACCTAGCAAAGATGGAAAATGTGAAGGAAAGGAAGGTACTGACGTGCTTCGGTATCGGCTACCTTTGGATCGGTAAGTTGCTTTTCGGGTTTTCAAACTTGACATGTTACAAAATTGAGACTTAAACTCGAGGCTTTAAAAGCGTATACTCAACTCACTTTTTGTATAAATTTGTGTATATAAATACTCTATACAAGAATATATTAAAATATGTTAATTGTTTAACCCTTTCAAACATGTATGTTGTCAATGTACACAATTTATCTTATTTAAATTTTACGAGCGAGGAACTGTTCATAATGCCGCCCCAGTTACGCACCAGTGTTGTAATGACTTAAGTCAACAAGTACACTTTAGTCATTGTTTTGAAATTACTTGACTTGACTTAAAACAAAAAGACTTGACTTGGACTTAAGTCAATAGTTAAATGACTTGCTTTAACAATAGGTGTTTTGCTTAATATTATTTTATAAAATTGAGCTATCTGAAGTTTTGCACTTAAAGAATTAATTTCATACATGATGTTTTTTTATTTGGGTTGACTTACTCTTGGGAAATTGATGACCTGGATTTAACTTCATTTTAATTTTTTTAAAAGACTTGACTGGGACTTAAGTTATTTCACAAATGACTTGCTTGGGACTTAAGTCATTTCAAAATGTTTACAACAGTGAAATACACAATAAAACCTATATACAAACCAAAATATCTGATGGAAAATTATATGCAAGACCAGGTTTAGAAAAAACACCATGAAAAAAACGAATGTGCAACAGTATTTTCGACAAAATAGGACCTAAATGAACGAGTAGTAATAACTTGCAATTCACCTACTTATTTTACACCGTGTTGATATGGATGGTCAAATGGGTTCTTAAATAGGTCGTTGGGTTTCGCTGTTTTGGCATCGGCTGTTACTCTTAATAATACTTTTTTTTCACAAATGAAAGTCTAATTTTTTTTCAGAAATTGAACAATAAAATGGCGTTTTTTTTGCTTCGCGCGAGTCGATTGCTTCTTTGTAATATAGCTATTGTATTTAAAGTAACACATACAAACTAAACTGAAATTAAACTAACTGAGTAGTGGTTTTCTGATTATTTTATTACGCCACGTTTAGCTATAACTTTGTGACGTCACGCTTTGACGTAATTTTGTGACGTCATTTCTGACAAACATCGTGTCCCCACCAAACAAAAATCCTAGATCCTCGCCTGCTCTTAGTTACATTTAGTGGTGAAGAATGGGTGAGAAAATAAATGGTGAACTTTGGGACATTTGGGGTAAGTAAAAAGGTTGTTGAAATCTTGTACTAGCAACTAGCTAGGCCTTATTCTGACAGGTTTGAGCCTAATTCTGTTACCGAAATCTCGAAGAGCATGCCTCACGTGATATAGTATTATCAGGCTTTGTATATTCTGGTGGAAACTACCGGTATTGTTAAATGGAAGGTTTATTAAATTCGAGGCTTACCTGCAGGTTATCTTTATTAGGCAAACGGACTCAAAACCAAGACACTAATTATTTAATGATTATACTTTTGCTGTCAGGCATTGTATCAAAAGGTAAATCGCTCTTCCGATAAATATTGGTTTATTAAATGCACCGACCTTTTTTACATTTCATAATTATTTTGTTATTGACTATTGACATTTAATCATGTGTAAATTCCAGTATATCAATATCTAGTGCAGTGGTTCTTAACCTTTTTGTTGTCAAAAAACAAAAAGATCCAGGTTTTTTGTTTCGGGGGTACATTTTCAGGGATGACGTCACAAAGTTATGTCAAACGTGACATCATAAAACAATTATTCTTAAAACCCATGTATGTCTCTAGCAAACTCGTGCTAAAATATGCAGCCGAAACCAGGCATATTTAAATTGTAAAATTGCGTTTATATAGGTCAGGGCTACTCAACTATTTTTAGCAAAGGTCAAGTGACAAAAGTTTAAAAATTGCTTAGATCCGTATAATTAATATACTTTCATACAAAATGTAATACGGTTTAAATTACATAGGTCCTTCGCTTCAATTGGGAATTCTGTAATGTCCGTTATTAGAAAGGGTTTTTCAATGATCAGTCGCAATTGTTAGTCAAGAAAACACTTATCAAATCGCATTGCTAAGCAAATACTGAAAACGATTAGGCCCGGATTTAACACTGACTGATACCCGGATTTAACACTGACTGATACCTTGTTTTTTCACTATCATTAAAACGTGTAAAACCCGCAGTGTTTGATGTAGGCCTAATCTTATATTTTTTAGGACTATAATCGAGTCTAATGTCGCATTTCAACATCCGTCGAACACTTTTGTGCACCATTATTGCTAAGCAAGTTTGGTGTTTTTTCTAAATGTGTGTTTTTGCGGACCTTTTTAAGGAAATATATCAGCCCAAAGGTGACGTACCATGACATGATACGTGATGTAAACTCAATTTTTCGCGCTACCCGCGATAAGACCGATATTTACTTGCATATTTGCGCATCAGTTCACTCTCAAAGAGCGGGTGTTTATAAGTTAAGTTGTTTTATGACGGCCAGATATGTCGTAACATTTGACGTCACCCATTTAGTTTGATAGGTTTTGCCGCCTATCGAAATTCTTAAAGTGGCAATGCGGCCCATTCTGCTAAAAGGTTGGCCTTGCCTTAGGCAATCGAACCCTGGTTAAGAATCACTGACCCAATGTAAGCCTAGGTCCACCCTTTCGGTTATTCTCTACTAACGTCAACTCAATTTACTTTAAATCATTCTAAAACAGGTATAAAGTACCGCAAAGGTTCCTGGACTTGGGAAGACGGATCTACGACATCATATTTGCCCTGGTACACTGGCACTGGGAATTGCACTACTTTTCACGTTGGTCATTGGCACTGGTTCAACTGCACACGGAAGACTCCTGTGTTTTGCTACGTTAACGTAACGAAACCAACTAAACCAGGTAAATTTGCTCAGACCAGATTGCAGATTCTGTTTGCAATACTTGCGTTATATGCGGTTAAACCAGTGTTGTAAAAAAAGGCTATTATAAAATGAATTTAGTTTTGGTCAAGTCATGCGTTCAATCACGTAAGTTTACGTTTAATATAACTTAAGTCCCAGGCGAATAACTTAAGTCCCAGGCGAATAACTTAAGTCCCAGGCGAATAACTTAAGTCCAAGTCGAGTCATAATTACAACAAGTCACTTCCAGTTGAAGTCCCTGTTAGAAAACGTAAACGGTAAAAACTGGTAAACTAGCTAGATTATGAGCAATAACAACCAAAACTAAAACGCAATTTATATCAAGCAAATTGTTTTGTGTATAAAATTAAGATTATAACCTATTTTTACCAAAAACAATGCCGTGCAGCTGACTGGAAGGTCCATTGGACCCTTCGCTGCTCCGGCCGTATCGCGCGTGAATTTGTTTTTTGTTATAGCTTACTTGTGTATTTTAATTTAAGCGCTAACGGAAAAATAAACATTACTTACTTACTTACTTAATAAAAGCACTTCATAATAACCAAAGTCAGTTTTCCGAAGACTTACGTCAAGTGAAGTTATTTTCCCAAAATAGATTAGTCAAGTCAAGTCATTTTTCCCAAAAAAAATCAGTCAAGTCAAGTCAAGTCAAGGCAAGTCATTTAAAAACAGTGAAGTCAAGTTATTGACATAGGTCATTACAACACTGGATTTAACCAAATACAAAACATAACAAGGGGTAAATCAGTGAGTTAATGATAAAATTAAAAATATTTAATACTCGCAAGAGCATTGACTTTCAGTACTAAAAAGCGCGAGCAGAAACAGGAAAATACGTTTTATTACTTCTACTCCTATCTTTAATATTAGGCAATTTTATGATTGTATCATTGTCTTCGTGGCGGCTGTTGGGTTGTCATTTTGTCGTGTTCCAGTTTATATATTTTTTGTTTTTAGATGATGCTCTTAGAGAGGTACATTTATGTTTTACAGCTAAACAAGCTGACTTTCGATAACTAAGTTTTCTACTTAGTTTAACCTTATCAACATGTTTATCTCAATCGTTTATTTTTACCATCGCATTTATGCAGATTTTGTTTTTTGAAAGAAATATTATGTATTTACCTAATACGCAAAAAGAATATCATAAGCCCATACAAAAGTGAGTATCATTTTAAACGTTTCGAATATATCTTTGTTTATTTTCAACATGGTAAGAAGCACTGATCATAAGTGTGTATATTTTGCTAAGGCAGACGGCCTAAAGTAGGAAACAAGGAGAAATGCACTATCTAAATCGGGGTGTGAGGTCCTAATCATTATCAATTTAGGACAAAACGCCGGTAGCGTTGGCTTTATGTTTAAAACAAGTTGCAGGTGGTGCTTGAAAACAACATTGGTTTCTTCAGTTGATTCCCTTCAAAAAAATGCTTGCTTTTTTCGGCAGCTCCAGAACCCAATCCTTTCGAGGAACTCGAATCGGTCGCTGACAGCATTGTTGAAGACTCGACGGTGAGCTCGGATAACGTTCTGGCATTTGAAAAGGTCTTCGAAGATCTAGCCGGCAACCTAAACCAGTCCACACTTCGTCGAAAGATCGGCAAAGTTCTCATCGACTTTCGGCTTTTAAACGCAACCGCTGGTCAGGTTGAAACCGGTTTTATCCGGTTGGACAACGGCAGCGCTTTCGAGTCCCGGTTTACTGCTGGTAACGGCAGCAAAATAGCCTTGACGGCGTTCACGGTAAGCGAAAACTCCACGTCCAATTACTCGCAAATGGCAGACGACACTAACGAGGGTTCAACCAATTACTTTGTGAGCCCCTCCTCGGTAATTTTCACTGGGGTAACTGCACGAGATCTTACAAGGGGCTCCATTCTAAACGGTTCGATTTCCCTTTCTGTAAAAGCCCCGCAAGGCACGAGGAATGAAGAACGAGTTTGCAAAGTGGCCACAGCTGTATCCAGCTCTTCGTCGATAAGTTCAACTTTGGCTGACATTCAACCGACGTGCGTTTTCATCGAGCAGTCGTCCGGGGCCTATTCCACTGCCGGATGTCGAACCGTAGTGAATGGGAGCCAGGTTTTCTGCCATTGTGATCACCACACCGTGTTTGCCGTGCTTCTTGCCGTGCGAATGGTGGCTATACCACAGGCCCTCAAGGTAAAACCGCTGTACTGAAGACATGGTAGCTTGGTATTCCAAACTAGCGCGATTTTAGTGTACCTTGCGTATCTTTTTCAAAAAACCTAAAAGCTCTAAACTTTAATTCGAATCGACAAACATTATAACTGTAATTTATAACTGTGCTGTATTCGAGCCAGTGTCCTAATGACTTAAGTCAATGACTTAAATTAGGTGCATTTAAGTCACTATTTTTCAAGTGCCTTGACTTGAGTCTTTTGACAAAATCGCACATTTAGCTGGGGTCGGACTCTTATTATTTTTACCGACTCCGCAGCCAGTTTTAACGTTAAAAAGAAAAAAAAAATCATTCGCCTACCTAGTCGCCCAACTACAACTTATGTGCTGGTATATTTCCTTTATAGATCCTTACGTACGCTTGCGAGTCAGTCTCGGTCCTCTTCCTCGGCCTAACGATTGCACTCCTGCTGATCCACAAACGCGAGATCGACAGCGACCGAACAGTCATTCAGATCAACATCTCCTCGGCGCTCCTTCTGCTTCACCTGGTCAACATGATACACGACGCTGCTGTGAACAACGACACGACCTGCATCATTCTGGCCGCCGCCATCCACTACTTTCTCCTTGCATCTGGTAAGCACTGCTAAGAGGGTTAAGTTTTTGACTTTTTTTTCAGAATTTTCATTTCGCACTCTAAAGTAGAGGATATTTCGGACCCTAATGGTATGGATGAGGAAAAAGCCGAAACAGAGGCTGGTGAGATTTCGAAGGAAATCCGGCCAAAAAATTTGTCCAAAGTCGCAGATTCTTAACGTATTGACTCGTATTTTTACGACAACACGTTCATAACTATGAGACGGGATATCCGATCGAATGGACTTGTTTGAATATCGATTTTCGCAGACAACCTCGATGCACGATGCCTCAAGTGTTGCTAAACGACAAGTTGTTATTAAACACATATGTGTGTGCGTTTGTCGTTCAATGAATGATACGGTACTGTTGACCCCCTTCAATGTGAAGTTGCTTGTGCTAACAGAATGTAGCAACCATTTTGGCGTATGTTTTTTTCTCGACTCGCTCATAATAATGGCGTGTTTTGGCAACAGATTGGACGACATCTTAAAATAATTTTTACTAGGCATTTTTTCTGTTTATTGTCGTACCGCACTTTAGATCTCTATCACGTAATATTTTCATATTTCCAATGTAACGTATCGACGAGGTAACGCAAGCGATGTAGCCTATCTTTTTGTTCAATTGAAAATGTTCAATTGATAACCAAAACCGTAAATAGTGTTTTAACCGAGAGTAAACGTGTTCTTATCATTAGGTTTCTGGTTCATGATCGATGGAATTCGGATGATGATGGCCTTTGCATTTCCGGCCCGCTTTCGAGCCCAAGACCCCGTAAAGAGATCGGTTGTATTCTTGGTGCTTGGATGGAGCCTTCCAGCCTTGATAGTCGCTTCGGCGCTCACGATCGGTCTGCTCTTCTCGGGAAACTACACAACGCCCAGTGTCCAATACCTCAGATGCAGCCACGTACAGCAGAATCTCCGTAAATACGACAGGTGCTGGCTGGCTCCTGGTACATTGCTGTACATTCTCTCGGTGGCTGTACCGCTCGGCGCTATCATGGTGGTGAACTTCTGTGCATCTCTTACGGCCGCTTACGCAGCGCTGCCGTTCAGGGGAAGGGAGGAGCGCAGACCGGGAAAAGAAATGGAAAACGCCCAAAGGTTTATCGCTTCCTTCGTCTTCGTGATGCTGGTGCTCGGAGCGAGCTGGGTTCTTGGATTCCTTACAGGTGTGTTTTTTATCTTCTTTGCCTTGTTTTAATTGAAAGATGAATCGTGAACCCGTCGTTGTTGTAATGACTTCAGTCAATGACTTGAATAAAGTACATTATCGGTCGAGTTCACCAATTAGTTTATTGTTTTATTTTTGTGTCAGTTATTTGGATTGGAGTTGACTTTCTTTATTAAAGACTTGTTTGGGACTTGACTTGGGCAACTGATGACTTTGACTAAGACTGGACTTTTAAAAGGACTTGACTTAGAGTTGGGTTATTTTACAAATGACTTGAATGGGACTTGATGCATTTCAAAACGATTTGTTTACAACACAATATATATAAGCAACCGACTACATAAACGAATAGCTACGTTATATCGTCCAATACAGGTATCGGAAACGAAGTGACGTCACTAGTTCTGACGTACGTCCACACGTCAGTCAACGGGCTACAAGGAGTGGCGGTGTTCTTCTTCTACTGCTACCGGAACAGCACCATTTCCAGCGCTCTGTTCCGCTCCCGGAATCGACAACCAGTGGTTCAGGCTGTGAGCTACAACAAGCGTACACAGTCGGTACACTTGTGACCTAAACATTGCCTCCTGTTTGTAAAGTGAAATTACGTTGTAATGGGTTCCTTAAGTAGAAATTTTGTTTGTCCTAAAGGGTCAGATCCAGGACGCATGATGTTATGACCCTGTAATGACCCTCAAGCGTATGGAGAAAAGGTTCTTAAACTGGGGTCCGTGGTCTTAGGCGTACGTCGACTAGTTTTGGGAGTCCATTATGACCTAATTGAAACCTTGGTGTATATTTCTAAATTAATTTATTTTTTCAGTAAAGAGACTAATTAGGAAAATAACTTTTGTCATTTCTTTAATGTATTTGAACTCGATTCCAGTTTTAACTTTGCACACGAGATATACTTATTTTATTAAGTCATCTTAAAAAAATATCATGGCCAATCCTGAGTCAACACGAAACAAAATGGCATTTGAATGTTCTCGTTTACAAAGTTTATGAACCCTTGTAATGGTGTGTTTTACTTAAAAATATTCGAAAATGTGTTAGAAAATATTCTTGATTGTAGAACCCATTGTCGTGTGTGGCAAAATGCTATATATTTGTTGACTTCGAAGCACAGCATATTATAGTTCTTTATTTGGCACCGTTCAGTTAAATTAAGGCATAATGCGCAGTAGAGTAAACTAATAGGCTAAAAAAGTGGATTAACAAGTAATAACGTGGGACATTTTTAAATCACTTCCATTTAATATTGGCTCTTATTGTCTGCTTATGCAATCAGCTCGCCGGGCGTATTACACATACAATAGGAATATCAGAAGTCAATTTGAACAAATAGAAGGCAAACAGAGTAAGCAATTTTTGCAATCGAATCAATTTTTACAGTAAATATTATAACTAAAACCAAAACTCGAATATACTGATTTTTTTACCCGCTTGCTTTTATTTGAGCTAAAATTTAGGCAAATTACCGGCTGAGGAGTTGGTTAAATGTTTCATCCGATATTATCGAACATTCCTTCTGTGGTATAGAACGTTTAAGCAATTTATGTAGTAAAACCTTGTTCAACAATCATAATGAAATAGAGCACAATGGCCCCGTATAAAGCATTTTCATGCGAGATCTCTATATAAACTGTTTATGGCACGTGGAAAAATATGCCAAACACAAGGAATTTATACGGAACCTATTTTAAAATGCCTTGTCGCTACCGTTTGGTCAACATATTTAAGATTCAAATTTTATTTATTGTTTTTCAAGTTCCCGCTCACTGCAAGGTTTGTTATATTCTTTCGAGGAGTGTTTTCGTTTGTACATCTATAATACTAACTTTCCAACCCTTTTATCGATTATTGCCAGTTGTGCTATGTTTATTTTCGCCAAGTCTTACTTTATTTTTCTTTCACCCGTTTCGAGCGTTTAAGAATAGATGACGTCGTGTACAAAATGACGGTGCGCAATTTATTATGTTTTAATGGTAAGACTGCAAGTTTATGACGTGTTTCACAATCGTTTAGTTTCGTAATCTATATGAATTTCACAGAAAAACTTTATAGTTACCTTTTTCTTAGTGGGTATTTTCTGTAATTCGGCTTTTAACATGTCTATTTATTTTATGTTTTATGTTTCATTGTGTGTTTTACGTAATGTTTTAATACACTAAGCAGAATTCAATAAATTATATTAGTTTTGGATAACTAACGCAATAAAGCAGCAACATGTAACCAAAAACGAAAAGTTTTCAGGTTGTGGAATGAGTTTTAAATAGTCAAATTGGCAAACAATATACAACGTTTGACAACATACAACGTAAAGGTGAGTCAAAATTGTTACAAAAATAAGAAGATATTTAAGCCTGGCGCTTTTCGAAGTAAATAGGCCTGAAAGTGAATAAATATATTGAAATGAATAAATTATTATTATTATTTGGAACGTACAAAATATTCTTCCTTGTGAATAGGCTTTAATATTCGTTTTACGTATATATATAGCCTATGATCTGAACAAGATTTGCACTTTTTAGTGCTTTTAATAATGGTCAGACCAAAAAACTAAGCTTTTCTTTGTAGGCCATAAAGTGACTGGGTGTATTTAAATAATGTTTTTTTGTTTTAGGTCAGCTATTACTAAGGTTTTATTTTACAGTGGGTCAGAGTATACAGTAAATGTCGCGTAATTAATGCATACGTTGATTAACGCAAAAAGAAAACAGTGGCAAGTGATAACGTTGCACATAAATTGTACAAAATCAGAGTAGTCTGGCATATAAACTTTATTTTAGAAAGTAATTGAATATTAACTCATTGATGGCACACTTTGGTGTTTGGGGACCTCTTCTATTGGTCAACGGCTTATTGGATTGGTTATATGTTTTAGTTTTTGTGCATTCGGCACACTAGGTTGTGAACAATATTTTTCGTTGGAAAAAAAGAGCGAGTCAAAAGAAAATATATATAATTACAAACCGGGTATAAAATAATATGCACAATTATTCAGTATAGGAAAACGCGCACAAATGGAAACTAAAACTGAAATCTTATACTTCATTACAGTGGCCTACATAGTTCAACGAATTATCAAAAAACAAGGAAAGTCAAAGAAATAAAATAAGTGCAAAAGGGATAGATTAAAATCAAACGGGGATACAAAGGATTAGTAAATGGCGGTTGCACTAGCATTACAAATTGTTCTGTCACACTTTCCTACAGATGGTAGAGTGGGTTTGCCACTTCTTCTTTATGGCCGTTTACTTTCGATACGCCGTACAAAACATTGTCTACTTCTTGTTTCTGGTCATTTACTTTCGATACGCCGTACAAAACATTGTCTACTTCTTGTTTCTGGTCATTTACTTTCGATACGCCGTACAAAACATTGTCTACTTCTTGTTTCTCGTCGTTTTCCTTCGAAACGCCGTATAAAATAGGATTCGGTGCTGTTTCATTAATTGCAAATTGGTAAACGTTTTCGGGGTTTTGAGTCGGGCTGTTCGCGAAGCTGGTGTACAACACGTTATTGACCACTTCTCTTGGGTTGTTGTCCGTCTCGTCTGCAGATGCTTTTGCTTGTTGCTGCGCGTATTTGTATTGGCGCAAACAGCAGAAGATTAACAGCAGGCACAAAACGATTGCGACTGCACCCGAGACTAGTCCGATCGCCAAGCCCACGCTGGCAGAACTATCCTGAGCGGCAGAAGTTGAACGGGGAGTTTGTGAGTTGTTTTGTGTGGAGCGTGGCGTTGATTGCACAGCGCCGGATGTAGATGTCGGAGAACTGCTGCCTGCTGTTGTTGTTTTTGTTGTTGATGTTGTTGTTGTTGTTGAAGATGTACTTGTGCTGAGCGGCGTCGAAGTAGTTGTTGATTGGGCGGTTGTTGTGTCTACTAAAAACCAATGTAAAAAGTTACAGTAAATATTTTAGGGACAGTGGTTCTTAAGCTGGGGGTAGTTATTAATCCTACTCCCCTTGTCCCCCTTTACACATATCACGCAGAAATCAACAACATACATTTATTAGTTTCTATCTGTAGTTTTCGACTTATTCCGATTACTTGCAACTATTGCCGGTCCAACTTTTTTATATTATTTTTGGCAAGATAACATTTTTTGCTACTTAATAAATGCAAACGACAAGCCCGAATCAAAGGAGTGGTTGGCAAGTTGCTTGCTCTTAAGTTTATGTTCCCTGGAAATAAGACAAATAGGGCTAATTTTAATGTTATTAGAAGTAATTTGGCAATAAAATGGAACGCGAACGAGCATTCCAACTGTCAAATTTGTTAACATTGAATAAAAACTTTTTTTGTCACTTTTGTATTGTTTGGGCGTATCAAAAGTTTTTTTTTGGTAAGCATAATTTTCAAACTTTGAAAGGGGTTTACTGATATCTAAGATATTTTTCTCTGAAATACCGTTGGTAGAAAAGTGTAAGGACCCGTCTTTACTGAAATACCGTAATATTTTTTTGTGTGTAAAAAAACAACTTTTACATTTGCTTCGACATAACCTCACCCGATGAGGCCCAAGATTGAAATATAAGTGGAACCTTTAGCCTAAATTAGTCGCCAATCATAGTTCTTTATTTTGATAAATTGTCAAAAGTGCCACCTAATTTGCAGTTTTTATTGAACAAAATATGTAAACCAAGATTAGAATAAAACATGTACAAAAAAAAAAATATGGTATTAGTCCAAAAATTACAAAGTAACTTTATTTTTCTTGCTTTTAAGGTGCCTTATTTATTAACTTTCCATCTTACCTAAATTATTTTGGCAAAAGTAGGTGACGTTTAGGTACTTGAACACGTTACGACAAGGGTCGCCAAATACAGTATTCGTTGCGTTCAATGTACAGCTTTGTTTCCCGTTGCATGTGCTTCTCACTTTATCCAAATCGTCTGGTTTAACTCGGCACGATTTCGTCTCCTTTTCGCACCTTATAAAATAATTTCGTCAAAGCTCCTTCGGTTTGAACACACTACTTCGGAAAGTCTTACATTAGTAACTTTTAGATGAAATACCCGGCGTTACCAAAGTTACACAGATTTTCCAACTAATTTGAGATTAAATGTAGTTGTGCCTGCGATGGTTATGAATTACAGCTGCTAAACGAGCGATAATTTGCGAAATCAACTTGAATTTTGCGTAAACAAACCAAATGAAACAATTATTTCTGCTGTGGGCTCTTCATCACTATTGCATAATTATTATGTTATTCTTGGGTAGGTTATACAAAGAGCCTGTTACGGAAAAGGCCTTAAACATATATCGCACTTAAGCTGCATTGAATCGACTGACGTGGTATTAATTATCGCTATTATGTGCGTGTGAGGTTAAATTACCCCTTGTATACAGTTTTGTATACAATGCATAACAGTAAACCGAAAAGTTATGTTGTGCGTTACCAAACTGCATTCCAACGTGAAAAATCTTGTTTCACAATGTAAATAAAAAACTACTTATTCTTCCGGTAATGTAAATCAATGACAACTGCAATAAGCGCTTTTGCGTTGGTATACAAAATAAAACAATATGCTGGGGCTCACAAGGAGAAACCTGCTGCCAATGGTCTGCCCATTTATACGATATAGATAAAGTTTAACAAATTTATATATCATGATCCTAAATAAAACAGGCACTTAAGAACAGCATTTATTTCATTCTAAAGTTACACCTATATGCAAATCCCCCACACACAGGTTAGAAATAGCGAACAGCAGATATCGTTCGCAATGGGTATTGGTCACAGCTCAGTGGAAACATGTCCTGTACATTAGGGAGTACTAAGCAGCGAAGTGGGGTAAAATGTGCAAATAAAACTTGCAAATACTACACTAAGAACAAAGACTACGCGTGTTGACTTTACTGTAGACAGTTAATAGCGTTTTATACCAGTATATAGATCATATTTGCCACCTTCTTTAAAATGGCCAAAAATAGCGTAATTTATACCTTGCAAAGAACGTTTTAAAATGACCCACCAAAGCGATAAGGTTAGCACAAATCCCATAAATAGGAACGCAGTAAATTCATAATAAATTTGACAAATTAGTGCTCTTTTAAAAATAGTTTGCAAGATAATCTTCCGCACATCTTCTCCCATGTTGCGCAAAATTTTCTAGAGGCATGGTTTTCGTGTCTCATTAAGGCACCCGATATAACTAACCGCTCCGGGGGCCTGGTGGAAGAGGCCAAGAATACTTAGTCAACCCAGTTGTCGCAAGGCGAACTTTAGATAGAGAGTTACAAAACCTTTACTGCCTTTATAAAATGAAGTGCATGGTGTATGTTGTACATAGCTCTATAATTAAATCGTTTTAAGACTTACTAGAACTGGTCTGTATCGCCGATAACTTAACTCTATCGAAATGTGTGATTTCTATTATGATGTACTTACGTATTTGCATCGGTTCTTCCATAATTTGCGAGTGTTACGTTAATGTGACCCTGCTGGCACTCGATGGTTGATTTGTCATTCTCGCAAATGATCAATGGGCTTCTTCCTGCATCGTAAGCAAAATTAAGTAGTACCAGTAGTTGATTGCCTAACAGAAATGTTATGAACCCATACCTAAATGAATTATTAAGTATTTTGGTACCGAATATTTGTGGGTTTGTAAAAGGTAGTACATAATTATAAAAATCGGTACTGCGGTAAAATGTTTAATGTATCTGGTGTTTAGCGTATAGTATAGTTCAGGGGTGTCCAACTCAAACATGCCGGCGTGCCAATTTTTGTCTTATGAATTTCTTTCTAATATTAAAAGCGCTTGTTAAATTAAAAAAAAGTTGTATTTACTATATAAAACATTTCTTTATTTAATCAATCAAACCATATATAATTGACCAAACTGCTTCTTTACAAACTTTTCTTTTCAGCCAAACTCTGAAGATAGATTGGTACAAGGCCGTTAGCAGTGCAGTAGCAATGCGCATTACCGCATCTAAGTGTCGGTGAGCTAACTTTTGTTTCTTTACACCAAGCTATATAATTATCTGAAAGCTATCCTTCATTACAGTACATTGTATAATATCAAAAATGATTGTTGGTTGTCATAATTGCCGCGATTGTTTTATATTGTGAATAAACAATGGCAATTGGCTGAATAACAAATATAGTATTTTTTGATTGGCTTGCATGCCATTTTTTATTAGGTCGTGCCTCATGTTGGACACCCCTGGTATAGTTTATGTCTCGGGGCAGTCAGCAGTTAAATCTGAATATTCCGTACACAACTGAATTAAAAAAGGGAATTTGAGATGTGTAATTAAAGATTAAAGGTAATTTTATTTCAAGCTTTCTGGATAACAATAAACACTTTGAACTATCGCTTAAGTGAAAATGCTGTGTTTCGGTTTCTTCGTTAATATTTGCTATATGCACATGTTTGTGACAAAGTACAACTGGTAACCTGTTTTAACCTTGTTAAGCCTTAACGGTGTCATAACTGGGGGGTTGAGTTGATTTGTAACTTGACGACCCATCCAATGAGTTTGATACAGATTTAACATATTAACTGCGAGCTATGTAAAAGTAGACCTATAGCGTTGTTTATTCAAAATCATAGACCGTTACATGCTTTAGTCAGACGTGGCTTTATGTTAAAGTTAAACACATCAAAACCGTAAGACTTCAAACTTGGTTGTGAAAGTACTATGCGCAAAACTAAACGCGCTAGCTACAATTCTTGTTTATCAGGAATTCGTTAATTCCTCAGGAATTCCAAAGTTACAAAATCTACAAAGAGATTGATAGCTTTTTGAGATGTTGCACTGGATATGTAATGAAAATCACCTTGACCCCTGCAAGATAATTGTCGCCATTAATTCCTGATCAGTTGGGCGATTATTTTTTGACTTGTCAAAAACGTCAAAAATTTTCAAAAATTTTTCAAGTCAAAATCGATTGAAAATGCACGTAAATCGTTTACAAATTAAAAAAAAATAAAGTCAGCTTTTTGAAATGCGTCGTTCAGTTGTTTTTAAATTTATCGTTTAATTTTATAAAAAAAAGTAGTTTTGATTTATGTTCAAATTCATTTTAACCGTATTATATCTTTATTAGAGCAATATACGGTATCAAAAACGCGTGATTAACGACGCTTAGGTTATTTAAATCGATGTATATTTAACAGGTCAAAATTTTGTCAAAATAAATTATTTTTAGGTCAAAATTTTAATTTTTCAGGTTAAAATTTCCTATTTTTAAGTCAAAAAATAATCGCCCTACTGATCAGTAACAACAGAATAATCTAGCCAAGCTAGAAATTCAGGTCAACACTATTAAAAGGTCAAAATATATATACATATATATTTCGCCAACAAAGGCATCGTCAGAATATCCTAAAAAACAAACGTAACACTATAACCTTTCTTAAAACGATAATTAATTTCAGATAAACGACAATACAAAACAACTCTTCAAGGAATAAACGCACTAAAACATGACAAATGGTTCATGTGCTTATCTCAAAGGCGCGATAATTAGAAAATGTTTGCTAGCAATTTGGCAAAAAAGCCTTTGCACAATACAATTTTGTTATATGCGCACAGAAGACCGGGCAGAGCCATAATGTTTAACGATATCATCTTTTTGTTTTACGAAGTCGTAGTCGATTTTTAGTTTCCTGTTAATTTACTTTAAAGAGAAAGTCCATAGTCTTGTCTCAAAAAAATTCTTACCTTTGATGGAATCAGCTCGGGCCAAATTAATGAGTGTACCTGACATCTGACTGAAAACCAGTGTGATGGCACAGCAAAGAAGTATATATTGCAGAAATACTTTCATACCGCAGGCTTTAGCAAAGGACATTTCCAATAGCATCAAATTAAAGTGACACAGAAGCAATTTAAGAATTATACTTGCCCTAGAAGGCTGCAAATATTTGTTTTTAATTACTATTATAATTTATTTAGTTTAAAAATGTAGCTTGTGTACTATAGCTTAACCTGATAGAAATGCTATATTGGTCGTCAAAAATGTGGTTTATAAATTACTACAATTTTCTTATCTCTTTAAGGCAGTGTTTCTCATCTTTTTGTGAATAGCGGCCCCCCTTAGAAACAACAAATCTATTGCGGCACCCCTACAAGATTTTTCCGTAGGTAATTCACCAGAGTGTCACAATAAACGGAACTGGAACAATACACAACGACTCTACACAACGTAGGAAGTTATAATTGGATTTATTCCACTCTAATATAAGACAAAACGTTGTAAGAGTTCTTTGCAAAATATAGACTCTTAAAGATTCTCAAATGTCTCTCGGCACGATTGCGCATTAGAAATGGAACCCCAGGGCGCCGCGGCACCCCAGTTGAGAACCACTGCTTTAAGCTAACACACGGTTTATGTAATTTGTTTAGGATTTAAGTTAAGACAAAAAGAGTAACACCTATAAAGTGATACTGAAAACAAGACATGATATGATGTGTCTGATTAACACTATTACAAATTAATGGCTGATTACTGGCTAAAAATTTACTCTATTTACTATTTAAACCAAAAAAACAACCAGTTATACAATGTCTTAAGAACATTTTAACAATAAACTGAACCTAAAATTATAAATCGACCTCAATTTGTTTTCTAAACATAAATAGTATGGGTGATCGCTAATTAATTAATTAATTAAGATATTTTTTGGGTTTCCTGCCTCTGACCTATTAGTCTGCCTATTGCTATTCAAATTGTATGAGGTCACTACTATTACCTTTCCCGAAGTTTTAGGGTTCGAAGAACGTTTTATTTTTAATATTTTCGTAATTAGGCATGATTTTTATTTTTATTTACGAAGGTCAAATTTGCCAAAATGTCTTCATAAATCGTATTTCTTAAACGATAGTGGGCTGAACGGTAAACGCGTCATTTTCAAGAGCTGACACTTCAAAGGCTATAAGTGGAAAGAACTTTAAAATCAGCGCTAGGATTTTAAAAGATGCGTAGGGCAGAGAATTTTGAATACAGGCATTGTGACGTCATTTGTCTTGGTAATTCGAACCTGCATTGGCCTATTCTGTTGCATTGTTTAAGTTGTGAGCGTATTAACGACCATTACCGGTTATTGTTCGCTGTTAAGTTGTCCCTAACCATCACTGACGTAAAGGTAGAAGATTAATCAATGTAAGCTAAGGGTTGGTTAAGACATGGAATTTTGCCCTCACCTCACGTCACCAAAAACCCACATGAATCATATACCATTTTACCTATTAATCGTTAAACTAAATCAGAATGAAAAGCATAATGAATATCAAAGTCTGGCCCTATACAGAAGCAGGTTTAATATGTTTAAACGTTTTAAAGAAATCTTAAGATAATTGATAAAGGTTGTATTTAAACGTAAAATGAATGAGAAAGCCCACACAGAAGTAAATAGCAATTTCGTAAAAGGGGTTCTTAAACTGGGGTCCATGGACCCCTTGGGGTCCGTGAACTAGCTTTAGGGGGTACATGACGGCCTAATTAAAGAACTAGTGTATACTTAAAGTAATTAATTTTTAAACGTAAACAATTTAATTAAAAATTCAACGGTTTTGCACTGAATGCATAGTTAGACTCCGTTTAACTTTCACATTTTTCGGACCGAAAAAACAGAGTCATGAACTCTATTTGTATTGTAACGTCAATTTATGACGTCAATTTGGAGCATTTCTTGTCTACCGGGGTCCATGCAAGGCAAAAAAATATTTTAGGGGTCCGCGGTAAAAAGAACCACTAAGCATTGACCAACAATGGCGTGCTGTAAATAGTGTTTAGTTTGCCAAAACAGATAAAATTTGAATCGTCCATTTTTTATGATGCAAAATTACTCAAAGCAACTTTGTTAAAGATTTATTTCGAACTTGCTGGATTTTCTTAGATCGCCAAAATTGCTGATTTCACAACATTGTATTTAAAAAAAAACATTTTGCTCAATTCTACCTGTACTCGCCTTCTTTCTACAACACCTTTGGCCGTTTATTTAAATTTTAAGCAACGTTATAGTGCGCTGAGTCACTGAGTTGCGGCTAACATGAATTGCGGAAGTCCTTTGTTGCAAAGGCAGGATGTCATTATGCACTTGCCTCCTTTAAACCCTACACACACGTTACTGTGACGTTGTTCCTTGCCTATTTCCTAAGACATTTTCACTTTATCTTCAGCTATTGGGTGGATTTCTTGTGTGGAAATTTTGTGTTTGCAAACAATGGGCAATTTTGGCTTCCATGGGATTTCACATGCAGTGGTTCATCCGTAAGACATACACCGTGGCTCGTTTGTTGTCTGTGCTTGTTTTTTGTCCAACATATACACCCAACAACATATAAATTAGGGTTAGGGGCATAAATGGTTTATTGCAACTTTGAGCGTCAATTTGTAATAGAAAAACCATCAATTCTCGCCTAATCACTTAAGTTCAAGCGAGCGTAAATATTTTGATATTCCTTCTTGTTAGCAAAGTATAGCCTACGTATGGTTTTAATATATCTTGGTTGACGACTTTTTCATTAAATCACCTATGTGGGATGGTGTTATTTGTTAGACATTTTTTCAACGAAATCCGAAAAAGCAAAAAAAAAATCTAATGGTGAACTGGCACTTCCAAATACAATCATGTCCAACTTTTTTTGCCAATTGAGTTAACCTTAGAAAGCGTTATACACCTTTTTCGGATTTCTGTGTAACCTTTAATTAATCATGTTCCAATATTAAAATAATGCCTAACTATTAAACTTTTTAAAACTAATAAACTGCGAAACGCAAAACCTTTATTTAGATAAGTCTATAATTGAACAAAGTCTCCTAGGCTAACTATTACTGCTCAACCGCTTGCAGAACAGGTTTATGTCGTTTGGCCACTTAAACTTTCTGCCACATGCTTCAATTTACACTCCGGAAACAATTCAACGTATACGCTTTATTAACCGCGAGGCTCTCTCGTTTCAAGAATAGATTTGATCTGATGAATACTGTTAACTGATTGGACTACATTAATGGTCGTATACCACTTTCGAGCATTGTTATATTCTTAGTTGAATTTAGCGATGAATAAACTGGTCGGGTTGGCGCGAAATAAGAACACTATTAAGAACATAGAGGGTTTATGAATGGAAATCGGCAGTTTAGAAGCTATATTCATCGGGTATTGCGGTAATTGAAAGCAACAACGACTTAAATTATAAACTGTCGCGGTATGGCTGAGACCCAAATGCTTAAAACGTACAAACAGATTATAAAAAGAGGACGGCGAAACCACTTATCTTACTGTAAATGTTTCATCAAACCTGTGCACTGATATAAATGGCAACTTCCGGGTACTGGTATGATTTTACAAATGGAGTTCGCGTATGTTAACGTGTATACAATAGAACCCGACGTCAAAATGTCTGCTTTTAAAGAAATCATTTTAATAATAAGTCCCACTCAAGGTATTTGTGAAAAAAATTAAGTCTCAGTCAAGTCATTATTAGAGCAAGCCAACTCAAAGTAAGCTAACTGGTGGAAAAATCAAACATAAAACTGATCAAATTGGTCAACTCGACCGATTAAGATGAACAATTCAACAAAAAAATAACCAAAAAACAACAACTTGCACGTTTCATGACAAAATTTGAGCACTAATAGCAATTTGTTCCAACACTTAAAACAACACTACAAAAACCTAGAAGATAGTTGAAACATAAAGTGTAAACTACTTGCTATTTCTATTCAATTATGTAAACAGAAAAGTTTGACATGCCGCCCGCGGTATGTGGCAATGCGTTCCAAAACATTTAGATTTGTTTACGCGCCGCTGTACGGTTACTGGGCTAAACAGCGCAAGCGGCCGCAAACGCTGCGCGGTTGACATGTGGGCTGTGCGGTAACGGGTTTAAAACTGTTCGTGATTGCTTTACTAAAATAAAGTTATTCATTAGGGGTTTCAAGTTTTAGAACCACTGCCCTAGAACCTGTTGAAATACCGGTATTAATGGTTCATCTTCGGGCGAGATATTGAAATATATAGTAATTTGGCAAAAAGCCTTTGCCCAAATACAATATTGTTATATGCACACAGAAGACCGGGTAAATAAATAGTTTTTAACGATATGTAAGTGAATGAATGTCATCTTATTGCTTTACCAAGTTGCAGTCGTTAACTTTTTATTTTCCTGTTAGCTTGCTGTTGAAGAAAAATTTTTTAAATCCTGTTTTAAAATTAAAAAAAAACTTACCCACGAGAAATTTAGATTGCACCAAACCTGGCCTTCGACTAAAGACCTGTGTAACAGCACAGCAAAGAAATATAAATTGCAGCAACACTTCCATATCACAGGTTTTACCAAAAGGCTACTCCAACAGCATCGAATTAAAATAAACAAAAGCGATTTTGAGGATTACACTAGCCATAGAAGACTGCAGATATATTTAATTACTAGTTTATTTTAGAAATGTAGTTCAACCTGATAGAAATGCTCAATTGGTCGACAAAAATATGGTTTAAAAATTGTTTTAGCTGTTTAAAGTGAGACAATGAGTCCATGAAATTTGTTTACCACTGAAGTTAAGACAAAAAGAGCTACATGTAGCCTATAAGTCATGCTGAAAACAAGCGTACATTAGACATGTTATGTTAAGTCGGACTAATCACTAATTCAAAGTATTCGCTCATTATTTGCACAAATCATACTTTGGCTGCCATTTAAACCAGAAAACCAAATGCAATGTCCTGATAACATTTTAGCAACAAACTTAACCTACAATTTGTTTTCTAAACATAATAGTATGGATGTCCAGGGCTCTCACAAATGAAAACCAGAAAATCCCTGAAGCTATGCCAAAAAATCCCTAGATGGCATGAAAAATCCCTAAACCATAATTGGCGCGTTATTCTATGTGATCACATTACCTTATATATATACAAATTAACTTTGTTTACATGCTAAAAGCGAACTGTAGATATTCCCATATTTTTTTAGTAATTTCATTGTGTAGCCCAGGGTGGTCCACGGTTGACTGTATCGCGGGCCACAATATATCTTGCATATATTTTGCGGGGTACATAAAGTAGGCTACATGCGTACCAGAAGCGGATCAACGATTTTTCTTTGGTCGGAGTATGAAATGGTTAAATGACGTCACAAAGCATCGTCAATACATATAAGCTCCAGAAACTTGCTTCTGTCGTCGAAAAATGGTGCGCGCAAAGCACAAAAAATTTGCGTATTTGACAAAACTTTTAATTTAGATGACTGAAAATGGTATAACCGGATAGGTGTAATCATACCCAAACAATTGCAGTATGCTAACTGTTGGTCTCTTAGAGTTCTTTAATTCAACTCTCTACGGTGCGCAATGCGCATGTAATCATACAACATTGCTTCGCGGCCACGAAAAATGACGTCACATATGGCCTGCGGGCCTTGGTTTGGACCACCCTGGTGTAGCCTACAGGTCTAGCCTACTATTGTTCATTATGTTCAGCTACTCATTTGAGCAGCAATGTGTAGACGTACTTCACCTGGTGTCATTTTAGTTCAAATTATATCTTACACCTGACCACATTAAGAAAAAATTGACTAAGTTGGTATAATGCATAATGTTCAATAACAATTAACAAATTCATGCCAGGTTTTACATAGGGTAAGCAGTTTCAGTTACTCTAATTTTTAAATCAACTTCCAGCAGAAACAAGTAGGCTTGTATATTCTGAACCTGTTTTTTTTTCAAAATTGCAATTCGGTTAACTTTTACTAGTTAACAAATCATACAATACGATTTGCAAAATAAGGCTAAAAATCCCCCAAAAATCTCTAGATCATCAAAATCCCCGGATTTATCCCTAAAGGTGCGTAAATTTCCAATTTGGAACTAAATCCCTAAAAGTGAGCGCACTGTGGATGATGCAAATTAATTAATTCAGATATTTTCTTGCTCAAGTGACTCTGAAGTCAAAATATATGAGGTCACTACTCTTACAGCGCGTGAAGGATAATATATTCAACAGAGCTACTGTACAATTGCTTTTCCGAAGTTCAACAGATTTGCAAAACGTCTTTTTTAATTTTTACGCATTGATGTCTAACACAGATTTTTATAAAGAAAGGTCAAATTTGTCAATATCCCCTATGAAATCGCTTTTCTTAATCTGTAGTTAGCTCAACAGTAAATTTTAAGAACTGACATTTAAATACTATATGTAACAAAAGCTTTAAAATAACTGCTTGGAATTCAAAAGACGCGGAGGGCAGAGAATTTGAATAAAGGCCATTGTGACGTTATTTGTCTCAATAAGTCGAACCTGTATTGATCTATTCTGTTGCATTGTTTAAGTTGTGAGCGTATTAACGACCATTACCGGTTTTTGTTCGCTGTTAAGTTGTCCCTAACCATCACTGACGTATAGGAGATTAATCAATGTAGTTAAGGGTTGGTTAAGACATGGAATTTTGCCGTCACCTCACGTCACCAAAAACCCACATGAATCATATACCATTTTACCTATTAATCGTTAAATTAAATCATAATGAAAAGCATAATGAATATCAAAGTCTGGCCCTATACAGAAGCAGGTTTAATATGTTTAAACGTTTTAAAGAAATCTTAAGATAATTGATAAAGGTTGTATTTAAACGTAAAATGAATAAGAAAGCCCACACAGAAGTAAATAGCAATTCGTAAACGCTCCAAATAAAATTAGGTAATGGCTAGAGCAGGGGTTCTTAAACTGGGGTACATGGACCCCTTGGGGGTCCGTGAACTAGCTTTAGGGGGTACATGACGGCCTAATTAAAGAACTAGTGTATACTTAAAGTAATTAATTAACAATTTAATTAAAAATTAAACGGTTTTGCACTGAATGCATAGTTAGACTCCGTTTAACTTTCACATTTTTCGGACCGAAAAAACAGAGTCATGAACTCTATTTGTATTGTAACGTCATTATGACGTCAATTTGGAGCATTTCTTGTCTACCGGGGTCCATGCAAGGCAAAAAAAAATTTAGGGGTCCGCGGTAAAAAGAACCACTAAGCATTGACCAACAATGGCGTGCTGTAAATAGTGTTTAGTTTGTTAAAACAGATAAAATTTGAATCGTCCATTTTTTATGATACAAAATTACTCAAAGCAACTTTGTTAAAGATTTATTTCGAACTTGCTGGATTTTCTTAGATCGCCAAAATTGCTGATTTCACAACATTGTATTTAAAAAAAAAAAACATTACTCGCCTTCTTTCTAGAACACCTTTGGCAGTTTATTTAAATTTTAAGCAACGTGCGCTGAGTCACTGAGTTGCGGCTAACATGAATTGTGGAAGTCCTTTGTTGTAAAGGCAGGATGTCATTATGCACTTGCCTTCATTAAACCCTACACACACGTTACTGTGACGTTGTTCCTTGCCTGTTTCTTGAGACATTTTCACTTTATCTTTAGCTATTGGGTGGATTTCTTGTGTGGAAATTGCAATTGGGCACGAGGCTATTTATCTATATTATTTTAGCTATTTGGGCTAAGCGAATTTTTTTGCGATTTTCGCAAATTATTTTCCTGCTTCGAGTGTATTGTAGTTAGACCCATTTAATTGCAAATATCCTACCATTAAACCTGGTTAACAGTTGCTGTGGTTGTTATAATAAGATGCGTAAAGTCTACACAGTTAAAATTAACAGCCCGCAGAGACCTTTCTAAGTTTGGTTTTTGCCCACAACTAGAAAAAGGCTTCCCACCCCTGTCTATGCTAATCTTTATAAATCGTTTATGTTTAGCCCAACGACATTCGTTGCACTATCGAAAAAACAAACTTTAAACAACTTACAAATGCATATGTTGAGCAGCGCGCGAATTTTATTTGCTGTTTTAATAAAAACAAATAAATAAGAGACCGTTTCCAAAACGATAACTTTTAATAATTTGCATTTTCAAACAACAGTTTCACCTACTTCATTTAATAAACGATAGATACAACATGAAACTTTATGACACAAACATAACTTGAACTCGTTATGACCTAAATCTGTGACGTCATCTCAGGAAAGAAATCGTGCCCCCCCCCCCAAACAGAACTCTTAAATCCACCCCTGTCTCCTGTATACTTTTGACTAGGTATTTCGTTTTGCGCTGTAAAGCAATCTACTGTCTTGTGTTTGCAAACAATAGGTCATTTTGGCTTGCATGGGATTTCACATGCAGTGGTTCATCCGTAAGACATACACCGTGGCTCGTTTGTTGTCTGTGCTTGTTTTGTGTCCAACATATCACCCAACAACATATAAATTAGGGTTAGGGGGCATAAATGGTTTACTTTAAGCGTCATTTTGTAATAGAAAAACCTTCAATTCTCGCATAATCGCCGCTTCAAGCGAGCGTAAATATTTTGATATTCCTAGCAAAGTATGGCCTACGTATGGTTTTAATATATCTTGGTTGACGGCTTTTTCATTCAATCACCTATGTGGGATGGTGTTATTTGTTAGACATTTTTTCAACGAAATCCGAAAAAGGAAAGAAAAAAAAATCTAATGGTGAACTGGCACTTCCAAATACAATCATGTCCAACTTTTTTGCCAATTGAGTTAACCTTAGAAAGCGTTATACACCTTGGTCGGATTTCTGTGTCACCTTTAATTAATCCTGTTCCAATATTAAAATAATGCCTAACTATTAAACTTTTTAAAACTAATAAACTGCGGAACGCAAAACCTTTATTTAGATAAGTCTATAATTGAACCAAGTCTCCTATGCTTACTATTACTGCTCAACCGCTGGCAGAACAGATTATGTCGTTTGGTCACTTAAAAACTTTCTGCCGCATGCTTCAATTTACACTCCGGAAACAATTCAACGTATACGCTTTATTAACCGCGAGGCTCTCTCGTTTCAAGAATAGATTTGATCTGATGAATACTGTTAACTGATTGGACTACATTAATGGCGTATACCACTTTCGAGCATTGTTATATTCTTAGTTGAATTTAGGGATGAATAAACTGGTCGGGTTGGCGCGAAATAAGAACACTATTAAGAATATAGAGGGTTTATGAATGGAAATCGGCAGTTTAGCAGCTATATTCATCGGGTATTGCGGTTATTGAAAGCAACAACGACTTAAATTATAAACTGTCGCGGTATGGCTGAGACCCAAATGCTTAAAACGTACAAACCGATTATAAAAAGAGGACGGCAAAACCACTTATCTTACTGTAAATGTTTCATCAAACCTGTGCACTGATATAAATGGAAACTTCCGGGTACTGGTATGATTCTACAAATAGAGTTCGCGTATGTTAACGTGTATACGATAGAACCCGACGTCAAAATGTCTGTTTTTAAAGAAATCATTTTAATAATAAGTCCCACTTAAGGTATTTGTGAAAAAAAATTAAGTCAAGTCTTTAAAAAAACTAACAATTCAAGTCTCAGTCAAGTCATTCTTAGAGCAAGTTAACTCAAATTAAACTAACTGGTATAAAAATCAAACATAAAACTAATCAAATTGTAAACTCGACCGATTAAGATCAACAATTCAACAAAGAAATAACCAAAAAACAACAACTTGCACATTTTATGACTTTCGATGGACAAATGTCGAAGCTAATACAAACAAACTCTTCAGGTAAGTTGCAAGGAAAATCTAGTAAATTTACTGTGTGAAGACGAGCTATTTTCGTCGCTGTGAAACACTACAATAATAAAATTAAACAGTTACTGAACGTTAGCGCCGTTTATGACATTGTACCAATATGTCAAGTTTATACATGGTACGTTACGACGTAAGGTTAATAACATTATGTTTAACTTTCCGGCGAGGTTTGACAACTAAAACCGGGTTCGTTTTACTACTATGTAATATTTTTTTTATTTTAAAAGGGCCGCAGAACCAACATATTCATCAATATACTAAGGGGAACTCGAATGGATCTCGCTTGATACAGAAAAATTTGATAGATTCAAAAAGTAACCGCAGCTTAGATTCAATAATAAAAGCATCAAACACTTACCACAACAGAACCTGACTTCATAATCTAGGCACATCGGTGTGTTATCATTGTTCCGGCAGACGAATCCCTTTTCACTTTCGGTGGCGATCGTAACATTTTGACCGGTCAGTCTGTAGTCCTTATGGGTGGAAACAACCCTAGCGTCCACTGCTAGCGGGTTGTCGCATATTTGTCCGGGATATTCAATTCGGAGATTGTTGAAATCCTCGCAGTCGCAATTCCCACTTGGATCGTCGCGGTCAAAGAACCCGGTCCAGGAATTTACTCCGTCGCATCTCGGCACCGTCACTAGTAAGACAACAAGACAAGCAAATTCAGATTTATAATTAATTGCTTTATGGACAAAAAGTATTATATCAGGTATATCGCCACACATACCGGTATTAATTAGAATATTAAAATGAATAGTCGTTTGCTGTCAGCCGGGCGGCCCACGATTTTTGTTTGGGGGCATGAAATTATTTTTAGGAACTTAAACGCGACATCACCGTCACTGGTGTAAGTAGAAATGAACCAGTAAAGCAACATATAATTTAAGCAGGTATAGTGAGTTGGTCGAAAAGCATCTTATTCAGCATGCAACCACAAATATCATCAGAAACATTGACTTAAAGTGATTCATCTAGCATTTAACAGAAATGCGAAAGGAATTTGTACCCACATTGATATTGTTTATTTTGTTTTTTTTTGGTAACATCAAGCAACGTTGTTAAACCTTTTTTTAATTCGGACGGCAAGAAAAAATAAAATATTTTTTGGTTTGTGACCAAGTGATATAGTATAAAACAAATAGACTTAAGGTCCTGTAAGTTTCAGTCAAACTTATGCGCAAATATTCAGCAGCAATTTGAGTGCATTTTAGGAGAGGCCAAAGCTTTTTTCAAATAACTTATTTGGATTTAAAAAATCCTTCCAGATTTAAATTATACACCCAGAATTTCAACTAGGCCTTCATGTACTCCAAAAACTGGTTACCCTCAAGAGGTCCATGGACCCCAGTTTAATAACACTTACACTATTGCTTAGTTTATCGTTTATTATTAATGATGATTGTTTTTCTTAATAGGAGCAAATTAAGAAAATTTACTCTTTTGTACAAGGCCTCTGGCTGCGAAAAGTCATTTGGGCAAAAATAACACTTGAATAGTTCAGGGACGACTTTTTCGCCATTTTAAAATACTGTTATAACATAATACATTATATAGCTGCTCTTGGCCTTTTCGAAAATTTTAGTTCAAGTATTTCTTCAGAAATTCTGGCTTTTACGTCAAGATTCCCACTTTTTTCGTTGTTTGAACCGTTTCGCAGCTGTTACACAAAACACGCCATAATGTTTAAGCTTATGAAAAATCAAATAAAATTATAGTTACCTGCGCTTGCGACAGTCCACAGAACTTTGCATATACACAGATAACTTAAAAACGTTCCCATGATGTACATATAACTTTTTTTTAATGTTGGTAAAAGATTAGTCCCTCAATCGAATTATGTACCCCTATGATGATTACTATACACAAAAATATTATATGACGATGACTACTGAAAACAATTCATCTATATTTCTTAACTTTGTTCTGACTAAACAACTCAAAAAAAAAACTTGACAGGGCAAACTGGAGTTTTTGATGAAAAATTTACTTAGATTAGAACATGAATTAGATCACACAAGCAATTCACAAACTAGATTAAAATTAGTAGAATATCTTTCTAATTCCCCGAACTTGTCAACTAGACTTACATACGTAATAAGACTATCAAAGCCCATACGGAAGTATGTAACATTTTTAACGTTTCAAATAACTCTTTATTCAGTTTCAACAGTGAATACAGAGTATTTTTTTATATTCCTTTTACACCTTACTACAACCTCCAACCATTATGCTCCATAGACTTATAAAGTTGTTCAAAACTGTCCTGTAATATAAATTGTGGTGCACCCGTCATACCTGTTGCCACCTGAGCTGTACGTCACTCTATGGCCACACAATAGCTACCATAAGCTTCTTATAGCTGACAAATCATGGCCGTAACTTACACACCTGTTTCCGCGTGGATCAGCAGCTTCTACAGAATTAACTCGATGTTTTGCGTTAGAATAAGGTAGCGCAACATCCAATAAGGTAGCACAACATCCCAGGCATTTAGCTTGGTATTTATTTAAATTCTAAATGCAAAATTTTGCATTGTACAACTGACTTTGTTAACTATTTAACCTAAATAAATGCAAACCCTATACGTTCCTCGCCAAATGGCTTTGTAGTATAATTTACCTCGTATGGGGAAAATCTTTTTAGTAAAAGTGGATTTTGAGCTTCGCGGAAATGTTTACTCTTTTTAAGTAATGACAGAACATGGAGAAAAATGGCACAACATTGAGATATACCTCGCTTCGCGTTTGTACAGCTGTTGTCTTACTGGCCTTTAAAACTTATTTGCCAAAGTATCTTGACAAATGCTATTATATCAAGTAATGTGCGATGATCTGGTGTGCTAACGGCGTCACGCCTCCTAAATTAACATTTTGTCAATTGCACGAGTTCGTACGACTTTACGTGTGTAGGAAGTTTCTTACGCTTACTTGTACCATGACGTCTGGTTATGATGTAACTTTGTGACGTCATCTCTAAAAATGATCACGGTCCCCGCCAAACAAAAAATGTTAAATCCGCCCTGGGCAGATTCTATTTTTTTTGTTTGAGGTGGAGGATTGTATAATTGTTTAGAATTATAAAATTACGTCACTTCACGAAGTCATAAAACCACTAATCTCAAGACGTATAGTAAGAATCTCAAAGCCCATACAGAAGTAGGTAGAATATGGAACGTTTCGAACATATCTTCAGGCGCAAAAAGTTGTAAAAAATACGAGAAGCAACAAAACAACGTAAGAAAGCCTTTAACTGAAATCACTGACGGCCTTATGGTTGCTGTGCATTTAGAAAACTAAAGATTTTTCTACAGTCTTTAAAAGTTAAACACACATTTCGTCCTTAGTAACTAATCGACTGTAGATTCTGTTAGATGTTTTCCGTTGTGGTAATGATAAAATGTATCATAAAAGTTGTATCTAAGCTGAACATTAAAGTGGGCAGTTTGTAAATAACTTAAATTCGAAGCGGCACAAATAATATTAAACATCCGGTAACATGTGGGAATTTAGTTTATTAACTAGTTAAAAATCTGTGGGTTAGTTAAAAGCTGTTTGAATCTTCTGTGTAAGTGAAAAATCTGTGCGCATCTAGGTAAGATTGAAACTTGCAATGTAAATCATGGCATTTATTTATAATATACTTAATAGCAAAAGCTTGAGTTTAAATTTTTGCTAGTTGAAAAGTTGTAAATTTATATTTCCTACAGTAACAGTAGTGACCTCATAGAATTTGACTAGCAATAGGCAGACTAACGGGCCTGAGGGGGGGAACCAAAAAATAATCTTAATTAATTAATTAATTAGCGTAAACCCATACGTTTTTTTTTGGTTTAATTGGCTACCAAAGTATGATTTGAGCTTTTCCAAAACTACAAAAAGTTTGCGGCACACTTGACAATCTCTCGTGGCAAACTAACGTGCCGCGGCACACAGTTTGGGAATCACTGCTCTAATAACATTAACTAAAGCTTAGTATGTGTATTCACAACAGGATCTTGCCATCCAACATAACACATAATGCCGACAATAAAAGTTCTAAAAACCACCGTCATCTTATATTCATCTTATATTCAATTTCGCGCTCGCTTCGCTTGTAAGGTGCGCCGCCACGTTTTCATACGTCTCTAGGTGCGCCCCCAAGTAAAAAAGGTTAAGAAACACTGGTTTAAGGCCTCGTTAGTATTAATTCAGGATAGCTTTTTAACATGCCAAATATTTTTAGATGACGGGGGATTAGTTTCGGTTTACAAAGTTGTTAACACAGGAAGTGTGCTCGGAAGCACTAAAAACAGTATAACCTCCTCAACAAGTGCTAATCCATCGACAGAAGCATTCCTATTTAAAGGTGGGTTAACACTTGTTTCTATTGTTAAGCTAAAGCACTTTAGAATGTAAGGAAATTCCCGCAGACAATAAAATGTAAAAGAAAGATTCTTGTTTTTGCATAAAAGGATCTTATAAAAAATAAGATAAAACATATAATCATTTCTGTAATATTTTGTTTTTATTAACAGTCTTAGGCCATTGTTTCTATTGTGAGATAAAATTTTACTTACTGTAAAAAGTTCGTAGTTTTATGCCGATAGTTGCCTATTGTTTAAACTTAGCGCTATACTCTCTATGATTGAGGTTGGGATTGCGTTTTCAGCACGACTTTACTGCGCTTTAGTATTTGTAACCCACATAATAACGGCAAAATTGCCTTGGTATTTGGAAGCAATGCTTGATTTGACACGTTGGAATATTTCATTTTACTGTTTTATTATTTTATTATTAACAACACTCTTAAAAAAATAGCATCTTGACACGGGTTTCTTTAAATACTGTTAGGCAATTAATTAAGACTTGATTTTACCTAACAATGCAGGACAAAGTCTATTAATCATTTGCGAGAGTGGCACATCAACTATTAAGTGTCCACAAGATCATCATATTAACGTGACAAGTGTTAATTATGGAAGGAGTGATAAAAATACGTAAGGTGATTTTAATTTAGGTTATCGCTGATGCGGACCAGTTTGACTGTGTGAAAATAACTAACTTTGCTGGATAATATGCACATAAAACAATTTGCTTTACATATGCTGCATTTACGTTTTTTACTTAATTTTTTGCTGCAAATCTAACAAGTGTACTATAGTTTTAATAGTTTAACGTTTTCCTTTTATGATATGGACTTGACTTGAAGTTTACTTTCTCTAATCAGCGACTTAGGGTGAGTATTGACTTGATGTTTTCCAAAGACTTTACTTTGCTGTACCATAATGTAATTGTAAAACATACTATAAAACAAAACAATCTACAAGAAGCGCGAGAAAAATAGCCAGAAAATATAGTTCGACAAGCTCCCAGGACCACATTTGGCACGTGGGCCTTTCCAAGGTGAACCAATATAAAAATTCTATTTCACACCAACTTTTAAAATAAAGTGCTATGATTGACACAGCTACATAATAACACTAAACTATTCAAAACTAACTCGCGGCCCACTAAAAGTGTCTCTGCGGCCCACAGTTTGCCGACCACTGGGTTAAATTATCCAGAAAAATATTTGCTCATGAAATTACAAATAGAATGATATAACTTGGAAGCTAAGTATACTTGAGAAAAACGTTGTACCATATATTGTACGACCAGTCAACCTGGTCTGAAGCATAAACCTGCCTATTTATTGTGATAGCTCAGCGGCGTCAACCTGTGGCCCGCGGAACCAAAATATGTGGCCAGCGGCGAGCTTTGGTTTTTGGCCCGCACCACGAAACATTCAGTTGCAGGTTTTTGGAATTGCTTTAGTGAATCGTTGCAACACCATATTTTGCTCTAACAAGTGTGTCACAAACTTTTAAGACAGATATCCTAAATTTGCTATTTTGTGCTGGAAAACCTTACACTGGCACAGCAAAAACTTCAGATGCTTACCTTAAAGTCGTTTATGCCGAATAACACGTCTGCCACAAGGTCACGTTAAAACAACAGGGTATACTACAGATTAACTGATGGCAAGATAATTACGTCACAACAACAAGGTCAGTGACAGATAGCAAAGTAACGCAACTGCTATCAGATAGCTAGTTATCGGCCTATTGTAATGTGGTATCAGGTACACCCCATCAAAGTGGTACACCCTTAAATAATTATGGTACACCCTAGTGTGTACGATACACCCGGTTGAAAGCTCTGGTTTAACTTTGTAGCTTAACGAAGGTGTAATCTATTTGTAATTCTAATGCGTGTGGCGACACACAACCTGCACGTTCAGGACAAAAATTCATTCTGCGTTAATCAACGTATGCATTAATTACGCGTCATTCTTACAGTATACTCCGAACTACTGTAAAATAAAGACTTAATAGGAATAGCTGACCTATAGCTACAATACCATTATTTGATCACGCGGTGCTTTATGCCCCAAAAAGAAAACCCTCGTTCTTTGGCCTGGCCATTATTCCCGTTTAAGTACTGAAAAGTTCAAATCTTGTTCAGGATATAAGCTATATGTGTGCGAAGAACGAATATTAAAGCCCATACACAAAATAGGAATCATGTTTTTTGTTCCAAATAATAACAATTTATTAATTTCAATATATTTATTCGCTTTCAGGCTATGTACACCTATTTACTTCTAAATGCGCCAGGGTTTTTTATCTCAATATTTTTCTCACATTTTTTACTACCTTTACGTTGTGTATTGTCAAACGTAGCCGAATACCTTTTTAAACTTTTTCGCAACGTTTGTTCCAATTCGACAGATTAAAAACTCATTTCACCATCTGAAAACTTTTCTCTTTTGGCTTACTTGTTGCGTTAGTTAATATTTATTGCGTTAGTTATATAAAACTCATAGAAAGAATTATGAAATGCTGCATAGTTTATTAAAACATTACATGAAAAACACTTAAAATAAAACATAAAATAATTACACAAGTTTAACGAAGAATTACAGATAATACCCACTAAGAAAAAAATAACTATAATGTTTTTCTGTGTAATGCATAAATATCACGAAACTAAACGATTGTTAAACACGTCCCAAACTTGCAGTCTGACTATTGAAACTTTATTATAAATTGCGTACCGTCATATTATACACGACATCACCTATTTTAAACGCACGAAATGAGTGAACTTAAAACACATTATAAAGTAAGACATAAAGTAAGCAACTAGCAATAATCGTTGAAAGGGGTAAAAGCTAGTATTGTAGAAGTCTACACTATAACGCTGCTCGAATTACACTAACATCACCTTACGGTAAGCGGTAACTTAAAAATCAATAAATAAAATTGATTTCCTTAACATGTTAACCGAACAGAAACCAGCTAAGCATTTTAAAATCACTTAAATAAAATAAGTTAAATAAAATAAGTAATAAAATAAGTATATCTCGTTTGCAAAGTTCAAACTGAAATCGAGTGTAAATGCATTAAAGAAATAACAAAAGTTTTTTCTAATAGATTGATTATACACAATTATACACTACGGTTTCCATTAACCGCTAAAACTTGTCGACGTATCCCCAAGAAGGCCGCCGTCCCCAGTTTAAGAACCTTTGCTCCACACGCTTAAGGGTCATTACATGGTCATTGCATTATATGTCCTGAATCTGACCCTTGATCACGAACAAAATTTATGCCCAAGGAACCCATTACAACTTAATTTTACTTAACAAAACATGAGAAAATTCTCTCAGGTCACAAGTATACTGACTGGGTTCGCTTGTTGTAGCTCACAGCCTGATTAACTGGTTGTCGATTCCGTGAACGGAACATCGCGCTATAAATGATGCTGTTCTTGTAGCAGTAGAAGAAGAACACCGCCACTCCTTGCATCCCGTTGACTGACGTGTGGACGTACGTCAGAACTAGTGACGTCACTTCGTTTCCGAGACCTGTATTGAACGGTATAACATAGCTGTTCGTTTATGTAGTCGATTGCTTCAGAACAGTGACAAGGGGGTATTTTTATTATAAAGTAACGGATAACTGTAAGGCTAAAGATTGCGGGTCGAAAACCAAACTTCGTGTTGACATAAAACGTATTTTGTTTAGTTTATGAAGGAAACATGCCACACGAGCGCCATCACAAGTTACAACAATGCTTTTTGCTACAACGGGCTCACGATTCATCTTTCAATGAAAACAAGGCAAAGAAAATAAAACCCTACCTGTAAGAAATCCAAGAACCCAGCTCGATCCGAGCACCAGCATCACGAAGACGAAGGAAGCGATAAACCTCTTGGCGTTTTCCATTTCTTTTCCCGGTAAGAGCTCCTTCCTTCCCGTGAATGACAGCGCCACGTGAGCGGCCATTAGAGATGCAAAGAGGTTCATCACCATGATAGCGCCGAAAGGTACAGCCACCGAGAGAATGTACAGCAGTGTACCGGGAGTCAGCCAGCACCTGTCGTATTTGCGGAGGTTCTGCTGTACGTGGCTGCATCTGAGGTATTGGACGCTGGGCGTCATGTAGTTTCCCGAGAAGAGCAGACCGACCGTGAGCGCCGAAGCGACTATTAAGGCTGGAAGGCTCCATCCAAGCACCAAGAATACAACCGATCTCTTTACGGGGTCTTGGACGCGAAAGCGGACTGGAAACACGAATGACATCATCATTCGAATTCCGTCGATCATGAACCAGAAACCTAATAATAATAAAACGTACACTTTCGGTTAAAACACTATTTAAGGTTTTGGTTACCAATTGAACATTTACAATTGAACAAAAATATAGGCTACGTGGCTTGAGCTACCTTGTCGATATGTTAGCAAATATAATAATATTACGTCCACAGAGATCTAAACTGCGGTACGACAATAAAAAAAAAAATCCTATCATAAATTATTTTACGATGTCTTGCAATCTGATTCCAAGTCACGCCATTACTATGATCAAATAAACAGAATTAATCAAATTGAAAAGAGCGACGGCAATGATATTTTAAGCTAGTTAACACTGCGTCGATCAGCAAAGTAGGGCTGAGATTCAAAAATCATTTCTGTATTGGATTCGCACCATTGCCTCCAGGTACAACACTTGGTATCGAGTATCGGCTACGATCTGGTATTATCGTAGCTTCAAACGATTCGATCCGATATTATTATACGTGGCTACCTGTCAGTTCAGCGCGATCCATTTATAAATTTGTGAGTGTCGTTTCCACCTATAGCACAATATTAGTTTCAGAGTGACTTTCTTTAAAATTCGTTGTTTAAAATAAAGTCCTCGATAATCAAATGAGTAAAATGAGTCGAGGGTTAAATGACTAACAGTTAATGATCGATGTAACAAATTTAATTATCGAGGTCTATTGTGCCAAACTTTTAACAATCCCACACTCATTTTGTTGACATAAGTCACTTCAATTACTCAACCGATTTTGGAATCAATACCTTGAAAGCAATTTGGTTTTTTTGGGGTAAGTTTTTATTTGTATTTTTGCTTTTATTTAATGTTGTACCTCCTTATAGTGTTCATGCCTATTTTTTTAAATTGGATAACATAATAATACAGGAAAGTTCATACTCATTCCAGAAAATGATAATAGGGCTTGCATCTACCTAGAAAAGCTATAAACATCAACGCGGACCACTGCCAAAAAAATGTGGTCACTCCCCGTAATACGATTCGTTTTGCCACGAGACCCGCCTTTTCGGATCGGCCGCCCACCGGCTTGCATTCTGCAGAGATTTTGGTTTGTTTAGATGTCGTTGATTTCCGTTTTCCCGGCGCTGTGTGACTTCCTTGTATGCTAGTTTATCGTTTTTTATATTGCGTTTTACAGCTTTCGTTGGTTTATATCGCGCATATCGGACGTACAGCTTGAATTTTCGTGATTAGAGACAAGCTGTAAAAAACGCCTAATGCGTCGTACTATCTTCTAACTGTCGTATTACACAATAAACGTCTTACTTGATATAGTAACGTCAAACCTTATCATTTAGCAGGACTTTAGTCATCTTGCTGCGAGATATTCCGCTAAAATCGACATTCAAACAATTCTATCCGATCAGACATCCCTTCTAAGCAGCGTTTACTGTTACGTGTCTATTAACACCCAGATACTTGCCAAATTGCCAATTGTGGATTCTAATAATTAAATATTTCGCGCTATTTTTTTAATATGGGTTACAATAAGCTTCATATTTTGAAGTGATAAAATGTATTATTTTTTTACTTGTTTTAAATCTGACTTTTGGCTTGTAATATACAGTTCCATGTGTGAGCGCTGGACGTAATATGTTCCATTCCTTCTTTTGTTAGTATTTAGTTGCCCTTTCAAACTTACAGACGCTTAAAATAACGGTTACTTAAGATTTTTGAAATAAACCGCTACTTATAGATGTTTAAATTAACGGTTTGTCACCGAGGTTTAAAATAACGGATGGTCACTAAGCCGGTGGTCAATGTTGTTTGAAATTTCCATAACTGATGTTTGTAGTGCCTGTTATGATCGGACGTTTCTGAGAAACGGTTATTTTTGTTTGTAAAACTACTATAAATTTTTTTTTTAGTTCTTGTGTATATAATGCGTGAAACCTACGGTCTGTAGGCTGTTGATATTAGAGTTTGTCAGGCTATTTTTCTTGTTATTAATTTAATCCCGAACTAAGAACTATCGTACGGCTTTGGTTAAGTAAATTTGGTAACAATAAAATTAAATTAGGTATACGATAAAGCCGTAACACTTACCAGATGCAAGGAGAAAGTAGTGGATGGCGGCGGCCAGAATGATGCAGGTCGTGTCGTTGTTCACAGCAGCGTCGTGTATCATGTTGACCAGGTGAAGCAGAAGGAGCGCCGAGGAGATGTTGATCTGAATGAGTGTTCGGTCGCTGTCGATCTCGCGTTTGTGGATCAGCAGGAGTGCAATCGTTAGGCCGAGGAAGAGGACCGAGACTGACTCGCAAACGTACGTGAGGATCTTAAAGGAAATATACCAGCACATAAGTTGTAGTTGGGCGACTAGGTAGGCGAATGATTTTTTTTCTTTTTAAGGTTAAAACTGGCTGCGGAGTCGGTAAAAAAAATAAGAGTCCGACCCCAGCTAAATGTGCGATTTTGTCAAAAGACTCAAGTCAAGGCACTTGAAAATAGTGACTTAAATGCACCTAATTTAAGTCATTGATTTAAGTCATTAGAACACTGGCTCGAATACAGTACACGGTAAAAACTACAGTTATTTTCGTTTAAAGATTCGAATTAAAGTTTAGAGCTTTTTGGTTTTTCGAAAAAGATATACGAGGTAACTTAAAATATGCATTCGTTTGGAAGACTTAACCTAGCATATGTCTTTAATGCAACAGTTTGACCTTGAGAGCCTGTGGTATAGCCACCATTCGCACGGCAAGAAGCACGGCAAACACGGTGTGGTGATCACAATGGCAGAAAACCTGGCTCCCATTCACTACAGTGCGACATCCGAAAGTGGAGTAGGCTCCGGACGATTGCTCGATAAAAACGCACACCGGTTGAATGTCAGCCAAAGTTGAACTTATCGACGAAGAGCTGGATACAGCTGTGGCCACTTCGCAAACTCGTTCTTCATTCCTCGTGCCTTGTGGGGCTTTTACAGAAAGGGAAATCGAACCGTTTAGAATGGAGCCCCTTGTAAGATCTCGTGCAGTTACCCCAGTTAAAATTACCGAGTAGGGGATCACAAAGTAACTGGTTGAACCCTCGACATTGCCGGCCACCATTTGCGGGTAATTGGACCTGGAGTTTTCGCTTACCGTGAACGCCGTCAAGGCTATTTTGCTGCCGTTACCAGCAGTAAACCGGGACTCGAAAGCGCTGCCGTTGTCCAACCGGATCAAACCGGTTTCTACCTGACCAGCGGTTGCGTTTAAAAGCCGAAAGTCGACGAGAACTTTGCCGATCTTTTGACGAAGTGTGGTCTGGGTTAGGTTGCCGACTAGATCTTCGAAGACCTTTTCAAAGGCCAGAACTTTATCCGAGTTCAACTTCGAATCTTTTACAATGCTGTCAGCGACCGATTCGAGTTCCTCGAGTTTCCTTGAATCTAATATATGAAACGTATGCAATGTACGTAAGGTATATGTCTTATGTATTGTATTGTAAGTAATACAAGTAATGTCAATTATGTAATTTGAATTTAGCATTCCAATTTTATCGTTTTTTCGAACTGAATCTAAACCAGGAGACAGCTGACTCGATGAACCTTACGGTCTTTCGCTGTCTCCTGGGAACGTCAAATATTTCAAAACATTGTGATTTCGGCGATTCTCGTTTTTTGTTTTTGTTTTTTGACGTTCCAAATAAAATATTATCCTATCCATATTATCCTATCCTCGAAAGGATTAGGTTCTGGAACTGGCGAAAAAGAAAGCATTTTTTTTAAAGGGAATCAACTGAAGAAAATGTGCGCACATTTTTGAAGGCAGTTCAAAATGTGCGCACATTGTTAAAAAAAAGTGCGCACATTTTTGAAGGCATTTTAAAATGTGCGCACATTTTGGCGTGCACATTTTTGCGCACATTGTGCAAAAAATGATCGCGCCTCCGTCTCCTACTGAAAGCCAATGTAAAACGTTATAGGTAATATCTTGGCGACTGTGGTTCTTAAACTGGGGAAATTACTACTCTCATTACCCAGCTATAAAAAGCACTTATTTATTTGTTATTATCTGTTGTTTTCCCCTCCCTTTTAATGTACAAAATATTGATGTCCCTCTCATCGTGTTTTCCGAGTGATAACACTTTTGCTAATAAGGGTATAACTTGTTTAATTTGGAAAGGGATATCTTATAAAGCAATTTAGTTTTTTCTGCAGATGTTTTTGCTTGGTGCTGTGCGTATTTGTCTTTTCGCAAACAGCAGCAGATTAACAGCAGGCACAAAACGATTGCGACTGCACCCGAGACTAGTCCGATCGCCAAGCCCGCGCTGGTGGAAATATCCTGAGCGGCAGAAGTTGAACGGGAAGTTTGCGGGCTGATTTGAGTCGAGCGTGGCGTTGATTTCACAGCGCCGGATGTAGATGCCGTCTGAGTGGTTGAGGACAAAGTTACAAACGAAGAACTGCTACCTGTTGTTTTTTTTTTTTTGTTGTTGTTGCTGTTGTTGTTTGTTTTCGTTGTTGCTGTTGTTGTTGAACGTGTAACTGTGCTGAGCTGCGTCGAAATAGCTGTTGATTGGGTTGTTGTTGTGTCTACTGTAAGCCAATGCAAAACGTTATAGTAAATATCTTGGGGAAAGCCGTTCTTAAACTGGGGATAATTATTAATCTTATTACCATTCTATAAAAAAAAACATATATTTATTTGGCGCTGGTCTAGAATCCTACCACAACGTTGAAATAATTATTAAGCAATGCATAATATGTGGGTTAGGGTGTCGGTTAGTGTTTGGGTGTTGGTAGGTCAAGTAATATTGTTTAACACTATTACTGGACTCACCCAAACCCAAACGCTAACCGGCACCCTAACCCAAATAATGTTCGTTGTGGTAAGATTCTAGACGAGCGCCATTTATTTTTTCCTAACATATATTTATATGTTTCCCTCACCCTCTTATTGACAAAATATTGTCTGTCCCACCCTTTTATAGTATTTCCGAGTGATAACTCTTTTGCTAATACACAGAATCGCAAGGATAAGCCCAAATCATAGTAGTGGTTGCAATAAGTTTCCAGATGACCAAATGCAATAAGTTTTCAGAAGAAGAAAAAAGAGGATTCTGATTTATAGGGGCATTTTTTGTGAGTCACAATAGCATGAAATGCGTAATGAGGCCACGTATGAGCATTCCAATTGTTTGATTTTTAAATGTCATTTTTGTTAAGTTTTGTGTTATTTACATTCATAGGATATCTTTTAAAGCAATCTTGTTTTTTTCCAGAGGTAACGATAAAACAACTTTATTAGAAGAGCTACTAGTAACTGGAATACGTTTGATGAAAATGTTATTCTGAGTTTCGCCTGTGATCAGTGATTGGGGTATATTCGTAACAATTACCATATATTTAATCTAGTATATTCGTAACAATTACCATATGCATTTACCATATAATTGAAATTCAAGTTTCACTTTTGCGTTGACAAAAGCTTGCCTGACCAAGACTTTAGATTAAAATACAAACTAGATTAAACAAATAAACTAATTAGGAAATATTGAAATCAGATGGCACTGTTGAAATAGAAATCGTTTTAACAGTACAAATGGCCAGGGTAATGCATACGCATGGCGAAATTGATATGGAATTTGTAAATGGCATAAAATGTTTACTAATATACAGTGTAAAACAGCGTTTCTCAACCGGTGCGCCGCGTCGTACTGGTGCGCCATGGAAGCCTGCCAGGTGCGCCGCGAGCAAAAGGAAAAAACATGTCGAAATAAATCCAAAATTAAAAAAAGACTTTAATGGACAAAATAACGTTTTTAGTCTCATAGGCTGGAAGTCTCTTTAAAGATATGCAACTATAAAACCCATATAATAAAAAAATGCAGGCAATTTAAAAAACATATCGGTACACCTAAAAAATTTCGCGCTCGCTTCACTCGTAAGGTGCGCCGCCACGTTTTCATACGTCTCTAGGTGCCCCCCCCCCCAAAAAAAAAACAAAATGTTAAAAAATGTTAAGAAACACTGGTGTAGAATAAGGCAAATACGTGCGAAGTCGGTGATTAACCCATAGTTTAAGGAAGGTTTATTGCGCAAACATCCTAAATCAGCCTAAATAATTTAAGTAGGCTTCGTACTATTTGAACAAGAGTATGTAAAAAAATAGTTAAAAAAACAAATAAACTTATTTATATCCTACCTAACTTCTTTTGACAAACGTAGGTGACGTTCAAGTACTTGTACACTCCTACACAAGGATCGCCAAAATCCCCATTTGTAGCGTTCAAAGTGCAGTTTTGTTTTCCATCGCACTTCGATCTCACTTTATTCAAAACAGTCGAATTGCTTGTGCACGTTTCGTTTAGATTTATATCGGAACACCTAAAACGAATTTGAAAAAGTTACCGAGGAACACACCGAGAAAACATATCACAAGCCAGTCAGCTTTGCCACACGCCTTAGCTTATAGAATAACAAATAGATTACATTTTATATTACCCACATCAAAAAGTTATTTTCAGACAGCCAAACTGGTCCGCATCAGCGATAACTTATATTTGAATGAACTTACGTTTTTGCATCGGTCCTTCCATAATTAACACTTGTCACGTTAATATGATGATCTTGTGGGCACTTAATGGTTGATTTGCTATCCTCGCAAATGATTGATGGACTTTGTCCTGTATTGTTAGGTAAAATCACGTTTTAATAGATTGCCTAACAGTAATAAGGACCAAACGAGATACTATTGTTTTAAGAGTGTTTTTATATTAAAATAGTAAGTCAAAAAATAAAATAGCATTGCATCCAAATAATACGAACGATTTAGCAGTTATTATGTACAAAATAATAGGAAATGCTCACTCCTTTGCCAAACTGAAATACTACAGTTAAACGTATATATATATACATATATATATATAGTTAATACAATTTCAGGACTCTTTGTACGTGTCTAATCCTACAGCATAGTCATAGCGACAAAAAACGAGTTGCAAGGCAAAATCGCTTTTAGATTTTGACAAGCGTTACTTTACGTAGATATACGAAGCATAATGCAAGATAACTCACAAAAAAAAATGTTAAAAAAATTGCAAGAAAATATGTTAAACAAATTTGGCACAAAATATTTGCACAACAAAATACCATTACTGAATAATTACGCAGGGTACAGGGTGAAGAACTATGTAACATATGTAAGTGAATAAATGCCTATTATCTTGTTGTTTTACCGAGTTGTTATCGTATTTTATATTATTTTCCTACTGGTTTGTTGTTGACGGCAAATCTAGGCCGATTTATTTGTTCCTAACATACATTTATTTGTTCTCACCCTCTTATTGACAAAATATTGCCTGTCCCACCCTTTTATAGTATTTCCGAGTAATAACTCTTTTGCTAATACACAGAATCGCAAGGAAAAGCCCAAATCATAGTAATGGTTGCAATAAGTTTTCAGAAGAAGAAAAAAGAGGATTCTGATTTATAGGGGCATTTTTTGTGAGTCACAATAACATGAAATGCGTAATGAGGCCACGTATGAGCATTCCAATTGTTTGATTTTTAATTGACATTTTTGGTAAGTTTTGTGTTATTTACATTCATAGGATATCTTTTAAAGCAATCTAGTTTTTTTCCAGAGGTAACCATCAAACAACTTTATTAGAAGAGCTACTAGTAACTGGAATACGTTTGATGAAAATGTTATTCTGGGTTTCGCCTGTGATCAGTGATTGGGGTATATTCGTAACAAATTTACCATATAATTGAAATTCAAGTTTCACATTTGCGTTGACAAAAGCTTGCCTGACCAAGACTTTAGATTAAAATACAAACTAGATTAAACAAATAAACTAATTAGAAAATATTGAAATCAGATGGCACTGTTGAAATAGAAATCGTTTTAACAGTACAGATGGCCAGGGTAATGCATACTCATGGCGAAATTGATATCGAATTTGTAAATGGCATAAAATGTTTACTAATATACAGTGTAGAACAGCGTTTCTCAACCGGTGCGCCGCGTCGTACTGGTGCGCCATGGAAGCCTGCCAGGTGCGCCGCGAGCAAAAGGAAAAAACATGTCGAAATAAATCCAAAATTAAAAAAAGACTTTAATGGACAAAATAACGTTTTTAGTCTCATAGGCTGGAAGTCTCTTTAAAGATATGCAACTATAAAACCCATATAATAAAAAAAATGCAGGCAATTTAAAAAAACATATCGGTACACCTAAAAAATTTCGCGCTCGCTTCACTCGTAAGGTGCGCCGCCACGTTTTCATACGTCTCTAGGTGCGCCCCCCCCCCCCAAAACAAAATGTTAAAAAATGTTAAGAAACACTGGTGTAGAATAAGGCAAATACGTGCGAAGTCGGTGATTAACCTATAGTTTAAGGAAGGTTTATTGCGCAAACATCCTAAATCAGCCTAAATAATTTAAGTAGGCTTCGTACTATTTGAACAAGAGTATGTAAAAAAAAATAGTTAAAAAAACAAATAAACTTATTTATATCCTACCTAACTTCTTTTGACAAACGTAGGTGATGTTCAAGTACTTGTACACTCCTACACAAGGATCGCCAAAATCACCATTTGTAGCGTTCAAAGTGCAGTTTTGTTTTCCATCGCACTTCGATCTCACTTTATTCAAAACAGTCGAATTGCTTGTGCACGTTTCGTTTAGATTTATATCGGAACACCTAAAACGAATTTGAAAAAGTTACCGAGGAACACACCGAGAAAACATATCACAAGCCAGTCAGCTTTGCCACACGCCTTAGCTTATAGAATAACAAATAGATTACATTTTATATTACCCACATCAAAAAGTTATTTTCAGACAGCCAAACTGGTCCGCATCAGCGATAACTTATATTTGAATGAACTTACGTTTTTGCATCGGTCCTTCCATAATTAACACTTGTCACGTTAATATGATGATCTTGTGGGCACTTAATGGTTGATTTGCTATCCTCGCAAATGATTGATGGACTTTGTCCTGTATTGTTAGGTAAAATCACGTTTTAATAGATTGCCTAACAGTAATTAAGTGTTGTTATATTAAAATAGTAAGCCAAAAAATAAAATAGCATTGCATCCAAATAATATGTCGATTTAGCAGTTATTATGTACAAAATAATAGGAAATGCTCACTCCTTTGCCAAACTGAAATACTACAGTTAAACGTATATATATATATATATAGTTAATACATTTTTAAGACTCTTTATACGTGTCGAATCCAACAGCATAGCCATAGCGACAAAAAACGAGTTGCAAGGCAAAGTCTCTTTTAGATTTTGACAAGCGTTACTTTACGTATATATGTAAAGTAAAAGGCGAGATAACTTGAATAGATGTTAAAAACTTGGCACATAATATTTTGCACAACAAAATACCTTTAGTGAATAATTACGCAGGGTACAGGGTGACGAAATATAAAACATATGTAAGTGAATAAATGCCTCAGCAAAAAAAACAGAAGTTGCAGAAACACTCCCAAACCGCAGGTTTTAGCAAAATATTCTAAATATTGTAATAACATCAAATTAAAGTGACACAGAAGCAATTTAAGAATTATACTTGACCTAGAAGGCTGCAAATTATTTGTTTCAATTACTACCATAATTATCTACTTTGGAAATGTAGTTTATGCACTACAACAGGGGTGTCCAACTCAAACATGCAGACGTGCCAATTTTTATCGTATAACTCAGTGATTCCCAAACTGTGTGCCGCGGCACACTAGTGTGCCTTGAGAGATTGTCAAGTGTGCCGCGAAACTTTTTGTAATTTCGGAAAAGAGAGGATTTTTATTAACAATAGTTATACACGCAAGCATTTTAGACTTAAATACGCACCATTCATTACAAATTAATAATTTTTAGACATTTACATATAGTTTGTCGTACACGTTAAAGGCGATTAGTAAATTACTCTATTGTTGTTCTGTTAAAAGTGTGCCGCGAAACAGTTAAAAAAATGTTAGTGTGCCTCGAGCCAAAAAAGTTCGGGAACCACTGGTATAACTTCCTAGCAACTATTTTTTTTTCTTCTAATATTAAAAGCGCTTTTATACAAAAAATAAAACAGTATAATGTTATATTATCAGAAGTAATGGTTTGGTGTCGTAATTGCTGGAATTGTTTTGTATTGTAAATAAACAATGACAATTTGCTGTATAACAATTTTTTTGGGGGAGTGCTTGCGTGCCATTTTTTATTTAGGTCGTGCCTCATGTTGGACACCCCTACACTACAACCTGATAGAAATGCTCAATTGGTCGACTAAAAATATGGTTTAAAAACGACAACAAATTTTTAGCTCTTTAAGGTGACACACCGAGTCTATGTAATTTGTTTAAGATTTAAGTTAAGACAAAAAGAGTCACACCTATGAACTGATACTGAAAACAAGGGTACGTTAGTCATGATATGTTGTGTCCGATTTATCACTACTGTAAAGTATTCGCTGGTTACTTGCACAAATCATATTTTGGTTGCCATTTAAACCAGAAAACCAAACAGTAATGCAAAGTCCTAACAACATTTTAGGAATAAACTAAACCTAATTTTGAAAAATTGAACTCGATTTGCTTTCTAAACATAATAGTTTGGCTGATGCCAATTAATTAATTCATATAATTTTCTTTGGTCGTGACTCTGGAGCCAAGAAGCATGAGGTCACTACTCTTACTGTACGTGCAGGATAATATATTAAACTGAGCTACTGTACAATTGCTTTCCCGAAGTTCGACAGATTTGCAGAACGTTTTTTTTAAGTATTTACGGATTGATGTGCGACTCTTATTTTTGTTAGGAAAGGTTTAATTTGTTAATATCCCCTCTGAAATCGCTTTTTCCAATCTGTAGTTAGCTTCACAGTAAAATCAAGAACTTAAAGCGGTTGGGGCTTTATTGCGTAGCTGCGACATGGTTAAGTTAAGGTAAAGCGGTAGCAAAAGCACAAACACGCGTTTATAAATGTACAATTGCGAAATAGGAAAAAGGCGATCTGCACGCTTCGATGAATCGGTAGGTTCGCTACAAACTGACACTTAAATACTATATGCGACAAAAGCTTTAAAATCACTGCTCGGAATTTAAAAGATGCAAAGGCAGAGAATTTGAGTTCAGGCCATTGTGACGTTATTTGTCTCGGTAAGTCGAACCTGTATTGACCTATTCTGTTGCAGTGTTTTGTTTAAGTTGTGAGCAAATCAACGATCATTACCGGTTTTTGTTCGCTGTTAAGTTGTCCCTAACCATCACTGACGTAAAGGTAGGAAATTAATCAATGTAGTTAAGGGTTGGTTAAGACATGGAATTTTGCCGTCACCTCACGTCACCAAAAACCCACATGAATCATATACCATTTTACCTATCAATCGTTAAACTAAATCAGAATGAAAAGCATAATGAATATCAAAGTCTGGCCCTATACAGAAGCAGGTTTAATATGTTTAAACGTTTCAAAGAAATATTAAGATAATTGATGAAGGTTGTATTTAAACGTAAAATGAATAAGAAAGCCCTCACAGAAGTAAGTAGAAATTCGTAAGCGCTCCAAATAAATCTAAAGGTAATGGGTAGAGGTTGTAGTTGGAACAAATAGGTAATCCCTGACTGAAATATATCATTTTCAAACGTTGCCAATATTTTGTTGTTCCAAGTACAACCTTGAGACAAATTGTGTTACACAATCATAATTGCCTTTTCGCAAATCTACAAACTATACTTCGCCCATATTTTCAATAACACCAAGCTGACATGGCTTAAGAAGTCGATAATTCATGAAAGGTATGAAACAGAATATGTTCGTTCAGACAATAATTCGCCCTTAAAGCAGGGCTCAGTAAATGGTATTTGGGGTAAGCAAATTATTTGTTGCCTGGTTTGTTTAGATTAGATTATTAGAACCACTAAACATTGACCAACAATGGCTTGCTGTAAATAGTGTTTAGTTTGCCAAAACAGATAAAATTTAAATCGGCCATTTTTTTATGATGCAAAATTACTCAAAGCAACATTGTTAAAGATTTATTCCGAATTTGCTGGATTTTCTTAGATCGCCAAAATTGTTGATTTCACAACATTATATTTAAAAAAAAAACATTTTGTTCAATTCTACCTGTACTCGCCTTCTTTCTACAACACCTTTGGCCGTTTACTTAAATTTTAAGCAACGTGCGCTGAGTCACTGAGTTTCACCTAACATGAATTGCGGGAGTCCTTTGTTGTAAAGGCAGGATGTCATTAAGCACTTGCCTCCTTTAAACCCTACACACACGTTACTGTGACGTTGTTCATTGCCTATTTCCTAATATCTTTTCACTTTATCTTCAGCTATTGGGTGGATTTCTTGTGTGGAAATTGCAAACAAACTGGACACGAGGCTATTCCTCATATTATTTTAGCTATTTAAACTAAGAGATTTTTTTGCGCGTTTCGCACATTTTGTTCCTACATCGACTGTTTTGGAGTTAGACCCATTACTATCATTTGCAAATACCTTACTTTTATACTAGATTAACAGTCGCTGTGGTTGTTATAATAAGATGCGTAAAGTCTACACAGTTAAAATTTAACTGCCCGCAGAGACATTTCTGAGTTTGAGTTTGGCCCGCAACTAGAAAAAGGCTGCTTGGTGTTCCCACTCTTGGTCTATGCAATTTTTGTAAATAGTTTTTGTTCAGCCCAACGACTCTCATTGCACCATGAAAAAAACGTTAGGTAAAAAGGCTCGTTTGTTGTCTGTACTTGTTTTTTGTCGAAAATATACACCCAACAACATATAAATTAGGGTTAGGGGCATAAATGGTTTATTGCAACTTTGAGTGTCAATTTGAAATATAAAAATTATTAAATCCTCGCCTAATCGAGCTGAAGTTCAAGCGAGCGTAAATATTTTGCTATTTCTTCATGTTAAAGTTTAGCCTATGTATGGTTTCACCATTAAATTAATCCTGTTCCATCATTAAAATAATGCCTAACTATATTAAATTGTTTAAAACTAATAAACTGCGGAACGCAAAACTTTTATTTAGATAAGTCCATAATTGAACAAAGTCTCCTAGGCTAACTATTACTGCTCAACCGCTGGCAGAACGGTTATGTTGTTTGGCCACTTAAAAACTTTCTGCCGCATGCTTCAATTTACACTCCGGAAACAATTCAACGTATACGCTTTATTAACCGCGAGGCTCTCTCGTTTCAAGAATAAATTTGATCTGATGAATACTGTTAACTTATTGGACTACATTAATGGCGTATACCACTTTCGAGCATTGTTATATTCTTAGTTGAATTTAACGATGAATAAACTGGTCGGGTTGACGCAAAATAAGAACACTATTAAGAACATAGAGGGTTTATGAATGGAAATCGGCATTTTAGCAGCTATATTCATCGGGTATTGCGGTTATTAAAAGCAACAACGACTTACATTATAAACTGTCGCGGTATGGCTGAGACCCAAATGCTTAAAACGTACAAACAGATTATAAAAAGAAGACGGCAAAACCAACTATCTTACTGTAAATGTTTCATCAAACCTGTGCACTGATATAAATGGCAACTTCCGGGTACTGGTATGATTTTACAAATGGAGTTCGCGTATGTTAACGTGTATACGATAGAACCCGACGTCAAAATGTCTTGCTTTTTTTTAAAAATTATTTTAATAATAAGTCCCACTCAAGGTATTTGTGAAAAAATTTAAGTCTAAGTCAAGTCTTTGAAAAAAATAACAAGTCAAGTCTCAGTCAAGTCATTATTAGAGCAAGTTAACTCAAATTAAACTAACTGGTATAAAAATCAAACATAAAACTAATCAAATTGGTCAACTCGACCGATTAAGATGAACAATTCATCAAAGAAATAACCAAAAAACAACAACTTGCACGTTTTATGACTTTCGGTGTACAAATGTCGAAGCTAAGGAAGCAAGCTCTTCAGCTAAGTTACAGGTAAAATCAGTAAATCGCCTGGGTGAGGACAACGCGAGCAGCTATTTTCGTCGCTGTGAAACACTACAATAATAAAATTAAACAGTGACTGAACGTTAGCGCCGTTTATGACATTGTAGCAAAATGTCAAGTTTAATTGGTACGTAACGACGTAAGGTAAATAACACTATGTTTAACTTTCCGACGAGTTCTGAGAACTAAAACCGGATTCGTTTTTTTGATGAAATAATAATAATATTATTACTATTTTTGTTCATTTTGGGATCTAAGCCTGCTCCAACATTGCTAGTTGTTGATCTCTTCTCCATATCGTAAGATTCAAGCAATTCATTCGAATTAAGTATATTAGCAGAACTGACGATGCTTTTTGCGTAACTATAGTATTCTGCTTTTGTTGAATAAAGTTGTTTTTGGATCTCTTTTACAACCTTTGTGGTTTTGCTTGAATCGGATTCGTTTTACTACTATATAATACTTTTTTATTTTAAAAGGGCCGCAGAACCAACATATTCATCAATATACTAACTAAGGTAACTTCTCGCTTGATATAGAAAAATTTGATAGATTCAAAAAGTAACCGCCGGTTAGATTCTATAATAAAAGCATCAAACACTCACCGCAACAGAACCTGACTTCATAATCTAGGCACATCGGTGTGTTATCTCTGTTCCAGCAAATGAATCCCTTTTCACTTTCGGTGGCGATGGTAACATTTTGGCCGGTCAGCCTGTAGTCCTCATGGGTGGACACAACCCTAGCGTCCACTGCTAGCGGATTGTCGCATATTTGTCCGGGATATTCAATTCGGAGTTTTTTGAAATCCTCACAGTCGCAATTCCTACTTGGATTGTCGCGGTCAAAGAACCCGGTCCATGAGTTTTCTCCGTCGCAACTCGGCACCGTCACTAGTAAGACAACAAGAGAAGCGATTTAGCTTAGAAATTAGTAATGTATGGACCAGCGATACTCAAGGCTAATTTAAAATAGCTAGACTTATTGTGAAGAATTTAGTTTCATTTGGTGCACTAAACTGAATTTGACAGGAATAATGGCTTTGGACAGAATTGAGAAGGCGTGTAAATGAAAATGTATATTTATTGTGCTGCAGTTATGCATCTCAATAATGCAAAACTGCTCACTAAACACATGCCGTCATTAATAAGGATATACAAATGAGTATGACGTTGTTAAAATACAATTACCTGCGCTTGCGACAGTCCACAGAACCTTGCAGACCCACAGATAACTTAAAAACGTTCCCATGTTGTACATATAATTAATATTGTTGTGAAAAGAACAGTTCCTGAACAAAATTATGCACCCCTATAACAACGACTACCAAACATTATATGACAAATTATAAAACAATTCATCTGCATAAGTTTGTTCTGACTAAGCAACTTTAAAAAAACTTGACTGGGCAAACTGGCGTTTTTGATGCAAACTTTACTTAGATTAGAACTTGAATTAGATCACACAAGCAATTTACAAACTAGATTAAAATTAGTAGAATATCTTTTTAATTCCCAGAACTTGTCAACTAGACTTATATACGTAATAAGAATAACAAAGCCCACACAGAAGTATATATCATTATAAACGTTTCAAATAACTCTTTATTCAGTTTCAACAGTGAATAATGAGTTATTCGAAATGTTGAAAATGATACCTTCTTCTGTATGGGCTTTGATATTCCTATTACACCTTTCTACAACCTCAAACCATTAGGCTCTGTAGACTATTACAGTTGTTCAAGTCTGTCCTGTAATATAAATTGCGGTGCACTCGTCATACCAGTTGCCACCTGAGCTGTACGTCACTCTATGGCCGCACAATAGCTGCCAGAAGCTTCTTATAGCTGACAAACCATGGCGGTAACTTACACACCTGTTTCCGCGTAGATCAGCAGCTTCTACAGAATTAACTAGATGTTTTGCGTTAGAATAAGGTAGCGCAACATCTGGAAGGCATTTAGCGTGCTATTTATTTATTTATATAATTGCAAAATTTTGCATTGTACAACTGACTTTGTTTACTATTAACCTACATAAATGAAAACCCTATACGTTCCTCGCCAAATGTTAAAGGCTTTGTGTTATAATTTACCTCGTTTGGGGGAAATCTTTTTAGTAAAAGTGGATTTTTTGAGCTACGCGGAAATGCTTATTATTTTTAATAAATACAATAAGAACTTATTTTTAGTATATTATGCCTGGTAGCAACAGCATATTTACACTTTTTAAGTAGCAACACAACATCGAGATATACCTCCTTCGCGATGACTTTTGGTGTCGTTTCTGGCTTAAATATTTGCCAAAGTATCTTGACAAATGCTATTATATTAAGTAATGTGCGATGATTTAGTGTGCTAACGGCGTCACGCCTCCTAAATTAAACATTTTGCCAAATGCACGTACGCGTGTCGGAAGTTTCGTACGCTTACTTGTACCATGACGTCGATCCGCCCTGGGCAGATTCTGTATTTTTGTTAGAGGTGGTGGGTTGTATGAATATTTAGAATTACAAACTACGTCATTTCGCGAAGTCACAAAATCATTAATCTCAAGACGTGATAAGAATCTCAAAGCCCATACAGAAGTAGGTAAAATGTTGAACAAAATAACGTAAAAACGACTTGAACAGGAATCACTGACGGCCTTATGGTTGCTTTGCGTTCAGAAGTCTATAGAGAGAGTCTAGAGAACACATAAATATATTTGATTGTAAAAGCTTAAGAGTTTAAATTTTTGCCAGTTGAAAAGTTGCAAATTTTTATTCCCAAAAAGAATTAAGTTAAAACTTGTACGGTATTGGCATGAACACTGTTATTATGACTTAAGTCATTGCGTTGACTTAAGTGCACATAACTTATTGTTTTCGAATGACTTGACTTGACTTGAAATTGAACAAGTAAGTTTTATTTAAATTTGTATCGAGTTTTGCGTTTGTGCTATTTTTTTTAATTGTTGCTCATAATCGGATAAATTTACCAATATTAATAGTTGAACAGTCTACTTTATGTCAATGACATGACTTGAAATTGACTTGCTCAAATTATGACTCGACTAAGACTTGACTTGTGTAACTGGTGACTTATTTGTTCAAAAAGACTTGACTTGGACTTAAGTTGTTTTACAAATGACTTGACTAGAACTTTGACTTGTTTACAACCCTGACTGTCATACAACTGACGGTATACGCTAGGTGCCTTACCAAATCAACAGTCAAAACACAATGCAATATTAATTTAACAAACCAGGTAATTTATACATCGTTGCATTTCATTATAACTTTAAAATAAGTAAGTAGATATTTATTTGCAGTATGGTAAGTAAAAGTTCAACTTTGTACACATTGAAATATATTTAGCAGTTAAAGCTATCAGTAAAATCGCGCTTGTCACAGTTTTAATAAAAATCAAACTATGTACAAAACATAATAAACTGAAACTCAATTTGATTTTTATATGATAAACATACTCACTCCTATGCGCATCATTCAAATCTTTATATCAAAGATTTATTCGAATGCACTGGGACAGTTGAACGTTCCCGATGTACTGTATTACAATATCTAGCAATAATTATGTATCTTTGTTAATTGAAGTCAATCTTGCAACCTGTTTACCCCCTGCAATACAGTCTCTTTGAGGGAGCGTGCCAACAGAGTTGTTTTCGTTTAGACTTTTCGTTGTTAACCGAAATAGTTGATGTGTTTATCTGTAGGGATGTTCGATACTTTCTGATATCGATCCCCGATATTATGAAAGTATCGCGATTCGATATTAAGTGACGTCATTACTGTGCTTACGCAAGTAAAATTGATGAAATTGAAACTAAAATTTGCTTTTTCGTGATTAAGTTTAGTTACCACCAATTGTTAAGTATCGGATGGACACCAATGCCACCCTAGTATCGGACAACTACCGATACTATCGCTTGGTATACTGTACAGCTCGTATCCGATATTATCGCATATCAACATTTATTTGTATTGCGTTATTGGTAATTAATTTGTTCTGGTCATCTTTACGGGCGTCATGCTGTCATTTGTCTATGGTTTTTAACGCTTTAAATACAGATTTTACATGGTGTTTGCAACAATATAACTCATTCGCCTGTCGAAACACCGTACAAAATATTGTCCACTTCTAACTTCTGGTCATCTACTTTTGAAACGCCGTACAAAATATTGTCGACTTCTATTTTCTGGTCATCTACTTTTGAAACGCCATACAAAATGTTATCCACTTCCTCTTTCTTACTTATATTTTGTGCATAAATAGGGTTATCCACTGTTTCTCGTTCATTGCCACCGCTTGCAAATGAATATGCATTTGCTGTGTTAGAGTTTATGCCGTTACCCCAACTGGAGTATAACACGTTGTCGACTGTTTCTTTTTCGTTAGAGACGTTTCTAGAGTTCGCTGTCCCGGATTTAGCCGGTTGCTGTTGACGTTTAGATCGTCGAAAATACCAAAAAGCTAAAACTATGCACACTCCCATTGCGACTGCACCCGAGGCTAAAGCGATAGCTAACCACGTGACTAAGTTATCATCTTTATCTGCTGTAGTCGAAGTTTTTGCGTTGGTTTGCTCTAAGGTTGTTGTTGGCTGTTGGGAGCTGGGTGGTTCAGTAGATTGACTGCTAGCTTCAGAGACGATTGTGTCCGGTCGTTTTGAAGTTGGCGTAAGTGCTGTGGTGTAATCAACTTTTGTCGTAGATGTCACTGGCGGGGTACTTACAATGTCTGCAGAAAAGCAATTCAAATGAACGTTACTAAACTTGCTAATAATAATTGGTGCTATATTGCTCCAATGAAACCTGTATGGAAACACCATTTAACGGTATAACAAGATACTAACTACATTGTAAGGGCGGATGAAAAAAACTTCTGTAATACGCAAAAAGGGTTAGGCTTCCAAAACTGTGAACATGGTGCTAATAAAGCTACAACTATATTCATTAATTTGAAAAATATTTTAATACAAATTGATCACAAGCTTATGCTATGCCGAAGCGTCTAACTCAGGGGTTCTTAAACTTTTTCTACCGCGGACCCCCCAATTTTTTTTTGCCTTGCGTGGACCACGGTGAACAACAAAAATTCCAAAATGACGTCATCAATTGACGTCACCAGACAAATAGACTTCATAACATTTGCTGATTACGGTCCAAAAATATGAATGTGAAATGGAGTCTAAATAGGATTCAGTGCAAAACCGTTTTAATTTTAATCAAACTATTTTCTTGAAAAAAAGATTACTTCTTAAATATACACTTATATTTCAAGTAGGCCTTTATGGCCTTAAACTAGTTCGCGGACCCCCAAGGGGTCCATGGACCCCAGTTTAAGAACCCGTGGTCTAACTCTATGTTAGTATAGTTGAATTTTTTATTAAGTTCTAAAATAAAAATTGTCGAGTTTTTTAATGACTTATGTCAATGACTTCACTTAAGTCACTGTTTTTAAACTTGACTCGACTGGTCTATTGGGCCAAATGACTTGACTTGAGTCTTTTGGACAAACGATTTGGGTTGAAAAGAAGTGTTTTCATTACGCTTTTTTTTATAAAATACACATAAAACAATTTGCTTGCTCTTTGTTACATTTTTGTTATCTTTTATTTAAGTTCTAGCCCATATAATCGAACAATTTTACAAAAAAAAATATTTTTTTTTACATATACAAGTTGTAATTCACTTAAAATTAACTTGCTCTAATAATGATTTCGACTCGGATTTGGCTTATTTTTTTTAATTTGACTTGGGCTTAATTTTTTTCACCAATGACTTGACGGGGACTTAAATCATTTGAAAATACTTGTTTACAAGACTGCTGAAAACCTCACCTTGATTTACGCATTCGTAGGTGACGTTCAAGTACTTGTACACCCCTTCACAAGGATCGCCAAATTCACCATTTGTAGCGTTCAAAGTGCAGTTTTGTTTTCCAGCGCACGTCGATCTCACTTCGTTCAAAACATTCGAATCGTTTTTGCACATTTTGTCTGCGTTTTTATGAAGACATCTGAAACGCATGGGAAAAAAGTTTGCATTTGTGAGTTGGAATTTTACAGGCAGGGGCGGATCCAAAGTTTTTTTTGCGAGGGGCATAAAATTTGTAGCGATGACGTCACAGAGTTACGTCACGTTGTGAAGGCATATAACAGTAACTCATAAAAACACCTGTTGTTGTTTTAGGAAACTATAGTGCGCAAACTCTAAAGCAGCCTAATCGCGCAATGCAAGAAAAAAAGGTCATTTGGCTTTAATTGGTAAAACATTTAACTTAAAAAGGTATGTCACGCTTTCGGCACATAAATAAGATTAGCACATTTCTTAAAATATAACAGCATTTATAGTTAAAATGAAAACAAAGGCAATTTATAAAGTTTATAAATTCACATGTTGTAACACGCCATAGGCCTACCAGTTTTGTAAATCTTTTCAAAATGACTTGAGTCCCAATCAAGTCATTCGTAAAATAACTTAGTCCAAGTTTCTTTCAATAAATCACAAGTCAAGTGCTAGTCAGGTTATAAAGTCAAGTCCTTGTCATAAAAAGTAAACGCTAAACTACTAAAATTGGTAAACTAGCTCGAGCAATAAAACAACTACACTAAACAAAAAACGCAGCTTATAGCAAGCAAATTTGGTTTTGTAGATAATATATATAACCGATTTAAAAAATGAAAACACCTCATTGTAACCCAAGAATTGTCCGAAAGACTTAACTCAAGTCAAATCACTTTTCCCAAATGACTTAAGTTAAGTCAAGTCATTCTTAAGTGCATTTAAGTCAAGTCATTACCCCACTATACTTTAAACTGACAAAATCGTAACAAAAGAGGATAGAAGCGTGTGAAAGTTTGGCTTGTTAAATTTATTTTGGGGACCCGAAAACAAAATTATAGCATAGTATAGTGATTTTTAACCGTTTAAGCAAATTTAGGTTAAATTAAGCAAATTTAGGTTATTCGGCGGTTCTTGGTTTAAATCTGTAACGTTTTATTTTATTTCTCACTTTTTTAAATCGGTCCTTCCATATTTGGCACTCGTCACGTTAATGTGATGATCTTGTGGGCAAGTGATGGTTGATGTGTTACCCTCGCAAATGATCAATGGACTTTGTCCTGTGTATAGATATATTGTTGATGGCAATTCGTATTCACTGTAGCGCAAACAAGACCTCGTCTATGTTGTATCACTATAACGTGTCGTCATTAATAAACTCTATTCTACTTAAGTCTTAATGTAATCATGTGACACTATATAAAGACAAATTGTATTAACTTCTCGACAAGCTCTAGCACAACCGCGCTCCATCAAGTCAAAGTAGTAAGTTCATTTTAATTGTGGAAAAATTATAGTTGGTACTTACACGAAATAGGGTGTAAATCAACAATCTAACAACAAATGTTATCATTAAGTACAAAAGAAAAATATTTTGCTAATATTGTGACCACCCACGTGAACGAAAACATAAAATGCTGTTTAAAAAGTTTGAAACCTACACAAAATTGGGAAATGTTTTTTCACTTTTTCAACAAATGTTTTCATCATGTACAAAAGAAAACGTTTGAATTACGTATAAGAGAAAATATTTTCCTAATATTGTGACCACACACGCGAACGAAAACATAGCAAACTGCTGTTTAAAAATTTTGAAAAAATTGAAGTCTACGACAAAGTAATGAAACGGACAATGGCAAATTGAAATGCTTTGTAATCTAGCTAACTATGGTTAGTCCTTTTTGCAGGTCTGTTTTTGCACAAATGTAACACTAATAAAAGTTTGGTAGGTTATAATTTAACCTGTGTATACATATTACTAACAGAATTCCAAAACGAAAGTTTGCAACATATTGTTTGTGAAACATTAGGTTTCCAAACGTACAACATAAATACTAAGGGTAAGTAGCCTATAACAGCGAAGGTATGATGATCCAATTATTTTTACTGGACTGTTTATAAGCGAACAAAATACGTGACATCAGCAAAAATATATTCGATTTAAATTAGTCATGTTTTTGTATCGTTTCCTCAATTTTCACAAGTGTTGAATTAATCTTGCTTAGAACCAAACTTAATAAATCTAACCATATGAAACTTCAAAGACCCATATGTTGAAAATACTGCTGGAGGGAGTGTATTCGTTTTGCTTTGACTATTTTTGCAAGTACCCGAGCATAGCGCGTTCAATTTATAAAAGACACATATTTGTAATAATCTATTTTCTTATAACTGTGGCCCGCGCGAGGTGAGTGTTAACAGAATTCTGTAATTGCAAATTCCAAAATCCTGAACTTTACAAAAATATTTAAATGGAGCTCATTCATTGGAAATCAGGCTATATTTATTCATTTTTTTGTAACACTTTAAATTAAAAAAAATCTAGGATTTTTGGGAGAAAGGCTCTATAACATTGTGTTTAATATTAACATATAAAAAAACTTGGGTTATAAAGTACCTGTAGTGACGACCGACACCGTGCAAACAATTGTGCAGCAAACGCACAAAACTAGTAAATACCGCTTCATGGTGCACTAATGCCAAAGTAAAACAGTATCTGCAAGGAACACAACAATTTTTGTCTTACTGATTCAGCTATTAAACACATCACTATATCAGTTTATATAAACTGTTGCTACCAGGCATAGTAAAATACAGCTGTTTATATTGGTTTGTTTTACTCAATGGTGAACACAGTTTTATTCTATGCTTATGCACAAACAACCCGGCAGCTATCTCGAATAATAACTAGTAATTAGTTGAGCCGTGTTAGAACAACTTGTATATCCACCACCACCCAAACTAAAAACTTACAAACTAACTTGAATACTCTGTATTAGGTTGTTGTTCTATTGTCGAAGAAATTTCCCTGGTTTGACTTTATGATTCTCTTACCTTCCTTTACCTCAGTCAAAAGGCCAAAACGTCATTAAAATTTGTCAAACTTTCCAAAACATTTTATAATGGGTTATACAGATTTACAAAAACATCAAATCGAGTTTATTGGTGTGACAAATCTTTTCACCCATTAGCCATGGTTTAAGGTAATATTGTCCATGAATATTGAATGTACTGTGAATAACGAGTTCTATGTTAAATATTAAGGCTTTGCGGTCATGCCTAGGTTAACATTTACTTAGGCTTAGTTGTTTATTTATTCTTATCAAGGATTTAACATATGATGTTTGAATATGCCTTTACAAACAACGAATCATATTGGTATTTAAACAAAGACAGGTTTTATATTGGGGCAGTCGGGCTTACGCCTGCAACAACACAAAAAAACGCCTCAAAATCGATAGAAGATAAGGACTACGATGGCGTTTTCCGTCTAAAAACGACAAAATGTGTACGTGCTTATATGCATGTCGATTTGGCCATTTGAAACTTACTAAACTAAATTAGTACTCTCATGCTATTCCTGGTAAACCTTAAACTTCTTGCACATTTTAAAATCGCCAACTGTTTTCCTATATCGCAGAATATTTTGTAAGCTAAATGGTGACCAACATTTCACAACTGAACTCAGAGATCTCACACAAGCATTAACTAGCTTCAGTTTTTCTACACAAATCCTACATAAGCATCAACTATAGGCTCCAGTTTATAAATATCGGCTCAATTGCTCAAAAGCAACTTTATATTGAAAGCAATAAATTGTAAGCTTGTCAGGCAAGGCTAGTACTCGGCCAAGAGACCCTCCCATTTACTTCCTTTATATAGCTGAGCAGATAACGAAAGTGATCGTATTTACGGGCAATATAAAGTGCGGAGCCCTTTGCCTGGGTTAAAAACAATAGGAAGTATTTAAAGAGGGCGGGTGTTCATATGGTGATGTGATTTTTTAGTAAGGGTTTTTATGACCAACACGAGTTCTTTGTTTTTTTAAATATATGACAAGATTTGAATTTATTTTTAAGCATCAAATTTACGGTAATTTTCTTCACTTACAACTCGCATGTCAGTTTTAACATTTATTTTGAACAACAAAATGTTCAAAGAAAACACTTTGCTAATAAAAACCACAACAAACGTACAAATTTCTAATGCAGTGGTTGCGTAAAATCCACTAAAAAAATATTATCCCTACTAATATTACTTATCAGTCTAAAGAGGAGATGTTGTGTGGACCCCTATGAACCTTTACACGGAGCACAGTTTAAGAACCACTGTTCTAATGCACCTACACGAAGAGCATTTTCAAATACAATTTATGTGTTGTACAAGATTTGCGTCTGTTTCGAAGAAGCATTGATTTCAAAAGGAAAGACAATCACTCCAAAGATGCTGACTTTGGCTGGAAGCTGGAACAATTTTGCATACAATGCCAAAGACGCCAAACTGACCCAGATCTTTATTGACTGCATGGTTGACTTACTGCAAAGATTTTTTATATTCAAAAACCAGATAAAGCGTTGTAAATATTGCGTCAATGTTATCAAAAAAGCAAGCGCTATTATGCTGCAGAAAACAATAAAAATGTTGTCTCCATTTGTTGTGAAATGTAGCATAAGAACTCTGGCCTTGTATTGATTTCGCATTTTGAAAGTTGATTTGGATGACACCCAGCGTCAAATAGCCGTGTGCGCATAATTGTTGCGCATTAGGAATTTCCCATACCATTGCAAGTTTAGACAAATGTTGTATTGACTTAACTGTTTCAAATTACTTGATTTGATAGACGTCGTTTTGGTAAATTGGACAAATACCTTGACATGGACTTGAATCGTTCGGGAAAAAGACTTGGGTTGAAAGCAAGTGCTTAATTACAATTTTGTTATTGAGCTATTAATTATCTAAACTTTTTAATTATTTTTAGTCAAGTTATTGCATATAAATCGAACTAGTTTACCAACTATAAAGGTTTTATTGCATTGTTTTTACCAGTGATTTGACTTAAGAGTCGACTTGCTTTAAATGACGTGGACTGGAAATTGACTTGTTACTTTTGGAAAAGCAAGGACTTGGATAGTTATTTCATGAAGGAATTGATTAGGACTTAGTGTTTGAAAAAGGACACTGGCAAATGCTCGTAGAGGTCATATTTAAGGTATAGTTGTTGGATACTTACTTGATATCGAACTCCTGCATTTTTTAGCGATTAAACTAGACAAGTGTGCCTTAAAAATACGTTTGTTGTAAGTTGTAATTCCACAACCGACATTAAAAGTAAATCAATATAGATAAAGTCGCGATTCGCACAGCGACACATATTTATCCAGTCAAACTAACTAAAACCTATTTTGTGGCTATGGCCAATTATTGGTTAGACTTTGTCGGCAACAATCAATGGTTTTAATGTATGTGCCATGAATTTTTAGACGTTTACAAAACTCAGAACATTTATTAGGTGATTTGCGTTGCAAACAAGATGTCAATCTGGCATCTACAGCGTTTGCAGCCAAACCGAAGAAACCTGACTATATAAGGCTTTAAAGCTGGTATAAGATAAGTCGAATGCAGCGTTCACTCTGAGGTGCGCAACTGCGCAATTTGCGTTTTGCGCACTTACTTTATTCCTCAACTAAAAACTAAAAAATCTTTACATTTTTGGAACAACAGTTTGAGCATTTTGCATTGGCCATTTTTTCATTGATGTTTGTAGCTAAAAGCAAGTAAAAAGAACAAATCCACATTGGCAGTTGTGACGTAATACATGCTTTGCCCTAAATTACTTTGTCTAATCGTTTTTCATCAGCAGTGGATTGTTTGACAATAATTCGGAATCATAAAAAAGAAATGCATTTTTGGGGACGTATATTGTTAACACAACCAATGTGATTTCTGTGCAGATACAGCTGTGGGGTCAATGGCTTTAACAAATTGACAAAATCATCTTGATAAGTGCAAATGAGCGAATAGTTCGCAATTCTTGATTGTGTGGTAAAGTCATCACATATCCTAACTTTCTAAATTGGACGTTTTGTCAATTTAACCCAAATAATAATCGGATATTATTTTCGCACGACCGCTTTGTCCATATCCTTGAATGTATTCAAACCCGTGTGTAGTTGCACATTTTCGAGTTCAACCGGGAACAGAAAGTTTCTAGAAAATATTTGTTTCATGACGTCGCGCTTGGTGACGTCATTTGTAAAACTTTCACAGCTTCCCATATATCAAAAACATTGTTCTGCCGCGAGCCCCTGCTAACCCAGCCATAAATTATTCTTGCGCACTACAAGCAATATTTGCGCAGTACAAATTTTCCTTAGCGGGAACACTGGTCGAGTGCCCACACAATGCAAACTACCAAACGTATATTTTAGAAGTAGTAGTGTAGAGACTGCTTAGAGCTAAGGTAGTTTGCATTTGCCAGAAACTATTGTAAGTAAGCGAGAAGGGAGTTTTAGTTTAGTAGTTTTAGCGTTCGTATCACATGGATTGGCAAGTATTTTCGGGTTGGCATAGTACAAATATGCATAAAGCAAATTTAACGAAACTCTAACTAGTAATGTGACATATGTATTTGTAGTAAATTATCCATAAGTTGAAATAGTTTTACCTTTTTTGACCTACGTATAGGTGTAATGGCCTATACTACATTTATTTTAAAACATACGTTATAGCGAGAATAAACTATAGCTTTATTTTAAGTATTTCATAATAAATTGGAAAGAATTTCTATTGTCCATTATCATAAAAATGCACAACCTTTTCAAAGTGATTTTTAACGAAGGTTTCATGAAAAAAATGGAAATTATTTTAACGTTTCTGTTGGTTTGCAACACTTTTCAATATATCGCCGCAAACTCACGATCGTCGCAAGCTAATGGTAAATTCATTTGATTTGAAAGTGGGGGCGGGCCCAGATATAGGAGAAATCAAGGGGGAAAAAGACCTTGCCCCACACTTTTATTTTGGTCTACATATGTTTTTGCGAATTTAAATTTCTTGTATGTCTTATAGCTTATTCCAAATAACATTGTTAGGCCATGGGTTTTCAACTTTTTTTGCTCATGGCCCAGTAAATTAGCCCAATATTAACGTTTAAGGAAAAAAAAGCTTCAACAACACAATAAATTAAAAAAGCTTGTACATTGTTTCAAATCCGTTACGTTACCCGATACTTAATGGCGTGGCTTGGGTCCGCCCAGGCGAGTAGCTCAATATGTTAAGCGCGTCAGCAAATATCATGGGCAACCAATGAAAAAGGAGCAGTTTATAATAAAATGCGCCGAAGGCGCCGAGATTTTTACGTAATACATTCCTTCATCATCTGATTTTGCGGTTTTACAGACTTTATGAAAATTTCTAAAGCCAATAAAAGTCCTAAAAATTGCACCTCCTTGCAATAGCTAAGGGAAAACAAAGGGCTTTTAATAGCTTTTGGAAAATGAAACTGGACATTGGTGCTTTGGACTTTGTAGCTTTAGATATTTTTCGAAACAACTCCCAGGACTAATTACACTATCACAAAATACCAATACTATATTTACAATAATATTTTATGGGTTTCGAGCGCATGGTTAATCTCCCTTTCCAGTATGTTTGTGTAAAATTTGAAAATAACTGTATTTTTATACTGCTGGTAGTTCCTGGTGGTATTCGATTTATGACGATAGAAGGTAACAGAGGTTTCGAAAAAGTTATAATTATTATTGAAGTTCATAAATTTGCACCTGGAATATTGCATAAAGTCAAAATACTTACCTTGTCAAAATACTTACCTTGATGAGATATACATTTTTCGCGGTAATTCGACTGATTAAAAGGCATCCTAAAACACGAGTAACACACCTACGAGAACGTCGCGGCACACTGGTTGCGGAGCAGTGGGAGCGCTGTCCTAAACCTGGCAAAATTACTGCTCACAAACACAACAATAAACATAACGGAATTTCGGAGCATAATGGTTGGAGGTTGTAATAAGACTTAATCTACATATTTGAGGATGTTATTAGGCTGAAACAGAGGTTTTCAACCTTATGGGCCATGACGCTGTTTTCAGTAGGCCACAGAGCTTGGCATACAGCGATATCAGAAATCATGTCATTATGAACACATAAGAGTCCGACAAATAAATAACAAACACCTCGACCTAATGCTATGTTTGTGACATCATTTCTTTTTACAATGTGTTAGATTTCCGCCGACCAACGTGTGGTACGGATGCCGGGAAGGCTTTCCAAACGTAACAATCGACTTACTTATCTATTATTCTTTGTTGCATATTATTCTTTGTTATACGTAATAAGAATATCAAAGCCCATACAGAAGTAGGTTGCATTTTGAACATTAAATAAATAAAGATTGAATAAAGAGTTATTCAAAACGTTCAAAATGATACCTACTTCTGTATGGGCTTTGATATTCTTATTACGTATAACAAAGAATAATATGCAACAAAGAATAATAGATAAGTAAGGCGATTGTTACGTTTGGAAAGCCTTGCATCCGTGCCACACGTTGGTCGGCGGAAATCTAACACATTGTAAAAAGAAATGATGTCACAAACATAGCATTAGGTCGAGGTGTTTGCTATTTATTTGTCGGACTCTTATGTGTTCATAATGACATGATTTCTGATATCGCTGTATGCCAAGCTCTGTGGCCTACTGAAAACAGCGTCATGGCCCATAAGGTTGAAAACCTCTGTTTCAGCCTAATAACATCCTCAAATATGTAGATTAAGTTAAACGATATTAAGCCGTAACAGTTTTACGATCTCGTGCCACTTGGACGCTCTGTAGTGTCACGTGTACCACTTCTTGCAAACAACTATTTTGGTCGAATCATATTTTTTTCTATTTTTAGCTTACAACTAGCGTTATGTAACGCTATTTGTAACTTAAGTTACATAACAGTACATTTATCTATCAAGAGCAATCATTTTAAATCATCGCACACTGTCCCACAGCGTCGTACGCTTTACAAAGCAACTGTGCCCCTTATCTACAATTGACATGGCCAGTATTTCGAAAATCGTATTGCTTCGAAACAACAAGAATAGTTACGTAACAATAACAATGGGATTCGAGGAAAATGGTTTTATGTAAACAAAACCAGATAAACAAAATATGAAGTTGTGAATCCAGAGTTTTGTGAAAAAAACGGAAGCTACTCGCGTACCAAAAACCTCCGCGTACCACAGGTTGGGAGCCCCTGCTCTACGTAAATCGATAAGATCCTATGTAGATTTTGTATTGCAAGTAATACCTAACCAACCTTTATGGCGCCACGTTTAAAAGTAACTTTGTGACGTCACGTTTCGACGTACCTTTGCGAGGTAAATTCTCGAAATAATTTCATACCCCTAACCAAAACCCATGGACCGCCCCTGCTGGCAGCAAAAGACTGTTCATTTTAATATTCTTATTAATGACGGTATGTCACCCTGGTATATTATTTTTTTTGTAAGAGAGAGCCACAAAGCCAGTATTTGTAAACACACATCTCTCTGAACATCTAATAAAAATACAGGCTTTGGATTTATCCCAAACAGACTAAAAAAATTGCAAACAGAAGAGTGATTTCTTTAATCGTTTAGCGTAGGCCTACTAACAATGCAGAAAGAAGCGAAACTGCTTTTATATAGAGCAACATGAAGTTTACATAAAGCCATGTAAATACCATGGTTTGTGCAGCAAAGCACCTGCTTTAACTGAACGGTTCCACTCTTGGTTGCAACTGCGAGCGTTGTTGGCACCATACCTTTGCTATCTTTGAAGTAGCCACACATACAGCAGTTACCAAATGGTGATGATTTTCCAGTAGCTGGGCTGTAATCGTCTAAAGTTTACCCAATAGATCTGTAATTGATTAATATGCTTTCCAATGTTGGTGGCCGCTTATATGTTATCATTGCATGGGTCTGCAGTCTTCACATATCTAAACTTAAATTTAACCCCGCTATTTCGGAGTGTTTTGAAATTGTGTTTTTGGAAGAGCCGCCTAACAGTCAATTGGGTTTTTGGCGAAGCCAAATGGTTAAAAAATAACAAATGCCACATAAACATACAAAAAAACTAGACGGGGTTGCGGTTGTTGTATATTTTATCAGGGTGTGTTTTTCAGGGCCTTATTTTCATTGGTGGTTAAAAAATTGGGTCATTATAAATAGGGTTGTTTTCCAGGTTAATTTTTGTAATATTATATATTGCACTTTGTTTGTTCGTTTTACGGTTTATATTAAGTTGTACTTTCTCTTGACTTGTTTCTGCAAGCAAAAACAGATATGGGCTGAAAATTCTCTGCCTTCACTTCTGACGTAGATGCAAATATTTTTTTCACAAAAAAATAAGCGTATAAACATCCTTGATAGAATTTCAATTTTGGTTTTAATTTCAACAGAAGGCGAAAATCTTTGCTCGCATCTTTTGCTTTTTCACTAAGATTTCGGTATTTTGAAATGTTGAGAAACGATACCCAAAATTCCCTAGGGCTATACTGATTCCGTATGTTTTTGACCTTTTTATTAATTTATAACTATTTTGCTTTGTATATTATGTATTTTACTTTACTTATAGAAACTGACGATGCCAGCATAGGCGAAATATACATTCCTTTTGAAAAAATGTCTGATCTTGATTTTACTCTGTTTTTTGAACTTTGAGTTTCTGGTTTTTAAACTTTGAGAAAGCTGCTGCCAATGGTTTTTGATTCCATAAAGATACGCCCTTCTAGAAGTACATTATGAAACGCCATTTCGATATGTTTAGGTGATTGTTGACATGGACAAGTTTTGGTCAGTTCAAGAAAAACTAATATTTAAAAAAAAAAATTAAACATATTTTACTGTAAAAACATTTATATGTGTGGAGATAATCTTTGTTTAAAACTAGCTCTACTAAAACAAAACTTGCTGTTTGTTTCGCATTACACAGCGTATAGGTTTGAAATTGCAAAATAATCACTATATGATGTCTAAAACGAGATGTAGTGCTAATGCAGTGGTTTTTAATCAGGATTTTAACGCTCGATTTTTCTAACGCTCAAGGGTGCCAAAAGATATTTCAAGTTCTTTAGGATTCGAATTTTGGTTTATTGGTAAGCTTCTTGAACAATTGTTTGTACACAAAAAAAGTGTCAAAAACTAAAAAGTTTTGTTCAACTTTGTTGCATAATGACTGTGCTATTTCGATCTCGTTTATTGTAACGTTACAGTTAACCCTCTGCAAACCTACGTGCATGGTGTCGCGAACTATTTATAATTTCTGTATAGGGTGGCGCAAGTCAAAAAAGGTTGCGAAACACTGTGTTAATATATCAGAATCTATTGTAACATTAGTTAAGAGGAAGTTTTAGTTTGACAGTTTTAGCGTTCGTATCACATGGATTGGTAATGTTTGTGAGACTTCATAGTACATATATGCAATGCAAACCGAATATTTGAAAAAGAAGATATCTCCTCGCCCTAATGCACGTTAGTGACGACAATGACTTCGAATGGTAGCAAAACAGTATAGACTTTCTTGTCTCAGTCAAAATCAGTCACTATAGGTTCTAGTTTATAAAAGAGAAATATATTTCGCCAATCACGGCATCATCAGTCTCTAAAAAACGAATACAAAATAATGTTAACACGTAAACCAGGTGGTAGAATTTAAAAATAATAGGAAAATAATCATAAAACCTAGAGCAACAAACTACGCGACCAGGTTAAAAATATAAAAATATAGAAGATAAAAGTTATAGGTATAGGGCTATAGAAAACCGGACCATCCTGTTACCCAAGTCTAGGGAAAAACAACAACCAGCTGTGTTGGTAAAGCGAAAAGAAAAGAAAAAGGGAAAAAATGGGGTGGCAAGAGGTGACAACAAAGACGATAAGGCAAACGGTAGAGGCCCATTGCAACTAAAATAAAAGATAAAACAATGCAAAATAAAAAGCAAAACAAAGGAGACAAATAGTTATTTAATACCGGGGTAAAACCATTTTTTGTATATTAATACTGGCATGAACTTTGTTGTGCCATTTATCTTCTGCTATATCCAACAGATAATACGGAGGTTGGGCAACAAATTGAACGTAAAAACACTCGGGAAGCAACGGTTTGTTTAATAAATAACTTTTATGATACATAACATAATGGTGTTGCAAAGCAGCCTTGTCCGAGTTGCCGTCGGACTTAAACGAGTTCCAAACCGAGCGATGGGCCGTCCAACCCGGAAATTTAACGAAACTCTAATAATAATTAATATAGCATTGTATTTGTATTTGATGACCTACCCATTCGTTAAACGTTTCTACTTACGTGCATAGATGTGATAGCTAATACTACATTTATTCTGAAACATAAATTATGAGGAGAGAAAAAAAAATATAATAAATTTTTTTTTTTTTTTAATAAAAAATAATTTATTTAAAAACATTTTATTGTGTGTTTATTGACAAAATGTTTTATTTATTTATTTTTTGCTCATGGTTATACGAATCCACAACCTTTTCTAATGTAATTTTTACCAAAAGTTTTATGAAAAAAAAATGGAAATTCTTTTAAAGTTCCTGTTGGTTTGCAACATCTTTCAATATATCGCCACAAGCTCAGGATCTTCGCGAGCTTCTGGTATGTCTATTTGAGTTATATCTTAAGGTGTCTTGTTTTATTCCGCCACATTATGACATAACTTAATAAAGTAAATGATGCAATGCCTGGCAGCCAGGGGCGGGCCCAGAGTTAGCAGAAGCCAAGAGGCCTTGTCCCACATTTTACTTTGGCCTACTTAACTATATGTCTTCGCGAATCTGTATTTCTTGTATGTCTTATAGCTTTTTTTAAATAAAATTCCTTTAGCCTAAAGTCGATGTGCGCCTTATAGCATCCTCACAGATGCAGAAAAATGTAGATCAACTTAAAGATTTTAAGCCACTTTTCGCTCTACGTAAATCGACAAGATCCTATAGAGCTTTTGTATTCAAGTAATCCAATCGTATCATCAACACTATAGTTGCAGTGTGTGGTAACTTTTTTATGTCGCCACGTTTGGAAGTAACGTTGTGACGTCGCGTTTTGACCTAAATTTGCAACGTAAATCCTAAAAATAATTTCATTGCTGAGCGCCGGTCCCGGTATGACCGGAGGTCGTGTGTTCGAACCTCACTAATACAGCCTAGCCTGCTTGAATCATTGATCGACAGATTTGGTAAGTCTGTGATGGCTTTCGGTGTACTAATGATATGTTAGCCGTAATCGTTGGTCAAAAAGCAGCTTCAGAAGGGCAAGACCTCAGTTGTTAACACACATTTGTGCGCATGTTTCATTGATTAAATGATATGGTACTGTGGGTCCTCTTCAATGAGGTTGCTTGTACTAACAAATTAAGCAAACATTGGCGTACGGTTGTTTCTCGACTCGCTCCTCTCTGAGCCTGTATAGCTCAGTTGGTAGAGCGACGGTCCCGTCTTGACCGGAGGTCGTGAGTTTGAACCTCACTGCAGGCTAGTTGTTTTCCTAGTCTGCCCTGCTTGCATCATAGACCAACAGATTTGGCGATTCTGCAATGGTTTTCAGTGTACTATTATAAAATTCGAATGTGAATTTGCTTCTCTTGTTGTCTTACTAGTGACGGTACCAAGATGCGACGGAGGAAACTCGTGGACCGAGTTTTTTGACCGAGATGGTCCCAGTGGGGTGTGCGACTGTGAGACTCTTTATGACCTCCGCAAGGAAAGGCCAGGAAAAATATGCGACAATCCGCTAGCAGTGGACGCTAGGGTTGTGCGCACCCACCAGGATTACAGACTGACCGGTCAAAAGGTTACTATAGAACGTGAAAGAGGCTTCATTTGCTGGAACAGAGATAACGCACCGACGTGCCTAGATTATGAAGTCAGGTTCTGTTGTGGTGAGTCTGACTCGCAGACAAAAGACAATTTTATTTAACTTAGAGTGGTTTGGAAGTGAATTCGACTTTAACAAATTTCTAATGTTTGTTATAAGCCATACGGTAAATAAGGGCAATAAAAGCTCAATGTTGTTCTAATTGACTAAAAAAAAATCATTAGTTTTTGGTATTACATTTGCACTGTTGACAAATAGAATTGTGACATAGTAACTGCCGTTTTTGACCAGCAAACTGTTGTCAACATTAAAATAAGTATATCCCTGTATAATATAGCGCAATTTTCTGTTTTGAGGTATGTAATCAAGCATAAATATTTCCCTGTAGGAGCAACAACACCCACTCTTCCGTCGACTATGCTAGAAACAAGTCAAGCTGTCTCTACGGGTATGATACGCAAAACTACGAGTGTGTCAACAGGTGTTGCAATAACCGGTATTTTCAAAAGTGATAATTATTTAAATTTAAAAAACAATTTTATTTATTTTGAAATGTCAACGAGAATCACATAAGTAATATGAGCGGCTGGAATGTGTTAATGTTTTGATATTGCCAATATCTTTAAACTTATCATATAAATACCGCGGTTGCCTGTTTTTAAAAAATTATAAGTAGTTTTGTGACGTCATGTTAATAAACAACTTAGTGAAGTAACCTTAAGACGCAACTTTGTGACGTCAGATTTACAAGCATTTTTTGACCTAATGTTTTGACGAAACTTTGGAACGTAAATATTTAAAATAATTTCATGCCCCTAAACAAAAAATCCTGGGCAGCTGCTGGCAGCAAAAGACTATTTGATTTAATATTCTTATTAGTGGCGGTATGTGTGGCGGAATCCATTTTTCTGCAAACGAATTATTACAATGATTTACCATGCCAAAGAGCACTATACGAAGCTAGTATTTGTAAACACACATCCCTCTAAAAATCTAATAAAATTACTGGATTAGGATTTATCCCATAGCAGGCTAAAAATAATTGCAAACAGAAGAATGATTTCTTCAATCGTTTAGCTTAATCATGTTGGTTTAGATAGAATAAAAACAAGTCTATTACATTCCTTACCTTACTAAATTCTAATCTGAGTTTGCTTCTCTTGTTGTCTTACTAGTGACGGTGCCGAGATGCGACGGAGGAAGTTCATGGACTGGGTTCTTCAACCGAGACGGTCCCAGTGGGATGTGCGACTGTGAGGCTTTTTATCACCTCCAAAAGGAATATCCCGGACAAATATGCGACAATCCGCTAGCAGTGGACGTTAGGGTTGTGCGCACTAAGGTGGACTACAGACTGACTGGTCAAAAGGTTACGATCGCCACCGAAAGTGAAAAGGGCTTCATTTGCTGGAACAGAGATAACGCACCGACGTGCCTAGATTACGAAGTCAGGTTCTGTTGCGGTGAGTCAAATCGCAGACAAAAGACGATTATAACAATAAAACCAGGGTATTGTGTTGTAAAATACATACAAGCTTAAAGAGTATTGGTGAACGTTAATCAAGAGAAATTTCAAATCTAGATAAAATTCCATTTAATATTCTATGCGTTTAAAATTCTGGCACGTAATTTTGCTGTTTTTCCGAACAGAGCTAGGTTTGCACATTGTTATGCACATAAACTAAACCTGGTGTTTTCTTAATTTGAGCATTTTCCAATTTTGAATTTTCAATAAAGTTGATTTAGATTTTTTTCGTAGCCTTCGTGGTAATGTTTTGATCTTTCCAATAAGCGGGAAAACTTTGTTGAATCTTACAGTGGTTTGAAAGTAAATGACGACTTTATCAATTTATATCTTTGTTCAAGAGTTATACGGTTGATAAAGGCATCAAACACTCAATAATGTTATTATTGACAAAAAAAATTATAACACGGTTGATAATTAAAAAATCCGATTTTATTTAACTTAGGGTGGTTTGGAAGTGAATTCGACTTTAACAATTTGTAATGTTTGTTATAAGCCATACGGTAAATAAGGGCAATAAAAGCTCAATGTTGTTCTAATTGACTAAAAGATTCATTAATTTTTGGTATTACATTTGCATTGTTGACAAATAGAATTTTTATATAGTAACTGCCGTTTTTGACCAGCAAACTGTTGTCAACATTAAAATAAGTATACCATGTATAATATAGCGCAACTTCCTGTTTAAGGTATGTAATCAAGCATAAATATTTCCCTGTAGGACCAACAACACCCACTCTTCCGTCAACAATGGTAGGAACAAGTCAACCTGTCTCTACTGGTGCAACACTCAAAACTACGACTGTGTCAACAGGTGTTGCACTAAAAAGTATTTTTAAATTTCAAAAAACAATTTTATTTATTTTGAAATGAAATGAGAAATCACATAAGCAATATCAGTGGGCGGTATGTGTTAATGTTTTGATATTGCCAATTTCTTTAAACTTATCATATAAATACCGCCGAAGCCTATTTTGTAAATGTTATAAGTAGTTTTGTGACGTCATGTTAAGAAACAACTTTGTGACGTCAGATTCACAAGCAACTTTGTTACGTCACGTTATTACAAAATTTTGCAACGTAAATCTTTAAAATATTTTCATGCCCCCAAAAAAAATCCTGCGAGCTGCTGGCAGCAAAAGACTATTCGTTTTAATATTTTTATTAATAATGTTTTGTGTGGCGAAATCCATTATAGTTTTTTGCAAATAAATTTTTCAAGGAGCACTACGAAGCTAGTATTTGTAAACACACATCCCTCTGAAAATCTAATGCAATTACTGACAAACCGAAAGCCATTGCAGTGTTTCTTGAACTCATTTGGTAGAGCGACGGTCTCGGTATAACCGGAGGGCGTGGGTTCGAACCTCACTGCAGACTAGTTATTTTACTAGCCTGCCCTTCATGCATCATTGATCGACAAATTGGGTAAATCTGCGATAGCTTTCGGTGTACTAATGTTACGTTTGTAAGCCAAAATCGTTGGTCAAAAAGCAGGATGATAAGGCCAGACTGCAGTGGTTAACACACATATGTGTGTGCATGTCTCATTGAAAATTCCTGGCTTCGGATTTATCCCGGAACAGGCTAAAAATAATTGGAAACAAAAAAGTAATTTATTTAATCGTTTAGCTTAATCATATTGGTTTGGAGAGTAATGAACAAGTGTATTAGTAAATTCCTTACCTTACTAAAATCTAATCTGAGTTCGCTTCTCTTGTTGTCTTACTAGTGACGGTGCCGAGATGCGACGGAGGAAGTTCATGGACCAGGTTCTTCAACCGAGACGGTCCCAGTGGGATGTGCGACTGTGAGACTTTTTTTCACCTCCAAAAGGAATATCCCGGACAAATATGCGACAATCCGCTAGCAGTGGACGTTAGGGTTGTGCGCACTAAGGTGGACTACAGACTGACCGGCCAAAAGGTTACGATCGCCACCGAAAGTGAAAAGGGCTTCATTTGCTGGAACAGAGATAACGCACCGACGTGCCTAGATTATGAAGTCAGGTTCTGTTGCGGTGAGTCAAATCGCAGACAAAAGACGATTATAACAATAAAACCAGGGTATTGTGTTGTAAAATACATACAAGCTTAAAGAGTATTGGTGAACGTTAATCAAGAGAAATTTCAAATCTAGATAAAATTCCATTTAATATTCTATGCGTTTAAAATTCTGGCACGTAATTTTGCTGTTTTTCCGAACAGAGCTAGGTTTGCACATCGTTATGCACATAAACTAAACCTGGTGTTTTCTTAATTTGAGCATTTTCCAATTTTGAATTTTCAATAAAGTTGATTTAGATTTTTTTCGTAGCCTTCGTGGTAATGTTTTGATCTTTCCAATAAGCGGGAAAACTTTGTTGAATCTTACAGTGGTTTGAAAGTAAATGACGACTTTATCAATTTATATCTTTGTTCAAGAGTTATACGGTTGATAAAGGCATCAAACACTCAATAATGTTATTATTGACAAAAAAAAATTATAACACGGTTGATAATTAAAAAATCCGATTTTATTTAACTTAGGGTGGTTTGGAAGTGAATTCGACTTTAACAATTTGTAATGTTTGTTATAAGCCATACGGTAAATAAGGGCAATAAAAGCTCAATGTTGTTCTAATTGACTAAAAGATTCATTAATTTTTGGTATTACATTTGCATTGTTGACAAATAGAATTTTTATATAGTAACTGCCGTTTTTGACCAGCAAACTGTTGTCAACATTAAAATAAGTATACCATGTATGATATAGCGCAACTTCCTGTTTAAGGTATGTAATCAGACATAAATATTTCCCTGTAGGAGCAACAACACCCACTCTTCCGTCAACAATGGTAGGAACAAGTCAACCTGTCTCTACTGGTGCAACACTCAAAACTACGACTGTGTCAACAGGTGTTGCACTAAAAAGTATTTTTAAATTTCAAAAAACAATTTTATTTATTTTGAAATGAAATGAGAAATCACATAAGCAATATCAGTGGGCGGTATGTGTTAATGTTTTGATATTGCCAATTTCTTTAAACTTATCATATAAATACCGCCGAAGCCTATTTTGTAAATGTTATAAGTAGTTTTGTGACGTCATGTTAAGAAACAACTTTGTGACGTCAGATTCACAAGCAACTTTGTTACGTCACGTTATTACAAAATTTTGCAACGTAAATCTTTAAAATATTTTCATGCCCCCAAAAAAAATCCTGCGAGCTGCTGGCAGCAAAAGACTATTCGTTTTAATATTTTTATTAATAATGTTTTGTGTGGCGAAATCCATTATAGTTTTTTGCAAATAAATTTTTCAAGGAGCACTACGAAGCTAGTATTTGTAAACACACATCCCTCTGAAAATCTAATGCAATTACTGACAAACCGAAAGCCATTGCAGTGTTTCTTGAACTCATTTGGTAGAGCGACGGTCTCGGTATAACCGGAGGGCGTGGGTTCGAACCTCACTGCAGACTAGTTATTTTACTAGCCTGCCCTTCATGCATCATTGATCGACAAATTGGGTAAATCTGCGATAGCTTTCGGTGTACTAATGTTACGTTTGTAAGCCAAAATCGTTGGTCAAAAAGCAGGATGATAAGGCCAGACTGCAGTGGTTAACACACATATGTGTGTGCATGTCTCATTGAAAATTCCTGGCTTCGGATTTATCCCGGAACAGGCTAAAAATAATTGGAAACAAAAAAGTAATTTATTTAATCGTTTAGCTTAATCATATTGGTTTGGAGAGTAATGAACAAGTGCATTAGTAAATTCCTTACCTTACTAAAATCTAATCTGAGTTCGCTTCTCTTGTTGTCTTACTAGTGACGGTGCCGAGATGCGACGGAGGAAGTTCATGGACCAGGTTCTTCAACCGAGACGGTCCCAGTGGGATGTGCGACTGTGAGACTTTTTTTCACCTCCAAAAGGAATATCCCGGACAAATATGCGACAATCCGCTAGCAGTGGACGTTAGGGTTGTGCGCACTAAGGTGGACTACAGACTGACCGGCCAAAAGGTTACGATCGCCACCGAAAGTGAAAAGGGCTTCATTTGCTGGAACAGAGATAACGCACCGACGTGCCTAGATTATGAAGTCAGGTTCTGTTGTGGTGAGTCTGACTCGCAGACAAAAGACAATTTTATTTAACTTAGGGTGGTTTGGAAGTGAATTCGACTTTAACAATTTGTAATGTTTGTTATAAGCCATACGGTAAATAAGGGCAATAAAAGCTCAATGTTGTTCTAATTGACTAAAAAAAATCATTAATTTTTGTTATTACATTTGCACTGTTGACAAATAGAATTGTGACATAGTAACTGCCGTTTTTGACCAGCAAACTGTTGTCAACATTAAAATAAGTATATCCCTGTATAATATAGCGCAATTTTCTGTTTTAAGGTATGTAATCAAGCATAAATATTTCCCTGTAGGAGCAAGTAATATGAGCGGCTGGAATGTGTTAATGTTTTAATATTGCCAATATCTTTAAACTTATCATATAAATACCGCGGTTGCCTGTTTTTAAAAAATTATAAGTAGTTTTGTGACGTCATGTTAATAAACAACTTTGTGAAGTAACCTTAAGACGCAACTTTGTGACGACAGATTTACAAGCATTTTTGTGACGTCATGTTTTGACGAAACATTGCAACGTAAATAAAGTTTGCCCACCCCTGCTGTATAATATAGCGCAATTTCTTGTTTTAGGATATGTAATCAAGCATAAATATTTCCCTGTAGGACCAACAACACCCACTCTTCCGTCAACAATGGTAAGAACAAGTCAACCTGTCTCTACGGGAGAAATATTCAAAACTACAACTGTGTTAACAGGTATGGCAATAACCGGTGTGTTTAAATTAATTTTTAAATAAAAAAATAAGATAGTGTTAAGTTTTTAACGGCAAAAAGAAAATCTGCTTATGTTTTTAATTAAGTGTGTTATACAACTTTTTAATTTTTTTTTAAATATGATAATGTTTTGCTTCATTTATTGGCAATGTTGGACTAATTTTAAAGCTAAAAATCGTTTGACACTGTTAACCAATTGTATTTCAATATTGACAAGCAATTGTTGTCAATAATGCAAACTGCTGTCAATATTAAACCACGAATGTTTTACTCTCACACAAAGTTAAGGTTTTATCTTGATTGCTTCTTAAGGAACAAATAGACACGGATTTGAAATCTACAACAACGTAAAGGTTATAGCTGTGGTATCCACTACTCTTCTTCTTATTCTGTGTATCTCTGCTGCCCTATGGTGGAGGCGTCGTACGACAGCTAGACATGGTACGAAAAGTGAAGCATAAAGCCTAACTATCGTAATGGTATCCTTATGACGTCACAATGCACGTGACCGATGTCCACTGACGTGTGACCTACATCCATAGCGAATCGCATTAGCTCCTACTTTATGCTATTTTACTTAATAAGGATTTATATTAGCAGCTTGAATCACTGTTTTACGGAAGTCGTATGTTCTAAGATACGAGCAATGTCAACAGAGTAAGCGACTCTGTCTAGAGTTCATAAAGTTAATGACAAGTATTTTTAGCGACCTGCGCTTTGGAATCATGTGTATACGGGAAATGTGTAACAGACTAAGGCAGCTGTCGGTACATGGGCCAGCGCCTTACTTACCCGTATCAACGCTATAGTGATAAACTAAAAATTTAGCATTTATAAAAATACCGCACAATAACGAAACACTAGTATAAAGCCAAATCACGTGAGATTAGTCGCGAAACGCCAAAAAACGCTTGCTTAGAGCGTTCGTCACACATCAGTGGTAACTGGTCACGTGCACCATGACGTTTGCGGGTAACACAGTACGCTTAATAAGGCTACAATGAACATTGCTCAAAGTGCCTTTTTTACATTATTTTGTTTGAAAACCTAAGTTAGTTTAATTTCATGTGATTCAACAAAGAAACAAACTTCTATGTTTGGTTGTTTTCCCAGGAATAACGGAAACCGACAAAGAACTTCGCTACTTACAAACCCAACCAGTAGCTTCGGTTCATGCAATAATGGCTCACGAAGAAGGTTATGTTGAGTCTAATCCATCACAACCCTCCAAACCAGGGAAAAAAAGCGCTAACATCTACGACAGTTTCACTCTCTCTCAAAAGAATCCGTAGGCATGGCAAAATGCAGGCTACAACTCTTTGAAAATGGGAGTTGACGAAGATATGGTCCATTTAAAACTGCACCATAGATATGTTTTAATTATTTTACCTGTAGAATTTATTTTGTATTATTACTCTGTTTTGCCTAATTTGACGTCACTATCCACGTGACCGTTGTCAACTGACGCGTGACCAAGCGCTCAATTTTGTGTTTTCAGCGTTCACAATGCGTTCTATTTAATACGTCTTATGGACTAGCGCAGTGGTTCTCAACCGGGGTGCCGCGGCGTCCTAGTGTGCCATTTCTAATGCCTAAGGGTGCCGATAGGCATTTGAGAATTTTTAAGAATCTGATTTATGCCCAAATGATAAACTTCTTGATACAACTATTTATGTACGATTAGAGACCATTATATAAAATGACATTTTCCCACATGTTTTAATTTGATTGTGTTGTTCCAGTTCCATGTATAGTGACATTTTAGTAAAATATCAACGAAAATTTCAGTCGGGGTGCCGAAAATCTATTTAATATTTTTGAGGGATGCCGTAAGATATAAAAAGTTGAGAACCACTGGACTATATAGCGGCATGAATCCCCGCTTAGTCTTGTCGTATATTTCTGAGGAGTGGTTAAGGACATGTAATTTAGCGACCGCTAATTGTGATCGAAATGTGAATTAAATCTCCAGTGAAAACTCCGAACGCACTTTATAAACATTGCGTTGAACGTCACAGCACACGAATACGTGATGCCACGTCTCTGCTCAGTATCTAGTAAATTTTATTAAAGAATCACTTCGATTTACTGAATAAGTCTCAAGCTGCCTGAGACAGCCTGCTAATTACAATATTCTTCAGGAATGGATTATATCCCGGGAAGCATTCGACTACGCAAATTTCTTAGACACATTTCTACACCTCCTTGCTTATAACGAACAAACCCCTTACTAACATACTAATACTCGCAGCGTTACTGCTGAAAGAGTCGGTTTCTGACAGCGCAAAAGCGACGCAGAGGCCCAAATTTTATAATTAAATTAAATATAAGCTTACCGAATCGTGAATGAAGTTTATCGCCATGTTTATTATGTATCCACTTATATCGATGTATCGCGTTTTATCAAAGTATATCTGAAATTGATTCGCGTCGAAATGGGTTCGATCTACCAAAAATAATTTATTGCACATAAAACAGACAGCCTAAAGCTGTTCAATTGAGTTGTTGTGACCATAGGCGGCACGACCGACATTTTATTCCTTTCTGTATAGTATTTTGAAATCGTTTGTGTACACATGAATCGCAGAGAAAAACCTTTTAAAAATTTCGCCCCTAAAAAAAACGATAAAACACCCATAAAACGTTGCTCTGTTGAGTTGTAAATAAAGTGTTTTCTTATTATGCCACATATGTGCTTCGCTCGCTACCTTTTGCATGCTATTTCTCTTTGTGTCCCAAAGTTTTTTCAACACGCACCCAAGCGATATACGAATATCAATCTCCCAAATCTTTTTTTTTTCCTTAATGAATAACCCTTCCTACGTCTAGCTTGTTCATTGGAGAGGAGATTTTAAAGAACTTAAATGCTATGTTACTCGATTTGTCCCAATTTGACGTCACTATACACGTGACCGTTTTCCACTGACGCGTGACCAAACGCCGAACTGTGTGTTTTCAGCGTTTCGCAATTCATTCTATTTAATACGTCTTATAGGCTAGCGGCTTGGATCCCCGCTTAGCCTTATCGTGTATTTCTGGATTTGTGAATATATACTCAACGAGCAATATCAACTGAGTGAAGTGACTCTGTCTTAGTGTTAGAAGTGGTCAAGGATAGGTAATTTAGCGCCTGTTCTTTGGTAGGGATGTGTAAGAGACTTGGCAGCCGGCGGCTTTCGTTTTAAAAGCCAGTGCCTTATTACTCGTAACTACAGCCCTCTCAAATTTAAATAACTATCTGAATATAAACAAATATTGCACTACGTGCAACTTTTCTTCGATTTTATAGTATACTTTTACCCTTTTAAGAAAATATTTTTGAGCTAAATAAGCCTTGTAACATTTTACCTTTTCTTTATGTCTACCAACGAGCACTGAATCGACTGAAACTTGACACAAAAAGATAGTTTTTTTTCCAAATTATTTATAAATGCAATTGGCTATCTCATATCTCTATATAACGAAACTAATAGAAGGTTTGCTTCGCACGAGTAACTTTTATAATTGCACGCCAGTTTGTTCCACAAAACCACGTTCCTTACGATCAGTTAATATATGACGTAATTTATGACGAAACATGACGTAACTTTATGACGAAACCGTGACATTATATCATAAATGTATGCCCTTGTTTGCTTATTACACAACCTACAGCCCTCTCATCGCTAAATATAAAAAATTGACTGTTTGACAACACACCACTAGCTAACATTAAAATTTGCTTTGCTTGAATACAAATAGTAAACAATATATCCCTATCATAAGCAATACAAGAAATAATAAACCTTAAATTTTTAAATATAATTGATTTTATTAAATTAAGATATTTCCACATTTACTATAATTACCACCATTTATGGGAACAGGACTGCTTTAAGTTCCACCCCCTCCCTTCAAAAAAGTAAAATCCTTGGTCTCTTGGATTGCAGGCGCTCTTTTATGACATTATTGCACAGCACTTACCTTTACGGCAATTCACCGACGATAACTTCCCACGTTTAACTCCGTATTTTGATTTGAATAGAAACGCACTACACTTGTGTAGAACTACTGTAGATTAACAAGACGGCAAACAATTACCAAGTTACTCGTCAAAGCTTGTGCTGTACGTAACTAAATGCAGTGGCCAAATGCCACGCTGCCTGTGAAGAACCTGTCCAAAGTTCATTGAGCATACTTGCTGCCCCCAGCATTACTGTACTACGTTTTCAATTAACTGCGTGCAGTTTTGCGCTGCAATCAAACTGCTGAAAACGAATGCTGGGGGCTGCATTGGTTAATAACTACTTCGAAAGACTTTACTTGATATTAATGCTCGAATAAAACTGCACGAAAAACCTACAAATTCCGATTAGAGAAAAGCTGGTTGTAATCTCGTAACAAATTGGCCAACTCCCGAGAAATCTAAAATACTAGTCATTTCAAAATGACTTACTAAAGTTCTACACAAGCCAAAAATTATAATATCTTCGAATATTAGGCAATTAAGTTTTAATAGATTGAACGGTATTTAACTACCCCGATGGACATAATTACTAAAATGTATTAGATTACATACGTAAATTTAGACGTTTTCATCTGTTATCAATGCATTTCAAACGGTACAATTACATCTGAACAATATTTTGACATACCTGGTATTTTCCTGCGAAGCTTCGAAAATTCCATTTAAACTTAACACGTTAAATACGAATACTTTGGAGGTTTGTAAATAATGAGGCGGGTTGTAAAAAATATTTTAGTGTTTTTGACAAGGTTTATAAAACTCGGAAAGCTATAGGCCAGATTTAAATGGCCCGCGAATATAATAAAATTAGTTGATTAACATAATGACTTACCTATATGTTTATAAATCGGAAGTGTGTGTTTGCGAAAGTTGAATAAAAACAAGCTTGGTGTTGTATGTACATTGGTTTAGATCAAGTTAGCTTTTATTTTTTATTATGCAATGCTGACGAGACAAGGCAAAAATAGTATAACTTCGGTGAATTTTTTTGCCTAATCGTAGCCCTTAGATGTTTTACTCTGGGTAATACACAGCCTGACTCTCACAAAAAACTATTGAATTGTCTATCTGAAGTATTTTCGCTCCGCCGATAATGTGATATCTCTGTAAAAGCAAAACCAAATTAAAAACAATCAAACAGCATTGTTGTTGAAGGAAACTCCCATCGTATGGCAAATGTAAAGTATTAAGAACTCAATGACGTATTAAACAGTTGTGTGATATCATGAAGCGTTAATATATATCCTAAACATCAAGTTCTTTGCAGCAGAAAAAATAAAACGTTAGGTTTTCACGCTTTGTTTTAAGAAAACAAAATTGTTTTCGTATGTTGATGCGTCATTATAAAATTTTGTAAAAAGTAGAAAAACGGTAAAATCACAAGAACCATACAGTCAGTATATGCCGACTTTGTTTAATAAAGTGTCTGATGACGAATCTTGCTTTGTTCGTGTGTTTTTACTTTTGAACATTTATTTATAATACATTTATAGGTTATGTAACTTTAAACCAGAGTTAGTTTATAACGTACCATGCATTATATACAGTCTTGTAAGTTTAACAAAATGTATAACACTAAAACAATTAGGTAATTGACTAAAGCCTTTTGTGTTTTTGCTTTTCGTAAATTACGCATTCTTCACAAATATGCCTAAATAGCGCATAATTTCACACTGCAAGTTGTACCCCCTGCTGTGGTGCTTCATATCACCAAGGGGTACATGTATCCCTGGTTAGGAACCCCTGGTCCAAAAGTTGTTTGACATCCTGTCCTTTTAGCCGAAGCAATAGGAAGGTGAAAGAATCAAGAAGTCAAGCAAACGGATGACAAAGATTACTTCGTCGACAAACAAATGACTTGTTTCAAAAGATCTAAATTTGTGGAAACGGCTTTTATTTCATCGAGTGGGAAGTACTGTAGCCAAAATATACTCGCAAAATAAAACTTAACTAACAATTTTAAGCGCTCATATTTACTCAAATTTTCAAGTCGCTTAGATTTCACTCAGATTCACTGCATAGTTATAGTCCCCGACAAAGCTTTTCTTCATAGTCTCACTTTTTGCAATTATCATACTAGTGAACTCAACCCTATTATTTGTGATATATACTTTACATCAGTGTTTCCCAACCTTTTTTACACTAGTGCCCCCTTGGGCTCAATATTACTTCATATCGCCCCCCCTCATCTTGCTTTCCATTAAAGTATTATATTAATCGTTGTCTAACATCGTATAGTCTTCACTTTCGTTTAGATAAGCTGTCAGTCATATTTTAGGTTGCCTAACATACATTCACTATAGGAATTTATAGATACAATATTTCACCAGGTAATGTCATTACCAGGAAATGATAGAACAACTGTGAATCAGGCGGGCCTCGGATTTATTCATCCATACTACTAACGAAAAGTGTAATAAATCTACTTTGAGGAAACGCGATAACCTTAATAGATATTGTAATCCAGTGTTTGTTATTGTTTTGAAATCCGGGCGCAGCTGGCGAGCGAAGCGAGCGCGATTTTTTTTGGATATACCGGCATTTCTTTTAAACTTCCTGCTTGTTTTATTACATTGCCGAAATAATCGAAAAATGTAGAAAAATATATGTCTAATATTTTTGAATATGTTTTCCGTTTGTCCGCGACACACTTGGCAGCCTTCCACGGCACAAAGGTAAAGAAGCGCTGATCTAGTAAAGACAGCATCAAAACGTAAACAAACTGGACGTAGAAAAAACATTGGCGCGAAGCGCGAAACTTTTTCGCCGTACTAAGTTAAAATAGTCAAAAGGTATTTAAAATGGGTGGGCCCCGTGGGCCGTAGGTTGGCGACCCCTGCTGTAAATATACAAATATTTTGCCGCGTATAAAACTGTGAAACGCAACCGCAACCAACAACTTTACATGAGAAAGCCAATTATTACGTAACAATGGTCGGAAAACTACTACAAGTTCGCGGTAGGGAAGCTGCCATGTAAGGTTAAAGGTTACCTACAGTGCTGTTTGTACTATTTTTATGAGAATTTTATTAAATTTTGCCAAGTACTTTCATGTAACGCCCCCTTTTGTGCGTTCAGTGCCCCCCAAATTAGAAATCGACGCAAAACGCCCCCTTGTAACTTGCCATCGCCCACAAGGGGGCGGTACCGCCCACGTTGGGAACCTCTGCTTTACATTGTCATGTAGTACACTGTACATTACCTGTTATTCACCATGTAAACGACAGAAGAAGAAAGTTAAAAAAAAGTAACAAATAATAACATATAGCAATTGTTTTACGTCAAAAAAATTGAGACACACTTTATTAATTAAAATAAACAATATTAGAAGAAAACCCATAATTTGAACCCAAATCAATTGACATAATTTTTTACTTCATAACGCTGGTTTTTAAGCAAGTAACCTTAGGAAGCCTGAGGTTATCACTTTTATTGATTGTTGTGCAAAAATGCAACTGAACCCGATGCAGCTAAAAAGATTATTTTACAGAAAAGCTGTTTCGGACCGTTCCGGCTAACTTTAACTGTTATGTGATTTGGCTTTTTTCATATCACTACAGCCTCATCACGTTTAGCAAATACTATGACAAGTTTGGGCATAATGGTTACAGATTGTAGTAAGACGTAATAAGAATATCCAAGCCTATACAGAAGTATGAATCATTGACAAGGGTTTGTTAATAGTTTCTGTTGTGGACAATAAGTACAGCTTGGGCTTTTTTGATGATTGTTATTACAGTTCGTATAATTGGTCGCTCAACTGCGTCGTGTTTACTTTTGAAACGCTGTACAAAACATTGTCGACTTCTTGTTTGTGGCTTACATTTTCAGTCAGCTCGTAGACAGGATTCTCCACGTTTTCTCTTTCTTCAGTGACATTTGCAAATTGATATGCGTTTTCGGGCTCATTTCTCAGGTTGTTATCATAACTAAAGTACAACACGTTGTCGGCGATTTCTCTAGCATCATGTTCCGCTGCATTTTGAGGCGATGTTATGGGGTTAGCAGATAGCTCTTGCCTTTTGCGTCGTCTTGCTATAAAGCAGACTAAAAAGATACACAGTGCGATTGCGACTGCACCCGAGACTAAGCCGTAAGCCAACCACGTGGTTACAGGTGAATTGCTTTCACTGAGGTTTGTTGAGGTTAATTGATAGGATAATGTAGTCATGTTGATGAAGCTTGCCGTTTGTGTGCTACTTTGCGGTAAAGTTGCTGTTGATTGAACAGGACTGGGTGGAATAAACGTTTGATTTTTATCAGAAAAAGATGTTTCTGGCTGAGCTGTTGAAGTTAGTAAAGTTGCTGTTGATTGAATAAAGTCTGCTGCTGTTGATGTTAAAGCTGCGGAAGGACCTGTGATTCCTAGTGAAACAAATTTGTCTACTATTAGTTTAAGCCTGGGGTTTATAAACTTTTGTTTAAGGCGAACCCCCCAAAAAATGCTTTACGTGGACCAGGGTGGTCATAAAATTCTTATAGATGACGTCCTAAATTGACGTCACAAAAAAAGAAGACTAAAGAAATCTGCTGTTTGCGATCCAAAGAGTGTATAACTGGAATCTAAAAACAATTAAGCAAGAATCAAATGTACCAAAGTTCTTTCGAAGTGTGTTTAGCAAAACGTTTTATTTTAGCAAAGGTAGGATACTATAGACTCATGTATGAATAGACTCGTCGTTTAAGATAAATTTGTTAATTTTTTTGTTTTCTGACCTTTTAAACCAGTGTTTCCCATCTTTTTTTACACAAGTGCCCCCTTGGGCTCAATATTGATTTATATCGCCCCCCTCATCTTGTTTTACAGTAAAGTATTATATTAATCGTTTCGATAAGCTGTCAGACATATTTTAGGTTGTCTAACATACATTCACTATAGGAATTTATAAATACAATATTTCACCAGGTTATGTCATTACCAGGAAAATTTGAACTTTCGGCACCAAGAATTTAAATCAGGGTTCGGTAACCTTTTCTAGTCGCCAACCAAACTCAAAAAGGTCTCTGTGGGCCGCGTTTTTTATCCATACTACTAATGAAAAGTGTAACAAAGGTACTTTGAGGAAACGCGAAAACCTTATTTTAAGTCCGGGCGCAGCTGGCGAGCGAAGCGAGCGCGATTTTTTGGGGGTGTACCGGCATTTCTTTTAAATTTCCTGCTAGATTTTATTATTACATTGCCCAAAAAATGTTAAAAATTATATGTGTAATACTTTTTAATACGTTTTCCGTTTGTCCGCGACGCAATTGGCAGCCTTCCACGGCGCAACGGTAAAGAAGCGCTGATCTTGTCTGAAGACAGCCTCAAAACGTGTAAACAAACTGAATGCAGAAAGATCATTCGCGAAAATTTTTTGCCTGTACTAAGGTAAAATAGTCAAAAAGTATTTTAAACGGACTTGTGTCTAGTTGTCATAGGGGTTGGCTGAATCAAGCCCGTGGGCCGTAGGTTGGCGACCTCTGCTTTAAATATAAAAGCATTTTGCCGCGTATAAAACGGTGAAACGCAGCAGCAACCAACAGCTTTACATAAGAAAGCCAATTATTACGTAACAACGGTCGGGAAACTACTACAAGTTTGCAGTACGGAAGTTGCCATTTAGATTAAAAGTTACCTACAGTGCAATTTTTTATAAAATTTTGCCATCATTACTTTCACGTAACGCCCCCTTATGTGGATTCAGCGCCCCCCAAATGAAAAAAAGACCAAAAACGCCCCCTTGTAAATCACCAGCGCCCACAAGGGGGCGGTAGCGCCCACGTTTAAAACCTCTGTTCTAAACGAATAGAGAATAAAAAACGCCACAGTTAAATGATCTAACGTTATAACCAAAAGAGTTAACATGTCCTAATTTTTCCGTACGACAAAAAAACACTGTAAACAAATATCACCTTTGACTTGAAACCCGTTGTCAGGAAAGATCCAACTGATTGTAGTAATGTTGTTGCTTGTGCTGCTGGTGTAACAACACTGGAAGCCGTCATCATGAATGGATATTGTCCCTCCATCGTCTAAAACAATTGCAATGTATGATAACTTTGTTCACCAAATTGAGTTTGATTTAAAAATTTAAGTAAATTAAAAGGTTGAAAATTTAACCACGGGCAAGTTTAAAAAGCCTCTGTCGGGGATTTTTTTTACTTTTCTGTTTGTTGTGTATTTGTCAAAGTTAAACGCGGGAATTTGTAAGTATGTTTAAGGATTAAAAATCAAGTGTTAATTTGCATTCCAATGTAAGTGCGAATAGTCATACTCCACGAGAGTATGGCAACATAGGGCTACAACCCTTTTTGACAAAGTAATGAGAATGATCATATACAGAAGAGCAAGTAGAATCATATCAATAAGTTCTGACGCTTCTAATTGCCCTTACATAACAGGCACATTAGCCACATATACTTTTCAATAAATTTATCCTGTTTGGGATTTACGTTCTACCTAGATTTAAGCTATTGAAAAATATATTTTTATTATTACTATTTTTAATATCACCTCAAAGTCAAGCACTATTCGTATCCAAAAAGCAATACGTTTATTACCACGCAGAAAATTGCCTTGTAATATAAACGTCATACGTTTCGTTGAAGTAAAACCCTAATAATTTACTTGTTATTACGCCTTTGTGTATGGAAGCTGCGCAAATTGACGACTTGTATGTATAAGGACCGGATCCCCAAACTTCGTACCAAGCATCCCTGCAGCCAGGTGGACAAACAAAGTTGGCATCGTTGGCATTGCTTCCATCGACCAATACGCCACAGTTACCTGTAACAAATGTTCCCTTATATTGGTTGATAGTCGTAGTTGTCCAATTTAAAACATGGAACAGATGTCACCAATGACGAATTGTATTTAATATTGACAAGCTTTTTACTCAGCCGTACTTTGTCAGCAACGGAAGTGGTAAAAGTAGAATAATTTTCGTAGTGGACCTGTAACAAAAATTCTGAATCCATGAAAATTTTCAGAGATGACGTCACAAAGTTACGTCACAACAGGACATCTAAATAAAAAATAAACTTTAGGAAACCTGAGGTTACCGCTCGACGTAGTGCACAAATAGGCAACTGAAAACCTAGTTTAAATACATTTAAAAAAATGTCAGGCTAGACTAGTGATGAAAATACATGGCCTGGTAAAAATAACACTTTTTTGCTGACGTAAAGCGCACTGTAAAAACAGTATTTTAACGGAGCGCTGTTTCGGTCCATTTCGGCTTGCTTTCACCACGATTCAACAGTGGTATGTTAGCCGATGCGTAGACGGAAGAAAAAATGTTAGTAGCCCGACATTATTTTATCGCCATTGCTGTGTACGCTTGCGCCTTTACGTTTCTCGTTTCAATGAATTTCTCCCCTCTGACCTGGTGAAGCACGGCTGTGCAAAGGCGTCAATTTTAAACTGCAACTTCTCTAGTGCCATCTGATTTTTAGCTTAATCCTCCTTTAGCCAAATATATATAAAGTCCATTTCTGCCACTATTTTACGTACGTTTAAAACGAGTAGATTTACCCTCACGTATGCTTAGGTTAGATAAAGAACCTCGATAAGGGTTGCCTACCAGATGGCTGCATTAAATCAGATTACTTACTGGAACATGTTTTACCACTTCCGGTAAATCCGCTATTGCATCTGCAATTGGGTGTTCCATTTCTGTAAGTGCATGTCGCGTGTACATCGCATGAAGTTGACGAGCAATTGATAATATCTGAAAACATACGAAATTGTTGTCTGATTTCAAATTGAACAAACTGCACAAACTACCGTTTAGGAATCAAGTTACAACAACAAAAAATCGCCACAGTTTAGAAACACTGTTTTATACCATTTCAGATATATACTTTCGAACATGCCTCAGCAATTTTAATTGTTGTATAAGTCACGAGACCCGTTTAGATAAAAGCAATAAGGAAACACGTGCAAGGATCTATTTGTGTTAATCTATCTTTACATAAGCCATCGAAGAGTCCATTAGAAAAATGTATTGAAACTATACACCCATTAATACAAGCCATGTAATGGTAGTGGACAGGGCTGCTGAGACGATTTAAAACAAAAAAAACAAAAAACAAAATGAAAAAATGCGAAAAAATAAAGTCGAGTCTGACTCAAACAAATTAACCGACTTATTGAGTTCCGTGCCCCAATTTTTAGTCCTGTTATTATCTATCCACCTGAAAATAGGGCTGATTTCACGGCAATTCACATAATGGAGTGTCATACACCAAACCCACCAGGGGGAAAATATCACACCCTGTATACAATCCCACGTTTACGATTTACAGTGTGCGGCCTTGTCGGTTCCGAACTTGCTACTAAGAAAGCGCACGTAAGACTTGTAGCGAACCAGCGTCTGTATTAGTTATTTGCCGTACTGTGTTTGTTGTACGTGTGCTAAAAGTCTGCTAAAGTCTTTCTGGCGTATTTCCTGTTCCCTGCATCCTGCTCGTTAACTGGCTAGTTTTAATCCCCAACGCATTCCCTTTTACTGCAACGTTAGTTGTATCCGAATTCTACAAAACGACAGTCAACAATGCACGCCTTACTGGCAACACGTGTTTTTACTGCGCTGTAACCTCTTTTATTGAAAGCGAAATATGCTAAATTATGTGAATGTACAATAAATCTATAAGCGACCTGACAGTATGCTCTTTAAATTTCAATGGCAGTTTGTTTTAGTTTCGATTTAGTGGAGTCAGATAGCACGGTGGTCATGTTTTCCCTGTTGAAATATACAGACTCAAGTGCATTAGTCTTACTGGAGTCCCGAGTTCAAATCCTCTGTCCCCTCCCCAGGCCCAAGTCCAGTTTCGATGCCGCTACCAGGCTATATAGGACACTTTTAAATATTCAATATACCTGGGCATATGTACTTTATGGTCACTTAACAAGAATGGGTGTAAGACTGTAAGGTGTCTCGATTGGTTATAGAAAATGCACTTTATGTTAAACAGCGATATCTTCAAATATGTCAATATAGTTTAACATAACAATTAATGTTTTCACCCTGGCTAGCCTTTATCCTATATTCAAGATCCTTAAATCACCTGCACGTAATGTTGTAATCCACATTAGCAGAATGCAAAGGAACAAAATATCCTCGGAAATCTTCATTGCTCAAGGGATAGCAGTGCTTTCCCGATACTCTAAAACTAACACCTTTACATGGGTATACTATACACGGAACTGTAAATTTAGCTTAATAATGAATCTCAAAGCCAAAAACGTCGAGTAGATCGACATCATCTTGATTAAGACTTTTCTCAAAAATGATAACAATTGCGTCTCCCATTTTATAAGCGATGCTATGATTTACTTCTCAGTCACATTAACTGAAGATGATAGATGATTTCGATCTGCTCGACCTTTTGGCTTTATAATTTATTATCAACTCTTTTACTTCCTTCTAACAATTTCCAAAATGCCTATAGTTTGTTTATCCTGCCTTTAGTACTGTAGGTTGCGCTAAGCAGCGTCATTCAAATTATATGCATCCCATGTTTAACAAAAGAACGTATTTCCTCCGCCCTCGATGTAGTTGCGTAGCTTCCTGTGGTATAACTTAGTGTGGACGAAACTTACTACAGCTATATAACTGATGACTAAATACAAATCTTTTGCCTGTAGCCCATGGGTAGCGCTGGGTTGTACTCCATCGTAGACTTTATAAAGCCAATACTTCCCATTAATAAAAAGTTTCGACGTAGAGTTATACACGATTGTTGCTCAGCTTTATAACACTTTTTTCTCCCTGTTTTCACGTTGATACCTCTACTTTATAGAATTATTCCACCAGAAAACTTTTAAATGAAAAGTCGTAAGCGAATAGGAAATCAAAATATCACTGCTCTTGATTTACGGCGCAAGTGAAGGTTCCTTATAGACTAATCGTTGTTTAATGAAACAACTATAGGCAAACGACTCAGACCTCAAATTAGCAAGGTTGAAATAATACTTTGCTTATTTTTCTTTCTCAAGTATCATCTTAAACCTCGCAATAAATGTTTAAAGGTATGAGAATTATTTCCAAAAAAATTGATCACAACTTGACCCTCAATTACATATATAGGGCACCAAAGTATTAAGGCCTCTAATTGCGAACTATACTGCAACAGCTTGACTGTCGAACAAACGCATGGCTCGCTTTAAATTTATGAGAATCAATGATCCTGTGTGCGACTTCTGTATCGCAAATGTGGGTTCGATTTATTTCTGTGTATTGTTTTGCGACATGTGCTATACCTTGCTAAATTAAAGCTGTTAGTAATTCAGTGTGTCACCGTTTCTAAGAAACCTTATTCATGTCTAAACTTGTCGAAAGAGTGAAAGAAGCCTATAAGGAATCTTCACTTGCGACGTAAATCAAGAGCAGTGATATACTAATGATCGCCTGTAGTTGATTATAAAACGTAATTTTATTCAACTCTGTTTGACTAATTATTTGTGATTTCTTTTTGTGATCGAATTTACCTTTTTGTTTCAAAAAAAATAGGTTGAGGTTATACATTTCTCTAAAACCGGGTACCAACTGGTGTTACGCAGGGAGTTTAAAATACCACTATAGGTACATCGTGGGAAAAGGTATGAAACAGGTCTGGATCAACCATAAAGCAAAATAAACACGTGCTTAACACTGCACCAAGGGGTGAGGGGCACCATATCATTTTGTTAGCCGAATTTCCAAAACTTAGTCAAACAGACTTGAATAAAATTACGTTCTATAATCAACTACAGGCGATCATTAGTTTTTTTCTCGTATGGAAACGTTTGAGCAAACTGATGTGACACTTATTGAAACATGCCGCGGTTGAAAATGTCATTAAAGTTGATTGGCTGAACCCTTTCTTACTGAGCCAATTTTATCATGAAACGGTTGCAATATACAAACCCCTTAAGTCGATTGTATTGCATTTGATTTTTACAGATATCTGATCGGTTTATTTATGAAAAACTTGAACGAATAACACTGAGAGATAAAAACTAAAATATTGTAGAAAGATACGGTAAATCCTATGTAGGTGAGTTTGAATATCTTTTGCGTTATCAATATTTACAGAAGACTGATTCAGACTGTATCCACGTGCTAAAGTTTTAAAGCTGAACATTTCTTATACTTGATCAAAAGGTTTACACCTGTAAGTGTTGTCAGGTGTAAAGTAATGCGGAAATAAGATTAATACAGTACATGATGGGGAATTAGAAAGCAGCACGAACAATAAGGGGAAGTGAAAGGTTGAATAGGCAGTTTGACGTGGTCATGATTTCCTTATTGCTAAGGCGTATTGGAAATACTGCGTCAAACCCCTACTATAGGCACAAGATTTACGATAAGGTAATAAGGCTGCATAATAAGGTCTATCTTAATCAACTTCTTGGCAAATAAGTATAGTAAAAAGCACTGAGCACAGCCTATTTAAAAGAAGAGAACTATTATATTTAAATGAAATTGAGTTATTCAGTTTTTATAAAAAAGTACTTTTACTGTTTTAATCATATCAAACTACTGGTGCATTGGCCACGTAATGAAGATTTTAAAGCAACTATTCATGATATTTGTTTGGGTTAATCTACTTTGGATTGCAAAGTTTGCTGCAGGTAATTTGTATCTTGACTATTAACATAACTGTTTTGTATGACAAACTCCTTTAGATTCGACAGTAGGTTTGCGTTCCTCGTTATAAGGAAAATAGAGTTCGAAGTTTAAAACCCCCGAGTAAAACGAGATTTTTTATAAAGGAATATATATTTTGCCTATAGGGATGGCCCGTTCCTACAAGTGAAGTAAAATCCATACACATCAAAGTTTGACTGTACAAAGCAAAATAATAATAAAATTGATAAAAAAGTAAAAAATATAATATGAAAGAAAGCGGTGCAGATTAAAGAAAAGTTTAAAAACATAACATGCTATCAGAAGTAAACCACGGCTTTCTGGAAGGTGATCTAATGCAAAGCAGCGCCGCGCATAACCTGACGTAGTTATAAGAAATATGGCTGCTGCAATATGCGCTTGCTTCGGTTGAGATTTTGAAATGTTAATTGCAATTTTATCAATAAGAGCGGCGCGGTAATTAATGCGATACAACAGCTGGCGACGATTTAAGACAAGTGGTATGCGATTGGACCTAGACTGTTTAGTAATGTGATGGCAACATCAATTTGATGTAAATATGTATGATTAAGGTGTAACATATTGGTCTACACGAGCTATTGTTAAACATGCGTAGTTCACACGAGTTTATATTTGATCACCATTCAACTTTAATATTAAGAAATGATTGTGCTATTTTAAAGATTTATTTTGTCACATCACAGCCTGAACCTACTTCTACCATGCTGAAACAACAGTGGTAATTAAAATATGTATGCCATTTTAATATCCATTACATGTTGTTATTTGTGGCATGAATAAATTAAGTTCGGGCATAAGTCATTTAACAAGGCAAATCCGAATACCGTCGTTGACACTTAAAATAAATAGGACACTTTCAAACCCGGTGAACACTGTCCACTCTGAGCAATACTTGTCATAGCAAACATCAATAACGAAAGAAATAGCTTAATATTTTTTATACATTGTAATTAACTTAATAACCTACTTTACTGAATATATTCAGTTAATGCACTTAATTATCAAGTCACTTGCGCATATGACTCAAGTTAAATAATAATTAATCTAATTTACGAAAACCAAGTCTTTTAAAAAAATAGCTTATAGGTGCACCTCAACAAAATCATTGACTACAGTCACAAAACACTGTTTTTTATGCTTTATCTATTTTACCAATGCAGGACAAAACACCTTGAACATTTGCGAGGGTTCCACTTTAACAATCAAGTGTCTACAAGATCATCATATTAACGTGACGAGTGCAAGTTATGGACGAAAAGATACATTAATGTAAGGAAAGACTTAACTCCGTTGCGAAACCAAAGATAAATAACCAGAGTCTAGGTTCCCAAACTTATTTGGCTCGCGGCACACTAAAAAAAACTGTTTCGCAGCACAATTTTAACAGACCAAAAAAGAGAATTATTTTACAATCTTCCTTAAACTATTGTTGTGTAATGAAACTATTATCATGTAATGAATAGTACGTTTTTAAGTCTAAAATGTTTGCGTGTATGCCTATTCGTAATACAAATACTCTCTTTCCGAACTTACAAACACAGTTTGGGAATTATTGGTCGAGACGATCATCGCGAAGTAGTTAACATATGCTTACCGTTACCGTTGATTTTAAAGCGTGTCGATGGTAAGACAAAATCAAAACAAAATAATTATGTTTTTACCACCTATGCAATATCTGTAGCGACAGCACCAAAACTATGCGTTTATAAATTTGCCCTAAATATATTCCTAGAATAATGACTGAGGTTGTGGTAAGACGCAGTAAGAATATCAAAGCCGATACAGAAGTAGGGATCGGTTTGAACGTTCCAAAAAAAACAATATGTTGAAAATCAATAAAGAGATATTCGAAAGGTTCAGAATGATACCTATACTTCTGTATGGGCTTTGATATTCTTACCAGGGGATACAATATACATTTTCAACATGATGAGAATTGTACTATTCCGATTTCAGCTGTCCGATTTCTGGTACAACTCATTTCGGAGTACTATGCACTTCAAGTGTATTGAACAAAGTGAGATCGATGTGCGACGGTAAATCAAGCTGCACGCTAAGCGCAACGAATGATGTATTTGGCAACAATTGCTCAACGACGAACAAATACTTGAGCGTCACTTACACTTGCAGTAAGGGTAAGCGCAATTTTAAAAACCTTATTTTATCAAGTATTGGTGTCATGTTGTTTCTCGACCCGCCCCTCTCTAAGCCTGTGTTGCTCAGTTAGTAGAGCGACGGTCCCGGTATAGACGGAGGTCGTGAGTTCGAACTTCTCTAAAAATGTTCTCTAAAAATGCTTTTAAACTACGTTTGTAGTCGCATATTTGGGTTGTGATACTGTCAGTATTGTATTTACTTAAGTCAATGAAATAAAGTGCACTTAAGTCGCAGATTTTAAATGTCTGACTTGACTTAATTCTTTTGGACAAGTGTTCCATCAAGCAGGTTTTTCAAACATTGAGTAATTCACCTTAATTTTCGGGCATAAAACATCTTTCTTGCTATATCTTGCATTAAGTATTTTTTTTGCTTAAATCATTGCTCATAATATGACGAATTTACCAGTTTTAACTTAAAAGTTTATTTCTATGACAAAAGCTTGACTTAAGTCGACTTGGTCTAATTGTGAATTTACTGGGACTTACCTTGGACTGAGATTTGACTTGTTATCTATTCGAAAAGACTTGACTTGTACTTCAGATATTTTACGAATGTCTTGACTGGGAATTAAGTCAAATATTTCGCCGCCTAAACGTAAAAAAAATTATTTAGACAATAGAGAACGTGTCAATTTAACAAAGGACTAATAAAGACTGAATTATGTCCTCGTATTTCCTAATTTCCTCTAAAACGCAAGACTTATATAATTTGCTGACTTGCGCCAACCAAATGCAATTCTATTTTACGTGAAAGTCGCACTTAACATTTTGTCGCCTGTTCCAAAAGTTAGTTTATTTTTCTTTGTAATGCAATAAATTGTAATTTTCTCGTTTCATTACGTTGTTCCTATAATTACAATGTCCGTTTAAAATGCCATATTTTGACATGATAGATTCATTCAAATAAAGACACTGATGATACCTTGTTTTGTGGTAAAATATATTTCTCTTTTAAATGAATAGAATGTATAAATGATTGACTTTGACAAAACAGGAAAGTCCAACGAATATTTGCTCCCATTTGAAGTCATTGTCGTCATTTACGTGTAATAGGGGCGTGGAGATGTATTCTTATTCTACACATCCAGGTTGCTCTTTTGACTGGGCCTCGTTTTTCTAAGACCAGCTATGTTTAAGTTCTAGCTCCTTCGTTGCCGACAGCTAGCGGGTCACGTCCGCTCATCAATCAAACCAACGCAGCGTCTGTGGCTTCAACTGTTCAAACTTTGACAGGTATTGGGGCAACCGCTAATAGTAATAAGACGGTGCTTAGAATTATAATATTTAGGAAAACAATAGTAATTCACATCGGGAACACAATAATACCTAAAAAGCAACAATCCTAAACCAGAAAAATCTACAATATGATAGCACTAAGATCAGCGACATAATGAAGCCAAATACCGGTACGCAATAATGAAAACATAAGATCTAAATCGTCTGAATAAGACATAAACCCACCCGGAATACGTCCTAAAGTCATCCGAATAAGGACTCAATGTCCAAATTTTGGCCTTATTTCGATATAGAAGGTATTACGGCTATAAGGTGTTAGACATATTTTGGTCTTATTCCAAACTGTTTCCTTTTGATGTTGATGTTGTTCTTATTTCGGGCTTATGGCTGGAGTCCATAACATCACATAGCCTACAGAATGAACAAATTTAACATTTTTTTAGTTTGTAGATTTATAATTTTAGTTTTACTGATTTTTTTTATCACGTATAAACTGTCAGTGACGTCATCAGATTTGCATATTTGTCTTCAGGGCCACTATACCTTTAATTCACGTATATCTTGTTTTGTTTTTACCGAATTTTCAGAAGCAAACACACACATCAATGAACGTTCGAACGTTGAAGTAATAACTGCGATATCCGCAATACTACTTATCATCCTGTGCATCTCTGCTGCCCTTTGGTGGTGGCGCTGTAGAGGGTAAGTACCTTACGTGACGCAAGTGTACTTAGCGGCTTTATAGAGTTATAGTAATATCCCAATCCCTATGTCTGGATAAGCTGATGAATTCTCCTCTGTGGTTTAATAAAAAAAAAAATTAAGTTGCCCTATGTTTTTATTACCGATAAGCCGTGCGGATCTAGGATTTTTTTTGGGGGTGGACCGTAAAGTTTTTTTCGAAATGACTTCAAAAAGTTACTTTAAAATGTGAAATCACGAAATATCATGTAAACGTAACGTCATGAAAATTAACCTAAAGTTCGTTTATTTCGTTAAAGTTTAAGGTTTCAGAGGTGTTACTGTCGATAAAAAAGTTACACTACAAAGATGTATCGATTCGCGCACAGCGAAAAAACATTGTTTAAAATGCCAATTGCCATTTTGAAGGGTGCGAGGGGACGAACGATGCCTTTTGGGTTTAACGATTTAATTAAATTGGGCCAAGACATTGTATGACAATAATTTGAACTCATAAGAAAAAATGCATTTGCCTAGTTTAAATGGACAAAAATACAGTTTGGAGGGGAAGAATGGCCTCATGCCTTCCACTGCTTGGATCCAACCCTGACGATAAGTATCTTGCACTAATACTGAACTGTGTTCTTTGTGTCAGATGTCGCCTGAAGCAGATATTAATCCAACAAGTAGAAGATACTACAAATGAAAATCCATTGGCAATATCAGAACCCCACAACTATGTCTATATCGAAAGTATAAGTTATCTAAATGCAAAATATTTGTTTAAGCAACAATATGTCATTCAGTAGTCTAAATATCAACAAAAAATATAATCATACGGGTTGTAACTCTGACCCACGAATGAGAACATTGGTCCATGGTCAAGGCATACAGCAACATGAGTGAGCGATTGTTCCCAACCTTTTGGTTTTCACGACCCTTTTTCTAGTGTTTGCAAGCTTACCAAATAAAGACACAATCGAACAATATGAGCATTTTTAACAGGGAAAGTGTCAAATGTTGACGAAGAGGATGGTTACATTCAACCCAATCCAGTTTTTCCAGTTCATTCCAAAGATGAGGATTACGTCGAAATGAACCCACAACTGCCCTCCAAGGCAGAAGTGGAATATGTAACCATCCCGGCCAATGTCGAGTCAAGTCAAAACAACACGCCAGTGTACGAAAATCACTTTTAACTCTTGCTTTGCCAACTGGAATCAGCTCTTTACAACTGTATTCTATCATATTGCAGAACTATATTCTATCATATTGCACCTTCATTTACAAAATAATTGTACAAATTTAGCGTCATTTAAACACAATATTTATAAAATCGTATGATTTCTATACTGTTTGCTTAGAAACAAAATGTCAAGCCACAGTCGTCACCTGGTCCGAGTATCTTAAGTCTTCGAAAATTAAAGGAAATCGCAAACATGTCTTGTTTTGGTTACTGTAGACCAGATTGCGGCAACATACGGCACGGCCCGCTAAGCATTTTAATTCGGCCTGCGGCCTATTTTGCTTAAAATACATAAGCTAAGCGAAAATAAGGGCAAGTTGACGGATTTAGTCAAGACCCCGTCAAATTCGATTTTTAGCCTGATTTAAATACTATAACGAAAATTGTTTTCCCGCTTTACGCGAAAACATGGTACGTTTTTGTACCGAATTTTTACGTATTTTAATCTAAACTTTTGGGTCAACGAGCCCTACAAACGCCAATATATCAAGCAATGTACATTTTTTGCCTCTGCTTAATGCTTCACATAACCCCAAAACTAAATTAAATTTTGCACTTTAAAACAAACATAGCCGCAATTGTTTCGCGCTTCGCACGATGTCTCGTGACCTACTTTAAATTCGAATTAAATTGCAAATTTTTGCACAACTCCAAACGTAATAACAAATTGGGTAGCTTTTTTGATTTCGTATGACGTCATATTGCGTGTATACCACATCCTATTTTTGACTCGGCCCGCCACAGCACTTTAAGTTCCTCATGCGGCCGGCGGCTAAAAATAATTACTCAACACCCACTCCAACTCTTTTGCCTCACCACCTACTCTATGTTGGCTTTGTGTTTTTTGTGCTGTCTTTGTGGCATTAGTGCCTGTGACGTTGTCATTTGCGTTTTTGTGCTATTAATAGTGACAATAAATCGAGGTATGCTACTGCGATGTCAAATTATGGCCAGGAATTTTGTTACTTGATTAGTAATACCATACTACAGACCAGTGTGGTAAACACGTCATTTTAAAATAACTGAAGTCCAAGGCAAGTCTTTTTGAATAAATAATCAAGCCACAATAATCCCAGTCAAGTCATAATTAGAGCAAGTCAACTTCAAGTCACGTCCTTGTCATAAAAATAAAACGTTAAACTATTATAACTTTTAAACTATAGTACGATTATGAACAATAAATAAACTAAAAAGTAAGAAAAAGACAATATTTGTTTTATGTGCAAAGACTTTCAGAAATAGCTCAATTTAAAAAAAATACTTAAGGAAAACAGTTCATTCCGACCTGAGTGATTTGAAAAGACTTAAAGTCAATTCAAGTCATTTAAAACAGTTTAAGTCAAGTCATTGCCTTAAGTCATTACAAAACTGCTACAGACTTATGTCAGTGGTTCCAGACCTTTCAAGTGACGTTACTCGTGAGAATTACTTAATTCAACTACTCTATTATTTACTTTTTGGAAGGTTATGATCTGTAATCAATAAAATATTAAGCAACACTCGAAATGCGCTATAAAAAACAAGAATTGGTAAGTCTTAGATTTACTCTGAGCATTTAAAGAATGGTACAACTAAAGTTTGTGCAATGGGTCGCGAATAAACGTTATGTGAAGTGGCTTGAACTTTATTCCGAAGGATCCCTGTTTTCACTTCACCAATTACACAAAATTACGTAAGAGACGTTTTTTTAATAAACTTTGTACATCGTCTTCCATTTTCCTTTTAATGATTGCATTTATAGAGTATATGCGAGAATGCCGACGAAAATGGGGAACCTGCAGTTACTTTTTTAAAAAGGTATACATCGGTAGACTAATGGGGAAATTTATAAACAACAAACTAAATCAATGTAAAGGCATTAACTTATTATTATTGTCGGCACGCACTTGTAGACACGTATACAGAAAGCGTAGGTAGGTTTAGTTACGCATAGTTGCGTGAATAATGAAGGAGCGTAAAAGGTTGTGGAACAGATGTAGTCATGATTTTTTGATTGATATAAACCGGGCAATAGCCTGTCAAGCAGTTCAGTTAAGCATAACTTTATTGAACTCTGCTGCATCACAAAAGCAGGAAGTGTTGGACTAAAATATGACAAAACAAGACTAAAATAAGACAATAATCACAAATATTTGGCAAATACTGTCCGCGCATCCCTTTATCGAGGAAAGAGTTGATTTGAAGACAATTAATAAAGTAAGAAGTTTATTTCAAATATTATCTATGGCTTTAATTGCTTTCGTCATATTGAAAGGCAAATACAACGTGCAATGAAGACAAAACAACTCTTGTGGATATTGGTTTGGACTGCGTTACCCCTATTGGTAAACAGTGCAGGTGATTTGCTTATAGCATGACAATTATGCCAGTAAATATTAATTCCTATAAACAAGTCTACAGGAATTTTGCGTTCTTGAACAGTAAACAGTTGTGGTCACCTTTTGTTTACTTTAGATGATTGTTTTTATAAATATTTCTTCATGATAATGGTAACATTGAACTTTATTTGCAGTTTCTTGCAGTAAAACGGCTGATTCAGAAAGTTCGAAAGTATTCACTGTCATCTGTCCACAAGGATGCAGGAATGATCGTACAAGAGTTTGGGGAACCGATATTTACACTTGTGACTCGTCTATTTGCAAGGCGGCCATTCATGCCGGCGTTATCACAAGTAATTGCAATAACAAGTTTTTCATAACACACTAGATATTTGAAACAGAAGCCAAAAAATAGTATTTAATGACTTGTATACACTCAAGTCCAACACTGCTTGAAAAAGTCTTGACTTGATGTGATTTCAATCAATAATAATTTGATCTCAAAAAATCATAAAGCTAAATGTCATGGTTTCTGTTCAAAATCTTCACAAGGGGTCTATATTTTTACCTGTGCACGTAAATCAGTTTCCATGCTTTATGTTTAGGTTTTGGTATTTGCTCGAAAAACACTTGTCTGGATAAAATGAGACGAGGGTGCTTTAATAGTGTAACAATTATTTTGTGTGCATATCAAATATTTTTGTGTGCATATGGAATTACTTTTTTATGCAAACGACTTTGATTCGTAACTTGTTTCCAATAATAAAGCAACTCGTCAGGATTTTAGTCAAGAAAAATAAATACCGCAATTAATATTATGGTATTTGAAAAGATTTTAATTTGATTTCAGTGAACTAAAGGCCTTCAACATTATTTCTATTTCTAAATCATGGTTCAAAAGGTTTTATTGTAATGTTAGGTAGCTAAAATGGCAAATTTCCTTAAGATAGTGGAGGGCCTGTTATTGTTCATAACATCGAGGGATTAAGCAGATACGATGGAAGTACCAAGAATGAGATTACTACAAAACATTGGGGGAGTTATCACAGTTCCTTTTCAGTTGCCGGTAAAGTTTGTAAAATCTTTTACGTTTTGTTGTGTAAAGCTTGTATTACATTCCATCTGCAATAATTTGTGACGCTATTACAGAACGTTCATGCATTTTAACACTGATGATATGATGCTGTTGAATAAAAATTTTACCTGTTAAAACAAACCTAAAAATCGAAGGATTTTTTTATTTTCAAGTATTGACTATTGCAGTAAGATTGGAATGTTTTACTAAGCTTGATCTCAGTAATGTTTTTATAATATATTTAAACAAGTACTCATCATTTTTGTTTAATTAGCAGTTACAAGCACCAAGTTAGCAACACAAGCAGCAAGTACTACTCCTACAATATCGAATTTAATTTCAACAAGAAAACAGAACAACTTTTATGCATGTCATTGATATTGCAGTTTCCACCACTGGCTTCAAACCATTAATAAAAACTGTTCAAAGCAATGCGCACCCTCACACGGAAGCTTTTTATCTGTCTACTTCAACGACTCATTACTCAACCTCAGCTCAAGGCCAAACAATGCCAGTAAATGGCCAGTTACCCTTCACTACGGGGTTAGCTGTTGGTTTGGTTTTAACTGGAGTCGCAATCTTGTTAGTTATCTTTGTTGTGTGCTTCATAACTAGAAGACGCAAAAGGCAAAATCTGTCTGCTGAACATAAAACAAAACCCTTCGACGCAGCACTACATGTTGAAAGAGAAGTGGCCAACAACGTTTTGTATTTAAGTTACGATAAAAACATTACAACTGCATCTGACAACGCGTACGAATTTGCAGGCAATATTGAAAAAGGAGAAATTGTATCCAATCCCGTTTACTCTTCGTGGAATCAGGACGAAAGAAAAGAAGTCGACAATATTTTATACGGCCAGACAAAACCGAAAGATCAGAAAAAAGAAGACACCGAAGCTTTGTACAACAATAAAGAATAAGCTCAATGTTTTATACGGCGATAGAGATTTAGAAGCTCAGAAAGAGAAGTTGACAATCAGTTGTATGAATTGTAATTGTTTCTACCGAAGAACAGATGAACGACATGAAAAACAAATTGAATAACCAAAACAACTTATTTTAGCTTTATAAAATGTTTAATGGAAAAAAAACTTATTTATCGCCCAACTCCTGTGATGGAAGCTATTTTTCCTACAAATTAGAAAACATAATAAGTCATTTTCTAAAACAATAATTCTCAGCGACATATACTTCCGTGCATTTCATGAAAGACTTACTTTTTAACAGTTTTACGCCAGTCTGAAGAATAACGGTGAGCAACTGTTATCAAAACATTTATTTTAAAATCTGATAAAGATACCCACACTTAATTTTCACGCTTAAGTGGTTTATTAGTATTAGCCCCACGTATTTCTGCGGTTTTAGATAATTGTATCTGTTTGGTAACCAAAATTATATACATACTGAGACTATACATACTTTATTGTATTCAGTGAGGCTGGCAGTAAGGTCGCACTATCGTTAACAATTAATTAAAACTTAAAGCATCTACTGTAGCTAAGCATCAAGTATAAACTCCAATAAAACGCACTTTATCGCGAAATTGGTTACTGTGCGAGTGTGCGTGTTCACTGATAAAAAGGTAATCTGTTCTCGAGTATTTTTAATGTCAGCAAACATAAGTGGTCAGCAAATACCTTTGATCGCATTCACAAAGAAATGTTTTTAATATGCCGACATTTAACATTCGAGTACTACATGCCCTATGGGTATTTAAACTTGACAAAATGCAATAAAAAGACATTAACATGACAAAAATAGTCGGTTGTGAAAGGTTCCTTATAGACTAATCGATGTTTAATGAAATAACTATAGTCAAACGACTCAGACCTCAAATTAGCAAGGTTGAAATAATATTTTACTTATTTTTCTTTCTCAAGTATCATCTTAAACCTCGCAATAAATGTTTAAAGGTATGAGAATTATTTCCAAAAAAATTGATCACAACTTGACCCTCAATTACATATATAGGGCACCAAAGTATTAAGGCCTCTAATTGCGAACTATACTGCAACAGCTTGACTGTCGAACAAACGCATGGCTCGCTTTAAATTTATGAGTATCAATGATCCTGTGTGCGACTTCTGTATCGCAAATGTGGGTTCGATTTATTTCTGTGTATTGTTTTGCGACATGTGCTATACCTTGCTAAATTAAAGCTGTTAGTAATTCAGTGTGTCACCGTTTCTAAGAAACCTTATTCATGTCTAAACTTGTCGAAAGAGCGAAAGAAGCCTATAAGGAATCTTCACTTGCGACGTAAATCAAGAGCAGTGATATACTAATGATCGCCTGTAGTTGATTATAGAACGTAATTTTATTCAACTCTGTTTGACTAATTATTTCTGGATCAACCATTAAGCAAAATAAACACGTGAACACTGCACCAAGGGGTGAGGGGCACCATATCATTTTGTTAGCCGAATTTCCAAAACTTAGTCAAACAGACTTGAATAATATTACTTTCTATAATCAACTACAGGCGATCATTAGTTTTTTTCTCGTATGGAAACGTTTGACTAAACTGATGTGACACTTGTTGAAACATGCCGCGGTTGAAAATGTCATTAAATTAAAGTTGATTGGCTGAACCCTTTCTTACTGAGCCAATTTTATCATGAAACGGTTGCAATATACAAACCCCTTAAGTCGATTGTATTGCATTTGATTTTTACAGATATCTGATCGGTTTATTTATGAAAAACTTGAACGAATAACACTGAGAGATAAAAACTAAAATATTGTAGAAAGATACGGTAAATCCTATATAGGTGAGTTGGAATATCTTTTGCGTTATCAATATTTACAGAAGACTGATTCAGATTGTATCCACGTGCTAAAGTTTTAAAGCTGAACATTTCTTATACTTGATCAAAAGGTTTACACCTGTAAGTGTTGTCAGGTGTAAAGTAATGCGGAAATAAGATTAATACAGTACATGATGGGGAATTAGAAAGCAGCACGAACAATAAGGGGAAGTGAAAGGTTGAATAGGCAGTTTGACGTGGTCATGATTTCCTTATTGCTAAGGCGTATTGGAAATACTGCGTCAAACCCCTACTATAGGCACAAGATTTACGATAAGGTAATAAGGCTGCATAATAAGGTCTATCTTTAGTCAACTTCGTGGCAAATAAGTATAGTAAAAAGCACTGAGCACAGCCTGTTTAAAAGAAGAGAACTATTATATTTAAATGAAATTGAGTTATTCAGTTTTTATAAAAAAGTACTTTTACTGTTTTAATCATATCAAACTACTGGTGCATTGGCCACGTAATGAAGATTTTAAAGCAACTATTCATGATATTTGTTTGGGTTAATCTACTTTGGATTGCAAAGTTTGCTGCAGGTAATTTGTATCTTGACTATTAACATAACTGTTTTGTATGACAAACTCCTTTAGATTCAACAGTAGGTTTGCGTTCCTCGTTATAAGGACAATAGAGTTCGAAGTTTAAAACCCCCGAGTAAAACGAGATTTTTTTATAAAGGAATATATATTTTGCCTATATGCCTACTGGGATCGCCCGTTCCGACAAGTAAAGTAAAATACATACACATCGAAGTTTGACTGTACAAAGTAAAATAATAATAAAATTGATAAAAAGGTAAAAAATATAATATGAAAGAAAGCGGTGCAGATTAAAGAAAAGTTTAAAAACAAAACATACTATCAGAAGTAAACCACGGCTTTCTGGAAGGTGATCTAATGCAAAGCAGCGCCGCGCATAACCTGACGTAGTTATACGGAATATGGCTGCTGCAATATGCGCTTACTTCGGTCGAGATTTTGAAATGTTAATTGCAATTTTATCAACAAGAGCGGCGCGGTAATTAATGCGATACAACAGCTGGCGACGATTTAAGACAAGTGGTATGCGATTGGACCTAGACTGTTTAGTAATGTGATGGCAACATCAATTTGATGGAAATATATATGATTAGGTTGTAACATCTTGGTCTACACCAGATATAGTTAAACATGCGTAATTTCATACGAGACTGTATTTTTCACCATTCAACTTTAATATTAAGAAAATATCGTGCTATTTTAAAGATTTATTTTGTCACATCACAGCCTGCACCTACTTTTACTATGCTGTAGGCCATTTTAATATACATTACGTTCCATGTTATTTGTTGTATATATTGGGATTAGGTTGAACAAGTTAAGTTCATACATAAGTCATTTAACAATTCAAATCCGAATACCGTCGTTAAGACTAAAAATTCGTTGACATTGATCACAATCTATTATGAGCAATATTTTGCATAGCAAAAATCAGAAACGAAAGAAATAGCTTAATATTTTTTATACATTGTAATTAACTTAATAACCAATTTTACTGAATATATTCAGTTAATGCACGTAATTATCAACGCACTGGCGCATATGACTCAAGTTGATTAATTAATCTAATTTACGAAAATTAAGTCTTTTTAAAACAGTACCTTAGGTTCACCTCAATAAAGTCATTAACATCAGTCATTATAACACTGTTTTTTATCCTTTATTAATTTCACTAATGCAGGGCAAATTACATTGAGCATCTGCGAGGGGTACACTTTAACAATCAAGTGTCTACAAGATCATCATATTGACGTGACGAGTGCAAATTATGGACGAACCGATGCATCAATGTAAGGAAAGACTTAACTCCGTTGCGAAACCACAGATAAATAACAGTATATAGAGTCTGCTTGCGTGTATGCCTATTGCCAATACAAAAATTCTCTTTTCCGAAATTAAAAAAAGTTTCACAGCACACTTGACAATCTCTCGAGGCACACAGTTTGGAAATCATTGATCGAAATAGACGATAATCGCGAAATAGTTAACGTACACTTACCGTTACCGTTGATTTTCAAACGTGTTAAACGTAAGACAACATCAAAATAAAATAAAAATAATATTTTTACCATCTATACTACCCGCAGCGACAGTACTAAAACTATGCAATGACATATTTGCCCTAAAGAGATACTACATACTTTGGAGCATAATGGCTGGAGATTATAGTAAGACGTAATAAGAATATCTAAGCCAATGCGGAAGTAGGTAGCAATTTGAACATTTCGAATAAATCTTTATTCATGTTGAAAATATTAAAAACGAATAAAGAGTTATTCTTAATGTTTAAAATGATACCTATACTTTTGTATGGGTTTTGATATTTTTACTACGGGGTACTAAATACATTTTTAATTAGGTGAAAATTGTACGATTCCGATTTCAGCTGTGAGAAAACAACTCTCACAATATGCACTTCAAATGCATATGTGTTGGACATAGTGAGATCAACGTGCGACGGTAAATCAAGCTGCACGCTAAGCGCAACGAATGATGTATTTGGCGACCCTTGTTTAACGGTTAAGAAATACTTGAACGTCACTTACACTTGCAGTAAGGGTAAGATTAATTAAAAATGTTATTTCGCGGCTCATGGCGCTTTTCGGGTGACTCCTTCAAGTCCGTAAGGTAAAACAGCAAAAACGAAAACACTCCGCCGAAGGAAGATATGGTTGTGTAGATTCCCTACAATGTCAAGTTGCTTGTACTACGTAAGGGTAAGCGTAATTTAAAATGTCATTTCGAGCCTTATGGCTGTATTGATGGAGTCAGCCGAAAGGCAATACAGCGAAAACCAAAAACATGATATGGTACTGTAGATCCCTTCTATGTGAAGTTGCTTGTACTAACATAATGTAGCAAGCATTGTCGTATCGTTGTTTCTCGACTTGCTCCTCTCTGTGCCTGTTTGAGCAACGGTCCCGGTATAGCCGGAGGTCGTAAAATCGAACCACACTCCAGGTTAGTTGTTTTTGTTGCTCATTGATCGACTGATTCGGTCTGCGATGGCTTTCAGTGTACCGCATCGAAGGTTCTTATTCGTTTGTTTATACTATTTTACACGTTTCGGTAAAATTATGGCTTTAGGTACATCGTTTACGTATAAAAATGTTCTATTTTTACCAGTTTATGTCGCTTTTTCACCAAACCAGCCTGCCATTTTCCATAAAATGCATTTAAACTAGGTTGTCAGTTGCATATTTGTGCATAACGTCGTACGATAATATTTCGAAAAGCTTACCTATTTTAAAAGCCGACATGACGTAACTTTGCAACGTCAACTTTTGCAACGTCTCTCTAAAAATGTTCAAATGTTGTTATTCGACGTTACCTCTGGATAGCTTTCTATCATTTTTTAGCTTGTCGCCTTGTTCTTGGGTTACACCATTCTAAAGTATGACCTTGTAGGATTGCTTTTTGATATTGAATTGCAAAGCCAAAAAGGCCGAGTAGGTTGAAATCATCTTGATTAAGACGTTTCGATATAAACTTTTATCATCTTCAGTTATTGTTACAAGTTCAAGTTTGAAAATGAGACAAGTTCATATCGAAACGTCGTTATCAAGGAGATGCGATATACTCGACCTTTTTAGCTTTGCAATTCATTATCAAGCTACGTTACAGATCCGTGCATAGGGTACCCAAGCAGGTTTACAAATAATAAATGTTCACACGTTGTTTTGCAATACTCAGCGTGGCTTCTAGTGTCGTCACTCTTCCGCCATGTCGCTTTCAAGCACCAGTCAATTCACTTCTGCGAATCCAGTAACCCAAGATCCTTCAACAACTAACGTTAGGCGATGCTTGGGTTATAAAAATAATTTTGGCAATCTGACATTTAAAATTACTTTTTGTAAAAGGTATGCAGAAATGTTGTAACCAAAGGTTTTTCTTTATTGATACTACTGTGTATCAGTGAAATATTGTCTCATGCCTAACGCAAAAGATTTCGCCGCCTGAACGTAAACATTATTTAGACTTTAGAGAACGTGCGAACTTCAAAAACGATGAATGAAGTATGTCCACGTATTTCATGCTTTCCCCTAAAGCTATACACTTATATAATTTGTTGATTAGAGTCAACCCCGTTTTGTCGCCTGTTCTAAAAGGTTGTTTTTCTTTGTAATACAATATATTGTAATTTTCTCGTTTCATTACGTTATTCCTATAATTACAATGCCCGATTAAAATGCCATATTTTGACATGGTAGATTCATTCAAATAGAGAAACTTATAATGCCTTATTTTGTGGTAAAATATATTTCCCTTTTTAATGACTAGAACTTACAAATGACTGACTTTGACCAAAACAGGAAAGTCTAAAGAATATTTGCTCCCATTTGGAGTTATTGTCGTAATTTAAGTGTAATACGGGCAAGGAGATATATTCTTATTTTACACCTTTAGTGTGCTTCGGGTCTCGTTTTTCTAAACCCATCTCTGTTTAAGTTCTAGCTCCTTCGTTAGCGACAGCTAACGAGTCACATCCGCTAACCAATCAAAGTAACGCCGCGTCTGTGGCTCCAACTGTTCAAACTTTGACAGGTATTGGGGCAAACGCGAATAGAAATAGGACGGTGCTTAGAATTATAATATTTGGGAAAACAATAGTAATTCACATCGGGAACACAATAATACCTAAAAAGCAACAATCCTAAACCAGAAAAATCTACAATATGATAGCACTAAGATCAGCGACATAATGAAGCCAAATACCGGTACGCAATAATGACAACATAAGATCGAAATCGTCTGAATAAGACATAAACCCACCCGGAATACGTCCTAAAGTCATCCGAATAAGGACTCAATGTCCAAATTTTGGTCTTATTTCGATATAGAAGGTGTTACGGCTATAAGGTATTAGACATATCTTCATCCGAACTGTGTTTATTTTTGATTTTAATGTTATTCTTATTTCGGTCTTATGGCTGGAGTCCTTAACATCACATAGCCTACAGAATGAACAAATTTAACATTTTTTTAGTTTGTAGATTTATAATTTTAGTTTTACTGATTTTTTTATCACGTATAAACTGTCAGTGACGTCATCAGATTTGCATATTTGTCTTCAGGGCCACTATACCTTTAATTCACGTATATCTTGTTTTGTTTTTACCGAATTTTCAGATGCAAACACACACATCAATGAACGTTCGAACGTTGCAGTAATAGCTGCGATATCCGCAATACTACTTATCATCCTGTGCATCTCTGCTGCCCTTTGGTGGTGGCGCTGTAGAGGGTAAGTACCTTACGTGACGCAAGTGTACTTAGCGGCTGTATAGAGTTATATTAATATCCCAATCCCTTTGTCTGGATAAGCTGATGAATTCTCCTCTGTGGTTTAATAAAAAAAATTAAGTTGCCTTATGTTTTTATTACCGATAAGCCGTGCCGATCTAGGATTTTTATTTGGGGGTGGACCGTAAAGTTTTTTCCGAAATGACACGAAATATCATGTAAACGTAACGTCATGAAAATATAACCTAAAGTTCGTTTATTTCGTTAAAGTTTTAGGTTGCAGAGGTGTTACTGTCAATAAAAAAGTTACATTACAAAGATGTATCGATTCGCGCACAGCGAAAAAACATTGTTTAAAATGCCAATTGCCATTTTGAAGGGTGCGAGGGGACGAACGATGCCTTTTGGGTCTAACGATTTAATTAAATTGGGCATTTGTATGACAATAATTTGAACTCATAAGAAAAAATGCATTTGCCTAGTTTAAATGGACAAAAACATAGTTTGGAGGGGAAGAATGGCTGTTTGCACTAATACTGAACTGTGTTCTTTGTGTCAGATGTCGCCTGAAGCAGATATTAATCCAACAAGTAGAAGATACTACAAATGAAAATCCATTGGCAATATCAGAACCCCACAACTATGTCTATATCGAAAGTAAGTTATCTAAATGCAAAATATTTGTTTAAGCAACAATATGTCATTCAGTAGTCTAAATATCAACAAAAAATATAATCATACGGGTGGTAACTCTGATCCACGAATGAGAACATTGGTCCATGGTCAAGGCATACAGCAACATGAGTGAGCGATTCTTACCAACCTTTTGGTTTTCACGACCCTTTTTCTAGTGTTTGTAAGCTTACCAAATAAAGACACAATCGAACAATATGAGCATTTTTAACAGGGAAAGTGTCAAATGTTGACGAAGAGGATGGTTACATTCAACCCAATCCAGTATTTCCAGTTCATTCGAAAGATGGGGATTACGTCGAAATGAACCCACAACTGCCCTCCAAGGCAGAAGTAGAATATGTAACCATCCCTGCCAATGTCGAGTCAAGTCAAAGCAACACGCCAGTGTACCAAAATCACTTTTAACTCTTGCTTTGACAACTGCAATCAGCTCTTTACAACTATATTCTATCATATTGCACCTTCATTTACAAAATAATTGTACGAATTTAGCGTCATTTAAACACAATATTTATAAAATCGTATGATTTCCATACTGTTTGCTTAGAAACAAAATGTCAAGCCACAGTCACCTGGTCCGAGTATCTTAAGTCTTCGAAAATTAATTCGCAAACATGTCTTGTTTTGGTCACTGTAGACCAGATTGCGGCAACATACGGCACGGCCCGCTAAGCATTTTAATCCGGCCTGCGGCCTATTTTGCTTAAAATACATAAGCTAACCGAAAACAAGGGCAAGTTGACGGATTTAGTCAAGACCCCGCCAAATTCGATTTTTAGCCTGATTTAAATACTATAACGAAAATTGTTTTCCCGCTTTACGCGATTGTCTTCTGTCTTTCTCGTATGTTCCACGCGATGTTTTGCATCTTTACAGAAAAATTGTTGTGCATTTCTCCCAAATTAAACTGTCTTTGCAATGTGGCCGTTGTACCGCATGTAACGCATCGGTAACTTGAAGCTTTAAAAAGAAGAAAAAACATGGTACGTTTTTGTACCGAATTTTTACGTATTTTAATCTAAACTTTTGGGTCAACGCGCCCTACAAACGCAAATATATCAAGAAATGTGCATTTTTTGTCTCTGCTTAATGCTTCACGTAACCCCAAAACTAAATTAAATTTTGCACTTTAAAACAAACATAGCCGCAATTTTTTCGCGTCTTGTGGCCCACTTTAAATTCGAATTAAATTGCAAATTTTTGCACAACTCCAAATGTAATAACAAATTCGGTAGCTTTTTTGTTTTAGTATGATGTCATATTGCGTGTATTCCAGATCCTATTTTTGACTCGGCCCGCCACAGCATTTTAATTTCCTCATGCGGCCCGCGGCTAAAAATAATTACTCACCACTGCTGTACATTAACACAGAACACCCACTTCAACTCTTTTGCCTTATCACCTACTCTATGTTAGCTTTGTGTTTTTTGTGCTGTCTTTGTGGCATTAGTGCCTGTGACGTTGTCATTTGCGTTTTTGTGCTATTATTTGTAACCTTTAATAGTGACAATAAATCGAGGTATGCTACTGCGATGTCAAATTATGGCCAGGAATTTTGTTACTTGATTAGTAATATCATACTACAGACCAGTGTGGTAAACATGTCATTTTAAAATAACTGAAGTCCAAGGCAAGTCTTTTTGAATTAATAACCAAGTCATAATAATCCCAGCCAAGTCATAATTAGAGCAAGTTAACTTCAAGTCACGTCCTTGTCATAAAAATAAAACGTTAAACTATTATAACTTTTAAAATAGTACGATTATGAACAATAAATGAACTAAAAAGTAAGAAAAAGACAATATTTGTTTTATGTGCAAACATTTTGAGAAATAGCTCAATTTAAAAAACATACTTAAGGAAAACAGTTCATTCCAACCTGAGTAATTTGAAAAGACTTAAAGTCAATTCAAGTCATTTAAAACAGTTTAAGTCAAGTCATTACCTTAAGTCTTTACAACAATGCTACAGACCTTATGTCAGTGGTTCCATACCTTTTAAGTGACGTTACTCGTGAGAATTACTTAATTCAACTACTCTATTATTTACTTTTTGGAAGGTTATGATCTGTAATCAATAAAATATTAAGCAACACTCGAAATGCACTATAAAAAAACAAGAATTGGTATGTTTTAGATTTACTTGAGAATTTTAAAGCAAAATGGTACAACTAAAGTTTGTGCAATGGGTCGCGAATAAACGTTATGTGAAGTGGCCTGAATTTTATTCCGAAGGATCCCTGTTTTCACTTCACCAATTACACAAAATTACGTCAAAGATAGTCGACATAAACTCTTCATTTGGGTATCCTACATAGAAAAAAAACATTATTTTTTTTTCATTTTTTTTTTACTTTTTGAGAAGCTTTGTACATCCTGTTTCATTTTACTTTTAATGGTTGCATTTATAGTATATGCGAGAATTCCGACGAACATAGGAAACCTACAGTTACTTTTTTAAAAAGGTATACATCGGTAGACTAATGGGGAAATTTATAAACGACAAACTAAATCAATATAAAAACATTAACTTATTATTATTGTCGGCACGCACTTGTAGACACGTATACAGAAAGCGTAGGTAGGTTTAGTTACGCATAGTTGCATGAATAATGAAGGAGCGTAAAAGGTTGTGGAACAGATGTAGTCATGATTTTTTGATTGATATAAACCGGGCAATAGCCTGTCAAGCAGTTCAGTTAAGCATAACTTTATTGAACTCTGCTGCATCACAAAAGCAGGAAGTGTTGGACTAAAATATGACAAAACAAGACTAAAATAAGACAATAATCACAAATATTTGGCAAATACTGTCCGCGCATCCCTTTATCGAGGAAAGAGTTGATTTGAAGACAATTAATTAAGTAAGAAGTTTATTTCAAATAGTATCTATGGCTTTAATTGCTTTCGTCATATTGAAAGGCAGATACAACGTGCAATGAAGACAAAACAACTCTTGTGGATATTGGTTTGGACTGCGTTACCCCTATTGGTAAACAGTGCAGGTAATTTGCTAATAGCATGACAATTATGCCAGTAAATATTTCTTCCTATAAACAAGTCTACAGGAATTTTGCGTTCTTGAACAGTAAACAGTTGAGGTCACCTTTTGTTTACTTTAGATGATTGTTTTTATAAATATTTCTTCATGATAATGGTAACATTGAACTTTATTTGCAGTTTCTTGCAGTAAAAAAGCTGATTCAGAAAGTTCAAATATTCACTGTCATCTGTCCACAAGGATGCAGGAATGATAGTACAAGAGTTTGGGGAACCGATATTTACACTTCCGACTCGTCTATTTGCAAGGCGGCCATTCATGCCGGCGTTATCACAAGTAATTGCAATAACAAGTTTTTCATAACACACTAGATTTTTGAAACTGTAGCCAAAATATTAGTATTTAATGACTTGTATACACTCAAGTCCAACACTGCTTGAAAACGTCTTGACTTGATGTGATTTCAATCAATATTAATTTGATCTCAACAAAATCATAAAGCTAAATGTCATGGTTTCTGTTCAAAATCTTCACAAGGGGTCTATATTTTTACCTGTGCACGTAAATCAGTTTCCATGCTTTATGTTTAGGTTTTGGTATTTGCTCGAAAAACACTTCTCTGGATAAAATGAGACGAGGGTGTTTTAATAGTGTAACAGTTATTTTTGTGTGCATATCACTTGCACTTAGCGCGCTATTAATTGAAAGTGACTTAACGTGGAATTACTTTTTTTGGCAAAATACTTTGCTTCGTAACTTGTTTCCAATAATAAAGCAACTAGTCAGGATTTTAGTCAAGAAAAATAAATACCGCAATTAATATTATGGTATTTGAAAAGATTTTAATTTTATTTCAGTGAACTAAAGGCCTTCAACATTATTTCTATTTCTCAATCATGGTTCAAAAGGTTTTATTGTAATGTTAGGTAGCTAAAATGGCAAATTTCCTTAAGATAGTGGAAGGCCTGTTATTGTTCATAACATCGAGGGATTAAGCAGATACGATGGAAGTACCAAGAATGAGATTACTACAAAACATTGGGGGAGTTATCACAGTTCCTTTTCAGTTGCCGGTAAAGTTTGTAAAATCGTTTACGTTTTGTTGTGTAAAGCTTATATTACATTCCATCTGCAATAATCTGTGACGCTATTAAAAAACTTTCATGCATTTTAACACTGATGATATGATGATGTTGAATAAAAATTTTACCTGTTAAAACAAACCTAAAAATCAAAGGATTATTTTATTTTTAAGTATTGACTATTGCAGTAAGATTGGAATGTTTTATTAAGCTTGATCTCAGTAATGTTTTTTATAATATATTTAAACAAGTACTAATCATTTTTGTTTAATTAGCAGTTACAAGCACCAAGTTATCAACACAAGCAGCAAGTACTACTTCTAGAATATCGAATTTAATTTCAACAAGAAAACAGACAACAACTTTTATGCAGGTCATTGATATTGCAGTTTCCACCACTGGCTTCAAACCATTAATAAAAACTGTTCAAAGCAATGCTCACCCTCACACGGAAGCTTTTTATCTGTCTACTTCAACGACTCGTTACTCAACCTCAGCTCAAGGCCAAACAATGCCAGTAAATGGCCAGTTACCCTTCACTACGGGGTTAGCTGTTGGTTTGGTTTTAACTGGAGTCGCAATCTTGTTAGTTATCTTTGTTGTGTGCTTCATAACTAGAAGACGCAAAAGGCAAAAGCTGTCTGCTGAACATAAAACAAAACCCTTCGACGCAGCACTACATGTTGAAAGAGAAGTGCCCAACAACGTTTTGTATTCAAGTTACGATAAAAACATTACAACTGCGAATTTGCAGGCAATATTAAAAAAGGAGAAATTGTATCCAATCCCGTTTACTCTTCGTAGAATCAGGACGAAAGAAAAGAAGTCGACAATATTTTATACGGCCAGACAAAACCGAAAGATCAGAAAAAAGAAGACACCGAAGCTTTGTACAACAGTAAAGAAGAAGCTCACAATGTTTTATACGGCGATAGAGATTTCGAAGCTCAGAAAAGAGAAGTTGACAATCAGTTGTATGAATTGTAATTGTTTCTACCGAAGAACAGATGAACGAAATGAAAAACAAATTGAATAACCAAAACAACTTATTTTAGCTTTATAAAATATTTAAAGGAAAAAAAACTTATTTGTCGCCCAACTCCTGTGATGGAAGCTAATTTTCCGACAAAATAGAAAACATAATAAGCCATTTTCTAAAATAATTCTCAGCGACATATACTTCCGTCCAAGCATTTCATGAAAGACTTACGTTTTAACAGTTTTACGCCAGTCTGAAGAATAACGGTGAGCAACTGTTATCAAAACATTTATTTTAAAATCTGATAAAGATACCCACACTTAATTTTCACGCTTAAGTGGTTTATTAGTAGTAGCCCCACGTATTTCTGCGGTTTTAGATAATTGTATTTGTTTGGTCAACAAAATTATATACATACTGAGACTATACATACTTTATTACATTCAGTGAGGCTGGCTGTAAGGTCGCACTATCGTTAACAATTAATTACAACTTAAAGCATCTACTGTAGCCAAGCATCAAGTATAAACTCCAATAAAACGCACTTTATCGCGAAATTTGTTACTGTGCGAGTGTGCGTGTTCACTGATAAAAAGGTAATCTGTTCTCACGAGTATTTTTAATGTCAGCAAACATATGTGGTCAGCAAATACCTTTGATCGCATTCACAAAGAAATGTTTTCAATATGCCGACATTTAACATTCGAGTACTACATGCCCTATGGGTATTTAAACTTGACAAAATGCAATAAAAAGACTTTAGCATGACAAAAATAGTCGGTTGTGAAAGGTTCCTTATAAACTAATCGATGTTTAATGAAACAACTATAGGCAAACGACTCAGACCTCAAATTAGCAAGGTTGAAATAATATTTTGCTTATTTTTCTTTCTCAAGTATCATCTGAAACCTCGCAATAAATGTTTAAAGGTATGAGAATTATTTCCAAAAAAATTGATCACAACTTGACCCTCAATTACATATATAGGGCACCAAAGTATTAAGGCCTCTAATTGCGAACTATACTGCAACAGCTTGACTGTCGAACAAAGGCATGGCTCGCTTTAAATTTATGAGTATCAATGATCCTGTGTGCGACTTCTGTATCGCAAATGTGGGTTCGATTTATTTCTGTGTATTGTTTTGCAACATGTGCTATACCTTGCTAAATTAAAGCTGTTAGTAATTCAGTGTGTCACCGTTTCTAAGAAACCTTATTCATGTCTAAACTTGTCGAAAGAGTGAAAGAAGCCTATAAGGAATCTTCACTTGCGACGTAAATCAAGAGCAGTGATATACTAATGATCGCCTGTAGTTGATTATAAAACGTAATTTTATTCAACTCTGTTTGACTAATTATTTGTGATTTCTTTTTGTGATCGAGTTTACTTTTTTGTTTTAAAAAAATAGGTTGAGGTTATACATTTCTCTAAAACCGGGCACCAACTGGTGTTACGCAGGGAGTTTAAAATACCACTATAGGTACATCGTGGGAAAAGGTATGAAACAGGTCTGGATCAACCATTAAGCAAAATAAACACGTGCTTAACACTGCACCAAGGGGTGAGGGGCACCATATCATTTTGAAGCCGAATTTCCAAAACTTAGTCAAACAGACTTGAATAATATTACTTTCTATAATCAACTACAGGCGATCATTAGTTTTTTTCTCGTATGGAAACGTTTGACTAAACTGATGTGACACTTGTTGAAACATGACGCGGTTGAAAATGTCATTAAATTAAAGTTGAGTGGCTGAACCCTTTCTTACTGAGCCAATTTTATCATGAAGCGGTTGCAATATACAAACCCCTTAAGTCCCCTTAAAGTGCATTTGATTTTTACAGATATCTGATCGGTTTATTTATGAAAAACTTGAACGAATAACACTGAGAGATAAAAACTAAAATATTGTAGAAAGATACGGTAAATCCTATATAGGTGAGTTGGAATATCTTTTGCGTTATCAATATTTACAGAAGACTGATTCAGATTGTATCCACGTGCTAAAGTTTTAAAGCTGAACATTTCTTACTTGATCAAAAGGTTTACACCTGTAAGTGTTGTCAGGTGTAAAGTAATGCGGAAATAAGATTAATACAGTACATGATGGGGAATTAGAAAGCAGCACGAACAATAAGGGGAAGTGAAAGGTTGAATAGGCAGTTTGACGTGGTCATGATTTCCTTATTGCTAAGGCGTATTGGAAATACTGCGTCAAACCCCTACTATATGCACAAGATTTACGATAAGGTAATAAGGCTGCATAATAAGGTCTATCTTTAGTCAACTTCGTGGCAAATAAGTATAGTAAAAAGCACTGAGCACCGCCTGTTTAAAAGAAGAGAACTATTATATTTAAATGAAATTGAGTTATTCAGTTTTTATAAAAAAGTACTTTTACTGTTTTAATCATATCAAACTACTGGTGCATTGGCCACGTAATGAAGATTTTAAAGCAACTATTCATGATATTTGTTTGGGTTAATCTACTTTGGATTGCAAAGTTTGCTGCAGGTAATTTGTATCTTGACTATTAACATAACTGTTTTGTATGACAAACTCCTTTAGATTCGACAGCAGGTTTGCGTTCCTCGTTATAAGGACAATAGAGTTCGAAGTTTAAAACCCCCGAGTAAAACGAGATTTTTTATAAAGGAATATATATTTTGCCTATAGGGATCGCCCGTTCCTACAAGTGAAGTAAAATCCATACACATCAAAGTTTGACTGTACAAAGCAAAATAATAATAAAATTGATAAAAAAGTAAAAAATATAATATGAAAGAAAGCGGTGCAGATTAAAGAAAAGTTTAAAAACAAAACATACTATCAGAAGTAAACCACGGCTTTCTTGAAGGTGATCTAATGCAAAGCAGCGCCGCGCATAACCTGACGTAGTTCTAAGGAATATGGCTGCTGCAATATGCGCTTGCTTCGGTCGAGATTTTGAAATGTTAATTGCAATTTTATCAACAAGAGCGGCGCGGTAATTAATGCGATACAACAGCTGGCGACGATTTAAGACAAGTGGTATGCGATTGGACCTAGACTGTTTAGTAATGTGATGGCAACATCAATTTGATGTAAATATGTATGATTAAGGTGTAACATATTGGTCTACACCAGCTATTGTTAAACATGCGTAATTCACACGAGTCTGTATTTGATCACCATTCAACTTTAATATTAAGAAATGATTGTGCTATTTTAAAGATTTATTTTGTCACATCACAGCCTGCACCTACTTTTACTATGCTGAAACAACAGTGGTAATTAAAATATGTATGCCATTTTAATATCCATTACATGATGTTATTTGTGGCATGAATAAATTAAGTTCGGGCATAAGTCATTTAACAAGGCAAATCCGAATACCGTCGTTGACACTTAAAATAAATAGGACACTTTCAAACCCGGTGAACACTGTCCACTCTGAGCAATACTTGTCATAGCAAACATCAATAACGAAAGAAATAGCTTAATATTTTTTATACATTGTAATTAACTTAATAACCTACTTTACTGAATATATTCAGTTAATGCACTTAATTATCAAGTCACTTGCGCATATGACTCAAGTTAAATAATAATTAATCTAATTTACGAAAACCAAGTCAAAATAGCTTATAGGTGCACCTCAATAAAATCATTGACTACAGTCACAAAACACTGTTTTTTATGCTTTATTTATTTTACCAATGCAGGCCAAAACACCTTGAACATTTGCGAGGGTTCCACTTTAACAATCAAGTGTCTACAAGATCATCATATTAACGTGACGAGTGCAAGTTATGGACGAAAAGATACATTAATGTAAGGAAAGACTTAACTCCGTTGCGAAACCAAAGATGAATAACCAGAGTCTAGGTTCCCAAACTTATTTGCCTCGCGGCACACTAAAAAAAACTGTTTCGCAGCACAATTTTAACAGACCAACAAAGAGAGTTATTTTACAATCTTCCTTAAACTATTATTGTGTAATGAATAGTACGTTTTTAAGTCTAAAATGTTTGCGTGTATGCCTGTTCGTAATACAAATACTCTCTTTCCGAACTTACAAACACAGTTTGAGAATTATTGGTCGAGACGATCATCGCGAAGTAGTTAACATATGCTTATCGTTACCGTTGATTTTAAAGCGTTTCGATGGTAAGACAAAATCAAAACAAAATAATTATGTTTTTAATACCTATGCAATATCTGTAGCGACAGCACCAAAACTATGCGTTTATAAATTTGCCCTAAATATATTCCTAGAATAATGACTGAGGTTGTGGTAAGACGTAGTAAGAATATCAAAGCCGATACAGACTAGGGATCGGTTTGAACGTTCCGAAAAAAATATTTATTCAATTTTAACGACCAATATGTTGAAAATCAATAAAGAGATATCCGAAAGGTTCAGAATGATAGCTATACTTCTGTATGGGCTTTGTTATTCTTACCACGGGATACAATATACATTTTCAACATGATGAGAATTGTACTATTCCGATTTCAGCTGTCCGATTTCAGCTGGTATAATTCAACTCATAATATTATGCACTTCAAATGTGTTGAACAAAGTGAGATCGATGTGCGACGGTAAATCAAGCTGCACGCTAAGCGCAACGAATGATGTATTTGGCAACAATTGCTCAACGACGAACAAATACTTGAGCGTCACTTACACTTGCAGTAAGGGTAAGCGCAATTTTAAAAACCTTATTTTATCAAGTATTGGTGTCATGTTGTTTCTCGACCCGCCCCTCTCTAAGCCTGTGTTGCTCAGTTAGTAGAGCGACGGTCCCGGTATAGACGGAGGTCGTGAGTTCGAACCTCTCTAAAAATGTTCTCTAAAAATGCTTTTAAACTACGTTTGTAGTCGCATATTTGGATTGTGATACTATCAGTATTGTATTTACTTAAGTCAATGAAATAAAGTGCACTTAAGTCGCAGATTTTAAATGTCTGACTTGACTTAATTCTTTTGGACAAGTGTTCCATCAAGCAGGTTTTTCAAACATTGGGTAATTCACCTTAATTTTCGGGCATAAAACATCTTTCTTGCTATATCTTGCATTAAGTATTTTTTTTGCTTAAATCATTGCTCATAATATGACGACTTTACCAGTTTTAACTTGACTTAAGTCGACTTGGTCTAATTGTGAATTTACTGGGACTTACCTTGGACTGAGATTTGACTTGTTATCTATTCGAAAAGACTTGACTTGTACTTCAGATATTTTACGAATGTCTTGACTGGGAATTAAGTCAAATATTTCGCCGCCTAAACGTAAAAAAAATTAGTTAGACCATAGAGAACGTGTGAATTTTCCGCGTATTTCCTACAATTTCCCCTAAAACGCAAGACTTATATAATTTGTTGACTTGCGCCAACCAAATACAATTCTATTTTACGTGAAAGTCGCACTTAACATTTTGTCGCCTGTTCCAAAAGTTAGTTTATTTTTCTTTGTAATGCAATAAATTGTAATTTTCTCGTTTCATTAAGTTGTTCCTATAATTACAATGTCCGTTTAAAATGCCATATTTTGACATGATAGATTCATTCAAATAAAGACACTGATGATACCTTGTTTTGTGGTAAAATATATTTCTCTTTTAAATGAATAGAATGTATAAATGACTGACTTTGACAAAACAGGAAAGTCCAACGAATATTTGCTCCCATTTGAAGTCATTGTCGTCATTTACGTGTAATAGGGGCGTGGAGATGTATTCTTATTCTACACATCCAGGTTGCTCTTTTGACTGGGCCTCGTTTTTCTAAGACCAGCTATGTTTAAGTTCTAGCTCCTTCGTTGCCGACAGCTAGCGGGTCACGTCCGCTCATCAATCAAACCAACGCAGCGTCTGTGGCTTCAACTGTTCAAACTTTGACAGGTATTGGGGCAACCGCTAATAGTAATAAGACGGTGCTTAGAATTATAATATTTAGGAAAACAATAGTAATTCACATCGGGAACACAATAATACCTAAAAAGCAACAATCCTAAACCAGAAAAATCTACAATATGATAGCACTAAGATCAGCGACATAATGAAGCCAAATACCGGTACGCAATAATGAAAACATAAGATCTAAATCGTCTGAATAAGACATAAACCCACCCGGAATACGTCCTAAAGTCATCCGAATAAGGACTCAATGTCCAAATTTTGGCCTTATTTCGATATAGAAGGTATTACGGCTATAAGGTGTTAGACATATTTTGGTCTTATTCCAAACTGTTTCCTTTTGATGTTGATGCTGTTCTTATTTCGACGGGTTTACTTATTTCGATATGGACGGTATTACGGCTATAAGGTGTTAGACATATTTTGGTCTTATTCCGAACTGTTTCCTTTTGATGTTGATGTTGTTCTTATTTCGGGCTTATGGCTGGAGTCCATAACATCACATAGCCTACAGAATGAACAAATTTAACATTTTTTTAGTTTGTAGATTTATAATTTTAGTTTTACTGATTTTTTTTATCACGTATAAACTGTCAGTGACGTCATCAGATTTGCATATTTGTCTTCAGGGCCACTATACCTTTAATTCACGTATATCTTGTTTTGTTTTTACCGAATTTTCAGAAGCAAACACACACATCAATGAACGTTCGAACGTTGAAGTAATAACTGCGATATCCGCAATACTACTTATCATTCTGTGCATCTCTGCTGCCCTTTGGTGGTGGCGCTGTAGAGGGTAAGTACCTTACGTGACGCAAGTGTACCTAGCGGCTTTATAGAGTTATAGTAATATCCCAATCCCTATGTCTGGATAAGCTGATGAATTCTCCTCTGTGGTTTAATAAAAAAAATTAAGTTGCCCTATGTTTTTATTACCGATAAGCCGTGCGGATCTAGGATTTTTGTTTGGGGGTGGACCGTAAAGTTTTGTCCGAATTGACTTCAAAAAGTTACTTTAAAATGTGAAATCACGAAATATAATGTAAACGTAACGTCATGAAAATTAACCTAAAGTTCGTTTATTTCGTTAAAGTTTTAGGTTGCAGAGGTGTTACTGTCGATAAAAAAGTTACATTACAAAGATGTATCGATTCGCGCACAGCGAAAAAACATTGTTTAAAATGCCAATTGCCATTTTGAAGGGTGCGAGGGGACGAACGATGCCTTTTGGGTTTAACGATTTAATTAAATTGGGCCAAGACATTGTATGACAATAATTTGAACTCATAAGAAAAAATGCATTTGCCTAGTTTAAATGGACAAAAATACAGTTTGGAGGGGAAGAATGGCCTCATGCCTTTCACTGCTTGGATCCAACCCTGACGATAAGTATCTTGCACTAATACTGAACTGTGTTCTTTGTGTCAGATGTCGCCTGAAGCAGATATTAATCCAACAAGTAGAAGATACTACAAATGAAAATCCATTGGCAATATCAGAACCCCACAACTATGTCTATATCGAAAGTAAGTTATCTAAATGCAAAATATTTGTTTAAGCAACAATATGTCATTCAGTAGTCTAAATATCAACAAAAAATATAATCATACGGGTTGTAACTCTGACCCACGAATGAGAACATTGGTCCATGGTCAAGGCATACAGCAACATGAGTGAGCGATTGTTCCCAACCTTTTGGTTTTCACGACCCTTTTTCTAGTGTTTGCAAGCTTACCAAATAAAGACACAATCGAACAATATGAGCATTTTTAACAGGGAAAGTGTCAAATGTTGACGAAGAGGATGGTTACATTCAACCCAATCCAGTTTTTCCAGTTCATTCCAAAGATGGGGATTACGTCGAAATGAACCCACAACTGCCCTCCAAGGCAGAAGTGGAATATGTAACCATCCCGGCCAATGTCGAGTCAAGTCAAAACAACACGCCAGTGTACGAAAATCACTTTTAACTCTTGCTTTGACAACTGGAATCAGCTCTTTACAACTGTGTTCTATCATATTGCAGAACTATATTCTATCATATTGCACCTTCATTTACAAAATAATTGTACAAATTTAACGTCATTTAAACACAATATTTATAAAATCGTATGATTTCTATACTGTTTGCTTAGAAACAAAATGTCAAGCCACAGTCGTCACCTGGTCCGAGTATCTTAAGTCTTCAAAAATTAAAGGAAATCGCAAACATGTCTTGTTTTGGTCACTGTAGACCAGATTGCGGCAACATACGGCACGGCCCGCTAAGCATTTTAAACCGGCCTGCGGCCTATTTTGCTTAAAATACATAATTTAGTCAAGACCCCACCAAATTCGATTTTTAGCCTGATTTAAATACTATAACGAAAATTGTTTTCCCGCTTTACGCGATTGTCTTCTGTCTTTCTCGTATGTTCCATGCGATGTTTTGCATCTTTACAGAAAAATTGTTGTGCATTTCTCCCAAATTAAACTGTCTTTGCAATGTGGCCGTTGTACCGCATGTAACACATCGGTAACTTGAAGCTTTAAAAAGAATAAAAAACATGTTACGTTTTTGTACCGAATTTTTACGTATTTTAATCTAAACTTTTGGGTCAACGCGCCCTACAAACGCCAATATATCAAGCAATGTACATTTTTTGCCTCTGCCTAATGCTTCACGTAACCCCAAAACTAAATTAAATTTTGCACTTTAAAACAAACATAGCCGCAATTGTTTCGCGCTTCGCACGATGTCTCGTGACCTACTTTAAATTCAAATTAAATTGCAAATTTTTGCACAACTCCAAACGTAATAACAAATTGGGTAGCTTTTTTGATTTAGTATGACGTCATATTGCGTGTATACCACATCCTATTTTTGACTCGGCCCGCCACAGCACTTTAATTTCCTCATGCGGCCCGCGGCTAAAAATAATTACTCAACACCCACTCCAACTCTTTTGCCTCACCACCTACTCTATGTTGGCTTTGTGTTTTTTGTGCTGTCTTTGTGGCATTAGTGCCTGTGACGTTGTCATTTGCGTTTTTGTGCTATTAATAGTGACAATAAATCGAGGTATGCTACTGCGATGTCAAATTATGGCCAGGAATTTTGTTACTTGATTAGTAATACCATACTACAGACCAGTGTGGTAAACACGTCATTTTAAAATAACTGAAGTCCAAGGCAAGTCTTTTTGAATAACTAATCAAGTCACAATAATCCCAGTCAAGTCATAATTAGAGCAAGTCAACTTCAAGTCACGTTCTTGTCATAAAAATAAAACGTTAAACTATTATAACTTTTAAACTATAGTACGATTATGGACAATAAATAAACTAAAAAGTAAGAAAAAGACAATATTTGTTTTATGTGCAAAGACTTTCAGAAATAGCTCAATTTAAAAAAAATACTTAAGGAAAACAGTTCATTCCGACCTGAGTTATTTGAAAAGACTTAAAGTCAATTCAAGTCATTTAAACCAGTGTAAGTCAAGTCATTGCCTTAAGTCATTACAACACTGCTACAGACCTTATGTCAGTGGTTCCATACCTTTTAGGTGACGTTACTCGTGAGAATTACTCAACTCAACTACTCTATTATTTACTTTTTGGAAGGTTATGATCTGTAATCAATAAAATATTAAGCAACACTCGAAATGCGTTATAAAAACAAGAATTGGTAAGTCTTAGATTTACTTGAGAATTTTAAAGCAAAATGGTACAACTAAATTTGTACAATGGCTCGCGAATACACGTTATGTGAAGTGGCCTGAACTTTATTCCGAAGGATCACTTTACCAATTACACAAAACTACGTCAAAGATAGTCGACATAAACTCTTCATTTGGGTATCCTATATAGAAAAAAATCATTATAATTTTTTCGTTTTTTTAATAAACTTTGTACATCGTCTTCCATTTTCCTTTTAATGATTGAATTTATAGAGTATATGCGAGAATGCCGACGAAAATGGGGAACCTGCAGTTACTTGTTTAAAAAGGTATACATCGGTAGACTAATGGGGAAATTTATAAACGACAAACTAAATCAATGTAAAGGCATTCACTTATTAATATTGTCAGCATGCACTTGTAGACATGTATAGTATACAGAATGTGTAGGTAGGTATAATTACAAAGTATAGTTGTATGAATAATGAGGGGCGTAAAATGTTGTGCAAGAACAGTTTGATGTAGTCATACGTTCCCTCTTTGTTCTTTGTAACGCGTATCTGGTCAAAAATCAACCATTGGTAATATAAACGTCGGTTTATACTTCGTTTACACCAGAAGAGCGATTTATATTTATTGATATGTTGCCCGGTGGAGCTAACTCTATTCATAGGTAATATAGCCTGTCAAGCGGTTAAATTAAGTATACCTTTATTGAACTGTGCTGCATTACAAAAGCAGGAGGTAAAAGACTAAAATACGACAATAAGCACAAAACCGCGGAGAAATACTGGCCGCGCATCTGTTTATTGATGAAGAGAGTTGATTTGAAGACAATTAAATAAGTACGAAGTTTATTTCAAATAGTAAATATGGCTTTAATTGCCTTCGTTATATTGAAAGGCAGATTGAGAACAAAACAACTGTTATGGATATTGATTTGGATTGAGTTACCCCTATTGGTAAACAGTGCAGGTGATTTGCTAATAGCATGACAATTAATTCAGTAAATAATTCTTCTTATAAACAAGTGTACAGGAATTTTGCGTTCTTGAGCAGTTAACAGTTGTGGTCACCTTTTGTTTAGATGATTTTTTTTTATAAATATTTCTTCATGATAATGGTAACATTGAACTTTATTTGCAGTTTCTTGCAGTAAAACGGCTGATTCAGAAAGTTCAAAAATATTCACTGTCATCTGTCCACAAGGATGCAGGAATGATAATACAAGAGTTTGGGGAACCGATATTTACACTTCCGACTCGTCTATTTGCAAGGCGGCCATTCATGCCGGCGTTATCACAAGTAATTGCAATAACAAGTTTATCATAACACACTAGATTTTTGAAACTGTAGCCAAAAAATTAGTATTTAATGACTTGTATACCCTCAAGTCCAACACTGCTTGAAAAAGTCTTGACTTGATGTGATTTCAATCAATAATAATTTGATCTACAAAAAAATCATAAAGCTGAATGTCATGGTTTCTGTTCAAAATCTTCACAAGGGGTCTATATTTTTACCTGTGCACGTAAATCAGTTTCCATGCTTTATGTTTAGGTTTTGGTATTTGCTCGAAAAACACTTGTCTGGATAAAATGAGACGAGGGTGTTTTAATAGTGTAACAGTTATTTTTGTGTGCATATCACTTGCACTTAGCGCGCTATTAATTGAAAGTGACTTAACGTGGAATTACTTTTTTTGGCAAAATACTTTGCTTCGTAACTTGTTTCCAATAATAAAGCAACTAGTCAGGATTTTAGTCAAGAAAAATAAATACCGCAATTAATATTATGGTATTTGAAAAGATTTTAATTTTATTTCAGTGAACTAAAGGCCTTCAACATTATTTCTATTTCTCAATCATGGTTCAAAAGGTTTTATTGTAATGTTAGGTAGCTAAAATGGCAAATTTCCTTAAGATAGTGGAGGGCCTGTTATTGTTCATAACATCGAGGGATTAAGCAGATACGATGGAAGTACCAAGAATGAGATTACTACAAAACATTGGGGGAGTTATCACAGTTCCTTTTCAGTTGCCGGTAAAGTTTGTAAAATCGTTTACGTTTTGTTGTGTAAAGCTTATATTACATTCCATCTGCAATAATTTTTGACGCTATTAAAGAACTTTCATGCATTTTAACACTGATGATATGATGCTGTTGAATAAAAATTTTACCTGTTAAAACAAACCTAAAAATCGAAGGATTTTTTTATTTTTAAGTATTGACTATTGCAGTAAGATTGGAATGTTTTATTAAGCTTGATCTCAGTAATGTTTTTTTAAACATATTTACTAACCAAGTGCTGATCCTTTTTTGTTTAAATAGCTGTTACAAGCACCAAGTTATCAACACAAGCAGCAAGTACTACTTCTAGAATATCGAATTTAATTTCAACAAGAAAACAGACAACAACTTTCATGCAGGTCATTGATATTGCAGTTTCCACCACTGGCTTCAAACCATTAATAAAAACTGTACAAAGTAATACTCAGACGATAAGTTTCTACCCATCTACTTTGCCGAGTCATAACTCAACCTCAGCTCAACGCCAAACAACGCCAGTGAATGGCCAGTTACCCTTCACTACGGGGTTAGCTGTTGGTTTGGTTTTAACTGGAGTCGCAATCTTGTTAGTTATCTTTGTTGTGTGCTTCATAACTAAAAGACGCAAAAGGCAAAATCTGTCTGCTGAACATAAAACAAAACCCTTCGACGCAGCACTACATGTTGAAAGAGAAGTGGCCAACAACGTTTTGTATTTAAGTTACGATAAAAACATTACAACTGCATCTGACAACGCGTACGAATTTGCAAGCAATATTGAAAAAGGAGAAATTGTATCCAATCCCGTTTACTCTTCGTGGAATCAGGACGAAAGAAAAGAAGTCGACAATATTTTATACGGCCAGACAAAACCGAACGATCAGAAAAAAGAAGACACCGAAGCTTTGTACAACAATAAAGAAGAAGCTCACAATGTTTTATACGGCGATAGAGATTTAGAAGATCAGAAAAGAGAAGTTGACAATCAGTTGTATGAATTGTAATTGTTTCTACCGAAGAACAGATGAACGACATGAAAAACAAATTGAATAACCAAAACAACTTATTTTAGCTTTATAAAATATTTAATGGAAAAAAAACTTATTTGTCGCCCAACTCCTGTGATGGAAGCTAATTTTCCGACAAAATAGAAAACACAATAAGCCATTTTCTAAAACAATAATTCTTAGCGACATATACTTCCGGTGAGCAACTGTTATGAAAACAACGGTGAGCAACTGTTATGAAAACATTTATTTTAACATCTGATAAAGATACCCACACTTAATTTTCACGCTTAAGTGATTTATTAGTAGTAGCCCCACGTATTTCTGCGGTTTTAGATAATTGTATTTGTTTGGTAAACAAAATTATATACGTACTGAGACTATACATACTTTATTACATTCAGTGAGGCTGGCAGTAAGGTCGCACTATCGTTAACAATTAATTACAACTTAAAGCATCTACTGTAGCCAAGCATCAAGTATAAACTCCAATAAAACGCACTTTATCGCGAAATTTGTTACTGTGCGAGTGTGCGTGTTCACTGATAAAAAGGTAATCTGTTCTCACGAGTATTTTTAATGTCAGCAAACATAAGTGGTCAGCACATATCTTTGATCGCACACACAAAGAATTGTTTTCAATATGCCGACATTTAACATTTGAGTACTACATGCCCCATGGGTATTTAAACTTGACAAAATGCAATAAAAAGACTTTAGCATGACAAAAATAGTCGGTAGCCATAAAAATACGAAACCTGTGAAATAATATATCAAATAAGCATGATATTATGTTTTGTTTTACTACGGTTGAATATGAGATTCAAATATGAAAAACATTTTGAGCTTTGTAAGTAAACATTGTTTTGCGTTACTTCCAAGTAACCGCTGGACACCAAGTTGTAATGAGGAAAAAAACGTTTTTCCTGTAGAAAAAAATGTTACCACTTTATGGCTAGGCTGTGAAACGAACCTATACTTATTTTTAGAAATCGTGTGTGCACTTGCGTAACAGTAAAGTTTTTAATTTATAGCACCAAAAATAAAAATATTATATGGGCAGAAAGGTATACCGACAAAACGATTTTTGCAGTTGCAATTGCGTTGCGGTATATAATAGCCACATTGGTGGTCTAACTTGTTAGACGAAATATATTAAGTCGTTGGACAAATGACTTGGAAGTGCTTTCATTATATTTGTTTTATAAAAATGAGTAATTTATTTTAAGTTTTGTACATGAAACAGTCTGGTAGCTATATGTTTCATTTCGTGATATTTTTTGACTTATTTCTCAGAACCGGACTAGTTTGCCGATTTTATTAGTTTAAAGTTTACATTTTTATGACACGGAATTCATTGGAATTGACTTGTTCAATCACGCCTTGACTGGAACTTGACTTGCTATTTATTCAAAAAGACTCGTCTTTGACTTAAGTTGTCGACCTAGATTTAGTTTTTTTACAAAAGACTTCCTGAGAATTAAGTGATATCTAAATAATTTTTACAACGATGAGTATTACTTTCCAGAGTGAAACTATCCACCTTCCGCGTTACTTTTGTAGACCTGCATAAAATCACGTAGGCGAATGCGTGCGCAACTCTATCGCTAGTCTCCCGAGACCCTTGACTTTTTTCAACTCCTCGTGCATTATAACGAGCAAACCATTCACGGCCCATTTTCTGCACTGCGTGTGTGTCTAATAGCTTGAGGAGCTTTGTACGTTGCATCGAGTTGGCAATTGGATATTTAATTTAAAGAATTCAAACTATTTGTTGTTTGCTATTTTAAAAGACTGTTGTATTAATTGCGCAATGAGTATTTCAAAACAACTTTTGTTGTTGTTTGTTGGGATGTTTTTTCTCAGGATGGCATCGGGTGCAAGTAAGTGGCATGGTTGGTAAAAACATTTAAGATAAGTTTACTGTTTTAACACAAGTCTTATAGTACATCAGCATGATAGGCTTTGCCAAACCTAAAACTGAACGCCATGATCGATAGCAAATAGAATTAACGTTCGAAACTCATTTATCTGTAGCTGGGGACATTACTTTAGTTAATATATAATTAGTTTAATTCCTGTAATGCAATTCAAGTGATTTTTGTAGTTAGCGCGATACTAATCATCTCAAAAGCAATACTGCTTAGGGAAGAAAACTATCCCTACAAATTGTTATAGAAAAAAGTTAGTTGGAATATACAATTAAGACACTGCGGATAGTACGTTGGAAAAAACAAGTCAAATTATTGAGCAATTAAAACATTATTTACAATAATGACAAGCAATGCTGTAACTAAGTCATTTTGAAATGATACGACACCTAAAAAATTAGAAGAAAAAAAACAATTGTAACAAACTGATCGTTAAACAATCTTAGCTTTCTAACAAAATGTTGAAAAAAACACAGTTAAATTCGAACTAGGCTTTTAGATGTACGATATAATTAATCAAAGTGAAGTCCTTTGCTCAAAAGACTTAAGTCGACATGTGGTTAGAATACCGACAGTCTAACATTTACGGCCATTTGTCCCTCGAGACAGCAAATGAAACTGGAAACGTGATGCTCGTCACGTATGCTGTCTTAAGCGCTATAAACATATCTAAGAGATGTCAACAGCTAAAAATATAATGGTGAAGTTTCTGAGTAAGGTTATGTGTTTTTTCGCTGAAATAAATGCGATTTAGTTATCCTAATGTGCTTTGGATGGAGATGCGTGGCATTTTTACTCCAATTTCACTTCGGCAATAAATCGATTTTGCTTTATACAAATCACGATAAAACCGAAAAGTATGTTTTTTATTTCATTGGATATAGAAGAGGTATTCTAAATAGTTTAATTCTATAAATCCACTGTTATAACTATTATGAAAACTTTCGTTTCTCAGGTGTTTGCGCAAAAATGGCAAATTCCGAAAGTGCCCAGAAATTTAGCATTGACTGTCCAGCCGGATGCCAAAACGAGGTTAATTATTTGGTTTGGGGAATTGATATTTACACCATCGACTCATCCATTTGCAGAGCGGCTATCCATGCTGGAGTCATAACAGGTAACCGAATTTGTTATCCCTTTTTCAACATTATATTCGAAAGTAGAGCGAAAGGCGTCGCAGACTCACCGAATCTGTCGACCAATGATGCAAGCGATGGATTTCGGTATACTAATGATAACTAAGCCGTAATCGTTGGTCAAAAATTCAGCTTCAGATAGATGGCTAGATCACAGTTGTTGAACACGTGTATGTGTGTATATCTTTCATTATTTCCGGAAAGTTGAAGTTTGTTTAAAGCTTGCCCTTTTATTACAGGGTCGATACAGCACACACCCAAAATAATATACTAATATGAAAATTGGTAATCTCGTCCGATTTTGAGCAATAAATAATTTTTTTAAACTGTCGCAATCTTAAATGATTTACTTACAAATATTGAAATAAATGAATCCGTTTTACTACAAAGTGTTAAATGAAAACCTTTAAAAGTTGACTAAATGCCACAAATTTAAGACAATTTTACCGAAACGACTTAACTCAAGTAAAGTCATTAAAAAACAGTGACTTAGCACTCCAGTCAAGCCATTGGTCAGGTGTGCGCCAATCTATTTATTACGCATGTTTAAAAAGTTTTTTTTGTATTTAAATAAATCAGGAACTTACCTATTTTTAGATACCGGAGGACAAGTTTTTGTCAAAAAGAACGGTGGACAAGACGGTTTCCCTGGAGGAACGAGGAACGGTATTACCAGCGTAGATTACGTTTGGTACTGGAATGCATTCGTAGTTTCAGGTAGGTTGTGCATTTTTATGTGCGGTTAAACTGCGACTTGGGTCCTATGCACGACAAGGCATTCAGTGATGATGATTGTTTCAAGAAAGCACAATACATTGCACGTATGTATTGCGTTGTAGTGCTTCCTACCTTCAAAAAGAGTTTGCGTAATATTAGGAATACTTCGTTTAGGTAAGTATTTGTTTTAAATAGATTCGATTAATTATGATGACTCCATCTTTTGTTATAACACTACAACGCCAATTTCGCAGTGTGTTAGACACTACAAAAATTGTGTTGTATATAACTTTCTATATATCGTAGTTAAAAGTCATGAAAATCATCAACGTTTGAAATCAAATAATAAGTCAATTACAGTCAAATCACATTTAGAGCAAGTCAACTTCAAGCCACGCCCTTAACGCCAAATTATTAGAATTTATTTAAACTCGTACGATAATGAGCAATAACTGAACAAAAGAATAAAAAAACCTTATAACAAGCAAATTGTTTTATGTTTAAAAATTAGGATAAGTTACTCAATTCAAAAAAAAATACTGAAAACCCTTCATTGTAACTTAAATCAAGTCGAGTCATTTGCAAAAATGGCTTAAGTGCACTTAAACAAAGTCATTGACTTAAGTCATTACAACACTGCCATTTAATGTACCGTTTAAAGTTTAAACGATTATTAAGTTATAACGAAATTAGGGTTCATCACATTAAATCTAATATATTCACAAACCTGGTTACAATGAAACGTCAAAGTTTGAGGTCTAGATTTTTCGTCTGGTTTCATTTTTCTCCTCTTTTATGTTTGGTTTCTGCAGCGTTGTAGAAGTTCACTGAGTTGGTGCTGATGCCGACTGCTCCACACACAGAAAATGCAAGCTTTATATTGGCGCTAGTTGGCCCCGTAGGCCAGAATTCCATTAAATTTCAAAGTGAAAAGCGCGAAATTCCCGGGTTAATTAAGTGAACTTACGATGCGTCCATTGTATGCGCGAGTGCAGTTGGTGCAAAATACTTCACGATTCACGCGTGTTCATGTGACAGTCGAGAGCTACCTAACACACTTGTTTATTAACTTGTTAATTCGTTAATTGTAATTTTACTAAATTGGGCAGCTGACATGGACAATTGCATATTAATAATACATTTTTATTGTTTTATGAAAAATGTTTTTAATTTTAAATCCCATACGAAAGTATGGGTATCAATTTGAACGTTTTGAATAACTCTTTATTCATTAAAAAAATATTCGAACTTAAAAATCATACCTACTTCTGTATTGGCTGCGGTAGTTTACTACGTCTTACTACAACCTCCAAACATTGTGCTTTAAATATTTTACTTTTGAAAAGGTTTTTTTCGAATTTTGTGTCAGTGAAAATGTACAACTTTAAGATGTTATTACAACTATAATAAATCACAATCTAATTCACTAAGTGTATTCCAAGTCACAATATCAGTTTACTTGAAATGTGTTTTTTTCTTTTTTAATAGATTCTCCAATTGCTTAGTCAGCGTTCACAGCAACTAGCATCACTGATTTCGTCGACAAGCTCTCGAACTAATTTTAATGCAACTTGTCACAACCAACGGTCAGCCTTTAATAAAGGCTTGTTCGTGTCACATATATTGTTGTAAGTTTGAAATAAACTTAACATATTGGCTGAATGTTGCAGTTAGACGTCAATGAATATTAAACATGTGTGGAAAGTAGGTTGTATGCACTTTCATAAAGGTTTTGCGAGAAGCGATTATACGTTATTGCTTCTTGTGAACTTAAAATTTATTTTACATTAAAGTTGTTAGTTATGTATAGAAAAAACTAGCTGCTTGCAAAAATATTCTAATGAAAACAAAAAGGAAACAATGCACTTGTAAAGTTTGTAAATAAAAATTCAATATAAACTACACACAAACATAAACTTTAAGGCGTCTATTCAACCGAAATATCATTTATTTCTAGCTTGCGTTTATTGCTTTTTGTAAATTGATAACATATTTGTAACATAGGATTTAGATTAAAAGTAACCCTCTCCAAACTAAAAACTATAACAAAATATCGAAATGTGTGGTGTTATTAAGATAACTTCTTTATGACGTCACGTTTAGATGTAACTTTGTGACGTCACGTCGTCTCTGAAAATGTGTTTATGTCCCCCCTCAAATAGAGATAGAAAACTAGTCAAAAATTAATATTCTTTAATAAAATTTAACCCTTAGGTTGCAAGCATCGTTTAAATAGTTTTAAAATTATACGATATAAACTGCCGGATCATTTTAAGCCTTATTGTCACATAACCTTACATAAACATACACAGTAGTCTACACATCCAGGATACTTTTTTGGTAGTTTTTTATAGATTATATTATTGGTCTTTTATATATAATACTTTTCAAAAGATTATTGTTAGATCAAGTAGTCTTTTAATGATTTAGAGTTGTCCCAAGTGATTGAATTTTTCCTCAGAGTTTTACTGTACAACGAATTTCCATCATGTAAACAAGGTGTCACTTTCAGTTTTCCTAAATGATCTCGCTTTTTTCGAGTCAAATGGCCAGGCACAGAAGCGATGGGTTGCCCACTGATGTTCAAAATATGAAGTTTAATATAAACATATTTATTATTACAACATAAAAGGTCGTGAGAGTTTGCAATAAACATGGTAAAATGTTTGGGCCACTTGACGAATTAATACCTGCACTTACGGTAAATGAAGTAAACATACTCCAAACAGGAATAATGCATTATGTATTCACATTGCGATTTCGCAATTCGTATTCGACTGTGAAAAAATAACACAAAATCAAAATCAGAGGAGTTTTAAGGTTAAGAGTTGTTTCCATAAACTTGAGCACTGAAGTAACTAACAATAAACGACATCAAGTACGTTTACTTCGTTTTACTAGCTTTATTCAATAAGTTACAACATAGCTGCTGTAACAAAACTGTGTTAAATACATGACGAATATATATATAAGGAGTACCGCACCCAAATAGAGAACTCAGCTAAAACTGACTAAGCGTAATAAAGAAAAAATGCAATGGAGACGCGGGACTCATAATGATAATTAAGGAGAGAGGCAACAATGAAAGGAGAAACTCGCCGAGGTAAATATCATAGAAATCAGAGTTAAGAATAGAAACATAAACCATTACAAGCACTTAGATTGATTTTAATATACAATAGTTACATACTGTATTGGTATCGATAGTCACAATCACAGACTTGATCATAGGTATATTGCGTTTAGTGCTGACCGTAAAGAGGCTTTGGATATTTTAACTGTCGAAGAGAAGAATGGTCGCAAAAAAGGCAAGTACCGCTTTTCCAATGTCGCTGAATGTAGTTGTGGTTTGGTCAAACGTTCCTAATGCGTTGTTTACAGCTGTCGAAGTATATGCTGTCGAAGTGCTACTGTCGTTTTAACATTCGTATGTGTTGGTTGAGAATCTACATCATTTTAAAACAGTAAATAACGCAAAAAAGACTTAAAGCCTATTCCAATTCATTTAACACTGATTGTAAAAAGGTCAAACATGCGGCCCGCGAAACCTTTTTTCTTGTCCAATATCTCGAAAACTACAGCCAAATTAAATAAAATCTGACGAATTTTCACAATATTCTAACACTACTTTACACTTAGATATTTCCACTTAGGGTTTTCTTATGTTATTTTTGAGATCAGGCAGCTATTTTAGCTGAACAAATAAGGCATAACAATAGTTTAGGATCTAATTTTAGAACGAACTCACGCAGATTCGGTCGATAAGTTTTTTTCACTTCGGGCGTAGAAGCTGCCAACGTTTTTCCACTGGTTAGCACAGACGTATTTTTGGCTGGGCAATCTGTATCAAATTTTAAAAACAACATAGTGCAATTTTAAAATCATTTCATAATATTTTGGAGCATAATGGTTGGAGGTTGTAGTAACACGTAATAAGAATATCAAAGCCCATACAGAAGTGTATCATTTTGAACGTTTCGAATAACTCTTTATTCATTTTCTACATCAATGTATTTGTAACTATGAAAGCAATATAAATGATGCATTTTACCGAAAAAGGTGTACATTATGTTGATAATATATTAATGAATTCAAAGAGACGAAATAATTGTATAAAGTCTCATTTCACAACGTGTTATATATTCGTCTTTTATCTAAACAAATAACAACAACAAAAAAACAGATTAAAGTTCACAATGTGGATTAACGTAGCAATAAATTAGTTCTTAATTGTGAAATTTACTATTTATTTTTGTTTGCCCAATTGTGGACATTACAAATTATTTTTTTACAAAAATTGTTATAAGCAATAAAAAGAAAAATAAAGATGCTACCTTCACATTTCACCAGCAACATTAGGAAAATTAAAAGTGATAATTGATTTTCCATCTTTTTTGGTTCTTCAAATTTTCTATGAAACACATTTAGACTTTTAAGTTACAACAATATATGATTGACAAATATTATTACGACACAAGTAACCCTGAAAATTCGCTACAACCATCAACGTGACGTCAGACACTGAGCTATCCTTGGAAAACTTTTCCAACCTGAATGCATAGCACCTTTACGATAAAGCACTAAACCTTCAAATTACGCCACACACTCAAAGGTTCACAGTCCCCATGCAATTTAAATTAATAAAAGCTTTACATGGTGTCAGGAACAAACAAACGATTTTTTTTTAAGTTTTATTTACCGTTTGTAGTTATTGTGGAACCGGTTTCACAACACACGTACAAGTTGACAAAGGTTTATATTGTGGACACAAAGGTTGGACTGATTTAAACCCGGCGTAAGGCAACACTTCTCGTTGAAACCCGGCAAAACCTTACCGTTCAATTTGCTATTGTCGCAACTTTACCTAACATTTCCGCTTTATTGTATATCGTTAGACTGTAAGGTTACAGTATGTATGAGTTTACCGCATTATGTTGACTCAAACGCAGCATTACAACAGAAATCGTGCTCTGGACCGATCTTAAAATATATAACCATATATAATTATTGCATTCGGCTACTCAAACAAATCAAACGTTGACCCGACTTTTGGTCGCGACCTGTGGGTTGAGAAACACTCTTGAAGTTGTGCGTTCCAGTCAACACAATACAATAATCTCAGACACAACATCACAGCCTAACTATATGCAATAAAGCGGAAATATGAATTAGAGTTAGGTCAATACCAAATCGAACGGTAAGGTTTTGCCGGGTTTTAACGAGAAGTGTTGGCTTACGCCGGGTTTAAATCAGTCCAACCTTTGTGTCAACAATATAAACCTTTGTCAACTTGTACGTGTGTTGTGAAACCGGTTCCACAATAACTACAAACGGTAAACAAACTTAAAAAAATCGTTTGGATTGTTCGTGAAACAATGCAGACATTTTATTGATTTAAAGCGCATGGGGACTGTAAGCCTTTGAGTGTGTGGCGTAATTTAAAGGTTTAGTGCTTTATCGTGAAGGTGCTATGTATTCAGGTTTGAAAAAGTTTTCCAAGGATAGCTCAGTGTCTGACGTCACGTTGATGGTTGTTGCGAATTTTCAGGGTTACTTATGTCGTAAAGATATTTATAAATTGTGTATTTTTGTAACTTAAATATCTCAAGTCCAAGTGTTTCAAATAAAATTTGAAGAATCAAAGAAGATGGAAAATCAATTATTGCTTTCCATTTTCCTAATTTTGCTTGTGAAATGTGAAGGTAGCACCTATATCTTTATTTTTATTGCCTATAACAATCTTCTAAACAAAATAATAGTAACGTCCACAATTCGGCAACGATAAATTTTACAATTTGGATCTCATGTAATGGCAACGTTTATCTACATTGCAAACTTTAATCCGTGTATTTTTTGTAATTTTTTTACATAAAATCGAATAAATTTCACGTTGTAAAATGAGACTTTACAATTATTTCGTCTCTTTAAATTCATAACATTTTACAATGCCCAAGGTATATTCTGTAAATCATATTATATGCTATTGAAGCAGCATAGGTCATATATAATATTTTGGTTTGCTATTTAATACAGTGATTACCATTTTCATTACTATATTTTTACTATAAGTACACCCTTTTTCGAGAAATATTTTATCATCTTTGACCGCATGTCCCGCAGCCTGTTATAAATCAACTCACACCTAATAAAATAACAGGAATATCAATTCCCATATTTTCTAAACTAAGACGTTTTTACAGTTTAAGTTAGATCTTTAGGAAAGTTGATTCATGTGGTGACGATGAAACAAAAGTTTTACCTTTACCTGTAGCAATCTAAATCGACTTTCTTTCAAGGGATGAAAATCACGATAGAGTAATACATTTTATTTTGTGTTACACAGCGTCCTGTAATCGCGTGATTAAGCTACACTCAGGATCCAAAGGTTTAATCAACTCGACCAATTTTCCGAACCAGTACCCCAAAAACTCCAGATGCACCTACAGACTCTTCACTACGGCAGATCATATTGAAATCACATTTGAAGCATTTAGCCTTGAGGATTCTTACAAATGCAAGTAAGTATCTTAGATACCGTAGCAAACCGAGAGGGGTGATAGCCCTAGAGCATTTTGCACCAACTCTATTCAAAAAACGGAAAACGTTTAAAATATTTGTCAATTTTAACCTGACAAGTTTTGTATGTATCAACTCATGCCGATCAACAAATACCTCTGTCTATTTCAATTCAAAAAGGGTTGAGACTAAATTATATTTAGTGCATGAAACTACAAATGCAACAGTAACCATTCCTGACAGAATTAGTTTGAAGGAAGCTTAATTACGAAAGTCACAAAAATAAAACTAACACAAAAAAGCATCGTGTCCACGTAAATACGAAATACTGAAAACTCTCGTCAATTTTGTGATGTAACATAATATGAATACCCCCATAACAAACCATATTGTTTTTGGTTGTTACTTTGATCAGACAAAATAGGATGTTATTTAACGACCATATTAATCTTGTATAGCAATGACTACGTGTCAGTGTACGACGGTTCGAGCATTTACGCCAATTCGATGCGAAAGTTTTGTGGTTTACAATTGATGCAATCGTATTACAGCAGTGGAAAGCATATGACAATCTACTTTAAATCTGACGTCCAACTTCAATTTCCTGGCTTCAGCATCAGATACCGAGTTGGTATGTTGAAAATTCATTGAACCTAATTTCTGATAAACTAAAAATACAAGTCATGCTGAGAATCGTTTTATGTAAAATAATAAATTGTTAACACTTACTTGTATCATACAGCGTCTTGTGATCGCGATGTTAAACTAATTCCGGGATCCGAAGGTTTCATAAACTCACCGAATTACCCAAACCCGTTCCCGGTAAACTCGGAGTGCACCTACAAACTCGCTACTACAGCCGGTCACATAGAAATCAACTTTGCAGTTTTGGACATTAGACAATCACGGTATTGCGAGTAAGTTAACCCTAAACGTTAGGGATAGCTTTGCTGGCCCTAAAGCTTTCAGTATATAGTTTTATAAAAAATTGAATGACAATATGATTAGACGAAAATATTAAACGAAATATACATAAAGAAAGAAAGATCGTGTACGAACTATTTACTTATATTACTGAAGTCCAAAACTGGAATATAAAACCGGGACTGGAAATACAAAACCGAATCTGTTGACATGTACGAACTATTTACTTATATTACTGAACCCTACCTAAGAAAGGGTTTTTCTTAAACTGTTAAAATAAAATGGGATTAGTTAAGCTTTACACTTAGTCCAAAACTGGAATATAAAACCGGGATAACTGAGCAACCAGATTGAAGGGGATCCACAGTACCATATGATTTATTTAATGAAACATTCACATATGTGTGTTAATAGCTGAAGTCTGGCCCTTCGAAGCTGCTTTTTGACCAACGACTACGGCTTTCGTATCATTAGTACACCGAAAGCCATCGCAGACTCGTCGAATGTGTTGATCTATGATGCAAGCAAGGCAAAGTAGAAAAACAACTAGCCTGCAGTGAGTTCGAACTCACGACCTCCGGTCAAGCCGGGACCGTCGCTCTACCAACTGAGCTATGCAGGCTCAGAAGGGAACGAGTCGAGAAACAACCATACGCCAATGCTTGCTCAATTTGTGAGTACAAGCAAGCTCATTGAAGGGGATCCACAGTACCATATCATTTACTTTAGTACACCGAAAGCCATCGCAGACTCACCGAATGTGTTGACATGTACGAACTATTTACTTATATTACTGAACCCTACCTAAGGAAGGGTTTTTCTTAAACTGTTAAAATAAAACGGGATTAGTTAAGCTTTACACTTAGTCCAAAACTGGAATATAAAACCGGAATAACTGAGAATCGTCAGAATACCTCAAATAAACATCATATGCACTTCAAATATTGCCATATACGACATCAACGCTTTCTGGAAGGTTGTGTGGCGTAAAATTACCAAACAGCTTTTTTGTTCGTAAAGCTGAACTGCAAGTTTATTTTGAATAGCAACGACTACATCTCAGTGTACGACGGCTCAAGTAGCGACGCCACTTTTTTGGGCAAGGATTGTGGTTACATAATCCCGCCACCCTACTCCAGCAGTGGAAAATATTTGACTTTATACTTTAAATCTGATACGACATACCGTTATTCTGGTTTCCTCATCAGATACAAATGTGGTGAGTGTAGCAGTGTTGTAAAGAAGGCATTTTGAAATAACTTAAGCTTAATTCAAGTCATTTGTAAAATAACGTAAGTCCAAGTCAAGTCTTTGTCAACAAATCACAAGTGAAGTCATAATTATAGCTCGTCAATTCCAAGTCAAGTCCTTGTTACGAAATTTACGCGTTAAATTACCAGAAGAGATAAACTAACTCGATTGCCACAATACCTATACTCAGAAAAATAACAAAATCGCAACATATAGCAAGCTTACCGTTTCATTTAGAAAAATTAGGATATATACCTACAAAAAAATCTTTCAAATATCACTGTGATTTAACCCAAGTCATTCGTCCGAAAGACATAAGTCAACGCAAGTCATTTTTCCCAAATGACTTCAGTTAAGTGATTGAAAAACAGTGACTTAAGTGCACTCAAATCATTACAACACTGAAGTCTAGTAATGAGCTGGTGAGTGTGTCTTATTAATGAGACTTACGCCACTGACTGGTTAGTTGTAACCTTGTGGAAAAGAAGCAAAATAACTTAAATTAACATTTTCAATCAAATTTTCGATGACTTACTGATGGAAAAAAAAGGAAATCTTTCTTTCGCTGTAACGTTGTTTTTGCTTTGTAAAGTTGCTTGACATAACCAAGCGAGAAATATGTTTCAGGGCCAGATCATGCTTTTCAGAGGCCCTAAGCAATTAAGACTTGGGTTCGCTATATGTATCAAAACATAAACACAATAAACCACACACTATATTATCTTCGAAAATATAGAGAGTTTAAACATGATACTTGAGAAAGAAAAATTGACAAAAAATATTTTTAACCGGGTCAATTAGTCCTCGCATACTTAAAAGTCCTGGCATACTTAAATTATTTTTAAAACACTGAGACACTATTGGAAATTGGGGTATGGAAATTTCCTTGTAGCCCCCATACCTTGGTTCCCCAAACACGTGCCTGTTTTGTTACTTTAATCCAGTGTCCCCACCCGATGGAAGTACTTTGACAGCACCTACTCCCAGAATAAAGAATTATGTTTCAACAAAGCTCGACCGAACTACACCAAGCAATAGGAACGTTAGTGGAGTGGCTTTCACAGGTGATAATAATTAATCTACTTGTTGGAATTTATTGATATATGCACGATGTTGTTTTGTTTTATTTTGTCGTTAAAATTATGAACAAGGACGCAACAAATCAGGTATGTCTTAAATAACTTTTTTATTAAACCAACAACTGCAATCTCACTATAATATTAAAGTGGGAAACTTAAAATTTGGGCTCTACTTTGCTATATACCATATATAACAAATGTGCAGTAATTCGACTATTTAAAAATCATCGGATACATTCTGCAACTGGTACGTGAAGTGTTAAGTTGAAAACAGGATTCGCTGAATTATTTCTTTGATTGTAACACCAATATGCGTGTTGTAATGACTTGACTTAAGTGCACTTAAGTCACTGTTTTGAAATGACTTGACTTGACTTAAGTCTTTTGAACAAATGACTTGGGTTGAAATAAAGCATTTCTTCAAGTATTTTTTTTTTAAATTGAGCTGTTTGTCCAACAAAAAACAAATTGCTTGCTATATGTTCCGTTTTTCTTATTTTTTAGTTCAGTTATTGTTCATAATCATGCGAGTTTGAAATTTCTAATAGTTTAACGTTTTATTTTTATGACAAGGAGATGACTTGAAGTTGACTTGCTCTAGTTATGACTTGACTGGGACTTGACTTGAGCAACTGATGACTTGGACTGGGACTTGACTTGTTATTTATTCGAAAAGACTTGACTTGGACTTAAGTTATTTTATAAATAACTTGACTGGGACTTAAGTCATTTCAAAATGACTTGTTTACAACACTGACAATATGCGTGTACAATAATGGTTGGAAACAAATAAGAATATTTTAACTAAATAAAAATAAAAATGATAAATAAGTTGAGATTTCTGAATTGTTTCCATTTGTTGCATTGAAAAGTTGCTCAAGCCTACAAAGCAGCAAATGCGCCTTTCTCAAACGACGAAAGTACTTTTGAAACATCTTCTACCAGAATGAAGTACAACGTATCGACAAAACTCGACCAAACAATACCAATGAGGGCTCTTGACGATAATCATTCCATAGGTGAAACATTATATAATTCACCGCACACCTTACAAGTGTTTTACTTTTATGGTTTCAGTGTCAGATACATTCCTGGTACAATTTTAACGAATTGTCCGACCAAAAGCATCCTCAGTTGCATTTCTAACCAAATCTCCCCCAGTATGTTGGTTCTCGTCTACAGACAGTTGATAATAATCAATCGTGGTGCAACCAGATGTATGACTTCAATAGTATAAGAAGCTTCATGCAGTATTGTAATGACTTTAAGTCAATGACTAAATTAAGTGAAATTGAGTCACTAATTTTAAATGACTTGACTTGACTCATTTGGTTTTGGTAAAATGAATTGGCTTAATTCCTGATTCAAAACGTTTAGAAATAAGTGGTTTTATTTATAACTATTATGATATAATAGAAAGTTGAGATATTTATTATAAAGTTGAGATATTTATCTCTTACAAAAAAATAGATTGTTCCTTGTTGTTTTTCTGTTATTTTTTTAGTTGACCTAAATATTTTTTGTTTTTATTCTAATATCATTGATTTGGCTTGGAGGTGAACTGGTCTAATAATGACTTAACAGCAGCTGATGGCTTAGGGTTAGGAATGGACTTGTTATTTTTTTATGAGACACACAGTGCGTTAATTGAAAAGCACCAGAGTTCGTTCATTCGTTTGTTTTGGTTGGTTGTGCGTGCATAACACACAGATGGCTTTACAAGATTATACGACGTATTTTTCACAACAATTGCCCTTTTTACTTTTACAGTTTACCAAGAAACACACGACAAAATGTTAACTGACTGTAACATTTCAACAACATCTATTCCCACGAGTGTAAACAACGCAATAGGAACTCTTGACCAAACTGAATTTCAAATCTGCAAAGTTCTACTCATCCTTTTATCACTATTTCTTCTCGTCAACAATTAATTTCTTTGATTCGTCTTGCCACGTATTACACTTTACACAATATCGATGCTGTTTTGTAAAGTTATGGTTCTCGACCAGTGTTGAACGTGGAACGGCGATCCGGTAAAATATCATTTTTCAGTACAGCGGAACTTAAAAAAATATTTTTTCACAAGACAATTTTCCCTTCATCCCCTTGACTGTATTTCAACTAAGATTTCAGATGCACATTTCTGCACAAATCCGAATGTTAGCCTTATGTTTCCTGAGATTAATTGTCTTAGACGTCTTGTCATCTTTGAAATTTTGACACGTTCCCGTAAGACAATTTTTCATAGTTCATCTAAAAAAAGTATTCTACTTTCAGTCCTGTTGTTGACGAAAACACTATATGCTGTACATTACAATCAACTTAAGCGGTCACAATTACGAAAACAAGGTTATATGGCAAAACTGTTGTGTTTTCATTTTTCCGTAGTTTTTTTAGACGTCACCCTTCTTGTAAAATTATCATGTGAATATTGTGTGCAATATTCGTGTTTATTGTGTGTTTATTTTATTTTCCAATAACCTACTCAGAAAATGCATAAACTGGCACAAATTATTTTACACATCGCAAAAACACCTGCTGTTCTCGAGCGAACTCGTGCGCAAACATAGAACTAAAATCCAGTCCAATCAAAAAGCTTGGCAAAACTTTTCAATTAAAAGATGTAATAAACAAAACGATGCCTAATAAATAGATTATAGCAGCTCGTGATCAATCTCAAACGATGCTACAACTTCCACTCCCCTCGGATGCCTGCATCTACATAAAAAATATAATCTCAGCACGCCAAATGTTCTGCCTATAGGTTCGAAGGTATTTTGTACAGTAGATGCGAGATTGTAATATCATTCAATAACATTCGAGCTAAAGAATGTACCAATAAATGATATGTGAAGTCATAGTTCTGCCAAATGCCAATTGACTATAAGAATCTATTACATTCGCCGGGTTGAAATCAGCCTAACTTTTGCATTAACAATATGAACCTTCGTCAATTGGTAGAAGAGATAGATCCGTTTCCAGCATAACTACAAACAGTAAATAAACCTGAAAAACACCATTTGGTTTGGCTGCGTAGGCTACATCACTCTGGAGCACTTATTGTTTTGTGGATATTACAACTGTTTGAGTCAGGGCTGCCGAGTCGGACTCGGGGCTCGGGACTCGAGTAAGACCGCGTAAAACTACCCGAGTCCCGAGCCCCCACCCTTGTTACAAATTAACTCCCACCTAATAAAATAACAAGAATACAAATCCCCATGACATTTTTCACCGGTTTTGGGTTCATTTAGCGATGAAACAAAAGCTTTACCTTTTACCTGCAGCAATCTAAATTTATTTCAAGGAAGAAAAATCACAAGAGGGTAGTACTTTTTATTTGGTGTTGCACAGCGTCCTGCAATCGAGTGATTAAGCTAAACCCAGGATCCGAAGGTTTAATTAACTCGACCAAGTTTCCGAACCAGTACCCAGCAAACTCCAGATGCACCTGCAGACTCTTTACCACGGCGGATCATATCACATATGAAACATTTAGCTTGGATTTGTACCCAATAAAGTTTTACGTTTAAAACTTGAAATAACATTATTTGGGGATGACATGGGCCGAAATTTCGTGACCCTTTGTTTTATGTAATCACATAATGACGGCATCTCTAAAATGTTTTCTCATATATTTCGGAGCAGGCGATACTGCGAGGAAGCAAGCGAAATGTTCAACGATTTATCGCTAAATATGAATTGGAAAAACTTAACAAACATTGTTTTATCTCGGGTTACAGAACTTCATAGCAGGACTGTTTATACTTGGGTACACTTTATACAAATCTGTAATGTAACTTGATGATGAATTGCAAAGCCAAAAAATTCGACTAGATCGACTTCATTTTGATCAAGACGTTTTGGCACGAACTTTTAGCATCTTCAGTTAAAGTGACTGGGAAGTAAATTACAGCATCACTTATAAAAGATCAAAGCAATTTCGGTCACGTTAACTGAAGATAGTACAAAAGTTATCGAAACGTCTTATGTAAGTTAATTGTCGGTTTACTTGACCTATTTGGCTTTGCAATTCGTTTTTATAGATAAATTTATGTTTTGCGACAGGAAATTCATCTTTTTACACCGGTTTTAAATAGACTTTGTCGTCGATCCATAAATTGTGTTTCAAACCTAAAGTTTTTTTCTGTTTCTGCAGCCGCTGTATTTTATAAAATCTTAGGTAAGTTCAATCAGCTCCTAGAGATCCAATTTTTGGACTAAACAAGTATATCTTGTACAATAACATCAACTAACAATACATACCAGGGGTAAAAAATATACACTACATACAATATAGAAACGCCTATGTTTTAAGAATATGTTGTAAGAAATGGTTCATGTTACTTTAATTTGAACTCGGGACCCGGGCCCAGACATGGACTTGGACTCTGGACTCGGACTCGGACTCAAGACTTGAAGGAATCGGTTTATTTTGCTTGAGTCGCATTCGGTACACGGACTCGAGTAAGACTATACGTAATACTACGCGAGTACCCAATTCGAATTGCACATGCGCAGTACCAAATTCGAAACCGACAAGGCCGCAAAGTGTAAAGGGGAATAACATATGCTGGAATATTTTCCAACTATATGTATTGTGGGTGGATGAATTATATAACACGCCAATGAGTGGATTGCTGAACATTCACCTGATTTTATGCAAATGGGTGGAATACAAACTGTAGAATGGCAGCCGGGCTCGGGACTTGACGAAATCGCACATTTTGCCGGAGTCGGATCCGGGACTCGGACTCGAGTTTGTTTTAACCTACTCCGCAGCCCTGCTTTAAACTGTTTATTCAGTTCCGGTTCGACGTCTTAAAGCCTTAAAAAATCGGTTCAAGTCCGACCAAATCAGCCTTTACCCGGTTCATAAAGATTTCTGTTCGGGTTTTACGTTAAACTTACTTGGTACTCCACGGCTAGATCAAGTTGGCGTACCTGGTTAAATAAAGTTAAAACAAAACAGTCATCTATAAATTTAACATTTTGTTTGCCCGTTTGCGGTTCTGCAACATTTTTAGGGACTCTTAAAAATTAAAATCCATAAATCATTGACTAAAATGTCGTGTTATGTTGTCTACATTGATGGAAGTGTACAAGGATTTTTATATAATTTCCGTGAATCGCCAGTTCTTGTTCGAATGTCTTAACCACTTAAAATCGACTTTTGTCTTTATTTCCAAAATTATAGTACATTTCAGTGACCATGGTAGTGATTCAGTACATTTGAGTAACCATGATATGTTGACAGCAATTGAACTTCAAGCAACCAGAGTTCGCAATTAACTAAAGAACACTCCCTAACTTGCAAACCAAATGTTAAAAAAACGTATGATTTTTTAATTTTACAAAACTAATCATTTCTAAAAGTGGCACAATATTACTAAAAGTAGTTTGACTTAGGCATAACAAAACAACAAAAATCAGTTTAAAAATTAACAAACAACTGAAACATATTCCACCTTACGCTGTTTTATGTATAATGCCAATTTCCGCCTATTGGATTAATAGTTAGGAGGCATTTCACAAGTCATACAGCGGGTTGACAACTTCTTCCTTTTGGTCGCTTACTTTTGTGTCGCCGTATAAAATATTGTCCACTTCTTCTTTCTCGCTTGTTCTTTCCGGAACTTCGTACACTGCGTGATTTTCGTTTTCAACAACATTATCTACAACTTGATAAGTATTTTCATTCTCAGTGGCAAGTTCGTTATCATAGCTGGTGTATAGCACGTTATTAACGACTTCCCTATGGTTCTGTGTTGCATTGGAGATTGGTGTCTCGGTTTTAGCGGACAGCTTCTGTCTTTTATGTCTTCTTATAATAAGCAAAGCTAAACAGATGAGCAGTACAATTGCGACTGCACCCGAGACTAATCCTGCTGCCAGCCTCGTGGTGTCAAGGGAATTCCCCTCAACTTTTCCGCCATTTTGTGACGTATCGTTGATTGGCTGGGAAGTTAAAAGGCTGGCGTTGAAGGTCTGCAAAGTAGAGGATACGGAGTTGAAAGTCTGCGCGTTGCTTTGGGGTACACTTGCTTGAGTCGAAAATGTCTGATTGGATTGAGACAAGTTAGTTGTGGATTGCCTTGTTGATGATTGCCTGGTTGTTGATGAAATCGTCGACGTTGGGCGTATAGTACTCCTTGTTGTTGAAGTTGTTGTAGTTATTACTGCTATTAATATAAACATAACCTTTACCCTATGGGGGTTAACAATGACTTTGTAAATGTTTGACAAATTTTAGGTCTGGTGCATTAAGGAGAAATTAACTTAATCTTAATAAAGAGAGTTTTTTTACATGTAATTATACCGTTCCAAATATGTGATGTACAGCATGACCGGCACAGAGTCTACTGATTATTTGGCTTTTCACATTGGGTACGCGTGTCAGCCATTAAAATGAGAATATAGTCATTAACAAATGAATTTACAAAACCAGAAAGGGACGGCTGTCTAACGCATATGACTAAAGCATTAGTAAATTATTCGGCAAGTTTATGCTGCCCAAATGTAAAGTGTTAAGCCAGCCAGATATCGCACACATGACCGAACCAATGTGTGTTAATTGTTTGACGCTGTACATGTGTATCATGGTTGCCAGATGGCCAAAGTAAAAAATGCTTAACTTGCCTAAAAAAGGCCAAAAGAAGCCTAATCTGCTACAAACGCTAACAAGCCTATGTTTTTGCTGAAAATAGATAATCCAATAAATGGTCATGCTGGTACATTGAATTTCTCTTTTTTCAATTTTTTTTGTAAATTTTGCTTGGCAATTTTTTTTTTTTTTAATTTTTGAATGAAACAAAAAAGCCTAAAAACGACAAATTTCGTTTGAATTTTTTTTTAAATAAATAAATCTAAAGTGGTTTGAATGAAGCCTAGTTTTCAAATTTGGCTTTAAAAAATCCAAACTGACAACCCTGATGTGTATTTTACCTGTAGAGCTTGCTTTGCTAAACAAGTAACAATAGTTATATTTTTGTCCCCCAAAATACAAGTTCAGATGCAATGGAAAGCATCGCAGAATCACGCCTTACCAAACACTTTGAACGCATCATAGTAGTCATTCCACCCTCGGGTGGTTATTCCGTTTCTTTCACTTCCCTCGTAACTGTTTAATCCAGTGACTTTTTGAACAATAACAGATCCTCCATTATCTGAAAAAAATGAAATGTTACACGCCAACAATTTAACAAAATAGAAGCACGGTATCAAAAAGGTGAAAGAGTATTTGAAAGAACAACAAAGTACCAGATATTACAGTGTTTTTTAACCTTTTTACGCGGCGACCCAAATACATAAGTTTAACAGCGAAATTTTGGCGACCACCTCTCTTCATTGAACTATTTGTAAGCGACCACCACGTAACACATTAGCACAAACAGCTTCCAAGTTTGATAAGATAAGCCAAATTTTCGTGTTACTTCCGCAATTTTCTCAAGTATTGAAGCAATCTTTATCAGAATCAATACATAGCAATCTAAGCCTTAAAAACTACTGTATCCCGCGGCCCAACCAATTTAAACGGCGACCCAATATTAGGTCGTTGAGAAACACTGAGATATGAGGATTAAAATGGCAACGGAATTAATAAAGAGATTGACTATTACTTGTGATGACGCCGGCATGGATGGCCGCCTTGCAAATTGAAGAGTCAGAAGTGTAAATATCAGTTCCCCAAACTTTTTTATCATCATTCCTGCATCCCGATGGACAGATAACAGTAAACACGATTCTCCACAAGGACTCGGCATCTTGCCTGCACGTGACTGTAAAAATAAATTGACTTTTTTATTATCATTTCTTCATCCCGATGGACAGAAAACAGTAAACACGGTTGCCCGCACGAATTGGCATCTTGCCTGAACGTGACTGTAAAAATAAATTGACTTTTTTATTATCATTTCTTCATCCCGATGGACAGAAAACAGTAAACACGGTTGCCCGCACGAATTGGCATCTTGCCTGAACGTGACGGTAAAAATAAATTGAACCCGGAAGTGCTTAAAATAAACAGATACAAAACAACAGTGTTTTAGAACAATGTTATCAATTTTTTAAACCGTGGGATAAAACAGCGTATAAAACGTAAATGCATCTTAAAAGTGACATGAAAAGTTCATTGCAACAACGAGCAAAAAATGTGCCAAATTATAATCGCTACACTGAAGGAACAAGATACATTAATATCAGGAAGATGAACCGAACCCGAACCGAAACTTTATGAACCGGTTTTTGGCTAGTTTTTTTCCCGAACCGTAGACGAACCTGAACCGTTTTCGTAATATTTAAGGAAACAAAGCGGAACTGAACCTAATATATTTGTTGACGGAACCCGAACCTTAATAAAATCGGTTTACTTTATCATAGCGCCACAGTATTTTACAGTCAGGTTATGCTTTATTCCAAATTTGATGACAAAAAATATTGATTAAATAAAGCGTTCATTTTTATTTTTTAAATATTTAAAAAAAAATCTGCTTGTTTTTATTGTTTTACGAAAAATGCTTGTCTGCATTCTTGTTTGTAATATTCTATTTACCGAAGTAAAAATTTCACAGCGCACTTAATAATTTTGTTCGCCGCTTTATACAGTTTGAGAACCGTTTCACCACACACCTTATCACGGAGACAGCAATGACATCATATACCTTCCTGAAAACCACCAACAACGCAAACGTTGCAGCAGGCAAACTGCCGCCTACATCAGCACTTGATTAGGATGTGGGTGTTTTGCTACGATAGGCTTGAGTAATGTTCAATAACACAACCAAGATAGGGCGCACGTTGAGAGTGCAAAGTGTCGGATTTTTCGTTCAAACAATTTTATTAGCCTAAATGCGAGCTGATGCTTAAAAAATATTTAATGTATATTATATTCCTAGTTAATTGGTTGGGTTTCCTAAACTGTTGGTTTCACTAAATCATCGTTTTGCAGTTTAGCAACTTATCTAAAACAAAATGCAATGGCATAAAAAAAACTTGTTTACGATTAACAAATCGCACGATTTTTGTCACCGTTGGTTAATTATTATATGACTAACCGATTAGCCCCCATAATGCTGTTTTGCATAGAACTCACATTTTTTATCCATATATGTTTTTAAAGCCTAGGAGAAGTTTAAATAGAATAGCTATGTTTAAAATGCTGTTCCAAACTTAAAAAGATAAAGTTAGACAAGGAAATAATTCAGCTAAATTTGTAGTATTTACTTTTCCGACAGAACGCCAATTCAAAGGCAGTAAAAATACCCGAAATAAATAGTTCAAAAGTTGCAGTTTGAATATTTCGCAAGTTTTTATGGCTCTTTTGATGCAAAACCTTAAAAAACACCAACACTTATTTCTTATTGTTGTTTTACTACAAAACACACAAATTACCTGCACTCATTGCCATCCGAAATAAAGCAGTGTAAAATACTAATGAGAGTAGTTTGTCCGACATGCTCATGGCGCCATTCATGCATCAAAAGTAAATATGAAAAACCTAACTTTTATTTTATATTCTTTCTAAAAGTTACCAAAATTCCAGATTTTCTTAGCTCGGTCATTAAACAACTTTATTCCTCTGCGAAGTCTAATATGCAGACACGGCGCTCTGTATAGGGCTTAATTTCTAAGACTTGCGTACGTTGAGTAATGTGCATTGATAGCCTGTCTGTTTAACCCACGCTTCCTGTCAGTGACGTGACGCAGCGAAGATATAATTAACACTGCGTCACAATTTTCGTCCACTGGTTGAGGTTTGACGCAGATACGAGTTGCTGAGGAGAAAAGCCTGACTGTATCAAATTGCCTCCGTTTTGGACTTTTGAAGGAAAGCGCCCGCAGATGTACCTTCTGACTAAGCGCAGTGTCGGTGATTTCCAATCGGAAAAAGTATAAGCAGCAAAAAGAGACGTGCTGTGAGTGTTGTTCTGATACTAATTTAATAAGATTTTTTAGCCACGATTTACGACCAAACGCAACTATTCTACTTTAAAACATAAAAAAAATAATTAAAATATTACGTTTTCAACTAAAGATTCATGGAAAGCTAATTTTCTGTTAATAACCTGGGAAAAACTACCTTTGAACGTCTTAATTTAATTTTACCAAGCAGCAAATAACTTAGCGTCTTGTGACCGCGAGATTGAACTAAATCCAGAATCGGAAGGCTGGATCACATCATCCAGTTACCCGTTCGGGCTCGCAGAGTAATGTGAAACGAAAGTGATTTATTCATGTTAATTTTATTATTATTTTTGTTTTTAAATTGAATTTGCTGGTCAAGTTGCTTTTATTTAAAACCAAACGCACTGGCTAGACATATACTGGATACACAACACTACACATTTCTGTCCCCTTTAAACACATAAGTTGACCAGTATACCATCTCAAGACCTAATAAGTCACAGTTAATTGCCACTTCGTTTAATGTTTGGGCATGGGAAACCAGCAGACATCATCAGATTTGTTCAACTAATTTAAAATATCCTTCTTTGTCACTGGAAATAACACTGATAAAACTTTTGTAAATGAATTTTACAACCTGACATTAGGCCGAATTCTAAAGGTAAAAATTGGTATGATTATGTTTAACAGTTGTGCGACCACGCCCCCTTGACTCGCTTGTTGATCCGTTTTTCTCTGGAAGAAAGACGTTTAAAAGGAATCAGGATGATCAGAGTTGCTTTGTCTGTCTCTTAAAGTGAACCGGCGACCGGCGGACAAACTTTGCCATTTATTATAATGATACGATTATATACTAGATTAACCTATGATGATAATACTCTGGAGCAGGTGTTCTTAACCAGGCGTATGTGTACACCTTGGTGGTACGAAGCACCAAAGCAGGGATGCGACATGCAAAGTGAAATTATGCGCTATTTAGGCATATTTGTAAAGAATGCGTAATTTACTTGGCTAAAAGCAACAACAAAAAAGGCATTAGTAAATTGGCGGATTGTTTGTTTAAATATTGTTGAACCTACACGACTGTATTTAACGCATGTATCCAACACGTAAGTCAGAAATACACTGAGTTTATTTTCCTGGTATTACAATTTTAGTTACTGTGTAGGCAGCGGGTTGGAGAAAATTCCATGAAAGATCAAAGGGTACGAGCGCTAAAAAGGTTAAGAACACTGCTCTAGATTCGATTATATTACTAGATTAATAGTGCCACAGATTTTCGGCTTTCAATTTTATTATTTAAGTTGAAAACTAAACAAGGAATATTGCTGTTGTTACAAAGCGTCATGTGATGGCTTTCATATCTGCCAAGCAGCATTGGACTTAGTTTTGTTTCTAATTTCAAATGACGACTGACAAGATATACACATTAAATGCGTTAGAAAAATAAAATCGCCAAGAAAATTATGAGTACCAAGCCAACGGTGGTTAATTTCTCGGGCGAAACAATTGAGTTGTTAGAGGCCGTTGAGCTCTTTGGTGTTTTGTGTGGAGAAATATCGAACGATTCCGAAGTTGTGGCGAAAGTTTCCGAAGTTGTGTCAAGGGTTGTTGGCGAAGTTGTAACTTTGGTTTTGCCAACTGCAATAAAAAATAGGTTTAGCAATCTTTTCTATATCGTCACGCTCCTAACCAAATTGCCTAAGTCATTTTCTATTGATTTTCAAAGTTTTTGATTCAGTCACTCCTTGTTACCATCCCCATCCACAGAATAAGTGCTTGGGTCATTTTTAGGTCATTTCCCACTTCCCTGTGCAAAAAAATGACTTGGGCACTTTTTCTATAGATGGGGATGGCAACAAGGAATGACCCAAGCAAAACCTTTGAAAATCATAAAAAAATGACTTAGGCAATTTGGTTATGAGCGTGACGATATTTGAATTGGTAAGTCGGCCGTTGGTCAGCCGTCGTCAAAATGAAAAAGGTTACCAAACAGTTTTTTTTTGTTATTGCTAATGACTGTACGATTTATAGTCATTCATGCGGAATAATATTTGATATAAATCAATAAAGATTGCGAGACATGTCGTGGTTGATATTCGTTTGAAAAATGTCGTGTTTCGCTTATTTTTATGTTATAAGATTTAATAGCAGTCTAAATGATTTTTTTCCAAGTACGCGGCCCTTGGTTGATGCTAATAACCTTGTTATGTTAGGCGATAATTACTATCAAAATGTTTAATAAAAAAAAATTGTATTAAACAATCATTTGCTAATTTTATGCTGCTTTTTTATATGATGTACCTTATCTTTGTTTTATTTTTGTGTAAAGAATTAAAAACAAGCATATTCTACCTTCAGATTCCACAAGTAAAGTCAACATGATTGACAGTAATTTTATAATTTCCATCATCCTTTGTTCGTCAAATGTTTTTCAACATACTTGTACTAAAACAAAATGTAGCTTGGACAGCGTAAAAGTCTAGTAAAACAAAATATCACAAACAAGTGTTTTACCAGTGTTGTAAACAAGTTATTATGAAATGACTTAAGTTAGTTTCAGTCAAGTCATGCGTAAAACCACTCAAGTCCAAGTCAAGTTGCTTGGAGAATAACTTAAGTTCTATTCACGTATTTTTCATAAAATCATAAGTCAAATCATAAATATAACAAGTCAATTTTAGGTCAAGTCCTTGTTATAAAGATTAAACGTTAAACTATTAGTAATTGGTAAACTATAGCTCTTTTACGAGGAGTAAATCGACTAAAAAAATAAAGAAACGCAACGTCTAGCAGGAAATTGTTTATATATATTTTTTAAGGCATACCGGTATAACCTATTTTCGAGAAAAACAATGCTTAACAAAAACATTTCATTTTAACAAAAGTCATTTTCCAAAAAGACTTAAATCAAGTTAAGCTGTTTGCTCAAATATTTTATGCAAAGTCAAGTTATTTTTCCTAAATGACTTCAGGTCATTTAAAAACAGTGACTTAAGTGCACTTAAGTCAAAGTCATAGACTCAAGTCATAACAACACCGTGTTTTACAGACACAAACTGTCACGATTAACAAAACCATGATCATAAAGTATTTCAATTCTTTAACTGTCCGATTAATTTGTTGCAACTTGTTAACTAAGCTTTCAGACTGTTCGTTATTTCACAACCGCGAAAGCTTCATTACAGAATAAAGTGTTGACTAAAAATCAAAACAGACAGGCCGAGGAGCGCTTTAACTTTGATGTTTACTGTTTATAGCTGCTTGCAAACGCTTTGATTGAACCGTACTTACAAGTTGGCGAAGGTTTATTTTGTTGGTTTAGAAAAGTGTAGGCTGTAAGTTGGCTAAACTGGTTTGAACCAAACAAATGCGTTAGGACTGTTGTACTTCAAACCAAACGTTTTGCCAATTCAATCTAAATTCGACTATTTCATTTCTTTTGCGCAAATCTGCCACTTGATTGGGGAATTCAGTTTGCATTAAAAGGAAAGTTTTGATTAATTACAATTAGGTGTTTGCAAAATTTAGTTTTGAAATAGCAATTATGTTTCGATTGTGCAATAAATCTATTTTTAGTTAAAAGTCAGTTAAAAGTCAACTAACACGCACGACGCCGGCAAATCTTGTCTGTTTGCCTGTTGTTTTTTGTATTGAAATAAAAAAAATATTTTGTTTTGGTTTGAATTTGAGTTATTTTATTAATTTGTTTTTAGTGCATTTGCATTTTGTTTTACAAACCTATATCACTCCAAAACGCGCATCGCAGGTTGTGATCATATCACAACAGTTAATGATTATTTGGAAATAGTCCTCCAAATAGTAATCTTTTTTTAAGCAAACTAGGTTTTTACTACTAATCGTTCAATTCAATGGCCACCCGACTGTTTCCATCAATAATAAAAGTTTAATTAACAACACCAACATAATTTATTGGATTACCAAATGCTCGTAAACAGTATCGCAGATATTACATGTTGCAATTGTTCTGTGCCTGAACCTATCCGCAATACTGCACTATATTGAACATTTGTCACTGCCTAACAATGTACAACGGCCAAAACACTGATTAGGCCTACACGGTAGCCTACTAGTGATTGCAACCCGGTTTTACCCAAATCTGCAAACGAGTTTTTTGCTCATTTTTACAGCCCGAACCAAACATGGAAAACCGTTTTTTTTAAGAAAACACTTTGAAGTGTATGTGGGGTTGGGATGGGTTTAATGCTATTCACTAGGTATATTTTCTGAAAATAGGGTTATTTAGCCTAATTTTTGCACATTAAACAAATTACATGTTGCGTTTTGATATTGTTTTTTATTACATATTGTTTTTTATTACTGATATTGATTTAAAAGTCTATAACGGAAGTAAAAAAAAAACACTTTAGCCTATATTCTTAAACATGTTATGCTGTGTTATCGTTTTGTTAAAAAGTGATATAATGCAATATGACAATTCTAATGATGTTGCGAAATTTACGAACGAAGCAATGAAATCTGTAAATCGAGCACACATTTTTCACAAAAAATGAACGTCAGACAAATCAAGATTATAGGCCTTTACGTCAATTGTACTGAAGCATAAATTTTGCAAGTAGGACATTTCATTTGGAGAAAATACAATGATTCGGATGCTTGTTTCTAGTTGAAACTATATTTTGAATGAACTTGTTGTATGACCTTTTTGAAAACAACAATGTCAACCTCTTTCAACTTGTATGGTTCAGGCTTTCAATCGATGCTTTTTCAATATATTCTAAACAGTAAACATCAAAATTAAAATCAAAACAAATGCTGCGGTTTGTGTGTTTTGCAGTGTACAGTCTATACCAGAGCTGCGGAGTCGGTTAAAAATAACCCCAGTCCGAGTCCCGAGTCATTAGTATTTAAAAGCGTATTTTTTGCCTTTAAAGTGGTTATTTTTTATTTTGGACCTATAGGGTAAGGGTTTTGCTCAGAAATATTTAAACAAAATATGGAAAATTTCAAGTTACTGACAGTTGTTTTAATTTAGTCGGCGCAAACCAAAGGTAAGATGTAACTTAATTGTTTTTCAGCAAACTTTATGAGTTAAGATAAGGGATAAATCTAGTACATAATATTAAAGCCATAAAACAATATCAAACTTCAATGAAAACTTTTTGTTTTTGTTAAACGTTCGTGCATGTGTACTGCTAGAAGTTAAAGCTTTACATGTTGTGTGTTTGCTATTTTCAGAAAGCAATGAAAAAGTATACATACAACAACGCCATATCCAATTGGTTGACCTAATGCATTGGGCAAAATTTTGTTCTTGCGCAAAAACGTAACGGTTTCATTTTGCTTATTTTAACGTTGGCGCAGGTTACCAAACAACGAATGATTCAAAGTCTTGCAACCGTGAGATAAAATTGAATCCAGGATCTGAAGGTTTAATCAACTCGCCCAATTGGCCGAAAGAGTACCCGACAACTCCAGATGGACCTACAAACTTGCCACTACCACCGGTCACATAGAAATCACGATTAACAATTTCGCGGTTGAATTGTTTCCCAAATGCAAGTGAGTTCTGTGCTAACCACGGCTAACATGACTTTTGAACCATTTTGTAAACTTCTACCTTAAAAAAAAAAAAAAAAAAAATGACGCTGTAAGATAATACATTTTGACTAAAATACTTGGTAACAGAAATGATGAAAGCAAGCCGGCACGGTCAGGAAAGGCGTTTGGTAAACGTATTTTCGCAGGCTCACTGTACCAGTCAAAAATGGTCTTTTTCCCAGGCTATATAATTCTTTTCAACCAGGCCATTTGACCTTGTATTCAAAACTAAGATTGATTGTATTTTTCGTTTTTTTTTTCTCGTAGGTTAGATGTGAATTTTTCCCTGTGTACGCTATATTATAGTTATTGTTAACGTGTTGTTCCTGAAAACTGTTGTTACTCGATGTAAACCAGGGGTTCTTAACCTTTTTTGCATGTTTTACCCCTTTGACAAAGATGAATATCAGATTTACCCTCCAATATATAAATGCTTAAACTGCTCATCTAATACAAAACGAAAGCCATCAATTACATCAGGTATTATCAATGCGACGGCTGCCCTTGCTTTAGGCAACGAGTTGTTGTCAAAACATTCCAGTTTAGTCTATTTTTTATTTCAGACTGGACAGTTTTGGCTCAAAAACGCGAGTTTTTGCTCATCATAATTGGATGATCATTTTGCTTGTTTCAAAGAGCAGGTTTCGTAGTACCGTTTGAAAATGTTTCCACGCACAAGACACAATGAGGAACTTAAAGACCTTTCTCAATAAGATATGTGAATCCTAAATTCAAATAGTGTTTCTGGTACTTTCTCTTCTTTTGGGACATGCCATTTTTAAGATTAAATTTTTTGTTACTTCTACAGAATATATTAATCAGTCAATGAGTTGTTTAACCACTTAAACACCTCAATCTTTAGGCTGAATAGATCAACAATAAACTAACTTGGCCAGTTAGGCCGTACCCAGTGACAAAAATAGGCAATCATATGCATAAAGAGCACCGAACTTTCAAACGGTGTAATAAACCTTATACAGTGGGCACTACTAATATAAAGCAGTCAAAACTATTGCTAAACTATTTGGGGCTAAACTGCACAAAAATTAAACTTAGTTCACACTGTCTGCTCGCAGACACGTTACCTAATTCTATGCCATGACCTGGGTTGCCAGATGGCAAAAATTAAAAAAAAAAACTTACCTCAAAAATAAGCCAAATGTACTACAAACTCTAACTAGCCTATGTTTCCCCTTAAAACATATGCAATAAATGGACATGCTTGCACATTGAATTTCTCTTTTTGTGGCAATTTTTCTCATTTTTTTGCAAAACATTTCGTCCCCCTGTTGCTAGCCTGTTGTCCAATTATATAAATTACATACTTAGCATCCTATGGTATAACAGTGTTGTTTGTTACTATTTTTATGTAAAATGTTTATAAAATTTTGCGAAAAGTACTTTTACGTAACGCCCCCTTATGTGCGTTCAGTAACGCCCCCTTATGTGCGTCCCAAATAAAGTAACGCCCCCTTATGTGCGTTCATAATGCCCCCTTATATGCGTCCCAAATGAAGTAACGCCCCCTTATGTGCGTCCCAAATAAAGTAACGCCCCCTTATGTGCGTTCATAATGCCCCCTTATGTGCGTCCCAAATGAAGTAACGCCCCCTTATGTGCGTCCCAAATGAAACAAAGACACAAAACGCCCCCTTGTAACTTGCCAACGCCCACAAGGGAGCGGTTCAGCCCACGTTAGAAACCTCTATTTTAACTGGTGGCCTACATATTTTGTTGAAGCGATGTACACTTTTTTTATTGAGACTATTAAAATCCAAAAATGATTACCGAAATATCTGTTAACCAGCAGAAGCTATACTAGTATTGTTGCTGACGATAAAACTTATTTTCCAATATAGGCTATTACAGATCTTCCGTGAGTAATAAAATCAGTTTGTCAATTGATTTACGAGCAACATATTTGCTTCTAATATATCTTTCAAATTAAAACTATTTTGTATTTTTGTATATATTTATAATGAAAAATTTTGCTGTTATCACTTTATTTTTGTTTGTAAACCGTAGTGGTTACATGTTTAGTGGAATGATTTATTCAACTCAAACTTCAAAGCTTCGACAAATGAATAAAAAGCACTAAGAGCTTGCAGATTTTAGGTGTCACAAAGAATCAATTCAGCATGATTCCAAACTAAATCTGTCTTCATTTTTTATTGGTAATCATTGCAATAATTTGAATCACTGTAGATTTTCGTGATGATATGCACCTTTTGTGTGCCATCTGCTATTTCCATGTTAAGTTGTAACTTCTTATAATAGAATGATAAAAATTCATTATTTTATTTGCATACGTTTCGGCAAGTGCTTATGCCATCTTAAATGTATACTTTATGTGTAGAATCAATATGTAGAGAAAAGTTTGTGAAAGATTTTGCGCAAAATGCAATAAAAAATAGATATAGACCAAATTGGTGCAAGTGTTATTTTTAGAAATACAATAGTACTGTCGCATATGTTTTGTTTACACGGTTAACCAAGGTAGCGGTAAATTCAATAACGTTAAGCGTTAAATAAAATCGATGGAAACAAACTGTTCTATTATGTGTTTAAGGTATGTAACTTAGAAAACCGTATACGAACATATTATAAAATCGTTGTTGCCTGTATTTTCAAGTTAAATGTAAAGATAAAGTTTAAAACCGTCCGTACCATGTATAGCATAAAAATGTATCGAACTGTACAAAGTAAAACAACTCTACAGACAAAAAGCACTGCATACGAACGGCTCAAACAAAAAATAAAAAGATCGATAAAAATGTCTAACGTTTTTTTATATTTATTGTTTGATATCGTATTGCTAATTTTCCGAAAATATCAATATTAACATGCTCACTTAATTTACATAATGTGACGTATTCTTCCGACCTTGTACATTTTTACTGTAGCCTACAAAATAGTGGTTGAAGGGGTTCTCAATAAGCCATATATTCTTACGCATAAATGAAACACATCTACAAAATATAATCATATAAATTACTACAAAGTTCATCAGACGAACGACCTTAAATATTTACACTGAGTTTTAGGATTTGTATGATTTTCTTTGGCCCAGATAGGAGATGCCGAAAACCGCAACACCAATAAGTACCACTGCTAATAAAGCAGCAAATGTTCCAGTTACCACTGTTGCGTGTTATAGTAATAATTGGTTTTGTCACTGATCTTGATGTTGAGACTACAATGGTGGTGGTAACAACAACCATTTTTCAAGGTTTCTAAAATTTAGAAGTAGTTATAGGTTGATGTGTTTAACGTTCACGTTGTATGCGTTTGTATTGTTATAAACATCATAGCATCTACAAACAATAAAGTAAAATCAATTTAAAATTTTTTTACAACAAATTTACAGCACCATACAACCAAAAACTTCTCAAATCTATTTCATAGCATAACATTATACTAGAAACTGTTTGAAAATCTACAGCAGTGAGTGAATTTTCGATTGTATGAGACCAGTACAAAGATGCAACAAGCGGGTTTATTATTATATTACAGAGGTAAATTTTACTGCATGTTTACCTTGTCTCAGGAAACTTGAAATATTCTAGTTTTCTTTTGTTTTTTAAATCAGTTCAAAAAATACGTTTTCCATACTTTCGTATAACTAAAAAGGCAAGATTACGCAAGTTACATTCAAGAGCTTTTACGACCCCCAAATGAAAACTGCAATGGGTTGACTAGCATCAACGAAGCAGTGTATACTTGAAAAATAGCTTTCTTCCTATGCGGTCGTAGCTCTCTGTTTATGCCCATTTTTTTCAATGGGGCAATACAATTGGAGCATAGAAACGGGATTTCTTAGTTGACAGCGTTGTTCCAATTCCAGATTCAAAGAGGTGGCACAAGCAAAATCCTAACGTCTGACGTTTTTTGTAAAGGAACATTGAAAAGCAATGTGTACATTCCACACCTCTGCCGCTCGAAATATAATCTGTAGAAAACACCCAACACAATAAGAACGAACTAGCTAAAAGGCCATTTTGTTCGTTGTCAACGCAAAGGTGGAATAACAAACACGCAGCCAAGCAACATATGTAAACTGTCACCAAACTACATTAAAAGCTCAAGGTTTCTATTTACTACAACGGGACGACTTGAGCAAAATTCCTCTTAAGTTCAAAACGTACACTTTCATTTTTTTTCATTGTTAGAAAGCAACCCTCGGTCGATATTGGTTGGTTCAACAAACGCAAAGAACACAATCATGCATTCTTTAATTTAAATAAACGTTTATAACCGCGGCGCTCAAGTTAGTGGGCCATGAAGCAGTCTTTGGGAAGTCACAAGCATATATTATTAGTTATTGGGGCGCAAGCAATGGGTTCAAACACTCATGAAAGGTTACGAACCACTACTTCAAACCGTCTCTTAAATTTGAACCACGTGATGTGCCATTTAGCGTCAGACCTTCCTTTTCTGCGTAAACAACTCGTGCTGACGAACACTAGCTTGTTAGTTTGTATTACAGGCTGTGAAAAATGAACATTTTGACAAACAAAATTTATTTCACATGAACAACGGTACAATTGTATACATTTCAATATATGGCCGACGCTAAATCCATTAAGGCGTTGATGAGTCCAGACTTGGACAACAAACTAGTTTTTGCAAAACTAATTTCTACCTTGTATTTCAACTAAACTGTTTAGTCAACAATTTTTTTTGGCATTTTTATGTCCAAAAAAATCAACTATGCAACAAATTTGCATCTTAACACGAAAAATAACTGATTTGTGTTCTACCGGTCGTCAGTAAAATATCTAAATCAAGTGACTAACGACGCCAAGACACTTATGCAGTTTAGTGCTTCATAAAACACAGCATTGTTTAAATCAATGTATATGTGATAGGTCAAAAGTTTGTCAAAAAAAAAATTTAGGTAACAATTTCTTATTTGTTAGGTCTAAAAATAATCACCCTAGTCGTGACATTATGTCGTATTTTTAAGACAACATTATGTCGTAGTGTTAAGCCAAAAAAGGTAAAATTTTAATTTGGTGTGATATCTGAAAAGAGTTAGGAAACTTAATATAACTATTTGCTCAAATTTAGAAATCTAATCGTGTCTTGGAATCGCCTTAGTCGATCAAACATTCGTAGAATTGGCTTTATTTTATGGAACGGACAGATGCAGACCAAGAGTCATTTTGCAATTCGATTACTATATGGGAATTTTTTTGAAGTAACTCTTCAACAAGAAAACAACCTCATTTCTACTGACTTCAACATTTTTACAGAGTTACTACATCAATCAAATGCAGATTTTAAGAAAAAGAATATCACAAAAAAAGAGAATGTTAACTTCATCCCGATTGTAATTGTTTGTACATTGTTTATAAGCTCCGTTATTTCTTGATTTCATTTATTTTTTGATTCAGCTTCACACTTGTGTTTGTAGCATCTTTCACAGAATACCATCGCTCCGAGAATAATGCAAGTAACACATATTACTGAGCAGACACCACATTTCATTTTACCAGATCCTTGGACTCCACTCTCATCAACTTTGCCTTCCACTTTTAACTGAAATTCACTTCCTTTTTGACTGGACATTGTAGGCCTACTTAAGTTGCTTTGTTTTATCTAAACAAGAAACAAACTATTAAAAAAGAAAAGCAATTTAAACCATTGTGCAAAATTAAACAACCTTTGCACAACCACTGCCCAAATGCTTTTAACTTTTATCTTTTAGTTTTAACCAGTTACTCATAATAAAACGTGATTTTTTTTCATAGCTTATTTAGGTAAACAAAATATATTTTTTGTTTTTGTTTTGGACGGGTTGTATTTAGAGTAAACGTGATTTCGCTCAAGTTTTTGACAGATTAAAAAAGGGTTCGAGAAGAAAGTTTAAAAATGCTGTTCTCTAGCTCGCAACTGACCAAAAACCGACAGACATAAATATCGCAGGTTAAGCCAACACAGATCGAGACCACTGTGCTTGAAAACGAGATTTTGAAGTGTATTTTATGGTTTGGGTAATTTACTTACAAAATCCGACTTGTTCAGGCGGTCCAGTAAATTTTGTGAAATGGAAAAATTTAATGTAGTTTTTAAACTGACAAAAATGTCGGTCCCGTTTACGCAAAGACGAAATTTACCTTACAGCCTGTAATCAGAGCTGTAATACAGGAACCCTATTCAAAAGGTAAAACAAGTAATTGTACCTCATACGAATTCGTTTTAGGGAAGAAATTTACAAGACAAAAGGAATTTTCGCAGACACGGAAAACAAACACAACATAAAAGGCCGAGAATAGCTGTGATATCTCCTTACCGGAGAGGGTTAAAGTTGTTCATGTACTTTCTGCGTTCAGCAGCAAACCGTCAGAGGCTCTAATTACTTAATATTGGGCACCACTGAAACGTGAATTGCTTCCCTGGTGAGTCAAACAACACATGGTTCTCGTAGAAAATCGAGATTTAAAGCAGCCTAAATAAAAGCATATTGACTTTACAAAACGGTCTGTTTTTTTTCCCCGCCAATGAAATATCTTCGCAAATTTTTAATGTTAGTTTGTACAAACTTTATATAAACCTAATAAACCTCATTCTTAATCGACAAGAAGCATCTCTACAAATCAACAAAAAGTTCGGTCGCTCAAATCATTGTAAATGCTAGAATGTTGAGTCAATTTTGATGGTGGACTTTTCAATTATGTTTGTCATTGCAAAACATTGAGCCGCAAACTCTCCACAGCAAAGTGCTAAAATTGCTTAAATAAATAAGGAATATAAAGATGAGTTTTAATGAAATGGTTTTTGAGGTATATATTTTGAGGCACCGTATATAAAAATATGCTTAACCATTTCTTTCCTTACATAACAATTAAATAATATCCTATATAAGCCTTAAAACGCCCGTTATCTCTCGATGCAAACAAATAGGCAACTATATAAGCCATTGTCTCATTCACAACTACTGTATTCCTAACTTGAACTGGATAAACCTTAAAAGTACTTTTATAAAGGGAAATTTTTAATTACACATTTTTCTGTTTATGTGTAATTTAAGCAGACTTACTAACTCTCCTAAAAACGCATTTCCTTCAAAATTAATCAATTTTATGCTTTTAAATGCAAACCGAATATTTGAAAAAGAAGATATCTCCTCGCCCTAATGCACGTTAGTGACGACAATGACTTCGAATGGTAGCAAAACAGTATAGACTTTCTTGTCTCAGTCAAAATCAGTCACAATAGGTTCTAGTTTATAAAAGAGAAATATATTTCGCCAATCACGGCATCATCAGTCTCTAAAAAACGAATACAAAATAATGTTAACACGTAAACCAGGTGGTAGAATTTAAAAATAATAGGAAAATAATCATAAAACCTAGAGCAACAAACTACGCGACCAGGTTAAAAATATAAAATATAGAAGATAAAAGTTATAGGTATAGGGCTATAAAAAACCGGACCATCCTATTACCCAAGTCTAGGGAAAAACAACAATCAGCTGTGTTGGTAAAGCGAAAAGAAAGAACTTTTATCTTCTATATTTTTATATTTTTAACCTGGTCGCGTAGTTTGTTGCTCTAGGTTTTATGATTATTTTCCTATTATTTTTAAATTCTACCACCTGGTTTACGTGTTAACATTATTTTGTATTCGTTTTTTAGAGACTGATGATGCCGTGATTGGCGAAATATATTTTTCTTTTATAAACTAGAACCTATAGTGACTGATTTTGACTGAGACAAGAAAGTCTATACTGTTTTCATGCTTTTATTGCGCTTTGCAAAAATCTAGGAAATCTAGTGACTTTGAGTTACCTGTTACATATTACAACGTAAATTGTGCCGTCACGTCTAAAAATTGTATTCGCATAAAGCGCCTGCCTAAAATCAGCTAAGATTTGGCCTATTCGCTCAGTAGCTAACAAAAACTACCCACCAATTTCGGAAATGATCACTTAGATTTTTATTTAGTCTGTATTTACAGGTCTGTTCTGCTTAAATGCACTGATAGAGAGAATAGGGGAATACCCTAAAAAGACACTCACTACTTATAAAGACTGTTAATGGCTACCATAATATTATTTTTTGAACCGCATTGATTTTTAACACGGTAGAAAGGGTAGTTAAACAATGTTTTTCTAACAGTGATCCCGCGGAGGTGTAACAACAATGATAGGCTAAAGTGGGGAACACAAAGTAAGACTTATAAGCAACAAAATCTAAAGCGAAATTACCTATAATATCAGTATTTAGAACAACGACATGAAATAAAAAAATGAAGTAATAGCAACAACAAAGTACAATATTAACTCTTCAAAATAAAACCCAAACATAACGGAATAAGGTCTCAATGTCTTTTATAGCAGTGGGGAAGGAAAGGTGTGGAACTAGGATTTGTGTTTGGCAAGGCCATGACAATGTTTTTTAGAAATGACTTCACAAAATCACCTCATAGTGTGGCGTCGCAAAGTTACGTCTAAAAATGGCATCACGAGTTACATATCAACGTGACATCATAAAAAGTAACCTCAAGATAACACCACACAGTTTATTTACTTTGTTAAGTTTAAGGTCGGCAAGGAGTACCTTTCAATACAAAAGCTATACATTAAACATTTTAAAGAACTTAACATTCACAAAAAGATGTTTTCGCGCAAAGCAAAATGCCTTTATATTGCAAAAACGTTCCAAAGGTTCAAAAACTTTGATTTCCGAGGGTGCTATGGGACAGACGACGCCTTCGGGCTAAAATAATTTAATCAAAATAGGCCTAGACATTCTACAAACGTAACGTAGGTTAGCGCAAACGAGTAAATATTTTGTATCAACGTATAGTTAAAATAGAAAAACAAAACAGTTTGGGGGGCATATGACCACGTGCCCCCATCTCTTGAATCCACCCCTTAGGAGGGGCTTTGTGACGATTGAGCGGGGTCTCTGTAGAACCCTTCCATCGGGACCGCTCCTCTACCGACTGAGCTACACAGGCTCAAATAGGAGCGAGTCGAGAAACAACCACACATTGCAAGCATTTGGCGTACGGTTGTTTCTCGACTCGCGCCTCTGTACTCTATCATTTAACAATTTTATGCGCAAGGCTGTATGTTTTTCTGCTGTCAGGGGAATACACAAGCTGCAACCTGTTTGAACAAACATTTTAGTTATTTTTATGTGATTAGTAGGGCGATTAATTTTTGACCTAAAAAATGATGAATTTTGACCTATTAGAAATACTTAATTTAAGCACCATATTGTTGTTTAAAAAAGTACTGCATTAGTGTCTTAGCATCGTCAACCACACGTGTTTGTTGTTTTTTGACTGCCGGTCGAAAACAAATCAATTATTTTTCGTGTTTATGCAAGACAAGACGAGGTTTATTTCAAAACAATGTTGTGTAAACAGTTGAATCACAAGGTAAAACTATTTGCAGAAAATTAACAAAACTGATCATATTTTTGAAATACAAAATGGGGTAATTGCAAATCACAAGCGAAAAAATACAGCAAGTACTGGTCAATTCATTTGTCCAAATCAGAGATGAACAACTACATAAAGTAAAAACGAAGTTCGAGCTGAACGTAATTCCGCAAGCTCACGTATTGCTCTAATGAAGATCTACCACTGTTAAAATGCCGTTAAACATAATTCAAAATTAATATGGCTGTTTAAAATTTTAACTGATCGACAATTTGAAAAAGTCGAATATAGTTTTCTTTTAAATTAGTAAACGATTTATGTGCATATTTATAATTTCGACAAATTTTGACCTAACGTGTAAATTTTGACCAAATTTTGACTTTTTTGACAAGTCAAAAAATAATCGCCCTAGTAATTAGTTACGGATATTTTTGCAAATTCCTATGTGGCCTACCGAAAGCATTATTAGTATCTAAATAGATATGTAAAAGAATCGCTTAACATTGTTCCAAGGGAAGGGAAAGGGGACATGGACCCCCGAACTGCCAATAGAATCTAAATGCAAACAATTCACGCTTCGCGCAAATCGTTCACGTTAGATAGTATTGCAACTGTGTCGCTCTCTCATAAATAATACTATATTCGAAATACATCACAGTACTATATTAAGACCGTATTATTAACACATGATCAGAGCGTAAAAATACTATGATTAAATAGTATGGATTAAAAAAACACTGAAAAAAATGTCTCAATTTTTTTAAAAAGTTCACTAATTGTTGTATCCTAAACTACATACTACATCAAAGTGGTTCTCGAAAATAGCAAATATAGGTGTAGCTTGTTTAAAGACGTCTAACCTAATGAAAAAACATTCAACCTGCAAATATGTGTTAAACGTGATTTTTGCGGGCTCGATGCTTTGTATAGCGTATCTTTAATTCAATGAACGCCTTTCGTTTTCTTGCAGCTAACCAGACAAAAGTGACAAGTTTGCCAACCGTCAACACAACTTGGGAAGCATTCGCAGAGCCAAGCACAGAGCTTCATGCTTCTCAATTAACTTTTTCACCACAGTCGTGCTACTTATATTTTTTTTTTCTTTTAACTGGTCGCCTACATATTTTGTTGAAGCGAGGTATGCCTACACCTTTTTTATTGAGACTTTCAAAATTATTACCGAAATATCTGTAGCCAGAAGCTATGCTAGTATTGCTGCTGACGAGAAATCTTATTTTGCAATATAAACTATTACAGATTTTCCGTGAGTAACGAAATCAGTTTGTCAATTGATTTACAAGCAACATATTTGCTTCTAATTTTTTTGTATATATGTATTATTTGTAATGGAGTTATTTGGTTTTTTATCATTATATTTTCGTTTTAAACCGTAGGCAACTAGTTGCGTACATCTGTCTCTTTTTAAATGATCATTAATCAAAAAGCTACCAACAGCTCAAAGGCAGAATTGAAACAAAAAAATTGTTAAAATACTCTCATTTATTTTTTGTGCAAAACTTATTATGTAGTTAAAACTTTAAATTTTAAATAAAGAAATGCCTTAAATGCGTGAAAGATTTTGCGCAAAATGCAACAAAAAATCTAATTGGACTAAGTTGATGCAACTAAACTTGCAAGTTACACTTTTTTCAACCAATAAATAAACCTTCTTTAACTTGTAAGTAATCAAACATAACAATAAACAGGTGACATCAAAGTTAAAACGTCTTTTGTATTGTCTGTTCAGTGGTCACACTATATTCTGCATTGGAGCTTTTAAGGGCTTGAAAATAATAGATGGTTTCAGTGTACAGCACTATAAAGTTATACGGAGTTTTAAATGTAACAATTTGAAAACAAATGTATTTTTTGGAGCAACATGCACAACAGGTGCTAACAGAGAGGCGTACACTGCCTCAAGATTTCGCATTTAAATTTGCGGCGGTAAATACACCCTATTGGCACTTGATTATTAGGCGAAGCTTATCGCGAAGTAATTGGTCGCCCGAACAAACGCTGACGCCGCATTTAAAGCAAGCATTATAAATATGTCGCCGATATTCTGCTTTGAACATCCCTACTCGCAATGCTTCCCTGCGTTAATTGAACGGTGGGTGAAAGTTTTTCACGGCCTTACCTCTTTGTGTATTACCGCGACAATAAAATGAAATACGATTTGGAGAATATTTGCTATTTGCACCTGTTTCGTATGTTACTCCAATGCAACATATCAACACACAATTTTTAGTTGTGTAGGCCTGGTGTTAAAATGTTGGATAGGTTACATGCGAAACAGGTGCAAAGAGAGAGAGGTGTATAGTGCCACCAGATTTCGCATTTAAATTCGCGGTGGTAAAATATGTTGTTTGTTAACAGCATTTTGTAATTTTACTAAAGAGAAGCCTCTTTTCAAAATGCAAGTCGCACGCGCCCAGTTTTGGACGCGGCACAATGAAAGTCTTATACGCGCGGGACAATAAAGCGCAGCAGGCGTCCAATCGCTTCGTCACTTCACGAGCTGGACAAAGCAAGCGAATATGAACAAATTCTGTATGGAAGTTTTTCTGCTGCTAGATGGCAGTCGTTAGCTATAGAGAGCTAAAACGCAATATTTCAGGTTTTTGCCCCCCAGTCAAAGGCACCTAGGGGTGCAGCCTCATAAACCTCGACATTGCACCTTCATACCACTCTACGCCATGTCTGAAAATTTGAAAGTTCTACGATGTATACTTTTTCTATAAAGCTCCGGACAAAAATCGGTCTGAAACATTTTCGGGCAAAAACAAGATATGTCCCGAAAATAAATTTTCGGCCCATATAATTAATTGATGCAATTTTTAAGGAAAAAGTGTCATTTCGGATGTTGTTGTTCTAAAGTTGTGATACTAACATACTGTTATTTTTTCTCCTAAATTTAAATGTTTACCCCGTGGAAATCGAATGCTTTTAATACGACTAAGATGGTTCGAGTTATAACATGGATGTCGACAATATGAAAAACTAATGGATTAATTTAATAAATTTAAATTATAAACCGAATATACACAAATACGTTTTGGCAAACTTTAATGGTTTATGTTAGATCTTTACAGAAATCCATGCCTAACGAAACAAACAAAAGTATTCTTAACTAGTATGTAATTACAATCTAAAACAACTGTACGACAGTTATTTTTGGAAAAGGGTATTCACCCGGAAAACAAAGTAGTTCAAATAGACCTAAAATCACTAACGGGTGCAAGCGTAAAAGAGCGTCCCGATTAAATAGACTATTGGCACCCTTTAGTTTACTTTCAAACATTCATGTCCAATCAGACAAAAACCTATTCCACCGGAAAAACCACCTTCGCCTGATAACATTATATGCGACTTTGCATTGAATATGTGATGATAGAGATCACCTTGACCCTTGCAAGGTAAATGTCGACCTTAATTTCTGAACAGTAACAACAAAATACTCTAGCAAAGGTAGCAATTCAGGTCAGACACAATAAACAGATCTTAAAATATGACCAAGGCTAGCTTTGCTGGTGTATTCTGCTGTTATATACGACCTAATGCAAACTTACGCTTGACAATGGCTTACGCTTTGACGATGATATTTACCCGGCTAATAAAATATTTTAAATCGGTTTCAAAAAAAAAACATTGTTATACAAAACTCGATAAGTTAAATCTAATACTACCACCCGGTCAAACATTCAGCCACTTACATTATTTTTAATGTATTGTAGGCTTACAGCGTCTTTTTGCGACCGCGGGATTTAGTGTTTTTTTCTTCGAATGCATTTTAATAAAAATTTAAGTAGGCCTAGAGTCCTAGACGCATAACATATACACCAAGGCAAGCAAATTAACCGTATTTATAATCCAAAAGCGAAAAATAAGGCTATCCATTTCGAAAAAACGAAATTTCTTGGTAATCTTCTGATATTTCGGTCCTCTTCTCGCATTTGTATAATAAAAATTGGTGGCCGCTCTGAAAAAAAAATACGTAAAGCTGTACGAATAATACTGGTCAGGTTTTATCTTTCGATTGTTAGTGGGAACACACAATAAGACCTACAAGGCAACAATATCCTATGTTTCTATAGCCTTAAGACCAATGACATGACAAAGCCAAAAGTATAGTAAAATCGGAATACGTCCTAAATTCATCGTAATAAGCCTAACAAGCCATGAATGGCCTAAATGGTTTGGGGTTATTAAGAGTTAATGATAGTGGTTAAAAATTAGGCTAGGGCTAAAATGCTTAAAATAGTTAGTTATGTACTTAGGAGTGTCGTTTCGGGTTCGGTAACCAGTTGTACAGATTATAGCCATTTCGGTTTTATTCCGAAGGATTTAGGACTCCAGAAGTCCTCTCTATTTAAAGCCTCCAATGTTAACTGCTCCGCTATCGCCCTCACTACTGATACTTGTATTTAAAAATAATTTTAAAACAATTTAAAAACAAATTTAAAAAGTAGTAAAGCTTTTCTTTAAGACGATGCAACATGATTCAGGAAGAGTGTTAAGAGCTGGAAATAAACGTTTTACAAAGTAAAAAACAGTCTAATAAAAAATTTAGTAAGCTGATAAAATAGGCTACTACACACAGAAATCTAATTCATGCGCGTTCATAAGCATAGCGGAATTGCTATGGACAATTAAAGAACTGTTATGGACGATTTCACGTTAAATACAAATTGAAATATTATACCAGGCAATTTCGTACACATTTATTAGATTACTGCTTTCTTTACTGGATACACGCAGTAAGTTACATAAGTGCAACTAAAACGAGTATATTTACCAGTTACACAAACAATTCGTAAAAAAATATATTCAACAGTTACACAAACAATTTTTCAACAGTATATTTAGCAGTTGCACAATCAATTTGTAAAAAAATATAATCAATTCTAAACAATAAAACTACCAGTTAGACTTAACAATTCATCAACAATAAATTCACCAGTTACACAAAAAATTCGTAAACAGTATATTTACCAGTTACACAAACAATTTGTCAACAGTATATTTAGCAGTTACACAAACAATTTGTCAACAGTATATTTAGCAGTTGCACAAGCAATTTGTAAAAAAATATAATCAATTCTAAACAATAAAATTACCAGTTACACTTAACAATTCATCAACAATATATTTACCAGTTACACAAAAAATTCATAAACAGTATATTTATCAGTTACACAAAAAATTCGTAAACAATATATTTACCAGTTACACAAACAATTTGTAAAAAAATATATTTACCAGTTACACAAAAAATTCGTAAACAGTATATTTAGCAGTTACACAAACAAATGTAAATCCCAACTAAGCAGTTAACTTATTTTGCTTTCAATTAATATAAAAAAAATAATGCCCGAAAATGCGCGAAAACAGAAAAGCGTTTCAATACTTCTAAATTTCACATTTTGTTGCGGGCAATCGAAAAATAAATGTTGCCCGCAAACCTGGGTTGGTATCACTCTGCGTTTAATGATTACATAAAAAGAAATACAATAATCGAAACAAACTAAATGACGTATCATTTTTTTTATATACAACGATACATTAAACATAAAGTCGGACAAAGACACAAAACAGTATAAAATTACTGAATATGAAACCAATGTATCAGAAATGACATACTTATGAAGAAACGCCTAATTGCAATATTATTTTAGCTTTCTGTGTAGTTACTTTTATAGAAAATTTTCCTACATGAGCAGCCGAAGTTTGGACTATAATTAAAATCAAAATATCAAAATTGCGTAAGTGTATTAAGCTAAAATTTAATACAAACAAGCAAAAAAATAAGCGACACTAGGTTGTAAACGATGCTACTCAAACACCTCGACAATTTCGTTGGCAACAAGTGACGGCCAACTAAACCTTAATATACACAGCGTGTATTCTTTGGTCACATTTACCCCCTTCCATTACGGGCGTATGAAGTGGTGGAATTCAGCCGGAAAATTTGAATCCCACCACTGGGTGTATGTACTAACATGACGCAGCAGACAATGGTGCTTTGGTCGATTATTATCGACGTAATTCCCTCCAGAGCCACGGATTCGGTTAAAAATAACCCGAGCCCGACTTCCGACTCTGACTCCGGCAAAGTGTGCGATTTTGTCGAGTCCCAGCCCTGCCTCCCTTCGATCCTGTTCAACTTAATTGGTAGAAGGACGGTCATCCGTTGAACAAAAGTGGTCAGCTGCGGTTGTTTCTAGCTCAGGAGATAAATTGTTCAGGAGAGGTAACCCCGTTTTGTTTGTAAAATTATATAAAGCAGAATAGGATCCCATCGATCCTGCGAGGCCTTTATTTTTGCTTTCAAGTTTCTTTGGTGCAAAAAAAAGTTATTGCCATAGAATTTTGTTAAACTTTTTGACTGTTCGAGTATGATTATTGGGTTAAATCCATAGTATGGGATCTCCTTTTAAATATAGTATTTTTGTACACAACATAGAAACAGTATGCCATCCTTTTCGTAAATTCGCTATGTACAGCACAATTACACCTAGTAGCAGTGCATATCTATACAAGTGTCAAACAACCTCAGAAAATTACATTTCTTGCATTTCAGCCAAATATTTCCTGATCTCATCGGCCAGCTTTTGCGGTATATTGTGTTCTTCTTTCAGCACATCAGCGCAAAGGTCAGTAACAAGTTCTTTGTGATCGTGCAGTTTTCCTCGGACGACGATTTTAGCAAAATTTTTGCAGGTCCAAAAATAGGTTTTCAACGACCTTTTAATATTTGGATGCTGTACAACTACCAGAATGGTGTCCGCAGCCTTTGGGTGATTTTCAGTCAGACTCCAAAACTTGCTGCAATAAACCAAACATTTTAGAGAAATGTCCCATATGTTTTGGTCTAGATTTTCCAGTGCCTTATCTTGCAAATTTTTACAGTCGCTTTCGAAGTTTTCCACATTATCGCAAGTTCCGATAGATAGCAGTTGCTTATTGATGCGTACCAGCGACCGGTAATGAGACAATTCTGCGTGTATATGACCTTTCACTTGCTTAATTAATCCGTGCTCGTAATATTTAACACCATCGTGATTTTTGTTCAAAAGATGCTCAGTAACAAATGATTTTAACTCGACCAGCGTTTCCCCTTTCTTGGGGTCATTTTTCAATGCTTTCAGCCTAATGTCGACCAAGCTGATTGCTGTTATCGACCGAAAAAGAGTAGCTACACCTGATTTCCTGTAACAAATTTCACTTAGCTGAAATGTAAGGGTAGAAAAACCCTTGTATATTTGGGCCCTTTCTGTTGAAATTTCATCATGGTCGTACAAAATTGATCGACTCAATGTATGAAAAATTGACGCAAATCTTTCCACAAAGTATATTTTGTAAAGATTTTCTTTGCTGAGAAAAATTTCAATGTTTTTTTTTTGAAATTCAGCTAGCTTTTTAGCGGGGACTTTTAGGTGGAGCTTATTTGCGTGTTTTACTAAGTCAATGATTTGATCATCTGCAAAGTTAGCAGCATACTTAATTTCCTCTGCTGGCATACGAAAAATGATTGAGATATAGTCTTCCAGTTTAAAACCCCCCTCACTTTTTTGCAGCAACATTTTGCCACATTCAAGGCAATCGTTTACAAGTTTTTCAGCTTCACATTTGTTTTCCGCTGGTGGGTTGGCCATAAAAAAGCTTTTAATATCAACTTTACTTCCAAGATTTTCTGTAATGCGTGATAAAACGTAAATGCCCTTCTCCAAATTTTGCTCGCCTATAGATTTTTCATTAGTAGCATCTTTTTCACTGCTCATCACAATACCCATCACCTCATACAGATGACTTGTGCAAAAATGCAGTAGATAATCATCACCTTTTATCTTGTTGTCATCTACCAGTCTCTCGTACTGAGTAACAACTGCTGACATGTGGGGAACCATGCTTTTCATGAAAGCAGAATCAATAGACTTCCTCAGGTCTTTGTGGACAATGCTGGCAAGGGCTTGAACAGCAACAGGATAAGAAATGGCAAGTTGATTGTTTGCCTTTAGATACCTACGAACTGCAGAAAACACTACCTGGTGGAATGTAACAGTTTCTCCAGAACTATCGCTTTCCACTTTGCACAATCCAAAGTCCTCAAAGGATTTTAAAAAGTGGGCAGTTTCCGTTTGATTTAGGTAATCGGTTTCATTTAAATCATGTTCGCCATTGCGGATGTATTGCATAACTCTGCCAACTAAAATAGTTTGAATTGACCCATGGTGGCATAAGGACAGTGCAGACATGGCTTTCCAGTTTCTAACGTTGTCTTCATCCATTCTTTCTGGTCCTAGGAGTTTAATTATTGCATTGTGTAGATGCATTAGACTTAACTTTTCGGCTTCACTAGACTCATGCCTAAGCAAAAGTCGGGATACTTTATCGTCACATAATGCAGATAGATATTTCTTGAAACTTAAACAGTAGTATTTTTCTGCTGTAGCGGCTACAACACGTATACCCAGTGGGGAAAAGCTCAATTTGGTTATAATTTCTTCAGCGGCTTGTTTTTCTTCCACTGGAGTGTCATCAGAGACCCTTAACATTCTCAATCCTTCCTGCAATTCAAACCCTTTTATATTTTTTTGGTTAAATCTATCCAATCCAATAGAATTAATAACACTTTTTGACTTTGATGTGATGTACAAATGAAACTTTTTGTCGAAGTCAACTTGATTGACACATTTAACGAAATCATCAAGAAATTCTTTGTCGCCATCTTGCGGATCTTCGATAATTAGTAGCACTGGAATTTGGGCTTTTTTAGTGAAACTAAGATAACCTCTAGATCGATCAGATTTCATGCCGTCTATTGCTGTTTCTAGCCCGCAATCGTCAACCAACCCGTTCTTAAAAAGAGTATTAGCAAACTTTTCCAGTTGATCTTTAATATCATGACTACGGTCACTACATTCAATATGCCATTTTGCAACCAGATCATTATCATCCTTGGGAAATATTGCTGCAAGATTGCAAATAATTTCAGATTTTCCGGAACCAGGCATTCCACATAGGTGCAAGATGGACACTACTTTTTCTTTAACGTTTTCTTTAATCGTTTCGTAAACGGAAGTGGATATGAAATGCCGACTTGGTTGACGAACATTGTCGATCAGCATCTTTGATTTTTCCTGATTTTGGGGTGCATCTAATAATATTATGACAACATTAAACCTTAGTACATATTGCAATCATGATGGTTGTAACAAATTTTCTAGCATAGGGGTCGGCAACCTATGGTCCGTCAGTGAAAATCATGCGGCCCGCCAACTCTTTCTTAAACTGGACACAAAGTCATGCCCATATGTTTAACTATTTTAACCACACAAAAATGCAACACAAAACCGTGCATCGCGCGATTCTTTTTAACTTTAAAGTACATTTTTTGTTTTGTCTTCTTAGACCAAACGGACGTAAGACTGGAAACTGTCTCAGTTAAAGTTATTCGTAAGATAGAATTCTTTGAAATGTAAAATATAAATAATTGTTTTTTTATAGTTTTTTCGCTGATGTATTCCGTCATTTACCATTTAAAACAAGAGTTTATTTTTTTACCTTTTATTTTGTTTGTGCAAAATGCACTACGTCTTTTTGTAAATTAAAAGGGTTTGGAAGTTCAATTCAAACAAAAGAAATTTTTTTCGCTTTGCGCGGTGCTACTATTTTATAAATTAGACTCAATGCCATATACATATAACATTTAGGTTCGACCCTGATTAAGAGTGTTTAAAAGCCACATTTTTTATAACAAAATTGTTGTGGAAATTTCCGACGAGACCTTGCTAAGTTTGGTTTGGCCCGCGACAATAAAGAGGTTGCCGACCCCTGATCTGGCACTATATGGGTACATATTACATTTCGTTTGTTGTTTCAAATATATTTATTGTACCATTACGTAAACTACAAGGCGGAAATGCTTTTTCGCACTAGGTGTACGTTGCCTCCACAGCACATATACGTCACGCTTTTCACTGAACACAACTGTAGATTCGAGTGACATTTTAACAGGGATGGATACGGAGCACCCTATAGTGTCGCGATACCAAACAAATTCAAAGTTTTATTTTCTTTACCTTGCTGAATGACATTAACAGTTGTTTGATACTGATGAACTTCGCAGCCTTGATACAGGTGAACATCGCGGCGTTGTTCTTCGGTGTTCAACGTGCTCTGTGTGTTAGCAAACACGGATACTGTTAACTATTGACACAACCCCCTTTTAAGTATATACAACCTTTTGAGACCCGTTTCCTTGTATAATTTTGCCGAGTTTGGGGTATATTTTACATTTCTTTAAATCTGGCATTTCGTTGCCTCTCATTTATGGTTTTGCGGCAATAATTGAATTAAGAAATTGTATTAATTTAGCGTACGTGCAACCCTCAACAATACAAGCTCTATTCGTTCGTTTAGCTGCAAAAACGATAGTCATTTTTCCTTTGTTTGCTGGAGTGTCCAACCGGTCGATTTCTCACCAAGGCGCGTTGTTTTGAAGGTATTGAATCGTTAAAAAGGTAGTCAATTGTGCTCAGACACGCACCGTATCTTTGTTCGCTGCGTTAAACATAGTGTTTGTTTTGTGGCCGCGGCCAGTATAGGCTCATATCTTGTCAGCTAATTGAAAGAACATTCACCCCGCCTCCTATACTTAATTTATTTATTTCGGCCTACTCGATTTTCAACTACATTTATTTTTTTCCATATCATTAAAGTAATTCTCCAGTGAAAGTGGATAGATTCTAAACCTAAAGACCCAACCAGGCAGCCGACTGGTTCAATTTGCACTCTCGCCAATGCGAATTATTTCTTACACTCTTTTTCGTTAAATATTACTTTTTTGGTACATGTCAAATTTTCACAATTATTTTTTTAAATACCGGTTTTAACTCTAAGCTTGAGTAAACTGAATTAAACTGGTGTGGCACGACACAATGTACAGCAGTGATTAAGGGGTCTCAGCTTCATGGCTTCTTACATTTTGTTTATCAAGGTTATAATTTAGATAAACTATTGCAGGGGTAATTTTTTTTTTTTACGTTTATTCTTCACATGTTTAAAGAAAATACCTTACCAAATCAATCGAGTGAACAGTTGTATCCTCACCAACACCTCCAGTAGGCGCATCAGCCATTTTGATTTACAGAAATTCAGTTGTCTAAACCTGTTTCGGATACTCAACAGTGCCCTGAAAAAACAGTAAAGTGTAATTGATTTTCGAGAATTTGCTGACACAATGTTAAATTAGTTGTTTTCTTTCAAGTGATGGGCAACTGTAGATAGAAATTAAACTTATGTATATGTGTCAGTTAATTTTTCTTTGGTGTTCCGTGAAGGATCGTCAGGTGTTGCGCAATATATTTATTGATTTAAGTGTTCCACTCAACACCAGTCGAAATTCACTGTGTTAACATACGATAAGTAGACTGTGTTTTATCAATGCCTTTTTTTTTGGTGGTCCGAAAAATTATTTTTAAGTGTTTCGTGGCTCAAAAAGGGTTATAAAACCCGGATGTGTAGGTTATGCAGTCAGTCGAATTCGTGGTGCCGGCACAGGTTATAACGGAGTGCCTTTATGACTCGAAATGACACTATACAATAAACGTTCCGCCCAGCCCTTTGTTTGACATCAATGCGAGAGCTTAGTATTCATTACTTGATCAACAGACGGGGATAGTTTAAGTTGGCGAAATAAAACCGCCGTTGTTAACTGCCAGTTGTGTTTGTTAACTGCCAGTTGTGTTAACCTTGGCGTTCATAGGTATTGCAGTGGCCATTACACAGAAATTCTACACCAATGTTTTTACACCTTTCATCGCGGCCCCCAACTACTCAGCGTAGTTACAACAGCTTTGGCGACCCATTACCTTGCACTTAACTCTTTGTAGGCGAACAAAACATAAGGAAATAGCTGTAGCTGGGTCTTTTCAAAATACGCAGTAATGAGCACAAATTTAACTAATATAAACTATAAAAGTTCCACGTTTTGAAAACATTTTTTACATCGTTTTAAGTAAACGCAGGCTATTACATTGTGTTTTGGAAATGTCGGATACTTGATATATTTCAGGAATGATATATTTTATAAATTTACCGGATTTGATTACATGTAGACCTATTCGCTTTCCAAATAGGTCAGAGTTACTGCCTACTTTTCCGCAAAATGCATTACTTTCAGGTACATTAAATGTGACTCAATCACATCAGAAGGAAACAGCATTTTTAATCAGATGCGAACAACATGAAGGGGGTGAGCGACTCGTTAACACACAATCTGTATAGAGCATACGGCTACTTCTTTTACGGGAAAATATATTGTATATGTTGCACAAAATGTTTCATCGTTTGTTGTGTGTTGTTTTCCCCTTATTTTTACTATTGCGTTGTTACTCACTTAACTTTTCTTGCCTCTTTACCTCACCCTTCACCTGTTTATACCTGATCTAATTACGTTTGCTGCTAACACCTTTTTATCTTTCGTTACTGTAGCCATTACACCTTTTTCGCATGAAATGTAGTTTAAAAAAAGGCTTTATGGTATAGTTGACAGTCTGGCTGGACAAAACTGAGATTACCACATTTTAAGATCGTCGTCGTTTACGCCCTATTTTAACCGCTAGCCGCTTTATATTATTATGCCCTTATATTGTTTATGTTTTATATGTCAGTTTGCACGTATCGCCCTATATTATAAAAACACTAATAAGTCTCGTGTAGTGCTCAGGTATCCGACAGGCCGTGAAGTAGAGAGTCCTGAAACTTTGGTGTAACAGTACACACTATTGAAAACTTTAAATACGTTGCATTCAAGAACAACGCCAAAAGGGGACGGTTGTACATTTTGTAATGCCAAATATAACAAAATGGTAAATATACCCTAATACCTATGCAACGCACAAGCATTTTGTATAGTACACATTAGCCTATTCATAAAATATAAAAGCAATTCGGCAGAAATAAAATGTCGCTCAAAGTATGCAGGTTTCAAATATGTCAAACTAAAATTGTTGGTATTTCTTATGTTGCTATATCTTTATTATCTGGCTATTGAGCAATCCCTTAAAATCACTCGTACAGTTTAGTAAAAATATGGTCATGCTAAAAAAACCTGATAATTATCGCTGTATATTCCAAAACCTGACGGAAGAATTAACAAAGAAAAAAGATTAACAAACGATAAGAAGGCCACGTAAAGCACATTCAGTGCTGCGCTACAAAAACATTTAGCCAAATCTAGCTTTACATAGAATTGATTTTGGGGTTTTGTTTGCCTTCGCAAAACATTCAGGCTTTCGCCTTTCACAGCAACTTCGTGAATTACAAGGGAAAGTAACAGTTATTATATATATAAACATATCACCTATACTGCATTAGAAGCACCATATTTTTCATTTCTAGTTTTACGCCTTACTGCCTGGCATAAAAACATATCCTATTTACCTACGATGATAACTAAAAATAGAACTAAGTCCAGCTAACTGTCCAGTAAATCCTTTAATCATAAACATATTGTATCAAAAATATCGTTTTCCACCCTATATCAATTAAGGGTTAGTATCGGTAGAGGTTCGACACTCGGTGTAACTGCCTTTGCCATGTTTTAGAGATTTCGGTAGTAGATTATTATTACAATAGGGAAAGGCGACTAGCCTTTCTCTACTACACACTTTGGCAGACAGACAGTAGGACAGATATCAGCTTTGTTAAAAAACTTTCCAATTGATTTTGTAGGAGTGTCACAAATCATAAACTGATCGAAATAATTTATTTTTATAAAATCTGAATCGCTGACTATCTTCCATGGCAACTGCTGTCTTGCTCTACAGTTTAATTTTTTAGCTTTACTTTGCGCTGATAAAATGGGAATACCCTGTTTGTTAGGGATACGCACGACTGGTTAATACTGTTGACTCACTCACAGTGACAACAGTAATATTGTTTTCCAAACTAATCTCATAGCACACGTTTTAATTAACCAATGGGTAGATAAACAAATCATTTTTTGTAATACAAATTTTTGAATCAAGGAACAAAAAGGAAGGAAATGTCACTTTTAAAAAAGCCACAACGCAGCATTTCAGATTTAAACTGTGTAGACTGTAGATGATGTGTATAAATAAACAGTCGTACCAAGTTTGGGTGAATGGTTCATTTTGTTGACAATATTTATCGATATATGATAAGTAGGGCGAATATTTTTTGACCTGAAAATAATTTATTTTGATAAAATTTTGACCTGTTAGAAATACATTGAATTAAATGAGCTAGACGTCGTTAATCACGCGTTTTTTTATACCGTATATTGCTCTAACAAAGATATAATAGGTTAAAATGACTTTGAACATATATCAAAACTAAATTTTTTTGATAAAATGAACGATAAATTTCAAAATAACTGAACGACCAATTTGAAAAACCTGACTTTATTTTTTTTCTATTTTTTAAGCGATTTATGTGCATTGTTATTCGATTTTGACATGAAAAAATTTCGACAAATTTTGACCTAACGTGTATATTTTGACAAGTCAAAAAATAATCGCCCTAAAATAAGTCAATAAACAAAATTGGTGTATTTATATTTTACTTGGCCTCAGTGCGCCTCAACACTTTGTTTGTATCGTTGTTTGAACTTGTTGGCTCGACAGGGTGACTATCGCTGAATATTAATACTATTTTCATATTTATGAATAATAACTTTTTTATACTTTTCTTGGCCAAAAATGTGTCTGGAAAGGTGTATTCAATACAAGAACTCTGTAAAAATGTAAACTTTGTAACGTTACAACTTTCGGAGATGCCGCTCTATAAAAATCTCAGCGCGCTCAGCAGTTCTCTTATAGGTACATGATGGAAAATAATCCACCATTTGCTATTACACTTTAACGATTTCAAATTGGCGGCAATATCAGTTGTGAAATTTGGCACTGCGCATGCGCACGTCGGACTCTGTTCTCGGGTAGTTTATGATGGCCTTACTCGAGTCCCGGGTCCAACTCCGATTCCGCAGCCCTGATTTCAATAATGAGTATAAAATGAAACGTTTATATACACGATGTGTAGCCTATAATCTGTGACTAAACCTTTCTAGGCTCGTACTGAACAACGATATCGGCAGACATAATACTGATACAAAACATAGTTATGTTCAATCTAAAAGCCGCGGTTGTAAACAAAAGTAAAGTCAACACCATGTAAGGCATTTCTTGCACAAGGTCGTCAGAGTTTTTTCCTGCTATCGACGAAAGCATAAAGAAACACACAAAAAATCACAAAAGTGCATCTAAAATATACAGAATCACACGAAACGCCAGGGTGAATCTTAAATATTGCAAGAATCGTAGTGAGTCATCCTATCGATCCTTACGTTGGTTTTATCCCAGGGGTGTTCAACAAGCGGCACGAGTGCTAAATGTGGCACGCGACCTAATAAAAAATGGCACACAATCACCCCTAAAATACTTAATTTGTTATTCAGACAACAGTCAAAAAATACTACAGTAAATTGCCATTGTTTATTCACAATACAAAATAATCGCGGCAATCGCGACAACTAATAATTACTTCTAATACCGTACTATAACATTATATTGTAGTGGAGGCTAGCATTCACATAATTGGTGTGAAGAAGCAAAAAGCAAAAGTCAGCTCACCGACGGACATTTAGATGCAGTAATGCGCACTGCTAAGTACACGTTTTTATTATTTCTAAAAAAACGCTTTTATTATTAGAAAGAATTAGTTACCAAACTTTGGCACGGAAAAAAGTATAGCAGTGATTCGCAAACTTTTTTGTAAAAAATGACGCAAAGGTTACCCAGAATTTTTTTTAATTGCTCACGGTCCCTTAAAAATATACACAAATACTGTAAACACAAATAATGGTATCAATGAGACGGATGCACTTGCTTCTTTGCTATCAGCTCGGCAATGTTAACCTCTAATGAATCATTTTATTTGAGTTTAGCAACCACGAACAGTTTTAAACCGTGACCGTACACTGTTCCGCCTACAGTGTCAGCGCAACAAGCTGTAAAAACGTAATTCTGACTAGCACAACGCATCGCTATGACGTCATAATGGACAATTCAACTTAAAGCGTGCAATGAAGTGAATGAATAAAACTAGTGAGCTTGGTTTGGAGAAGTAAGTTGCCTGAAAATTTTATGGCACAAAAATTATCTTCTTCAGGAGCGCCGTGTTGATTTTTTGTTAGTAGCTTCGCGGTCCCAGAAAATTGTCTCGCGGACCCCAAAAGGACCGCGGACCCCAGTTTGAGAATCACTGTTATATAGGATAAAAATTGGCATGCCGGTATGTTTGAGTTGGACACTCCTGTTTTATCCTATGTGTTTCATACTCGAGACAACCAGGTTGATAAGTGTAAACCGTAGAGTGAATAAATTTCGTTTGTCTGCTCTTCGATGTTCCGCAGACGTGTAGGGCATCTTGTATGAATTGTCGACTACTGATTGTACGTTTAGTTTATTTCATCTCAGAAGGTCGCAGATTTGAAGGGAAGCGATAGAGTCGAATAATGCCTGTTGTGTTGCAGGCGGGGATCTAGGATTTTTTTTGGGGGGAAAAAAAATTTTTTTTCAGAGATAACGTCACATTAAGTTTCGTCTAAAATTGTAACGTCATAGAGTTATATCTAAACGTGACCTCAAAAAAAAAAAAAAAAAAAAAAAAAAGGAAGCTTATAAACACCACACAGTTCGTTTATTTTGTTATGGTTTTAGATTGAACAGGTGTTACTTTCTATAACAAAAGCTACAACAGTGTTACAGTTTCGTGCTAGGCGCAAATTGTCTTTATATCGTTTAAGTTGCCCAAACTTTTATTTTTAATGTTGCGATAAAAAAGATTTTTAACCAAATGAGGTAAGACATTCTATAAACATAAATGGATTCTCGCGGAGCACGAAATTTCTTTTGCATTATACTTAAAATAGATAAAAAATACAGTTTTCGGGGGGGGGGGGAGTATAATATAACTGATATTTCTTATGACTGAACTGGCGGCGCAGGGCGGCCAAAAAAAAACACAGCCCGCGTAAATTAACAGGATATCTGTTTAATGGAGCAAACAGATTGCAGAACTACGTGTTTACCTTAAGTAGAAAGACGTGTTAAAATTCCATTAAATATTTAATAGGCCTGCCAGTAATAACGCAAAGATTTTTAAATGACCAAGCGCGGCTTTTTTGCGATTGTACGTTTGGGTTCATGAGAAGCTGAAAATGTATACGTTGACACTTTACATATTATGCTTTACATGGCTTCTTTTTAACGCAATTTTGCCACAAAGCCATGTTATTGCTACAGTTTGATCTATAAAGTTAGGTTTGTGACTAAAAACTTGCCATGAAATGTGGTCTAAAATGCGGTTTGGATTGTAGTCCAACAATACACTCACGACATTAATAAAATAGGTTCCTCGTTTGCAAATTTTGAATGGTACTAGAAATTTTTGGCAGATGGGTATATACTAGCCTAACACAGGGGTTCTTAAACTGGGGCCCCTTGGGGTCCGTGAACTAGTTCAAGGGGGTCCATAAAGACCTACTTGAAATATCAGAGTATATTTAGGAAGTAATCATTTTTTTAAAGAAAACAGTTTGATTAAAAATAAAACGGTTTTGCACTGAATGTATTTTGACTCCATTTTACTTTTACGTTTTTGAACCGAAATCAGCGGATTTATGAAGTCTATTTGTACTGTGACGTAAATTTATGACGTCATTTTTTAAATCTTTTGAAAAAAAAAAATTTTAGGGGTCCGAGCTGAAAAAAGAACCCATGGCCTAAAACAATTAAGTGAACCACAATACATAGTACATGCATGAAATTTATTTTATCTTTGTGAAAGAAAGGAGGCTAAATCGAATTGAATGTAAATTTATAATGGCACCTAGAAGAGAGGATTTGCACACTAATTTAAAGATAGTCCTGTAGCAGTGGTTTTCAAAACTGTTTTACCTCACAGATCCATTATGCTTCCTTAAAAAAATAAAGGAGCCATATTTTTCTAAACAAGAAACGATATAAAAAATCATGTAGCATTAACTACTAATTAACAAAATGAACTATAGCCTACTTATTGTGTACAAGGAGGGTAAATCACTCATTCTTATTAAAACCTTAAGAGCTTAATGTCCGGCTAGTATAACTTTAGGTCACGGAACCCAGTTTAAAAACCAGTTTTACAGAACATGTAGGTAAATAGGACAGAGAGAATTACACAAGAAAGAAATTAAAGCACAAAATTATAATAGTTTGGAATGGCCGATGAAAGATGAACTAGGCATTACTTAATCCTTTTTGGCAGAACTTAAAAACTAATTAGAAACTAACTGAGCTGCAGTATCCAAAAAACTTTAGTTTAATGTCACACAATACATTTAAACGTTGAAGCATAAAAATATCACAGAAAATATTTTATAAACAAGGTGAAGAAACGTTATACAAACATCAAAAAGAAATGAATCAACACTTTATAAAAACTTGCAAAATACGCTACAGCTACAGTGGGCAAAATTAACCCCAAGTTTTAATGATAATTATAAAAATGAGCAAAATGGCTAAAAATTAAACAATTGCTTTGAATGAAAATAAAGACGGTCATTATAGAACCTTATATAAAATTTATAGAACCTTATACAAAACAATATTTGAATGAAAAAATTATAGAACCTTATACAAAACAATATTTGAATGAATTGAAGCAAACATTAACAAGTAACAAAGCATAAAACGAAGTCAAAATTAAAGTAGCAGTGTCTAAAATTGACTGGCATAGTGTTTGGTTACAGTTCATAACAAAGGAAGTGCTACAATAAGAGATAGACAGTGAACTTACATTAAAGATATAACATACAGGATTAATCACAATAAGGTACCGCGAAAAATATGTAATCAAAACAAGGCAAGAAAAGATTAAAAAGTATTTAGAATTTTTTAAAGATATTATAGTTTATCGATTTCTTCTAGGCATTTTTTAATGCGTTCAACCAAGATTTTTGATATCCGGTGTTCCTCTTTTAGGGCATCTTTGCATTTCTTGACAGCAAGGTCTTTGTGTTCCAGCAGTTTTCCACAAATGACAATCCTAGCATAGTTCTTGCACGCCCAAGGGTAGGTCCAGGTTACTTCGCTTACATGCTCCATACTTTGATGCTGTAAGGCCACTAGAATTGCATCGGCTGCCTTCAGATACTGCTTTTGTAGTCTCCAAAACTTGCTGCAATCGACTAGACACTTGAGAGATATTGGCCACCGCTCCAGATTCTCTCGTGATAGTTTTTCTAACTTTTTACAGAATGCTGTAGACTCTTCAAGGTCCTGGTAAGCTCCAATTAATAGAAACTTACAGTTGATGCGAACAATAAACCTGTTATGATGCATTTCTGTGTACGCATTGCCTTGTATTTGCTTAACTAAACCATGCTCGTAATAATTTGTTGCGCTTTGTCCTTCAGTTGGCCTATTTGCCAATAGAATAGATTTCGCATCACCTAAGGTTTTTTCCTTTTGAGGGTCCACTTTTAGTGATTTCAAGAAGATATCAACTAAGCTTTTTTGTGTGAGCTGTCCGAGAAGGAAAGAAACACCCGTTTTTTGGCAGCAGTTTTCACACAACTGAAAAGCAAGGGTGGAAAACCACACTGATTTGTGGCGATTTTCAGTAGATATTTTGCTGTGATTATATAAAATCAAGCGACTAATCGAGTGAAAAACAGATACAAAGCGCTCAACCAAGTAGGTTTTATATAGATCCTCTTTGTTCAGAAACATTTTGTTGTTTTTCTGTTGAAACTCGGCAAGTTTTTCAGGGGGCACCTTTAGGTTTAGTTCCAATGCATGTTTAATGTAACCCATAATTTCAGGGTCTAAATTGGTTAGAAAATCTATTTCACCAAACTGCAGTACAGTTGATAAATATTTTTCAAGCTTAAAACCTTCCTTTTGAAACAAGGCGTTTCCACAGCTAATACACATGTCCACAATTTTATTAGCGAAATCTAATACTTCGCTTAGTTGCCTTACTGTTAATAAGTCGGCGCTATCCAAATGAAACCCAAAGTTAGAAGTGATTTGTGATAGAATGTGAATACTCTGCTGCAGATTTTTTTTAGCGAAAGCTTTTTCTCCGTTAGACTCCTCTGTATTGCTCAGCACAGTGCCAATCACTTCATACAGGTGACCTGTACAAAAACACAAAAGTAGATCATCCGTTGGCAACTTGTTTTCCTTATTGAAAGTTTGATATTTGTCCAGAAGTGCCTGCATATGTGGGACTACACCTCTCATGAACATCACCTGATCTGAACTTCTCAGATCTTTGTGAACAAGGCTGGCAAGGGCTTGAACAGCAACGGGGTACATCTCGTGAATCCGGTTGTTTTCTTGGCAGGATCTTACAGCAACAAACACTGCTTCATGAAACGTACAAGTTTGCGTTTTTCCATTAGATTCCACTTTACACAACCCAAAGTCTTTGTAAGTGTTCAGAAAATCATCGGTTTCTAATGTGTTAAGGCAATTTGTCTCATCTAAATCATGTTCACCATTGCGGATGTTTTGCATAATTCTGGCCACTAAAACAGTTGGAATCGAGCCATGGTGGCATAAGGACAGTGCAGAGATAGCTTTCCAGTTTCTAATGTTGGTTTCATCCGTTCTTTCTGGTCCCAGTAGCATGAGTATAGCTTTGTAGAGATGCGGCTGGTTTAACTTTTCAGCCTCAAGAGATTCGCGCCTTAGTAGATGCCGAAATGTTTTACCATCATGTAAAAGCTTGTCATATTGCTGGAAATTCATTGAACTTTTCTCGGCTGTTGCTGCTACCACTCTAAGGCCCAGAGGGGATTTACTTAGTCTTGAAATGATGTTTTGGACGGCTTGTTTCTCTTCATCAGCAGTTTGTTCGGACACCCCTAACATTTGCATACCTTCCTCCATTGTAAAACCTTCGATGTTGACTTGTTGATACTTCGGTATTCTGTTGCAGTTGATTATACTTTTAGACTGTGACGTCAAATAGACATGGAACTTTCTATCGGAATCGATTTGATCGACGCATTTAATAAAATCCTCCAAGAACTCTTTGTCTCCCTCTTGTGGATCTTCAACTATCACTAGTATCGGAATACAGGCTTCGATCAAAATCTTTAAAAAATTCTTCGAACGACAAGACTTCATGCATTCTATGGCAGTTGTACCTTCACGGCTAGGAACTAAACCCAGGGCATTGGCTAATGATTCAAGCTGCATTTTAATATTATGACTTTTGTCACTACACTCAATATGCCATTTTGCGATTGAGCCATTTTCATCTGCAGTAAATTCTTTGGCCAACTTGCGAATAATCTCGGATTTTCCTGAACCAGGGATTCCGTAAAGATGCAAGATGGACACAATTCTGTCACTAACACGTTGTTTTACTTTTTGAAAGGAAGAACTGTTTATGAAATCCTGCGTGGGCTGTCCAGCATTGTCGATGGCTCGCCTGGCTATTTGTATTGTCCCAACAGCTTCTGCAAATAAAATGGACCGTTTGTTTAGCTTAAACTACTTACAATTAGAATAAATGCATTTTCTTATTTTTATAACTTTCCCACTATTTGTTAATGTATTGGAATTATATAAGAGGGGTAATTGCCCCAACAGTTTCTCTAAATAAAATGGCCTGTTTGTTCAGCCTAATTACATTGAGAAAAAAACTGTTTTGGAATTATACCAGTCTGGTAACTTTTTTGATGAATTTAACAAATTAGCAAAAGGATTGATGGTAAAATTGTATTAACATTAAGTAGAACTTATTAAAAGCATATATAAATTATCAAACAAAACAGATATAATTTTCCTTATTTACTATCGGCGGCGTCAGAGGCCAGTGTTGAGTTCTTTTTTAGTTTCTATTCCTTTCACACACAAAAAAATAAAAATAGTAATTTATCTGTAGGTTATTGCAGCTTACTAGAATATCCAAACAACTTACCATGTTGCAGGTTGCTGGCATTACTTAGGTTTTGATGCTGGAATATTTGCGTAACATGCATATGAACTTCTGAACCGATGTACACATTCTGCGCGTGTCCAGTGACATTTCCACTCTGCATTTCACATATAAAAACATTTTTAGCATGTTATATTATATTATTATACCAAAAAGGGCGCTTGAGATTTGGAAATTAAATATATTTCTACTTAATTTTTATTTTTGGCTTCTATGGTCAGTGGTTTTAAGGAGTCAGCACAACAATTTCAAAATTTATTTTCTTATACACAACGTTTAAGATTTAACAGAGTCAGGGCTGTGCAGTCAAACTAAAGACTCAACGGATTCAGTTTGTTTTCCTGGAGTCAGACTCAGGACTAAGACCACGTAAAACTACCAGAGACCCGAGTCCAACGCGTCATGTGATTGTGCGGTACTAAATTTTTGAGCTGATATCGCTGCAAACTGTAAATTGTAAAGATGGAATAGCATATGGTGGGTTTTTTCCAACCAAGTTTTTTGAGTGGTTGTCTATATGACACCATTGTGAGGGGTTTGCTGAAAATCCACCTTAAATTAGTTACAGAAATGGATAAAATACAGACTTTTAAGAGTCAAAACCGGCAGTCGGACTCAGGATTGAACTAGATTTATTTTTAAATGTCTCCGCAGCTCTGAACTGAGCACACTTTTTACACTAAATGTTAAGGGTAAAAATTTATTTGACAGCTTGTGCACTTAAAAAAAAAAGTCTTTTTTGGTATTAGTACTAGTTTAATTGTTGCAGGGACCACAACATTATTTTGCCTAGTTTAAAAATTTGTAAATCTTCCATTGTTTTAAGGAAGCAGAAGGGGTCATGCATTAGACCACTGACATATAGATATAGTCCAGATCAGTGCTTCCCAACCTTTTTTAGTTTGAGACCCACTTTTAATGCAAGTCTTATTTGTGCGACCCACAATGAGATATGGCCAAACAAATAAAGTTAAATAAAATCTGCATTTTTACTACTGACATACGTACTGAAATAGTAAATGCGACACAAGACATCTAATTGTTAAGTATTTGTGATATTGTTGCATAAATGTTACGTAACAATTATGCAAAACTTTCCCGAATAATGGAAAACTGTAACATTTAGAAATGCTTCGCAACCCACCTGAAATAGCTTCGCAACCTGCCAATGAGTCGCACCCACTGGTTGGGAAGCAATAGTCTACATTGTTATTAGTTTTATTAAACCGTAAGAAGAAAAAGTACCATGTCAATGTCTCGAATATCCGGATTGTCCTCCCCACCATCATAAGTTTCCATTTGTGTTCACAGACAGTTAAGTTTTAATATTAAACCTAAAAGAACAACAAAAAAACAAAAAGATTGCTAGTTTATTTTTCAGCGAAACCATTTAGATGGATTGTATTAGAAGTTACTCAGAGTCTGTATATTAATCTAGCTACAAGATATAGCTTTTTAATTAGGGTAATAACTGATGTTTCGAAAAAGTTATCCCTAAGGCCGAATGTTGCCGACCTCTGTTTTTAAATAGTATGCATAGTATATAACAGGAAATAAACTAGATGTTCAATTTCATGTTAAACATTGAATCACCTTAAACATGCTTTTGACCAACGATACTACTCAAGAGCAATCAGCAGCAAATATCACAGGGATAATAATCACCTGTGGCAGGTTGCGGGATTTCTCAAGCACAATCAATGTCAAAAATATGCAAAAAAGATTCACTCTACTGCCTTGAGTTAGATAAAAACTTTCCACTCAGCCTTGTTTTTCAAAAGTCATACTAATATATAAAACAGTGTGGTGAATAACATAACTACAAAACTTTTAGCTGAACTCTAATTCTCAGCAGTCAACTTATAGGAAACTTTGAACAGTATTAGGCTAATAGGCTCTACTTGACATTAAGTGCCCATATACTTTAAGTACATAGAAACAAGAAAAAAATAATGACTAAGTTCACTTCAAAGCATATAAACAGAACATTCTTTTTATTTTCAAAGTTTTATTTTTGAGTAATTGTTTGTGTATGTGTATGTGTGTATGTGTATGTGTATGTGTATGTGTATGTGTATGTGTATGTGTATGTGTATGTGTATGTGTATGTGTATGTGTATGTGTATGTGTATGTGTATGTGTATGTGTATGTGTATGTGTATGTGTATGTGTATGTGTATGTGTATGTGTATGTGTATGTGTATGTGTATGTGTATGTGTATGTGTATGTGTATGTGTATGTGTATGTGTGTGTGTGTGTGTGTGTGTGTGTGTGTGTGTGTGTGTGTGTGTGTGTGTGTGTGTGTGTGTGTGTGTGTGTGTGTGTGTGTGTGTGTGTGTGTGTGTGTGTGTGTGTGTGTGTGTGTGTGTGTGTGTGTGTGTGTGTGTGTGTGTGTGTGTGTGTGTGTGTGTGTGTGTGTGTGTGTGTGTGTGTGTGTGTGTGTGTGTGTGTGTGTGTGTGTGTGTGTGTGTGTGTGTGTGTGTGTGTGTGTGTGTGTGTGTGTGTGTGTGTGTGTGTGTGTGTGTGTGTGTGTGTGTGTGTGTGTGTGTGTGTGTGTGTGTGTGTGTGTGTGTGTGTGTGTGTGTGTGTGTGTGTGTGTGTGTGTGTGTGTGTGTGTGTGTGTGTGTGTGTGTGTGTGTGTGTGTGTGTGTGTGTGTGTGTGTGTGTGTGTGTGTGTGTGTGTGTGTGTGTGTGTGTGTGTGTGTGTGTGTGTGTGTGTGTGTGTGTGTGTGTGTGTGTGTGTGTGTGTGTGTGTGTGTGTGTGTGTGTGTGTGTGTGTGTGTGTGTGTGTGTGTGTGTGTGTGTGTGTGTGTGTGTGTGTGTGTGTGTGTGTGTGTGTGTGTGTGTGTGTGTGTGTGTGTGTGTGTGTGTGTGTGTGTGTGTGTGTGTGTGTGTGTGTGTGTGTGTGTGTGTGTGTGTGTGTGTGTGTGTGTGTGTGTGTGTGTGTGTGTGTGTGTGTGTGTGTGTGTGTGTGTGTGTGTGTGTGTGTGTGTGTGTGTGTGTGTGTGTGTGTGTGTGTGTGTGTGTGTGTGTGTGTGTGTGTGTGTGTGTGTGTGTGTGTGTGTGTGTGTGTGTGTGTGTGTGTGTGTGTGTGTGTGTGTGTGTGTGTGTGTGTGTGTGTGTGTGTGTGTGTGTGTGTGTGTGTGTGTGTGTGTGTGTGTGTGTGTGTGTGTGTGTGTGTGTGTGTGTGTGTGTGTGTGTGTGTGTGTGTGTGTGTGTGTGTGTGTGTGTGTGTGTGTGTGTGTGTGTGTGTGTGTGTGTGTGTGTGTGTGTGTGTGTGTGTGTGTGTGTGTGTGTGTGTGTGTGTGTGTGTGTGTGTGTGTGTGTGTGTGTGTGTGTGTGTGTGTGTGTGTGTGTGTGTGTGTGTGTGTGTGTGTGTGTGTGTGTGTGTGTGTGTGTGTGTGTGTGTGTGTGTGTGTGTGTGTGTGTGTGTGTGTGTGTGTGTGTGTGTGTGTGTGTGTGTGTGTGTGTGTGTGTGTGTGTGTGTGTGTGTGTGTGTGTGTGTGTGTGTGTGTGTGTGTGTGTGTGTGTGTGTGTGTGTGTGTGTGTGTGTGTGTGTGTGTGTGTGTGTGTGTGTGTGTGTGTGTGTGTGTGTGTGTGTGTGTGTGTGTGTGTGTGTGTGTGTGTGTGTGTGTGTGTGTGTGTGTGTGTGTGTGTGTGTGTGTGTGTGTGTGTGTGTGTGTGTGTGTGTGTGTGTGTGTGTGTGTGTGTGTGTGTGTGTGTGTGTGTGTGTGTGTGTGTGTGTGTGTGTGTGTGTGTGTGTGTGTGTGTGTGTGTGTGTGTGTGTGTGTGTGTGTGTGTGTGTGTGTGTGTGTGTGTGTGTGTGTGTGTGTGTGTGTGTGTGTGTGTGTGTGTGTGTGTGTGTGTGTGTGTGTGTGTGTGTGTGTGTGTGTGTGTGTGTGTGTGTGTGTGTGTGTGTGTGTGTGTGTGTGTGTGTGTGTGTGTGTGTGTGTGTGTGTGTGTGTGTGTGTGTGTGTGTGTGTGTGTGTGTGTGTGTGTGTGTGTGTGTGTGTGTGTGTGTGTGTGTGTGTGTGTGTGTGTGTGTGTGTGTGTGTGTGTGTGTGTGTGTGTGTGTGTGTGTGTGTGTGTGTGTGTGTGTGTGTGTGTGTGTGTGTGTGTGTGTGTGTGTGTGTGTGTGTGTGTGTGTGTGTGTGTGTGTGTGTGTGTGTGTGTGTGTGTGTGTGTGTGTGTGTGTGTGTGTGTGTGTGTGTGTGTGTGTGTGTGTGTGTGTGTGTGTGTGTGTGTGTGTGTGTGTGTGTGTGTGTGTGTGTGTGTGTGTGTGTGTGTGTGTGTGTGTGTGTGTGTGTGTGTGTGTGTGTGTGTGTGTGTGTGTGTGTGTGTGTGTGTGTGTGTGTGTGTGTGTGTGTGTGTGTGTGTGTGTGTGTGTGTGTGTGTGTGTGTGTGTGTGTGTGTGTGTGTGTGTGTGTGTGTGTGTGTGTGTGTGTGTGTGTGTGTGTGTGTGTGTGTGTGTGTGTGTGTGTGTGTGTGTGTGTGTGTGTGTGTGTGTGTGTGTGTGTGTGTGTGTGTGTGTGTGTGTGTGTGTGTGTGTGTGTGTGTGTGTGTGTGTGTGTGTGTGTGTGTGTGTGTGTGTGTGTGTGTGTGTGTGTGTGTGTGTGTGTGTGTGTGTGTGTGTGTGTGTGTGTGTGTGTGTGTGTGTGTGTGTGTGTGTGTGTGTGTGTGTGTGTGTGTGTGTGTGTGTGTGTGTGTGTGTGTGTGTGTGTGTGTGTGTGTGTGTGTGTGTGTGTGTGTGTGTGTGTGTGTGTGTGTGTGTGTGTGTGTGTGTGTGTGTGTGTGTGTGTGTGTGTGTGTGTGTGTGTGTGTGTGTGTGTGTGTGTGTGCGTGTGTATACAACGTTGAATAGTACCATTCTTCATTGTGGCGCTGAACAATACAAGGAAGTACCCATGACAATCCTTAGTATACTTAACAGTTGTTATTCAATGGATTCATTGTGTATGTGTGTAGGTTGTTTTTATTGTGTACACCGTTGTCGTTTCTCCACATATTGTTCAGCAGTGTATTTAATTGGTGTTGTGTCACCTTCCTAGTTTAATCTTTACTTTAATAAAGTAGTATTCAGATATTTAGAAACCAAGTCAACATTATTTTATGGCCACTATGGGACTTTTAGCTGCTGCTATCATTTTAAGCTAACCTTTTTAAACAAGCAGTATTGTTGACACTTTGTTATAGGGTTGTTCAAAGTAGAAGACATACCTAGCTATAGAGTATGTTTCAAATCTAAAATAATGAATCTAACTGTATTACACCTTTATCCCAATTCAACATGTAAAAATCTGGCATTATGTATAAATTAAATAATGAAAACATATTACAAGTTATGAATAGATTCTTTGAAGTTATTTTTTACGGTATTGCTTTGTTCAACCACAGGTAAGCTGTAATACTAGATTAAAATGAGTATAGACTAACATGAAACCTGAAACGCCATAAACCTACAGAACTATGAAGCAGTAAAATGATAATAATGTGACAAAATGCAATGTAGTATAATAATTTTATGACACAAAAAGCCACCCTAGATATAGCGTGAAAGTATGTTACTTTTCAATATGTATGGTATAAATATACCTTAAAATGCGAAATTCTACTTTGAACTTTTCTAATGCTGCAACTAAAATATTAAAGTAGTTTGTTTAAATGGGACTCAAAACTGAAACACAATAACTTGGTTTAATTAAAAATAATATTCAGTAAAAAATACCTTTTGTCAATGTTATTTCGTGATTTAACAACATTAACTTAACTTAATTAAAATAATCTCCGTTAAAAAATAACTTTTGTCAATTTTTTTTGCGATTCAACAATACAAGGACAAAGTTTTCAATTGCTAGATATTAGTTTCTACTGCAAAGCAAAACAAGAACAGGTGCCTGAAGATAAAGATAAAAAAAAATCTTACCGATTATAAAGGCAAAATGTCAGAAGCAAGCCAATCAATAAATATTGAAGGTAAATTTCACATTTTAGTAAAATTAAAAAAAATATGTAGCAATACCTAGTTTAATATATTGAATATAAGAATCGTTTTATTAACTATAAACTTACAGTTAATTCTAAATTGCAATGTCATTCAAAATATTTTGTTAAACTTCAGATACACCTGGAATCACCAATGAAGTCAACATACATAATTCAACAATTAGAGGCCTACAGTTGAATGTGATACCACCAAATACCAACTTCTCAGGTAGAAATGTTATTAGTATGTAATCCCCTTAAATAATTTATGGACAAAGTTTTACAGTTTAAATCTGAAATACCAAAAAAATACTGCAGATTGATTTTCTATAAATTATGCAATCCTGATATGCTTCAATGCACCTGAAAATCTAGCAAAAAATTCAAAATTTTATTTATTTTGATAACCAAGTTGATGGCTAGGTAAATGCCGAATAAAAAAACACATAGTTAGGTGGCAAAGTTTTAGTTAAATATCTCACTAAAATATAAATTTTATTTGTATAGCTGTTTGACAGTGGCCTATTGCATAATTGGCGCAACATATACACAAAAACCCAACCATCTCTGCAATAGTAAAAATAAAAATATATAACAAAAATCTAGTTAAAGTGAGATATGTTTATCTCGCTTGAAAGTATCATCATGTTTTAATCAACTTTGCGATCAGTGTTCATTTATTGATCTTGGCACATTTGAAAATAACCAACTGAAATAAATTATTCAACTTAAAAATCTATAATGTTAAAAAGCTTAACAACTGTGACTTGGTGTATTTATATTATAGTACTACATACGGCAGTGGTCTCCAACCTGTGGGCCGTGATCCCAAGTGGGGTCGCCTAAAATTCTGGGGTCGCCATAACTCATCATATTCCTACTGTTTTAGTACGATTTATGTATTTTGTTTTCTTTTTTGTGAGTTAACCACTCTTTCCGTTTTCAACCACGTGGCTTTGTTTAACGGAATTTAACGCACTGAGCATATTGAAAAAGAAACATCGTGAATCGCTTGGAAGTAGAATCGTTATGCTTAGTCGAAGTGGGGCCGCGTTTTCAAAAACAGGTGGACATTATACAAGCGCAACCATCGCACTTAGTGTTAAAACAAATTACTTTTTTTGCTTTAGTTCGTGTGCTAAATATAAATTCATAATTTATATAAAACTACCTAAAAGAAATCATTTTGGTACACATATATTCTGGAAATGTTAATAATTTACACATATTCGCTCGTGTTTATATTATATATAATTTATTCCTATCTGAAAAAATGGGGTCGCAATGTAAATTCTGATTTAATTTTATTTTAATTGGGGTCGCTTATTAAAAAGGTTGGAGACCATTGATATAGGGTAATTACAATATGCACAATTACCATCTTTTTAGGACTGAAAGGGGGTTAAAGTTTGTTGCACATCTGAATTAGGTAAAAATGTGGAGCTTGAACAACAAAAAGGTTGACCACCCCTGAATTAGACTAGGACCCCTTTTCTGAACTTATTCATAATTATTTTGACTGTTTAACATCATAAACCTTTAGGTGCTCTTACTTCAGGGGAGATAACAACACCGCCAACGCCAACAAGACCAATTAACAACACTGAACAACCTACTACAAACTTTATAAATAGCAGTACTTACAACAAGATTAAGGAATATGTTGGCAACACAGTTGTGTCTATCTTGCACCTTTACGGAATGCCAGGGTCAGGAAAATCTGAAATAGTTCGCAAGTTAGCAGCAGAGTTTCCAGCGGACGACAAAGGTTTGGTAGCAAAATGGCACATTGCATGTAGTGACAAGTGCCACAATATCAAAGAACAGCTGAAATCATTTATGAAAGCTATCTACAACAACAGATTACTTCCCAGTGAAACTGGTCTTGAAACAGCCATTAAAAGCATGAAGGATGGTCGCACCACAGATTACGTCTCACTTTTAAAAAATACTCAAATTCCACTACTCCTTATTATAGAAGATCCAAAAGTGGATGACAAAGCATTGCTTGAGGATTTCATTAAATGTGTTAACAAAACAGTTTCTGAAAAGAAGTTTCATGTCTATCTAACGTCAACATCTAAAAATATTGTTAACTGTGATGGGTTACCAATGTACAAGCTAGAAAACATAGAGGGATTTACTATGGAGGAAGGATTGCAAATGTTCACGCTGTCAGACGAAAGTTCACAGGAAGAAAGGCAAGCAGCTAAAAAAATAGTTGAACAACTAAGCTTCTCTCCACTTGGTTTAGCAGTGGTAGCAGCTACGAAAGCGGGTTCGTACAGTTTCAAAGATTACCTGGAGCATTTGCAAGATGATGAAATTTATCCTTTAGTGATTGACCAAGAAGCAAAGGCAGCTGAAAAAATGAAAATGAAGCATCTCTACCAGGCAATTACAAATGTACTTTTTCCATGGAATAACAATGAAAATCAAGTGAAAAATTGGAAGGTTCTTTCAGCATTATCGTTGTGTCATCATGGTGCTATACCGAACGATTTAGTTGAGCGAATTTTGCAAAACTTTTATGAGGAAAAACATGATCTTAAACGGACAAAATATTTAAGCAGAAGAGATATGGAAAGTTTTATTGAACATGCACAGAACTTCTCGTTGTGTAAATGTGATGCTTCAACAAAAACCATCACATTTCACGATGTAGTTTTCAGTTCAGTGAGAAGCCGTATTGCGCAAGACAACTTGCTATACCCTACCTATCTAACTACATTAAAAGCTCTTGCCAGTATTGTCCACAAAGATCTAAGAAGATCTGTTCATTCAAAATCAATGAAAGCAATAGTCCCACACATGCAAGCACTTGTTAAGCAGTACCAAAATTTGGTCAATGAAAATATGATAAACCCTGATGATTATCTTCTTAAACTTTGCACAAGTCATTTGTACGAAGTGATTGGCGTTATCATGAGTAATGAGCAAGTTCCGGATGAAAAAGTCTTTTCTGCTGAATGTAATTTAAATCAGAGTCTTAACTTGCTATGTGATTTGGTTAGGGATCTAGGTTTCAACATCACCCTTGAACAGTTAAAGCCATCAACAACAAATTCAGAGGCAAACTGTGTAGCAAAGGCAATAGTTGAAGCATGCATAAAAGCTGGAAAAACACTAAGTGAACGTAAGTTTAACGATAACATATTTTTGTCCATTATGCTTCATTTTCGTGATGAAGAGTTTGAATTCATGAGACCACTTACAGATGAAAAAATGCTGGAATATGTAAAGAAAGCAGATGAGCTAAACCTGCAGATACCTTCAACGAAATTGCAAAACTTCCGCGATACCAACAAGAATTATTTCCTCAACAAGGATCTATATTCTATGGTGATGCTTACAGAAAGGTTTGCTTCAGTTTTTCACACAATGAGCAGACTTATCATTTATGACAACGGGAAAATCACAAAAGAAAAGAGAGAACAGTCGAAGTGGTTTTCAACACTGACATACACTATGTGTGATACCCTGCTGAAACAAACAACAGTGGCAAGCCTTTTCCTTCATCTATCTGCTTCAAGTCTGGTCAATGTAATGCTGAAAGCTTTGCATGACATTTCAGATGGAAAGTTGAGCATTCTAAAGGAAACAAGAAGGTACGTTTGCAATGAACTCTTAGGCAACCAAACTCCTGTATGTGAATGGTATGAACATGGCATCAAAAAAGATGTAAAACAGCAAACCTTCAACAAAATGCGGCACTATCGTTCTATTGTCCGCATAAATGCGAAACTAGTAGCACTAGATCCTGAATTAAACTTGGATGAAGCTGACCAATATTGCAACAAATTGTATGAAGAAGCAAAAAAAAACACCGCCTGGGGAATCTGGAACCAGTGCATTGTGTACTGTGCCAAATATTGGGCTGCACGAGGGAAATTGGCAAAAGCAGCTTTCTTGATTATGGAGGCAATGGATTTTGTAAGAGAAGATGAACACATCAGGTCCTATGGATGGATTTGTCACAATTTTGCTAGAGCTGTACTGGCTGGAAATTTAGTTTGCCATGTTCCGAAGGTAATCACTTGCTGCGAAAAAGCATTAAAATCCAAGACAAAAATGTCCAAAGATATTATTGCCCATCTTGAACAAAAACTTGAAGCAGTTAAAAGACTAGATAATGGTGATAGATAGAGTTTGTCTGTCCAAATAAATAGGCAGACAATTGCAGGCTGTGAGAGTAAAGTATTTCATAGTTAAGTTTAAAATTTTTCCAATCCCAACTAATAAAATTAAACCACAGTCAACAAAACTGTTATTTTTTTCCTTTGGTATTTTATAAACATCTGATAAGCATGTATTTAATCAAGATAAGTAATGTGGGTAAATGATAAATTTGCGCTACATGTCCTAATTGCCCAAATTACATTTAAATTCAATTTATTGCTTTGAATCGTTACATTGTGTCCGTATAGAATATTAGAATATAATTGGTAAAGCTACATTATTTATGTGTTTTGGGTATAACTAATTTGTGCAGTAAGGCACATGTTACAAAATACACTGTGATTAAAGAACTTTATTCTATGAAAGAAATCATAGTGTATTAAATAATCTAAAATATGAACTTATTATATAAAATGTGAAAATTTACATTTTGTGTGTAACTGATCTTATATTTTGAAATTGTTTTATTTTTTATTAAATTTTGTGCTTTGTTTTCAGTGGTAACTAGTAGAAATCAATTTATATGCAAATTGTTGTTTTTCCTTACTACCAATTGTTATAAAATCTTTACATCGCAGCATTAAGAGTATGCACAACTTGATCTATTGCACTTGTTTTGGAAAAATATCATGCTAATATATTAGACAAATATTGTGTTGCGTTGGCTATAAAAACAGGTATTTACCAGTTTTATTTATAGATAATACAGTTTTGGGCGCTCTTTCACTATTGTACGTAAAAATTAATACAAAACAAAATTTTCTTCAAATGCCGCATACCACAACACATGTTGTTTGGGTTAGGGTGCGGGTTAGCGTTTGGTTAAGGGTGGGTCAAGTTATTATTAAGTATAAACATAATATTACTTGACCCACCCTCACCCAAACGCTAACCCGCACCCTAACCCAAACAATATCCGTTGTGGTATGCGGTATTATTTTTTTTTTTTTTTGCATAACTTTTCACGTACATAAGTGAAAGAGCGCCCAGTTTTGTTGTGTTGCATTGAGAATTTGTAAAGCAAATTTTATGCAAACAAAAAAGTTTTAGCGCTGGTCTGGAATTCTAAGATTTGCTTTTTACGGTAACGAACGAGTTGTTGAAAATGAAATTGCAAGGAAGTAATAAATATGGGTTTGTAAATGTAATAATAATACTTGACCCACCTAAGCCAAACACCCCGGACGAAAATGTGGTAGGATTCTAGACCAGCGCCAAAGTTTGTTATCAACCTAATGTATTGCAAATAACATGGACTGACTAAAGGCAATTCACATGAACTTCCCTAAAAAGTGATACTACATAACATAGGCATAACCCCTAACTCTAGACTGTAGGACTATGACCTCACAATACATGTGACCGGTGTCCACTGACGTGTGACCAACATAGGAAGCGAGCGGGATTAGCGTTTCACTTTGGATTCTAAACTAGCTAGCGGCTTGAATCACGTTATTATATGTTCTGTGTTCTGGGATTTCATTTTGAATATATTTAACAAGCAATATCAACTAAGTGAGGTGACTCTGTCTAGAGTTCAAACAGTTAAGGACATATATTTTTAGCGGGCTGTTTCTTCGGGGGCAGATACCTACAATTAGGGATTGTGTAAAAGACTATCGACCCTCGCCGAGACTTCTGCCCTCGCCAAGAGCCAGCGCCTTACTTTATACACGTTGCAACCATCAACCCCAACCGACCTGCAAGGAAGCCATGTTCATGTTCAGTTATCGTGTCTGCAAGGATATTATTAATCTGAAAAAAAAACTCCTTTGGTGTCTAAACTGTTGCCAACAAATCTCTCCCTTCTTTCTTAGGCCTAGGGCAGGGATGTCCAGCCTGCGGCTCACTACTTATTCTAACTTTCAGTACCGTAGCCTTTATTTAAAACAATTATTTCGACTATCATCAAAACGCGTATCATCGAAACGCGAACGCTCAGTATTTGATGAAGGCCTAATCTCATATATTTTCCGAGACCATAATTGAGTCTCATTTTAACGGTCATCGAACGCTTGAGTAGCCATCATTCTTAAGCAAGGTGTGTGCTTTTCTAAATGTGTGTTTTTGCGGACCGTTTTAAGAAAATATATAAACGCCCAAGCCTCAAAGGTGTCGTACCATAGCGTGATACGGCATGTAAACTCAATTTATCGCGCTTCGTGCGATACGGCTGACATTTTCTTGCATATTTACGCATGAGTTCAATCTCGAAGAGCTTTTTCACAAAAAGTTTATAGCGACAAACTTTTAAGTACCCTAGGCCAGGGATGTCCAACCTTTTAACAGAATGGGCCGCATGAGTTTCAATCTCGAAGGCGGATGTTTTTAGAAGTTAAGTTCGAAATTTTTAAGCCCATCGAAAATTTTTAAAGTTGCAATGCGGCCCATTCTGTTAAAAGGTTGGACATCCCTGGCCTAGGGTACTTAAAAGTTTGTCGTTATAAACGTTTTGTGAAAAAGCACAACTCTGCCCTCTTGTCTTGTTCGTGCGATGCATAGAAATTACAGTTGCAGCAATTGCGGTAGGTCTACTTTGCAAGCTCGAACCCCTATTTTCCGATTTTTAATACCGGTACCTTGTTTAAGACGAATATGTTTGACTTGAATGTCATACACCAATGCACATCAGTCAGGGCTTGTAAGCAGTTTAACATAATTATACAAGTGACAAACTTGATACTAAGTTGGTGTATAATAAGGGTTTACGTCAGGGGTCGGCAAGAGATGATTTTTCAGGGCACGCCATGATTTAACGCGCACGTTATATCACCTTAAGAGAAATTGCAACCATTACATCACTACTACATTATTAAAAGTACTATTACATCACCAACACTGAAGCACTAACTAAATGGTTGAAAACAGTCACGAATATATGCGTCTTAATTGTTGTATTTAATAATATTTTTTGTGTGCGTTAAACTTGTTGTTTACGACTAACCGTTCGTATTACGTCACAATGCCCCAAAAGTTGCGTGACGTTTACTGCGTTAATGCAGGGCATTCTAAATCAGTGGTACCCAACCGCCTGTCCGCGTCAACTCTCCTGTCGGTCCGTCAAATATATTACAATTTCATGTCCTGATTGTAAAATGCAAGATGTTGAAAGCAGCTTGTCCATCAAATTTAGAACTTCGCCAGTTATTTGCAGCATTGTGACGTAACATAGAGTTAATGGTCTACTTTGGACTTTATTGTTACGTCACAATGGTGCAAGTGCTGTGCCCAACTGTTCAAAATTAGGCTACAACTCGTTTAAGTCTTAAACTTTACGACCATTTGTACGTGTAAAATTTCAATAGAACCACGCATAACACGTAGGATATAAAAAAGACAGCAGCAAATTGCTCATTACATTGAAGTTTCCGTTGTTTGCTTTCAAGTTGCATACTTTTGTCGTTAATACGTTTTGGGTTGATTTTATTTTTTGTATGTCCACCGGTCCGTATACTAAAAAGGTTGAGAACCACTGTTCTACATTAACAGCTAACACGTGTGTTTTTGTGCGACTGAGAAACCAACTAAAAGCGAAACTTATAGCTAACATTTATAGGTATCGGCTGAAAAACATAGAAGAATATTCAAAAAAGAGACGTAAATTAGATGTACACAGGGCCGAGTCGGACTCGGGACTCGAATCCGACGTGTGTGCATGCGCATGACAAAATTTCTAAACTGATAAGGCAGAAAACTGTAGCCCTGATTGCCAGTGCAAAACTAAACATAAAAAATGTTCGGCACGCGAGTTGTTGATATTTTGACAGTATTAATAAACTGGCACACGGAGTACAAAAGGTTGCCGACCCCTGGTTTACGTGGTTATAATAATAAGTTGGCGGACTGGTAGTAGGCTACGCCCTCTCATAGGGAGCGCGCCTCAGACAAGAATAACAAACCCTGATCTATAAAAATGCTATATTGTTCAATAATGTGAAATTTTGGAGCATAATGGTTGGAGGTTGTAGTACGAATATTAAATCCATAAAGAAGTAGGTAGCATTTTGATAGTTTTAAACAGGGCTGCGGAGTCGGACTCGGGATTCGGGTCTCGAGGAGTCGGTTTGTTTTTGACTCGGGACTCAGAGTAAGACCTTGCAACACTACCCGAGTCTCGAGTCCGACATGCGCATGCGCAGTACCGAATTTTTCAAACTGATATGGCCGCCAAATGGAAATTGTAAAGGTGGAATATTATATGGCGGAATATTTTCCAACCATGTATTGTGAGTAAATGCATTATACGACAACCCTATAAGTGGATTGCTGAATATCCACGTTATTTTAGTTACGTAAATTGGTGAAATACAGGCTGTAGAGTCCGGGCCGGACACGGAACTCTACAAAATCACACATTTGACCGGAGTCGGACTCTGGTTATTTTTAACCGACTCCGCAGCCCTGGTTTACGTCATTTCTCTTTCTTAACCTTAAAACAATTGGAAAATTTAAATGAAATAAAGGCATTTTTGTACTAGGCTTTTTTTCCGCCAAAGATATTTTGCTAGTTTCCAAAAATGCGCCAGTGACCTCTGCTGACGTAACGTTTTACCAGCTTGGTGATACTTCAAAGGCTTCCAAGCGAATATATTGCCACTTTTATCACGCTTTGACGAGTAACGAACATCTAGTTCGTTCAAACGAACTTGATAATTTTTTGCCCTTTATATTCGCTTTAAGTATTGATTTAAATGACATGCAAGGAGACGCTGGACTGCTCTCATAAAAAACGCTTGAAAGCCGTTTACAAATACGCCCATAGGTTGATAGTTTTATTAGATATTTTTTTAGTAAATTGAACAAAAAGTTAAACTATACGGAAAACTAATTAGTAAGAAAATAACAAGAGAAGGGTGCTTTAATGCAACAAAACATAACGCACTAAATAGAACAAACGAAAGAAGAAATAACGAGCTGTAGTGACGTCATACCATGTTGACGTCACGTTGCAACCATCATGACGTCATCATTGAGTAGTAACTGTCAAGGAATTCGTCGTTGATTAAGCTCTCTGTGCATTTGACAAAGAGTGAACGGGGTACAGCAGCTCACGCAAATGCAATCGTCACAAATAGAACCCTGTAAAATGCAGTGTTGTAAACAATTCGTAAAGTCCCAGTCAAGTCATTTTTAAATAAAAAACAAGTCAAGTCCGAATTAGAGCAAGTCAAGTCAAAAATTAATCGTTATACTATTGAAATTGACAAACTGTCCAATTATGAGCAATAACTGTAATAAAAATTAACACAAAACGCAACATGTAGCAAGCATATTTTGCCTCCCAATTTGATTTGCTGTAAATAAAGGGCGATCGTTCAGCATAAATTTTAATAAATTGATATGTAATGATGGCCGAGTTTTTTTTATTTTCCTAGTGCGCTGTAAAATCTAAGAGAAAGAGAATCACCTTCCTAAACTCAATTGCCGTGGACAAATAGCCATCCCTTCACTGTTCTTATGAACACTGTTTTCATATTTATCTGTATTTTTGCGATCCTTAAACAGGTTAAAAGTTTTTGTGCACATCGATATATAAAAGATTTCGGCTAACCTGGATCTTAAAATCAACCCTTATCTTGGTTCGAAGAGCCGTCAGCGTAGGGGTTCCACACCAGCCAAGACAGCACGATTCCTGGTACCTTGAGGCAATCCAGCAAGCAAGGCAAGGTGGACACAACAAGCCCAAAACACCTTAAATTAAAAAAGTAAAACATTTTTTGTAGCTTAATCTTTCTACTGCGTCTTCACAATGTAACCAATGTAACCACGTTGTGCCCTATGGGATTTCATGTTTGTTTTACAGCTGAAATAGCGTTTATAGATATGCACTGTTTTTAAACAGTTTTTTTTGGAAGTGATGATAATGTAGCCTAGTCTTAAAGCTTTTGTTGGTTACACACACCTTGAATGAACCCATATATGAGGCGCCCCTCTTATAAGGATTTTACACAAGTAGGCTACACGCAATTAATAAACAAAACAAATATATATTTTACATGTTTTAACCACCCATTCTAGGACTTTTGTTTAAAGGCTGTAATTTTTTTCCAAATTATAACAATACAAAGTTAAATATTAACGTGTCGTTCAAACGAGGTAACAGCCTAAAGAACACCACTCAATTTATTTATTCTGTCAGTTTTAGCTTTTGAGTATTGTGTAACATTGAAATACAAATGCTTCGTTACAAATATGTTGTCGATTCGCGCAAAGCAAAAAAACATCATTTTCAAGGGTTCGATGACGCACTAAAACGATTTTACCCATGGTCATGTTGAAAAATAAGAGGCTTTTCGCAAATTTTATCATTGCGTCTTGTCTTCACTTATGACGCTACAGTATTATTGTCGAAAGATCAAAGCTCTTGTGCGAAAAATCCCAAGTCAAGTCTATAAGTCAACTTCAAGTTGAGTGTCGTAAAATAAAACAGTAACTCATAAGCTTAAGTAAAATATATCATAAAGCAACGTTTAGCAATTAAATTGTTTTAAAATATTAGGATAAAAAAAACAAATTAAAAAAATGCTTTACTTTATTTCAACCCAAGTCACTTGTCTGAAAGACAGAGTCAACTAAACAAGTCACTTGTCCGAAAGACATAGTTAGCTAAACAAGTCACTTGTCCGAAAGACATAGTTAACTAAACAAGTCATTTGTTCAAAGGTTTAGGTCAAGTCAAGTCATTTAAAAATGGTAAAAATCAAGGAACTGACTTAAGACAATACAACACCGCTACTGTGGGTAAGCGACACCAGTTTGAGAACACCTATCTCAAAGGAAAGGTGCACGACATAGCCTCTCAATTGAACGGTTTGATTTAATAGAAGCAAACGAACTTACAACTTGGAATGTCCTGAAAGCAATCTAGAAACGATGTGGACCAGCCAATGCTGACAGGCTGGACAATCACTTGCTGCGCTGGCTTCTCGTTTGTTACGCAACTTGTGTTGTTGTTCACTATCGTGGTGGTCGGCTGAGACATTATGACCGGTCCTGGCGCTAGAGAGCAATGAATTTGTAATTTTGTAACGAAAGCTAAACATTGTTTATTTTTAAACAACTAAGTTCCAATTTTTTTATATGTGGTCTCAAAAGAGGTGATTGTACGCTATACTTAAAAGGCAATTGACTACAATATTAGTTTTTTGACATTTCATACACTTATTGACTTATTTCAAGCAGTATTTTGGTACACTACGTACGGATCTGTAATGTAGCTTAATAATTTCGCAACGCACTTGTATCATCATCAGTAAATGTCACATTAACTGATTAATGATACAAGTGTGTATCGAAACGTCTTTATCAAGATGATGTCTATTTACTCGACCTTTTGGCTTTGACCTTCGTTATTAAGCAAAACGAATATTTATTATTTTTTATACCATAAAGAATTGCTATAGAACAGTGTGGTAAACAAATAGGCAACAAATACTGCAAGCGCATCAAACATCACAAGACCATAGTGCAACAAGTTCGTTGAAATATGCAAAACCTAACTTTACAGGCAAGTATACGTCACTACATCTCAATATACGTTGGCACAGAAATTCCTAGAAAATCTGTATTTAAACTAGTACACTTGCAAAATCGTTGAACCCAAATTTTCTTGACGGGAAGTATTTCTCAGAAAAGAACAACCGGAATAAATGCCAATTTCAAACGTTTTTGATGAATTTGACGAAGCTAGGAGGTTTAAAAAAATATTTTTGCTTCCTGAACAAAAATGTTAACTTTCCACAAAATACTATTGTTTTACGGTACCAGACAAATTCAGCGAGCAAGGGAGAATCTTATTTTAAGTTAACATGCCAAATTGGTCTCTATTGAAACTAAATTCGCTAAGAAAAAACAATGAAAAACTTCAATGATTGTAAAGAACGTTAAAATAATTGACCAAAAGAAATGTTGCATTTATGACATGTTTAGAAGTTGTATTGACCAATTTGGTCTTTTTTTTTGGACAGTCGAAACATAACTTTAAAAGAGCTTGTTAATAAGTTGTGAAGCAATACATACTCGCTAACTGGTTTTACCAAACTTTTTAACGTCACCGCCAAAAACTGATTAAGTTTGGGCATATAAACACTAACTGTAAAATTTTACCAAATTGCGCAAGCAGTCAAACACGCCACACATCTACAAACAATTCGAACTTACGTTGCTGGTATACGACGGGGGCTTGAGAGACCTGCACCCCCTGGTACGGTTGGGGGGTCGCGCTTTGGGGGGCTGGATAAGCCGAGTATTGGGGTGGTGGGTAGCCCGACATCGTAACAACCAATTGTAATGTAGCACTACTGGTTATTTAAAACATAAAATTAACAGTCTGCAATTGATAATGTAAACAAAATATATTAGCCTACATAAGCAATGCTATTTACATGTTCTGCTATGTTAAAGCTGTTATTCCGTTCTTTATGAAAAAGGTATACTTATAGGCTGGTAAACTTCTATTTGTATAGGGTTGAAACCCCACTTTAATATTTGATTGTTATATACCCTGTTAAAGTTTTTTTGAATTAAAAAAAAGGCAACTAGGTTGAATTGAATACCAGTGTAGTGTGTACTATAATATGAGAGCTAAACTATTCTGAAACTGTTTAGCTATGTTAGGACCAGGTTTGAACAATGCTTGTCGTTTAATTTTAAATACATGTTCATAATTACCTTGGTTGATATCTATAATGAAATAGCTAACATAAAAAATAGCTGTTCGCCTGTATCAAACACCATTACAACAACCTACCAGGACACCGAGTTGTTGCCGACTTCTTATGCATACTGGAGGTCAAGCCACGGTTTACTCCAGTTTTCCACTTGATTATTATGCAATTGAGTTCTAAAGGCGCTTAGGCAAAGTACCCCATCAGCGCTTGAAACGCTTAATCAGCGCCGATTTGTGCCAAACGAACTGAAACACTTCAGTTTAAAAGGCATCATTTCTAACAAGTGGTTCTACATGAGTTCTTTTACATTTGAACTTTTCTGGTGAAGTATGAACCTTGCAAACAAACACGTTCAGCTTTCAGAAAATCACACATATTTATAGCAAACAAGCAACCTTGTGATGTTTTAACTATTGAATAGATGGTACTGTTTTATTGACTGTGCTAACTAATTATTATTAGGCTTACAGTATCATCCAGCTTTCATTTTTTTCTCATTTAATGTTGTTGATAGAAAAAAGGCATACATAATAAAGAAAGAAACGAAGAAAAAACAAAAAACGAATAATATAAGCGGAAAGAAAGACAACAATTTGCCAAAGAAACAAGAAAAGGAAAAAACAATGAGGTGGACAGGGTTTAAGCTTCCCGGTTCATTCTTGTGAAAAAAACAACACAAGCGGTCGTTACGTAACAAAGGCAATAATTCAAACGCAAACAGAGCATTCTTCATCGATTCTACATGTCGTTAAATTAAATTAAGTTCGACAGCACGACATTTGTTTTATAAAAAAGTGCCAGGGCAATTCGTTTTTACAAGTGCACAAAGTTTTCCGCAGCCGCCGCCGCCGCCGTCATAAAGTTTGTATAAAAAAGTACAACATCAACTGAATAACAATCACCGGTAACATATTATTTGCATATAGCGCCGGCTTTATAATCGGTGACCTCGTAGACGCATTCGCACGAAGTCTCGCCTTGACATTCGCTGCTCCATCGATAATATCCTTTGATCGCATTTTCCGGCCTTTCACATGCAACAATGCAACCTCCTCTTCCAGAACAACTTGGCCGGCCTCTGTTACGTAACAATAAAATCCCAGGTTAGTGCTGCTTTAAATTTGAACGTCAATAATAAGGCGATTATATAGCCTGATGATCAGGCCCGCAGTTAACTTATAAACATGTTTACGACAAAAGGTTGAAATGGGTTGATTGTAATTTCAAATGGGCCGATCGAAAATTACCGCCGCGCCTGTAGGTAATATCGGCTTGAGTTAAACCAAGTGACATGCTTGAAATTGAATTAGTCGTTTTGCTGGGCTATATTAAGGTCATTAATTAATTTGTAGACGTGATGGTCGGAATTGATTGAGGTAGCGTAATTCAGCTTGTGATTTGCAGTACTGTTTTACATATAAAAAGTGAATCTAATTAAAATTATTTTTATGTAAAGCAGTACTTTTAACCTGGCAGAAATTGGGACGTGACAAACGGTATAGACAGCGATTTGACTTTATCAGACATCTCCAAAATTATTGCTTTTCAACCTTTTTCGTTCTGGCTTAAACAACAAAAGCGTAAGACAAAAGCTAATCTGAAACTGTTTGGGTAAAATTTTCGTAAAAACGCACTAGATCAACATGTAAAGAGACCTACCCGAGCCCGGACGTGTTCTCTTTGGGACACGAACAGCGGAAGTCCTTGGTGAAACCCATGCACCCGCCATCACCGGAACAGCTTCTATCCGTGCGGCAAGTTTCTGAAAAAATATTCAGGTTAAGTATGTTGCAAATACATGCTGCTGTTCATTATTGAATATATATCTATAGGAAGTATTAACAAACCTAAGTGCAGCTAATTGGGCATTGGTTTTTAATTTGTCTGCCATGTTGGGTGATGTCTGTTTTGGGCGATAACTAGAAGTTTTGGTGCACAATTATTTGTTTTATTACTAACCATTGGGGTAGGTCTGTTTTTACAACAAACCTAGATTCCCAATATTCAATAGCTAATACGATTCATTTATCAAAGAGGATCAAGAAAAATTTTAATTATAGCTGAATATGAACCTACTACACCCTAGTTACTGGATATCAATGCTGCGGAGTCGGTTAAAATAAAAGTCCAACTACAAGTCCTTACCACGTTTGGGGTCGGGTACGTTCCTTGCGTAGTTGGCCAGAGTGTCACTTTTCCTGCGGTAGACAACGTTGCCTCCAGGTGCGTAGTGAGCCACAGTGTAGGTGGACTTGTACTTTCGGCCTCCTCGATCCATTTCCTTTATGGCCACGGCGCAACCGAGATGGGTGGTTTCTTTCCAGAGCAGCTGGGTGTAATGTCCTGCAAAACGAAAGGGACAAAGGTTAATAATGTGAAAGTTTGGTAAACTCGTATGGCTGCGGTATATGTATATCAATTAAGTGTACGAGAAAGTGATTTTTCTTCTGAGCAGGTTAAGACCCTGACGCTTTTTTTATCAGGCCGATAACGACTGGCATTAAAAAAGCAGTATAATTTTTGACATTTTAAGAACCATCTAGGCATAGTTTATTACGATAATATACAGTTTTGCATCAAGACAATATTGCCATTTTTTATGGGTTGTACTCATAACGCCTGTTTTTCGTCATGCAGTTGTGTTATGAAGAACAGCTTTTAGTTTTAAAGCACTCAAAATACCTATTTGGTAACTAGGTCTGTAACCAGTTCATTTGCAAACACATCTAGACTTTCGCAGAAATTGAGGCCTCGTTACATTAACCACGTTGACCCCAGCTAAATGCTAATGTATGGAACCGGCAGGCGCCTAAGAATCACACGTATTGGAACAGCAGGGCCTTCCGTTTTACATAGAAAGCGAGCCAAACGTGATGTGCAAAGCCCATCGAGACAAAACGCATCCCCAAATGTAGACAAGGTGCTGATGACTTCGCCCGAAATAGATCGGAAATTGCTTGAGGATGAAGAAATGGCGGTGCCGTACTCGCTGTGCAATTCGTGCAGTCCTGCTAATCGCGATTTTATGACCCGGGAAATTTGCAAGGACTGCATGTTGCTGGCTTCGTGCCAAACGAAACGATAAAAATAGAAACGTTTCGATCGGAAGTTAATTCAACAAGGCCCGACTTTTAATGTTGTTTGCACCAGTAAACAAAGTGGAGTTTTGAAAAAGATCCGAATTTCGTGACAAACATTACAAAACAACCCGGCATGTAATCGGTTCTGTTGGGTTGTGGGACTTATTAAGGCTTTAATCAGGAATACCCATCAAATTGCCCTTTATAGTCACTTAAACGGGTCACGCATCTAGACAAATGTCTAGCTTCTTAAAGGGTAATGTCCTTCGATGGAAGATCTGGCGATGTTTCTCGAATCTTCGTTTTGATCATAGTTATATCATCTGCGGGTAAGGTTTATCGGAAGCGCTTCACACTTCGAAGTGCGTCATTGCGAAGGTGTGCTCACTGTTTAGATGTAAGTCGCCTGATGTTTAAAGATCTGAATCGACACGAAAACCCTCTCGATTTTATACAACTGTGTTGCAGCTGTTCCGCTTAAAACCGTTGACGCGAATTTGTAAGAATTCAAAAGGTTTTCTCACGGCGTTACGAATCCGGTCGAAACATTGAATTAAAGGTGCCTTACACTGTAGGTAAAATTACTTTCGATGTTAGGTTGTGATGGCCTTGCCAGGTGTCAAGCGACTGATGCGAAAATAAGTGACGCAATTTGATTTGTGTGGATTTATTTACCGTAAGCTGAAGTAATACTATAAGATGTCGAGATTAATCATCATCAAGGTGTCAGACCGTTTGGCCAACATTACTTATTGTCGATTCAAATGGGTTCGAGGTTTCACAATGCAACAAAGCCGATAGAAAATGTTTTTAGAACCGTTTTGAAAAATTAGTATCAAACTTTTACCGACATTTTACAAAACCTAAACAGCAATAATAAGAATATCAAAGCCCGTACAGAAGTAGGTATCATTTTGGATGTTTCGAATAACTCTTTGTTCATTTTCAACATAGCAGCAGTAATATTTAGGTTTGGTTTATCTTTGGAGCCAATGCCCAAGTCGAATTCCATCAATTAGAAAAGCGTTGGGAGAGCACTATGCCTTCTATAGAAAATATTGCGCTACTTTGTTCTCCTGCAAAAGTCTTTTAAGTATGAAATGTAGCCAGAAAATTGACGCGGCCGATTTCGATCACAACCGCGAGCATTTGCAGGTTGTCGAACGTAAACCGGACACGATAGTGATCTGATGCGATTGAGATCGTGATTCAGATAAACAAGTTTTGTCCAAAAACGAAACGAGTCATCACGGCCAGGGTTTGGGAAACAAACATTCCTGGTACACCGCACTGTTTTCTTCGTAGAGTTTTGTGGAAATTTTAAACTGAATGATTGTACAGTCTGCTGTGTGTGAATGTGAGCAATAGTCAACTCTTCCCTTGATTGCCAAACAAAAATACTGCACGTATTGCTTTACTGTTTTAGTTGTTTAATGTTTTGCTGATAGTTATTAATTTTAAGTGGTTTTTGTTTACTGTTTAGTACCCAATCACAAAACAAACTACGTTTCTAACTTGCGCCTGGCATTACAACGCAATAACACTTTCGTTACGTAAAAACTTTGTGGTTTTCAAGCGCAGGTGCAGGGAAATGACTGAAATGACAGTAAACATGGTCTGTTTTCAAGTTATGACATTCAGATTTTTCCGCGAAAACTATACATGAAAATATTATTCGCAAGGCAGCCTATTTGAGAGGAAACAAAAATCTGCTTGGTGTTTGTTTATTGGAAGGTATATAGCCAACTGCTGAGGTTATGTTTTTTTCTAAAATCGTCAATTTACCTTCGAAAATTTCAAGACAGTTTTGCCTACAAAGCTGTACGGAGGCTTTGACATTTCAGTGATAGCCGCTACTAAGACAGTCAGCCTAAACAAGTCCTAGGAAATGGGACAGGCTTGTTTAAGTGCAGCGAAACACAAAAACAAGTCCTAAATCTTATCAGCTAGCGCAAACCCGACCTTCAGGTAAGGTATAACCCGCGGCAAAAGCTGTCCTGTACGGGCCCGGTAAATTTACAGCATATCGCTGTTGTAAATTAACGTCTACGTTTAACACGATTTATGGTGTACATGTAAATCTTAGGGTTTACCGTGTTAAAAAAGAAAATTACCTGATAAACCGGGCAATACCTATTTTGTACTTTTGGCGGAGTTTTTGAAAAAGGGCTTGTGATGAATCAACAAAAACTCCACTCGAGAAAACTCCTTATCAGTTTAGTTCTTTAAGGTTTGGAATTTTTACCTAAATTTTTCTGGACTACATCGCTTCAGTCGCACTTAGCACTGAAGCAGTTATGTAGCGCTAAACGTTTAATCCAATTTGTTAGATTTTACCTTTGCTTTGATTTCTAAACCATTTATGACAGTCAAGACGCTGAGTTATTAAAGTTGTTCAACTTGCGGTGCATCTAGTTAAACAAAAATTAATACTTAAACTGCGACAATACTACGTTTTGAGAACCAGTTATAAAAGCGTCGCGTAACAGGTTTGTGTCGCTCTCCCAACAGCGGCACTTATGTCGCGCGTCGCAAACTAAAAAGGTCGACTTACCGACTGGCTTGTTAGTGTGGCTGTGCGTAGGGTTGTTCTTCTCGAAGTAGAAGATCTCGGCGTACCAGCGAAGAACCGACTCCTGGGCTGGGCTGCCGTCCATCGAGAAGTCCCAAGCAATGTTCTCACCGACGCCTCGCTTTCTGTATATCGTAGCTTTCTGTCGAAAAGCAATACAAGGCAAACGGTTAAAAAGCGGCATATGACGTTCTTTTCGACTTTTTTCCTCCCTAAATCGACTTTTTCCTCCCTAAATTTTTTTGCCTCCCTAAATCTTGACATATTAGATTTAGTCTATAATCCTTGGCTTGTCGTTGTTTGTTAATCTGAATCAGTGTTAATTGGAACAACGGAGTTAGACTGGGTTTCACTATTTTTCAAATGAATAGATTGGGGCTTAAGTCATTTCAAATTGACTTGTTTACAACACTGATCAGAATGTATAACTAATGAGTTGTTTGGCAATATTGGTTGATAACTGTATCTATCTTTTGCGCTTAACTATGGAATAGCAAAATAAATTCGTTAGAGTATTTTTGTAGTTCTCTGTCACACTATCAATTGATAATCCGTAAAAACATCGTCTACACAATAAATTGCCTTTAACGAATAAAAACGGATGTTACATAAGAGATCCATCAGGCAGTTCTGTTCGCCTACTTGTTTAAACTGCTTCACATTTATAGACTGATTTAAGACGCTGATTAAGCGCGGCAGTTAAGATTTTAATAGATGAGATGGCGGGTTTTCACCCACGCTCAAATGCAAGTGTCCAACAAGCAAAGTTTAAATGCAAGTAAAGGAAATTAATCCCACCACGAGCGGCCTACGCGTCTACTTTCAATCTAAAATAAATCGCTGGTTTTGCCAGTTCTGGGAAATTCGCAAGTAAAGGCCGCCATACAGTCTTTAGTTTTCGACAGCGCGGGCGTAATTATTTGTTTTGGGTCTAATTAACGGGCCAGAAGACTTTGGCTTGCCTAAGGTGGCGATAAGCGGGAACATACACAATCGCGTTTGCGTCGCCTATATGCATGGTAAATGTTAAAGTAGGAGGAACTCGGCTAAAATGTGTTTTAGGCGAGTCAGTAACCTACTCGTGCGGTTTGATTTCAATCACGGCGTAAAGCCGGTGGCTTGCAGTCTATATTGAGTTTTCTGAAGATAAAATCTGTTTAAAGTAAATTTCAAATTTGAAGTAACCTTCAAGCGAACGGCGACATTGCATAAAATGGTCAGTTGCTATTTCACATTTAAAACGTGATTTCTACCAATAATTTTTTACCCTTCCGCTACTAAATCATCCCTCTATTTGTTGATTTTTTCAGACTGCCCCAATTCTGCATATTTAGCATTGCATGAAGTACATAATCGGACAACATTATTTTGCGGTTGAAAAACATGCCAAGGTACATCTAAATCACATCCATCTAACAAGTGCCGATTTATAAACAGACAATATTACGATATAATTGAGGGTTTCTTAACAAAAAGTTCGGGGCTTACAAGCAATTATCGTATTTTCTACAATTTTAGTTTAAAATCAACGTTTTTGTTTTTATTCTTTTTTGTTTGACTTCGAAAAAGTTGTGACTTACTGTAACGTTTCTTTCAAAAAAAAAAAAAAAAAAAAACGTTATTATCATTTGAGGAAGTTGTTGAGAGTCCATAACAAGGATCCTAAACCGAGAACCACTGATATTGTAAGACAAACCTCAGAATGTGGCCAGTTCCTTGTCTTTTGGACTCCTGGCTTCACGTTGAAAGGATGTTGAGGGGCGGCGTCGGCAAGAAAGTTGGACCACCTTTTTGACGTAGCTACTAGTTCGGGGTCCCACTTCAGTGGAGGAGAGTTGTGAAGGGCTCTGAAATGGAAAATCGTTGTAAGTGTAAAATTGCTACGTTTTCAAAAAGAACCGTTTCAGGATCAACTATAGTTCTATGTTGATATTACAGTTACTTTTACTGTAAAACGCTTTATTTTTTAATAAAATCATAGAGATTATAGACTGAAAGATCATATTAAACGCTGTGCTTCAATCCTAACATGTCAAGCAATCAATATTTCTTTTTTTTTTTTCTTTTTTCTTTTTTTATTGTTAAAAGTAAAATAGTAAACTAAAGTTGCTTGTTAGTAGCTCTCGAGCATTTGCAGGGAAAAAGAGCGATTTTACTGAACCAGGCAATTTTTTTTTTTTATTTACAAACAAAGTGCTGACCAATAAGTTGTACTCCAGAATTAATTACTAATAACACAAGGCCTTGTTTACATATTTCTTTTACCTGTAGAAGTTGTGGTAGTGCAGGCAATCGCGTTCGAAAGTGCTCTTCGGCTGGGCTGAAGGTTTGCGACTTGGGGTGGTGGGGGCCACGTAGCGGGTCGTTGGGCGTGTTGGGCGTCTTGGCCAGGTCTTGGGTGCCTTGGTGGTGGTCCTTCTTGTAACTATGGGTCGTCTTGTGGTCTCGACTTGGCGGTATGCTGGAAATAAAGAGTTGTGTACAGGCTTTAAAGGGCTTTTCAAGACTTTTCTGTATAAACTGAGCGGATGTAGCAATGTAAAATGGACCTGTTGGAATCCTTGAATTAAACTATTATGGCGTACATATTATAGCGTACGGTATACAAAAAACTGTTCAAGTTGTTGGACAGACAATCAAGGCGTATTGTACACATTTGGTCGAGATTTGATCGAGGTAAATTTCAAATCTAATCGCAAGGTTTTATAATTTGCTGGCTGTTTTGGGAGGTTCTCCTAATGCACGTACGGTGTATGTTTCTTTCAGGCGAAGAGTTTAAATTGGCATGAACAGGATTTCATGCAAAGTGTCGATAATTGTCAGTTCGGTCGCTTAACCTTTGAATGGTCGTCAGACCGCACGTTGGCAAGGCATGGTGGCAGACGCTGAATGGTTAGTTCGTGTGCGACAGTCGTTAAGAGGACGTTCGCACGAGACAAAGTTATCGGCACGAATGGATTGAGACCGAAATACAGCACGTCCGAAAAAACGCCAGGTCAAATTGAGCAAACGTGACTGCGGTCGCTTTACAGTGCACTGCACACGGCCAAAGTCGAACGCAGATCGTTTTAGAGCTATTTTGGAAATATCATTCACTCAGGGTGAATGCGCGAGGCTCACGTAAGCCGTGAAAAGAAAGGTCGTTAGGCCAATAACAATATGTGAGCAACTTTTTGTAAGGGTACAACTAAAGGTTTGCCACAAAGATTTCACAGAAGTCCACTGATGTATCGGCTTTAAAAAGGAATTCATATATGTGTCGTCTATATTAATTTTGGGAAATATTCGAATTACTAAGTTGTCCTATTTATAAATATTAAAAATCAAAAAAATCAAAAAAATCATTTTATGTTTTATACTTGTTTTTATAAACCGTCTAAACATCATCTCATCCTAAAGCAAGAATATTTCTTTTACATTTTATTGTCTACTGGAGATTCCTTACAATCGCAACTGTTTCAGCTTAGTTGTCATAAAATATATTGAGAAATGTTAGTTAAAAATTGCTTGTTATTGTGTTTCAGGCGCTTAATCCTATTTTCTATGGCTTTCAACCACAAATTACACACACTTACTCGGCACAAAAAGGGTCCACATTGCTTTTTGGTAGCCGCAGCAAACGTTGGACCTGGAGATTCGCGAAGTCCACGGGGTTTGTCCTCTGTTGCTCACGAAAAGATACTCGGATGAGGGTACTGGGCGTCGTGAAGCATACAGACGAAAGTCAAGGCTCCAACCTAGGGGAAAAACAGAAATTGGCGTCGATTTGTGGCAGAGCTTTTGTTTTAGTTTTAACGAAAAGTGTATATTTTTTATCTTTGTGAAAAAAAAAATTCTGAATAATTATGTAAACAAGATTAATATCTCTTTTATTAAGTTACTTTAAATTCTACCCCTTGATTTAATATTTTGTCTTTATTTTGCTAGTTCACCTAGATTTCTTTATTTCTTGGTAAAATGCTTACTCAGTTTCTATATATTCATTGCAAAATCTGCCCAGCAAATAAACTTCTGATAGAAGTTGGTATTTTGGCTCGTTAAATCTAATTTAAGACATAGCAACAGGCTTAGCAAGCATTTAGCCTTTGGGCGCATAGCTAAAACTCATTTGCGAACGTTCAATTTTATCTAGACGTGTGTTTGTTTGCAATATGCGGTTGAATTCTTGGAACACAACGATCGGATCCGAAAAATATGTATTAAAATCTGTTTTCTCCCGTCTGCTCGCCACAGCCTAAACTTTTGGCGCCAAAATCTGTTTGAAAAGCAAGCTAATCCGTACCACGACGGCATGGAGTCCGTGAAACCATCCACTTCTGCTCTCGTCTGTTGGCCGCTTTGCAGAAGTAAATTGGCGCGGTGAAAGACGAAGTTGGGCTGAGGAACAAAAAAAGTATAAGCGTTATACAAAATAATCAATTTAGCAAAGGATGATAAGCTAGCTTTTATAATTATTCTTTCCGGCAAAAGTTTGATCTTTCTGTGTGTCGGAAGAAAGCATTTACAAGTAAAACAACGCCTGGCAGCAACATCATATTCGATGATAAGTTAATTGTTACATTTCGCATCTTATCGCAAATAAAACTTTGTGAATACTTCATTTAAAGGGATTTGGTACTGAATTTCCAACTGACCTAACTATACAGACGCGTTTTAAGCGATATGTGCGTACAGTTAACTAAATTAATTACACCAAAATACACAACAACCCAAAGTATATACACTCAGTTGAGTATAGTAAAGCAGATTTATTTCCACAGTCACACTCACCTTTCATACATAAAGAAGGACCCCACTTCTCCACTGGCACCGCTCTCGGAGGCTTTTCTCCAGGGATAGCCGGGTTGTCGGGAGGAGGTGGTGAACATGTAGCGGTAGGGTTTGCTCTCTGGGTCGAAAAAGACCTGCACCCTCTTCATTGGAGCTGAGGTCGGGCCTTGGGTGGTTGCTTTGGATAGAAGTTGAGCGTTAAGTTTGGTTGAATTTGTTTGTACTAAGCTTTGGATCTCAAAAAACTGCTTTGAGTTGACAAGGTAAAGTTTTACCAACCCAAAAGAAATACATTTTTGAAATCGGTTTAGTGTGTTCAAAGCTTGTTTTTTTTTGTTTGTTTTTTTAGTAGGGTGTTCAAAGCTTCTTTTTTTTAAATACAGTTGCACCTAAACAATGTCAGCGCAAATATTACAAAAACCTTGTAAATCTTAAAAATCTACCAACAGGTTCTGGTAAACACAAGTGTATATTTTAAAAAGCAAGGGCTCAAAACAATTCCTACTTCTGGGGGTTGGGGGTGCTCGCGAAGTCCTGGTGAATGTGGGGGTTGGACGTCTGGTTGGACGTCTGGTGGGCCGGGTTCTACGGGTGGTGGTGGGTATTCTTGTGGTGACCCTGGGGGCAGTAGTGGTGGGGACTTTAGGGTAATTTGTCGGCTTCTTGTTGCACCATCCGCACGTTTCGGGACAATGAGCACTCATGAAGCTGAAAAAACAGTGGTATTTTTATAGATGTTGGTTTTATTGACGACCTGGCCCTCTGAGCTTTGTTATAATTATTCAATTCCAACACGTTCTTTTCAAGCTTGAATGCTTAAATATGTGAGAAAAATGTAAAAAAATGATCAATTCTAACCAGTTTTCTGCAATTTTTTCGCGGTACTTATACACAAAGCAACGCGATAAAATTGTAAAAATGATTAATTCGTTATAGTTTTTTTAAGTTTTTTGTTTGTACTTGTAAAGCAATAAACTTGACAAAACGAATGATTATTTTCTTATTCGCATGCATTACTTAACATAATGCCTCCTAAAACTAATCAATTCCAATCGGATTTTTGCAAGCATTCATCATGATTACCAACCTGTAAAATCTGCTGGCTGGGTTGCATCCAATGCGACGCAGTCCACTGCAGGAAGCCATGTCGTTTTTGCAAGCTGTGGGAGATATACAGAGTTAGGCTACTAATCAAAACCGAGTAACCTTCAAAACCTTGTAACATATTTTACAGATGTAGAAACCCCCATCTTTTTTGAACACTTTAATAGGCAGAGAATCGCCTACATATTTTTTTTTTGTTCTTGTTATATGGTCCCGCGATTACAATAAACTCACAGATATTGTTCACGCTTTTTATGTGGAAACGGTTTACCCCCTACCAAGAGCGAAATAATGATTTTTATTCTTAACTTTTATATAATTAAAAGCCCTTACTTGTGCAGTAATTCCAGCTGCAGGATCTATAGGTAAACTCGATGTAACCAGCCGCTCTCATCTCTTTAATCTGCAGCCCCGTTTCACGTCTGTTAAAAAATAAAAATCACGTCCAGCAACGGCGTTTGGAGAAATTGCTTTGCGATGCAAACATACTTTCGGCAACTTTCTGCTCTAAATTGATGTTAAGGTTGACAGGTTATCATTAACACATTGCAATAAATATGTAAATGTTGTACGTTTGTTGTACTGTTTTGCTAATTTTAATGCAGTCAACACAAGTAATGTTCCCGAAAGCGTCGCAAATCATTGATACATTGGCGCGTAGATCAAAATTGCATGTTTGTGATCTTGTGCACAATCTAACGCAATCTGAGAACCGCCAGTCCAATTTTGCCGCGTGAAAAGGCTAACGACTTTGTTTTTCGGCTGAGAAAACAGTCACTTCGGTTCAATTGTTGTCTGACCTATTTTAATGCCAATTCGTCACCCCAAAATTTAAAAAATTATGCGCAAGCCATCCATAACGACCGGCGCTCTAAAAATAGCCGGCGACCTTTAAAAACAAGGAAAGGGTCAGTTTTTAAGTGATGTACTTTCCAGCCGGAGCGTCTGTACAGTGTGCAAACTGTTGGACGTCGCGTTACAACGGACGCTGGCCAGCTCAAGCTGACATTACACGTCGCTTACGGTCGAACTAAATATAACACCCGGGGCTAGGATGACATTTGAAATGCTGGCAATCAAATACCTGCTGCGTGTTCGCTGAACGCTGTACTAACTAACCTGCTGTCTGTTCGTAAACCCTTTTTCGGGCCTCATTAACTGATCGTTGTGTGTGACTAAATCTTAGCGTTTCCAATACACGTAAAAACCGCCACTTAAGATGATGTCGATCTACATTCATTTGTAAGCTACATCACAGATTCTTGCACAGTGTACTTAAGTACTTTTTTTCCTTGTAACTTTACCACAATCGGCAACGTCCACGCGATAATTTTTTTTTGTGATGCTGGTAAAGTTACAAGGTAAAATACTTGAGTACACTTTGCACGGATCTGTAATGTAGCTTGATAATACTGAATTGCAAAGCCAAAAAGGTCGAGTAGATCGTTTAATGTGACACAAAATACTTAAAGTCCTTTAAGGTCTAAGGTTATGATGTTATCTTTAAAGTGAAAGCTCGGAAAATGTAAGGTTCCTAATAGTAGGCTAAGGTCCAGTTAAAAAATAATTTATATATACCGCGATCTCGTGCAAGAAAGAGGTTAGTGTTAACTTGGGTTCGGTTTCGCAGATTTTTATCAATTCCAATTCGCCGAAAGCCGTATCACTTTACAGACTCGAAAACAGTTTGTCGGTTCAGTACGGTTTGGTTGGCATTTTTTTGAAGGCGCCCAAAATCCAATCCGGGCGCAATTTTGATCTAACACGTCTCACGTTTCCGCAGTTTAGCTTTGCGGGAATGTCACGAACGAAACTTTTAAGTTTAACACGGAATGGTTTTTGAAATGGTCATGTCTATATTAATGCATGGGTAAATGGCAATACAGGTCATCGACCCTGTAATACTGGGCTTGTTTTTACGTTTCGTACACGATTTTAGGCCTAAAACTGCCAAACAAATAACATGCTGTGTTTTAAAAGGTCAAAGGATTAAATCTATAACTATAGCAAAGGTTTAGTCCGAAAACGATATTCAGGTGTATAAGGGACAAACTTTGCAAAGCGTCAGCTTTTATTGTGAAAATGATTAGGATTTTCTGCCCTAAACACACATCAAAATTGTTTTCTATCTTTTTATATAGGGTTTATTTTTGTTGCCCTCTATATCACAAAATTGCGACCATTGGTGAAGAATTGTTTTTCAACAGATTCGACAAATTACCTGCAGCAAGAATAAGATGAAGGACCGCGTCCCATTTTCTTCGTGGATCTGGTTCTCTGGCCTTCCACGGCGTTATCATATTCATCGCGTTGGATCGAAAACAATTTTCCTTTAGCTTTTGAGTTTTTCTGAAACAGGTTCAACAAAAGATTGCACAACGTGAAATCGTGTGTAACCTTAGAAAACAACCCTATTTAAATTTAACTGCTAAAAGCAAGATTGCAAGGACATTGACAAAGTTTAGAAATGTTGCTAAAAGGTTTTCTGAATTGAATTTCCATCAAGTTATCCATTATGTTTTTGGTAACTGCATACTTTTAGAACACATTATGTGAACCCAAGAACCTCATAAACAATTTGGCGACGAAAAACTAGAATAGGGAAAACTTATTGACTTATTGATGAACAAGAAGCATGTTTTTTGGGGCTTAATTGTTGGAGCTTTTAGTTAGGCGTAGTAAGAATATCAATGCCTATGTAGAAGTAGGTATAGAATTTTAATGTTTGGAATACCTGTTAAAAAAGCGAATAAAGAAGCATTTGAAACGCTCAAAATGCGACCTACTTATATATGGGGGTTGACATTCTTACTACACCTGCTTAAAAACCAAAAATCAGTTTGTGGAAATTTGTTATTTCTCTAAAACCATCATCAGTATTAAAACAAAGAATAAGGAGCAAGAAAAACGTGTGCACTACCCAGGTTTAATAGCTGCAACTAAACAAAGATGCGGAATTGGCAGCTATTGAGGCCTTGGTGGACCATCACTTTGTAAGAACAGTGTTTTATGTTATTATTTTCTATACTGCGTACAGATACTGATTATTCTCTCGTTGTAGTAAAACACGTTGCACGTCTACCCTTAGAACGCAATTCCTCACTTTTAGTCGTCAATATCCTAGATTTACCTTGGACAAAAGCAAGGCCCTTCCAACTTGGACTTCCTCAACAGAGTCGTCAATATTTGGAATCAGATGCTCCACGAACAAGTCGGGCTCCGGATTCTTGGCCTTGCTCTCATCCAGTTGTTGCTGTAGCAGCGCCTGCTGTTGTTGGATCATCTCTTGTTGTTGTTGCTCTACTTGTTCGCGCTGCTCCTGTTCGGCTTGTCGTTGTGCGGATTGCGATTGTTGCTGTTCGGCCTGTTGTCGTTGTCTTTGCACTTCGCTCTGTTGTCGCTCGATTAACTGTGAAGAAACGCGATATTCTTGTTAAGCTTTGGCAAAGAAAGTATGTGGAAAAGTTATCAATCAAAATCCGGTTTTAAAAATGTGTCGTTTTTATTATTTATGTCAAAAAATACCTTTTGTCACTTAATTGAGGAAAGTCTGTGTAGAATTGCTATAAATTATACTCAACAAAAAAAACTATCAATTATTTTTTTTAATTATGTAATATTTATGTACTATAGGCAACGGAGGCAAATATAAGTTGTTTTTTTGCTGTATTATTATTTAGGGACTGACGGATCAATGAAGTGGGTTAGATTAATTGAACGGCGCCTTGTGGTGTTTTTTTATTGGTGTCAATGTCTAATAGCGGGGAAATGCAGTTTAATGCCCGTAAAAAAGTTGCCGCATTAATATAGTCGCCAGTTTAAGGGTTGCCGGTCGTACGCATTTATTACGCCCATAAACACGGCAACGAGGGGATTGCGATATCACGTATTCGCGCTTGCCACATCATTCAGCTTAAACAGTACTTTTTCAAATGTTACAAGCAGCTGGCACGGCTGTTAAAAACGTTCAACTATATGTTAAATGCCATCGATAAGGGTCAACGAAATTGCGTGTTGAGCTAAACACGTTGCCCGACACGAGATTCTCTGGCTAGATATTGCAGCCCACCACCTTAAATCTTTAAATCGCCAGACTAAATAGCAGATGTAAAGGCTGATAGGCGGTTCTCAGCTAAACCGGCTGGCCCAGGGTTAAATTGCCGTGCGGTCGGCCTTTTAATGAAGAGCCGACTTACTCAGCCACCTGTGCTGCAATTACCGGGATTTCGAGGTCATAACACTTGAAAATAATACGATGCCGGGATTGTCTACATCGATTTTAACATCCGGCAAATCGGCTCAACTTACAATTATGCGGTTGTCACCTTTACGTAATTTTGTGTAACGTGTTAACTTAATATAAAAAAGGTTTTACGGGTTTAACGTGCTGTAAGGTGTTACTTTGAGATAGATAATTTACAGCATTTCCCCTAGTGACCCATATTTCAACAAGCCTGTAGTACAGGATACATTATTCAGAGAATTGCTTTAAATCCAACGAGTATTAAACTGAAAATCTTCGTCTGGGAATAAAGCAGGTTTCATAATATCGTATATGCTATAGGCATGGCTAATCGTTTTCCGGACTTTTACGATTTAAACTATTACATGAGGCAGTTTGTTAGGATTAGAAAACCGCACTTACGTTCATTGAGTAAACAGCTCCGATTAGGCAGGCCGTCGTCAGCAGCAACAGTGACGTATTTCGTCGGTACATTTTGCTTTTTAATTGGAAATTATCGCCTGCGAAACAAGAAATTTGATTAGAATAGAAAAAACGTGCCGTACCGTTGTCCTGCAGACGTAAGCCTTCTACGCACACAAAGATCAATTCGAGTTTTGTAGACGCAATGATTTTAACTTCGAGTTGAGGATGTAACAATTTAAATTTCAGCCCGAGTATTTTACGTATTACGCTTTTTTTTTAAATCCGACTTTAAAAAAATGAATTTACAAAATTCAAAAGTTCGGCTGTACAAAACCTAATTAAACGAAACAACAATAATTTTTTTACTAAAATTTCATAAGAATAATTAAAACTTACAATTGAGCAAAATATATGTTTAGTTAATCTAAATAAGTTAGTAAACAACTCAAAACTCAAATTGAGTAATATGCGATACTCGTTTCTTGGCTAAATATAGGGAGTGTTAAATGCAAACACGTTTCAACAATCTTGTTAATGTTAAAACGTTAGACCAAAAAGATTAAATTGATGCCATTTAAAAAAAGGTCTACAAATTAAAGTACGCATGTCAAGGTAATTAACGGTATACGACAAAATGAAATTATGTCGCTATAATTTAAAAAATCTTCTCTGCTATAACAAAAATCGGATTTGCTGCCTATTTCTCGTCTGAGAAATACAACATGACACTTTCACCTTGCAACCGGCTACTTTCGTCCTGGTTACCTGCCCTAGAGCCAGAGCAGATAATTTACTGATTGAACAGAGTTTGCTTCTCTATTTATAAGAGCCTTGTGCCTTCTTCTTTTCCTGTCCTCTCTCGTATTTGCCTATGACATCACAAACGCAGTTCCTGTTCTCTTTCCAAGGCGATCGAGGAGTCACACCAACCGCTACTTGAGAGTAAGTGATCTTCAGGGTGCAGCCACTTGGATTTAGATTGTTACGCATTGCGAATCAAATAGCAGCACCATTTCGATTGTGCACGTTCTAGAGCACTTGTGTAATTGGATACTATGTCCAGCTTGTAGTAAAAGTGGCTAAATCGAGACGCGCTAATGACATTTGGGCCCAAAGCCCAGCGCATTAACATCGAACAACATCCGACTCTGGCATTATTTTAGCGCATGATGGTAAAAGCACCGGAATCGGCAATTCACAATCCAATAATAGAACTATGCCTTTAATCACCTTTAAATGCGCGCTGGGCACCGGAACTTTTTCGCTTTTTAATATCAACCTTTTAAAGACCAACTTTGCATAAAACGGAAATGTCACTCGGGGCTGCGCTCCTGCGAACTAATTACAATTAGGGGAAGCTGGTGAATATTCACCGGAAGAATGACTTTCAGCGGCCCTGTCATTGGTGTGAAAATTTAATTGAACGTATTTAGAAGTATAAAGTCAGGCTAATAACAAATTATGTCATCCTTGCGAGTCTGATCTAAGAGTATGATTCATCATAACATCGAGCAAATACAGCAAAGCTGAAACGACAAACTTGGTATTAAGCGGTCGCATCGGAAACTGTGTCATTAACTGAAATCCGGCCACAACGTAATGCTATAATAACATGTTGTGACGAAAGGAGTGAACACGTGCTTTGAATTTTACCATGGCATTGATTTAAAGTTGATTTCGCGTTCCGTGTGAATTTCCTCGATAGAATTATTCGTTTATAATATTATTTTTAGCAAAGCGTTACAATGCTTTCAACCTCGTTTTATTTTTTTTTACTTAAGCAACCTGTAAAAAAGTGAACCAGTGCTTCTTAACGTTTATTTCAAAACAGTAAACTAAACGAACAGACGCTATTGAACTAAAAAGACTTCACAAAAAACAACATGAAATAAATTAAATTATGTAGTCGAACGGGTTATAATTTGCCACAACCAAATTTGTGTAGCTTGATAATAATGAATTGCAAAGTCGAAAAGGTCGAGTAGATAGACATCATTTTGACTAAGACGTTTCGATACGACTTTGTATCATCTTCAGTTAATGTGCAGCGTCTTAATGTATAGTGTACCCCATAATTTGAGTAACTGGTGTGTAAAAAGTGCGCGGCCCACACCTGAAAGATCTTTATGACCAATGGGTTGACAAGCGCCAACCATAACCACATTACCACATAAAACAAAAACAAGATCATTGCTTCAATGGGTAATCCCAAGAAATCCACGCATCACATTTCAAATGTATTTTTAAATCACCAAACGTGAGAAGGTTTTTGTCCTCATTTGACCAAGACTTGAAAAATTTTGAGATAAAACAAAAATGGAATGGAAACGGGCAAATACATTTGTTAAAAAAGGCGCAAAAAATGCCAGGAATAACCAAAAATCCCAACGAACTGTCATGAGATTAAGTTTAAACTCTGTAGTGAAGGATTGACCTCAATGCACCAGCAACGCAAACTGAACTGTTTTGACGCAAGTTATGTTATCTGTTTAGCTGCAGGCTACTAGAAAAGTTGTTTTTTACGAGGTTTCAATTTGTGGGTATTTTGTCGCAAGGAAAACTTTTCGACTTCCCGGGAATACACATATCTCCCACACAATTTAACAAACAGTCAGCTCCGATTGAAAACAAAAACAGCGTTCGTCAAGTAAAAGCGGAAAGTCGGGCTATAATGCTTGCTAAATACGATTAAACAGGTAAAAATGCAAAGCAATTCAAAGAAACGAATTGCTTTGTCCCGATTCCTAATAAGGAGGTCAACAGTTGGCAATCCGATTGGTTTTTCACGACCAAACAACTAGATTTGCCGACTTTTTAAAAAGCCACAACAACTGTTCTATCCATGATTAGACAACAATCGAGCACGTTCGAGAACCTCGGCATTGTTTTATTGACAATGGAAACAGATTATCAGAACTCAAACAAAAGAAAACGATCAGGTTATGTACATAAATATGGATACTTACAGCTAAAAACGGGCGATTTAGTGTGGCGCTAGCAGGACATATGCTGCAAAAACGTGCCAGTCACCTCGACAAGGTGGCAATATTTAGCCGCGTAATCCGCTCGTGTTTATTGCCACGCTGAGACGAGCTAAAGTTTTAAAACGGGGGAATACATGTCTGTTAGGAGAATCTGAACCGTTTGAAATCACTGTAAAGGTAATGCGGATTAAATCGAAGTCTCACTTCTCGGACGGATCGCTGTAATATAGAGTTTTGCCTTATATGGCCGAATGACTTTGCCTGCTCTCGAAGCATTGTGGTTGTAACTCGTCGTAACTTAGAAGAATAGAGCTGCACTTGATTCTGACGTAACTGTGACGCGTCAGCGCGCGACAGACAGTGGTAATTAACCGTCAAAATGAGAATTTTGGGACATTTCCGATTGAAATGTGACACTATGGCAACGTTTCTAATCGCATGACACAAAAACACGATTTGTCATCCAAGTTCAGGCTCGATTTGTGGCCCGAGCCTAAAGATGATTTCCTGTTTCGACAAAACGCAGCCACGACCTCAATAAAAGCATAAAAGCAAGAATATCCAACAGAACGCATCGGTTATTCTTCGCTCTTAATTGCTCGAAAAATACCGCGCGTTGAATAAACACGACGATTTTCGGGAAATTTCGTTCGCCCGAATTCTGCTCTCGATTGCAAATTGGCCACGGTTACGACAGCAAATTTCCCCGGTCAGATTACACCTTCAGATTTGGCCCCCAAGTACGTCAAGTCGCCTTTTATCTGAGGCAGGCGCGCAATAGTATTTTTCGTTCCCGGTGTTTTTGGTATAGAATGTTTTGCGTTTATTGACGAAAACGATGTTCTGGTGAGCGATGGCAGTGGAATCCCTAAGTTGGAGATTTCCAATCTAACAAGAACGCCGGTAGAAGGTGTTTACGTTTTACTGCGTTAGCGAAAACAAGCTTGGTCAGAACTGCTACAGCTGAGCGTGTTGTTTTGGCATTTATTTTTCTTACGAATTTGCAACGCTTATTTTCTGCACAAATTTTACTTCACAGACTGACAAAACAATATACTGTTCGAAACTTTGCAGGGTGATTTTACTTTACAAACTGGCAATGTACTATTCAAAACTTTGCACTGCAGGGTGATTTTACTTTACAAACTGGCAATGTACTATTCAAAACGTATAGGCTAATTTACCTTTAGAGACTGACAATAGTTATGCAATTTAAAACTTATAGACCGATTAAATGATAATGTACTATTCAAAACTTTTTAGACTGATTTTACTTTAGAGACTGGTTTACTATTCAAAATAATATAGACTGATTTTATTTTAGAAAGTCATTTAACTTTACACAATGATTATATATTATCAAAGCTAATCCAAAGTATTGTTCCAAATATTATTTAGCCAACCTAAATACTATATATTTTAAACACTGACAAGCTGCTTAAAGTACGTGTTAACCATGCAACAACCGCCATATCGTTTATAATAACGGGTTGCCACGTGTTACAAGGGGTCCAAAGAGCGCTTTAGAAGTTACTCCCTTTTCGCGCGGGCTGGTGGTTAGCCGGGGATTTTCCCACATCCGATACCGACCTTGAAGTGGGCTTCTCAAGGTCACAATTTCGAATTAACATGGCACTCAGAATTAGATAAGTGCGAGTGTGTGAGATTATAACCAAGATCCAATTCAAACTATAGCGGCCGGACAAGTTTAAGTGCTTGATTGACAGCTCTAAATAAGGAAAGTTGAGGTCATGAAAAACTTTCGCGTGTCGTTGTGCTCACAACTTGATACGCCGGTTGTCGTGATCAAAACGCTCTCCGCATGTCTACTTAGGGTTGAATTGAACGACCCCATTTACCGCTATACTTTTTGTTGCTTCCGGTGTGGAGAAATTTAATAACTATAACTTAATTTGCAAGCAACTTGCTCGCTGCCAACAAAACGGAAAACCCGTTCACTCCTAAGTTGTCACGTTTGATATTTGACTGGAAGTGGAATTCTCAATACTCCCTCAATTTGTCATTTATCGTTTTGTTGTTGTTATCGAATGTCACGACAGGTTTCCTTGTCCTCGCGGCGCTGCTCTGCATTAGATCACCTTTCAGAAAGCCACAGCTTTCCTGTTGTGTTTTTTAAACTTTTACCTAATCTCTACTGCTTTCATATGTTTATAATTTTTTTTAATAATTCAAATTATTAATATTGATATTACTTTAGAGCATAATGGTTGGAGGTTGTAGTAAGACGTGATAAGAATATCATTTGATTTGGGTGGATTTATTTACCGTAAGCTGAAGTAATACTATAAGATGCCGAGATTAATCATCATTAAGGTGTCAGACCGTTTGGCCAACATTACTTATTGTCGATTCAAGTGGGTTCGAGGTTACACAATGCAACAAAGCCGATAGAAAATGTTTTTAAAACCGTTTCGAAAAATTAGTACCAAACTTTTACAGACATTTTACAAAACCTAAACAGCAATAATAAGAATATCAAAGCCCAAACAGAAGTATTAGGTAGCATTTTAAACGTTTCGAATAACTCTTTATTCATTTTCAACATCTATGTTTTTACTTCTGTATGGGATTTGATATTTTTATTACGTCTTATATATTATTTATTACGTCTTATATGTTAGTATAGGCGATATATAGATTCATATAAAAAATGTCTGATCCTAGTTTTACTTGGGTTTTTAAACTTTGAGTTTTGTTGTCGTAACGGTGACACGGCTAACCAGATTTTCACCAACAAATCATCAAATTGATCTCGTTTGATGACCTAATTTTTAAAACGGTTTAAAGCCGATGACAAATCACGTATTTAGTAAACTGGCTGAAACAAAACCGGTACAAATTATACAATGCCTAAATACGGTAATCAAAAAATAGATGTTTCCTGTAAGCCGGCCATGTCTCACTTTTGATCGTGTCATGTCTCACTATCAGCTTTGTTTTAACACATTCGGGAATGACCAGAAATGGACAGCGAGTAGCTGCAATGGGAAGTTAGCATTTGAAAAATCTTCGTGCAGTGATGGTATGCGAAACTGTTGCTTAACGCAAAATAGATTAACTGCGTAATTAAGATACAGTGTAAAAATCGACATTTTTGCATATGCCGAAAATTATGAAATTTTTAGATTCCTTTTTAGGAAATCCTACTCTACTTTAGGAAAACCATTAGTAAAACCTATTCTTTTTCCTAAATTTAAATACAATGTCAAATACTTTCCATAAACTATTCCTTTAAAACACAATAAGCCTATATAAAAATGCGGCTAGTTTTGTTACTGTAGCTTTTATATATTAAGGTTCCATTAAGCAGGGAAAAACATCTTTTAAAAAACAAAACCACAAATTTTGAAAGAAAAACAGAACAAAATAACATAATTTGAAACATTTTTGCCGGACAGAAAAGCGAGGTAGCCTGTTTCTGTGTCTAGGCCTATATATAAAAAATAAAAAGTCTCTGTGTCCTACATGAAAAATAAAAAAGTTTGGACAAATGTAAGTATTTGATGTAACCAGGATTAAACTGATTGTATTGTCAATTTCCAAAGAAATCGGCGAAATTTAAGACTTGAAGAAAAAAGCAATTGTAACTAGGATTACCAGAGTTATAATATTTGAAGTAAAAGAGTTGCTGTAACCAGGATTCGAACCTGGGTTGTCACGGCCACAACGTGAAGTACTAACCACGATACGATTACAGCGTATGTAGCAGAGGATGGTTTCGATCCATCGACCTCTGGGTTATGGGCCCAGCACGCTTCCGCTGCGCCACTCTGCTGGGAGCAAACGGCCACACAAAAGCGACTAAATTCAAAAATGTCGCGAGTTGTCACGTCTTTAAGTTTACTTTGGGTTCGAGTGTGACAACTCAGTAATTCATTAATCTATGTTTCGCGGAACTCTAGTGTAGAAACACTGGTGTAACACAATACAGGGATGGCGAACCACTGTCCAGGTTTCAATTTGTGGGTATTTTGTCGCAAGGAAACCTTTTCGACTTCCCGGGAATATACACATATCTCCCACACAATTTAACAAACAACATCTTTAAGCATTCTTTATTAAAACAAACTAAAAAAATCACAATTGGTCCGTCGCTGAAGGCTGGAAAAACTCATATATGTATTTCGAACGTTGCATTAAACTGAATTTAGCTTCCAACTTATATGCGTTGTGCTTGAGGCTGGTGTAGCAACGTGCACGCCTGTTTAAAGTTTTTCTGGCAACTGACACTTTGTGACCCACCACTGATTTTTAATGACCCACTTGACGGTACTAATGCCTAATGGTATGGTATTGGTATTAGAATGGTAATGGTATTAGTACTGTCTTATGACTAATGCCTAATGGTATTAGCAGCTTCTTATTATTTGTGGGAATCCGAATTTGGAAATCATAAAAAAACCTTTAATTACCAACCCAGACAACAACACTTAAAACGACGCAGCAAAGATTCGCATAAAATTGGCAAATAATTAAACGTAGGCCTATGACCCACTTATGCCTTTTGTGAGGATTAAAGTGGTGTTTGTGACCCGCGCGATGAAAAGGTTCGCCATCCCTGTACTATAAGAAGCTTTTAATTTACGAAAGTAACTATAACCACCATCAACAGTTGTTGCCGTTTCTATTGTGATTTGCCCTGGGCTATTTATTTTTTGTAATATAGGACTCTTTGTATAACAATACGATAGTAATATAACCCGAATTTGAATTTTTTTCTCATCCGAACAGTCCAAGATAAGAAAAACTACACAAACTTGTTTGTTAAGTTGTTTATTTTAAAGCATTTCATAAACTTTCGTTCGGTGTTCCCTAAGTTTAATTTACACATAAATTTTTCCGTAGGTCAAAAACGGTTGTTTTTTAACCTACGGAAAAAAAACACGTCGTTCCAAAATCAAAATGACCTAAATCTCGGGCAAGGCGTTCTAAAACTTATAGTCATTTTTACCAAAGTCATGCTGACCATAACCAGTCTTTCCAACTTCTTAAAAAAATAGGTTAAGTCAATTGATTGAAAAACATTGACTTGAAGGCACTTAGGAGCATAATGGTTGGAGGTTGTAGTAAGACGTAATAAGAATATCAAAGCCCATACAGAAGTAGGTATCATTTTGAACGTTTCGAATAACTCTTTATTCATTTTCAACATGAATAAAGAGTTATTCGAAACGTTCAAAATGATACCTACTTCTGTATGGGCTTTGATATTCTTATTACGTGAAGGCACTTACGTCAATCTTAATTCACTGGAATCATTACATCACTGTTATGTTCACAAAAACGTTTTATATTTAGCGATGCTTTGTCAATCCTTTTTTGATGCCCTAGGCCAGCGGTTCTCAACCAGTGGGCCATGGCTCACTGGTGGGCCATACGAACATTTGAGGTGGGCCACAGACCACTTTAAAAAGCTAAATTTAGTTTCATTTGTGTCATTATATTTAATTTTACAGGAATAATGGCTTGGGGAGGAATTAAAATGGAATGTAAATATATTGTTCAGCCGCAAGTATCTCACTAATGCACGGTTGAATAAATAATCTGTTTTGAAATATGTTCTGCTGTGTTTTGTTCTAAACCTATTTTAAAGCTTTTTCTTTCATAAAAATTCTATTGGGCCCCAGAATGTTTTTGTAACGTAAATGGGCCACGAAAGAAAAAGGTTGAGAACCATTGTCCTAGGCTATTCCTGAATTGGTTGGCTTCATAATAACTTTAAAAAGCTGGTTAGTTAAAATGCTTTTCGATTAATAAAGTCATCCCTGCTATGTTTTTTAAATTTTATCGCAGAGATGTAAAGGCCAATATAACTTTCACAGGGGATAAGCGCATTTCATCGAATGCATTTTTGACCAACCAATAGGTGGTAGACCGTGGGTTAATAATCTGGGTCTTTTCTAATAGCAAGGATAAAGTTTAAATTGCAAAAAAGCATGCTTAGCCTTCCCATGTTTGGTGACGATTCGGCATTCTGTTGCCATTCAGATCACTTTTGTACTGACTAATGTCAAAAACTTGACTTTGTTTTAAATTACTTGACTTAAGTGTTTTGGACAAACAAGTTTTGTATTTTTTTTAGATGATTTATGGATGACGAATGACTTGACTGCTGGGACCATTTCAAAATGACTTCTTTACATTACTGACTCAGATATAAAAACAGTGATGACGTTAAATAATATAGTTATTACAACGCTGAACCAGGCAAAACGCGCATGGGGTGAAAAATTACATTTTTTTATTTATGTAAATTTTATATTTGTGGCTCTGACTCTGGGACGCGCAATGCTAGTGGATTTCTATGACCAACGGATTTTTTATTCTTAGAACGAATCAGAGCATGAAATTCTACTCTGTGTTTAACCAATTAGTGGATGTTCTTTTCAGTTTTTTCTTTACACTTCCCTAAGGTTCCCGGCAGCAGAAGTCGAATATTGTTTTAATTTTGAAAGGTTTTCGGACCGGGTGGTAAACAGCATTGCCCTCACGATTTTTTCTTACAACAGTCTGTTGCACTACCTCCATCTAGCGGACGATTTTTATACGCAATCTAGATCAAAGCTGAGACACTTTAGGAAGTAAGGAATCTTGCGCAGACAATAAAATGGAAAAGAAAGATTCTTGCTTTCGTGCCAGATGATTTCAAGTATGTTTATAAAAACAGGTATAAAACATAAAATCATTTCCTTAAATATAACCGAAATAAATAGTCTATTTCTAAAACTCGGAGCCTTTTACGTGCAAAAAATTAAATAAATAGCTCAATTTTATAAAAAAGAAGGTTAATAAAAACGCTTAATTCCAAGTGAAATCATTTTCCCAAAAGCCTTCAGGTAAGTGAAGTCATTTTATCGAAAAGTGGGGTAATTTGAATGCAGTGATTTTAATACAAAACTGTCGTCAAGCGACGTCTTTGATGATAATTCTTTAATATACTGTTGCTGCCAGGCATAATATTGACCAGAAGAACAATTTTTTTTACTTCATACTTCCCTATAGTCGTCAAATATGACCGGACACCGATTGATTGTTGAGTATACATTTATTTTCTCGGGTCTGCAAAATGTACATATTCTACTACAGTGATTCTACTTCTAAATAACTAACACTTGATGCGCAGCAACCGCGACGCCGCCCACGCGTTGATGACGTCGCAGTGACGTCACCAACAAAGCGTGAAGACGTCATACATTCTCGGGCTCCGTCGAAAATACGTTGCGTCCATCCTTTGCCGTTGCTGTTCGGGAGTTAATGTTAGTAGCTTGGAACATGATTGGGCGTTCGGGAACAATTGCAATTGCGACGTGATAATAGAAAACAAACGAATATGAGAAATTAAAAATGAGGCGCGATTATTGTTGTTGTTGGTGTTGTTGCGTCATAGAAATGAAATTAATTGTTACGCGATCAATTGTTATTAAAGTTGTTTCGGTGTCTCATTGAGGGTTCTTAGGGTACACCAGGCGAGCCGAAAAAGAAAATACAGAATATGTTTAGCAAAAAGAACAAACGAAGACAAACGCGATATTCCGTTTTTTTACATAAAATTACAGAGAAAATTTAGCGATACAGAAAAACAAAAGAAAAACGAGAGAAAATAGATTTTTTTCTTCAGGCGAAACCACGTCTTAAAAATAAATTTTACGATTTTTTTTTTGGGGGGGGGTGTTTTTTTTCGCTCCTCTCTTTTCAGAAGCTGGATGACCTCCAAAAAATCGCTCGGGCTCTCGAAAAATCATCATGATGACATCGTAGCAAACAAACAGGAAAAAACAATCATGTTTTATCGTTGTGGCGGTGCAATAAATCGAAAAAGGGGGCGGGGCAGGGGCGGGGAGACAGCGAGCGGTCGGGAGTCAGCTGGGGACCTTTCAAAAGGAAATTACATGCATTCGAACTCGTCGATACGATGGCGGGTGTTGCCCGAGCGGATCTGCTTCAGGGTCTTGTACTTGTCTCTCCCTGCCTTTACGTTCTCGCTGTGCAGAACGTCCATAGCGGTTGGCGATACCTCGCTGTTGCGCAGGTCGCCAAGCTGCTTCTTCAGATCCTGTTATGAAAGCGCATATTAGAATATAAACAGCAGCCGGTAAAGAGAATCGAATACTGTAAGGCTGGGCTGGTGGTTACCAGGGCGGATCAAAGGGGAGAAAACTGTTGTTATTTTTTACTATTCAATTACGTAAATAATCCGAATTAAGTATTTAGAACAGGGGTTTCCAACTCAAACATGCCGGCGTGCCAATTTTGATCCTATAACCACTTCACGTGCCAAAGTTTAGTAATTAATTCTTTCTAACAATAAAAGCGATTTTTTTACAAATAATAAAAACGTGTAGTTAGCAGTGCGCATTACTGCATCTTAATGTCCGTTTCCACTACAATATAATGTTATAGTATTAGAAGTAATTGTTAGTTGTCGTGATTGCCGCGATTGTTTTATATTGTGAATAAACGATGGCAATTTACTGAATAAAAAATTAGGTATTTTTTTACAATTGGCTGAATAGCAAATTAATTAATTTAGAGGGACTTTTATTCGGTCGCGTGCCACATTTGGCATTTGTCACGCGTGCCGCTTGTAGCACCCCTGATTTAGAATGTCTCATCTTATTTTGATGAAATCTTTACAGCCCAAAAGCGTCGCTTCGCGCGAATCGACACAGAATAAACGACTTATTTGGTCTTCTTAAGGCTTATTCTTTATGGTGTAACGTTTAAAATGTAACTATGAAACGTCACGTTTTGGCAAACCTTTATGACATCATCTTTAAAAAATCAAGCCTCGACTACAGAAAACTACTCGAGTTGAGGTGTTTTATCAAACAAAGTGAAAAGTATACATATTTTTTTTCTAAGTTTTTTTACCGGAAAGACGAACACGAGTTGAATGCAAATAAACAAATATTCCATTTCAAGAAATTGCAAAAAAATTAAAGAGCGATTTTCAACGATTCAACTATTGAGGCTTTGGACAAAAATGTCTCAACTTGGCGTTAGTCATCGGTTCCACAACTTGGCGTTGGCGCAATTCTCCCAGTGGGTTATTTTACAAAATTACAGTAACCTTATCAAAGCCCATACAGAAGTAGGTATCAGTTTGAAAATAAATAGAGTTATACGAAACGTTCGAAATGCTACCTACCTTGGTATGGGCTTTGATATTCTTACAACGTCTTACCACAATCTCTAACCATTATGCTCCTACAGTAATCTTGTTCTTGAAAGCGACGTTAGTTGAGTGGTTTGTTTTGGCGCAATTGTCAAACGCTAAATGGTTGATGCGAGTAACTCCCAAGTAGATAAATTTGTTGGTTAAAAGTCATTTCATTAGATTCAGTGAAAATGGTTTGCTATTTACTCGTTGATCGTATGGGCTATGTTTACTAAAATTAGAAGTAACTAATACACCGAAAATGTGGACTGAACCGAAGTCAAAAAACTGTACTTTACATTTTTTAACTTAAAAACACTAATAGGTGTCTTGACAGCACGCGTAATTACGCTTAGCCTGCCCTGCCCTAAATACGATGTAATGTTATAAGAATTCTATGAACGCCGGACGAACATATGCACAATCACTAATGTGTGTATGCTTAACTTAAACCAAGCGAGTCGGGCGAATAGCCCCAATAAAAATTAAGGCAAAAAAACGAAGAGGACTCATTACCTCGAGTTGATTCTGTAGCTTCTTATTCTTCTCGGATGCGGTTTGCCGATCTTCCTCGCTTCGATCACGCTCTCCTGCGTCATGGAGGAAATCCTTCTTGTCCGAATCGTCGTCCATTTGCATCTGTGAGCGAACAAGAGGCCGATTGTTACGCTTGTTTGCGTTTGAAAATGGCCGAGGAAGCTTAGTTAACAAGCCGGTGACTAAGGTTTCTAGGCCGGGAAACTGAGGCACGTGGTTCGATTCCGCATAAGACAATGCGCATTGCTCGTAGAAGTACCTTCAGACAGTAGCCTCCAAATCAAGCAAGGAATGCTTACTTGAAAGGCTAAATAGAAGCCTCCAAATCGAACAGTAGTCTCCAAATCCAGCAAGGAATGCCTACCAGGCAAAACAGTAGCCTCAAAATTGAGCAAAAAGGCCAAGAAGCAATTTTGAATCTGTGAGCCTAAAAACCAGGTTTGGATCTAGTTTAAGGTCGTCCATCCGTAACATCTTATTGTTCGCAATTATGATTTATTATCAAATAACAAAAAAGGCTACTTTACTTGATGCGGGTTCTTTTTAGCTTGGGGTAATTAGCAACAAACGATTAGTATGGCCGCTGTAAAGCAAAAGTTAGTATCTACCCCTCAAAAAAAATTAAAATTCTAATAAAATTCGAGATCCTGTGGTTTATTAAGTAATTGGTTGTATGGCATAACTAGTAATTTTTAAAGAGTTACCAAAATTCTTCTTATGATAAAGGCTGCTAAAACGGTTCAAGTACCCTGATGAGTCCTAACGGCCAGGCGCTGTATTACAACGACGTAGGTGCATTTCACGGCGTGTGATGAATGCATCACGAACATGTGAGGCCATGTCACAGTAATCACGGTCATCGCGTTCAACTTGCCACGTTCAGGGAAGTAACGCGTGGTCGACGAGCTGTGAGAACGGAAGGTCGCCCGAAGCCTCTTTATGACGTCACGGACGAAAACAATGGCGCATTTAATGTTGTTTTCTGACGGCATAGAAGAAAACAAACCGACCTATATGCGTTGGCGTTTACAGTCGCGTTCAAATCTTTCATCGACAACATTTTTTTATTGAAAAAAAAATGGGTAATAGTTTTAATACGGACGTCATTCAGCATAGTAGGAAAGTAATACAAAGCAGTTTAACATATTTGGTTGCAAATGCATATTCAAAGCCTTTATTTCCCAAACAAGATGCCTTTTTTTAAATCCTATCTGAATTAACTCGGTAGTTACGTGTTACAGTTGTTGCTTGTCTTTCTAAAAAAAAGCCAAGGTTATAGTTCAAATGCCTACCAAGCAATTGACACAGTCAACCTGTTTAACCACAAGTTATGATAATTACCTACGTTTGCTAATGTAAAAGGACCCCCAAAAATGCTATGAGGAGCTATTGGCATAACGAAAATACGTTGATATCAAATACCTCTGGTTAAAAGATAAAATTCTGAAAGGGTTAGCTAATACAAAAAAATATAACATTCTAAAATGTATATCTAAAACATTTAATGAAAAAAGTGCTCAAAAAGCTTGAGACATTTTAATTTTTAACATCTTATTGCCTTTTGACCAGGGGTCCTTAAACTGGGGTCCATAAAGGCTTAATTGAAATATTAGTGTATACTTAAGAAGTAATCTTTTTTTAAATAAAACAGTTTAATTAAAAATAAAACGGTTTTGCACTGACTGTATTTAAGACTCCAATTCACAATAAAAAAAAAGCAAAAAAAAATTAGGGGTCAGCGGTAAAAAAAAGTTTAAGAACCCCTGCTTTAGACCAAACACTATTAAACAAAATACTTTATAAATAAATTTAAATAAAACGTTTTTAAAACGCTTATAATAGAGTGTACACCTAAACATTTAATAAAAAAGGGAGACATTTTAATTTTAACATCTTATTGCCTTTAGACTAAAAAATATTAAACAAAACACCAACGTTTTTAAAACGCTCACGATCGATGAGCGTTTTGATTGACTTACGCTGTTCATTGAGTTGGCCATGTTCTCGTGTTCAACCGCCTCTGGAACAACGATGGGCTCTTCTGCTTGTTTCTGATGGAGTTCCAGCAGCTCCTTCTCTTTTTCGCTGATCGCCCTTTCCGACTCTTCAGCCTGAAAACAAAAAAAAACAAAAAAACGTTTTTTATTAGTGATGTCCATTAGTATTGCTGCTGGGTTGTGCAGGGTTGCCACAAAATTTTAGAATTTTTTTAAACGCAATAAAAGACTTACAAAGCCAACAAATAATGAAACGCTTGGCGTTTTTTTAATATAGATATTTTTTCGAAAATCAAAGTCTATTGTAGGAAGTATCAAAGTACGTCTTACTGGAACCTACAACCATTATGCTCCTAAATAAATGGCACGGTCAATACAAAAACAAACATAAAAATTGTTGACTACACTGTTGCCACCAGGGATTGTAGCAATTATAAAGGGAGTTCTTCTGACAAATATGTATTCAGTGCCGACATTTTAATTACCTATACGGGGATAATCTTCTTCAGGGCAATTAACTTGTAACTTTACAGAAAGGTATATTGAGATCGAGAAGGAGATTATCACCGCCGTGCCTTTCTAGAATCCTGGGCGATACACAATCATGATAGTACTATGAACGTTAAGCAAGACACATTTCTTGCAACTTCCTATCATTTTTTGTGCAGTAGCGGCGATTATCTCCCGTTATTCGCGCCTTGTTTCCTTTATTCGCCTCGTTTTGCCACTTTGTTTTTCGTCTTTTGACGCACTGTACCTTTCTGTAGAGTTACAAGTTTATTGCCCGGAAGAAGATTACCCGTATAGAAAATCGAAACGTCGGCACTGAATACATATTTGTCAGAAGAACTCCCTTTATAATTGATAAAAATTTATTTTCCCACAGTGCTTTCTAAACATATAACTTAAGCTGGACAATGCACATAAATCAAATTAAAAGACTATATCCAAGGCTTTGGGGCATAATAGTTCGAGGTTGTAGTAAGACGTAATAAGAATATCAAAGCCCATACAGAAGTAGGTTGCATTTTGATGTTGAAAATGAACAAACAGTTATTCGAAACGTTCAAAATGCTACCTACTTCTGTATGGGCTTTGATATTCTTACTACGTATATTCAAGGCATTTTGTAAAACCATAGGGTAGCATTTTGTAAAACCATAGGGTCTCTCAAATTTTTCAATAAGGAAATCAATTCAAAGGCGTTTAAGGACCTTTAAAGATCCAAAGACTTTGTGGTAATCCTCTGGAAGTTCACCTTGTAAGTTAATTGATCAAAAAATAGTAAAATACCAACCTGGGAAAACTTTACTTAACGCTAAGTAAGTTCGTGCTAACAAGTGAAAACAAAATCCCTTTAACGCATCAATTTTATCCGATAAATTATTTGAAACGTTCGCACAATGCTACCAACCTCTCTACGGGCTTTGATATTCATTCTAGTCTAATAACCACAAGCTAGTTGTTTTTCTAGCCTGGCCTTAGAGAATCCCGATTAGTAAGCCTTTCCAGAGGCACCAGGTGTACGAAGTCTGATAAATTTACGTTGTTTGTCGGTAGTTTTGCGGCCTCTTTTTGTGCACTAGTGGTTTGCCTAATAACCACAAGCTAGTTGTTTTTCTAGCCTGGCCTTAGAAAAGCCCGATTGGCAAGCCTCTTCAGAAGCATCAGGTGTACGAAGTCGTTAGATTTGCGACCGGTAGATTTTTTCCTTTTTTGTGCACTAGTGGTTCGTGTGTAATTGCGATTAAACGAAAACCATCAAGTGAATTACCTTCAAGCGCCATTCCTCGCTCTCCTGCGACTTTTTCAACTCGATTTCCTTGAGTCGGTCGATCTCTGCCAGTTTGGCGGCAACTTCCATCTCCATTCGACTTTTGGCTTCTTCGCTCTCGGCCGCTTGCTGCAAACGAATTTAAACGACAATTAAAACCAAACTAACAAAATAAATGATAATTTTGCCCCCTTGATTTAGGGGCACAATTTTTTTTACAGGAGAGACAACTTTGTAAGATACTCTAACAGCTGTGAATTCCATGGTGTAACTCTGTTTTCCCTTCCGTTAATAATGTGGCACAAAAAATTGACTGAAGAAAAAAAAAATTATTCCGACAAAAACAATATTTGTCCAAAATATATTTTTTAGGACACATAATTAGATGTTCTACATTGTACTTGTGGTGGGTTTAAAGACAATGATACTAAACATAAGTATAACAGCGAAACTTCAGCGTCCCAATTATATTCACTGAACTCTTAAAAAGCGGCCAAAACATAACACGAATAGCACAAATAAACTCGAACATGATTATTAAGAACCATGTCTTCGTCTTTCACCGACAGCTTTCTCAAATTTGAAAAATATATTTCTCTGAATCGATCTCAAAAAAGCTAACCATGTAAAGGACTGCAGTCAGCGACACAACCAATTTAAACGGCCATAAGTTTGGGTCGCGACCTATAGGTTGAGTGGGTTAGTTAGTTGATGAATAGTTTAGTCAGTTGGCTGTTTGTTGGGTTGGTAGCAGACTTGGACAACTAGATAATTCTAGTTTTCTAATTCAATGAATTAGAGCAAAATGCGGCTAATTCTAGTTCTAATCTAATTCGGATTTTACCGAAAATCCTACTTTGTCCAACGACATTTTTAGTCTCTTAGTCAAAACAAAGAATTTGAATTCAAACTCTTTAGTTGAAACGTAATTTTCACGGACCAAAAATCATATGCTATGCTAAAATGCTTAAAAATTAGCACACACATAATTGACATGCATCACATTCCTATTAAAATACTTTTCGATTTAAATGTAAGTGATTGTGAATAATAAAACGTAATTTTAGTTTAAATTATAGTTCAAATTCGTTTTTCGGTAATTCTAATTCTATTTAAGAATTCGGTAATTCTCATTCTAATCTAATTTGATAAAACTCCAAATGATCTAATTCTAATTCTGATCTAATTTGGAAAAACTGAAATGCTCTAATTTTAATTCTAATCTAATTTTAAAAACCTAAAATAAATCTAGTTGTCCAAGTCTGGTTGGTAGGTTGGTTGGTCAGTAGGTTGGTTGAACAGTACGTTGGTGGGTTCGGTTCGTTGGCGAGTTTGGTTGGTTGTTTACAAGGTTGGTTGTTTTGTTGATTAATTTAAATGTATGTTGGTTGTTTTAAAGGTTGGTTGTTTTTACGATTGATTCAAATGTTTGCAGGTCGTTTAAAAGGTTGGTTGTTTTGTTATTGATTCAAATGTATGCTGTTTGTTTGAATGGTTGGTCAAAACGTTTGGTGTTTGAAGTTGGTTAGTTGGTTGGCGATTTAGACAGTACATAGCCGTGTTTGTTAGTTGGTTGGTAAGGTGTACTGTAAGGGCTCTGTTGGTGAGTTGCTTGGCAATTTAGCTGGTATGTTGATGTGTTTCTCTGATAATTTGGACGGTGTGTTGCTGTGTTGCTGTGTTGGCTACTGGTTAGTTGGTTGATTATTTGGACAGTATGTTGCCGTGTTGGTTGGTAAGTCACTGTAGCACTGTAGGTGGCGGTGTTTGTGAATTAGAAACGGTAATTGGTTAATTAGTATGACGGCTAATGGCATTTTAGCTCACCACACACACATGACTGAAACCTAATAATAGTAACCCCAGTGGTGGAAGTAAACCTAAGCGGCCCCCCGGAAGAGCGTTCCGGGATAAATTATTTTACCAGGCTATGTCTCTTTTGACTAAGCTTCCCCGCATCTCCTTAAATATATTTAAATCAGGATTTAAGTTGCATATTTGTGCATTACATAGAGACTAATAAACCCCGGTTTCCTTAGATTACATGTTTTCGGTAACTGTGTGTCGTCATCTCTGAAAATGTTTATGCATTTCGTTAATAAAGTTTCCAGTAAGAAAATTATTGTCTTTCATTTCCGGTAAAAAAATGATTCTCTTTTCACCCCTGTTGAGGTAACCCGAAACCCAAACATGACTGACCCCCTAAGTCCATCGTAACTCCATGAACCGCAGTGACCTACCTGTTGAAGTAGACGGGCCTCTTCTTCAGCTTGTTTCCGTAGATCTTCGATTTTCCTCTGTTCTTCTTCAGCTTTCTTCTTATCATCTTCGAGCTTTTTCGCTTTTCTCTGCTCGTCTTCAAGATCTGGTGAAAAACAATTAATTCAAGACCTTGCCGGTTAGGCAGCATACAAAGGAAATGTACGATACTTGAGAGTTTTTTTCCGTTACAATCGGTATGGGGTATCGGTTTGCAAAATCTATACAAATCGGGTATCGGACACAAAAAGTGAAATCGGTCAAACTCCACTTGTAACGCACTTCTGTCCAGGAAAGCGCACAAGGCCAAAACACTACCCACCTTGTTTGTACTTGAGGTTGTCCAGCTTGTATTGTTCCATCTTTGCGAGCAGCTCGGCTGTCTCCCTCTCCGCTGCCAATTTATCTTTTTCCATCTTGGCCAGCTTGGATTTTTCTCGGTCCAGTGCTTGCCTGGACGAAACACAAAAGAATAAAGTTAATGAAAAAAAGCGAAAACGCTACATGAGAGTTGTAAAAGTTATGACTCTACGGCGGAAACACCTGGCTTGAAGATTGTAGAGCAGGGCTTAACAAACTTTGCCGGATAACTATAAGGCCAGATCGTAGCGGGCCAAATAATTGTGAGGCCTGGCTGTGGGTCAGAGAACTGGTCCTGGGATTTGCACCTCAAATACTGTAAGGCCAGAAAAGTATCATCGCGGTCTTGTAAACGGTAGGGCCTGAACATTGCGGGCCTGATAACTGTAAGGCCTGACCATCGGGTCGGACAACTGTCAGGCCTGACCATCGGGTCGGACAACTGTCAGGCCTGACCATCGGGTCGGACAACTGTCAGGCCTGACCATCGGGTCGGACAACTGTCAGGCCTGACCATCGGGTCGGACAACTGTCAGGCCTGACCATCGGGCCTGATAACTGTAAGGCCTGACCATCGGGTCGGACAACTGTCAGGCCTGACCATCGCGGGCCTGATAACTTTGAGTCCTGACCATCGCGGCCTGACAAATTTGTGTCCTGGGCTCCTGGCCATCGCGGGCAGGATAACTGTAAGGCCTGGCCATCGCGGGCCTGATAACTGTAACAACTGCAGTGGCCCTTAAAAATTTAACTGTAATTCATCTACATTAAAATATGGGGCTGGATTAATTGACCCGGCGGCCCGTAGTTTGTAACAGTTTTATTTTCTGTTCCTGTCTAAGGGGTTATAGGGTAAAGGTTATTAAAATTTGAAGGAAAATCGCTTTAGGGGCAACTAAAAGGCATTGACACTTTCTACTTTAAATTGAGGACTTTAAAGACCATAGTTTAAGTCAAAGTCAAGAGAATTTGAAATCGGATCGGATCGCGGGCGATACTTTTAGTCCAGGATATCGGGCATCAGTATCGAACATCGCTAGTTAGCAGAAATCAAGGATCCATTATTAGGTAACAAAAAAAACTTGGGGTGGCCAGAAACTTACTGTTGTCAATACAGGGATAGGAAATAGCGGATACTCTAGCAAAGCTAGCAAGTCAGGTCAGACACTATTAAAAAATCTTCAAAGATATGTATATTATATATATATCGCCAACAAAGGCATAGTAAAAGTAGATTTTATTTCAATAAGATATACTGACGATGCCTTTTGCTGGCGAAGTATTACGATCTTTAAATAGCGTCTGACCTGAATTGCTAGCCTAGCGAAAGTATCCTGCTGTTACTGATCAGGAATTAGGGTCGACATTTATCTAACAAGGTTCGAGGTGATTCCGAATATCACATATTCAGTTCAGCAACACAAGGATCGCGCGAACCGGTTCCCACCTTTCCTGCTGCTTCTGATGCCTTTCTTCCCTGGCCTGAGCCTTCATCTGCTGCACTTCAATGGTGTCGGGCTTCCTTCGTCGCATATAAAGCTCGTGGTTGCCCATGCAAAGCGCCAGGATACGCTTGTTGATGCGCAACCGGTCGACGTAGAAGACGAAATCCTGCGAAACGAATCCATTGTTGTTTTTTTCGACCAACGTTAACGGCTTACGTATCAACAGTACACCGAAAGCCATCGCAGACTAACGGAATCAGTCGATCAACGATGCAGTACAGTTAGCGTCGGAATGCAAAACTGGGATAACTCGATAGTTTATTATTAAAAAAACATAATATTATATGTACATATATAGAATAGCCGGCGCTGGTCTAGATTCCTGCCACTTTTTTAGAGTAACAAAACGAGTTGTCAAAATTGAAATTGCTAGGAAGAAGTAAATATGGAGAATATATATAATAATATTAGGGGTCCTATCTCAAATGTTATATCATTGAGTGTTCATGGACTATTTCTTTTATGCTATTTCTGGCGTGATAAAGTTTTAAATGATGGATAAATTCGAAAATACTTGGCTAGACAAAAACTAGGTTTAAGATTGACCCAATCTTCATATTTATTTTTAATTAATTCATTCCTTTAAATTTTTTCTCCTTTTTGTGTTAAATATATATTAAGAAAAATTGGTATATTGTAAATTACAGTATCTACACATTTTGATTAAGAAATAAATTAATCTTTAAAAAAAATATATGTATGCCGGTTTTAAAATATAGTAGTTTTTCCTTGGTAAAATATTGAAACAAAACTGTGGTAAAACATTGAAACAAAAAACTTTTAAATGGACAATTTAATGGAAACAATTATTGCCGCAAAAGTTGTTTCAAAGCTCAAATAATGTGTAGCGTTTTAAAACAAGGTAACCTGATAGAAATACCGTAGCTTTACATTTTGATATACTTTCGACTTTGTTGTCCGAATCAAAATCAGTCATTTATAAGTTCTAGAATGAGATTCATTCGAATTAAGCGACTGATGATGCCGGATTGGCGAAATATATTTCTCTATTAAAAACTAGAACTTATAAATGACTGATTTTAAATGAGACAACAAAGTCGAAAGTATATTGCTAACATTCGAAGTCATTGTCGTGATTGACGTGCTTTAGGGCGAGGAGATATCTTCTTTTTACATATTCAGTTTGCTTTACACTTAAATAAATAGTATTACCCCCCCCCCACTTTAATAAATAGGATTACCCCCACAAAAAGAATTAAAATGGAACCAAATTTGTGTTATTATTAACATTCAGCTATTTCTTAGATGGTGATCAAAACTAGTAAACCGCTATTTTTAAGCAGATTCAGCCAAGACGTGTTAGACACTAGATGTCTCTGTTAAGGCGTGAACATTTGTGCAAAGAACTGGCGTTGGGAGTCTGCAATGCTTAATTTGCCCTGGGAATTTTCATTACCCAAATGCATCATAATGAGCACTCTGGGGTTCAATATGTCTGCAGCTGTAGGTCAAAGCATGAAAGTTGAAAATTTGTGATAGAGCAAACTTGAAACGACCTATACGCTGCCGGGACTTTGATATTGGGATTCGTTTAATTGGTACCTTATCACTTTTAGCAAAAAAATTAAATTTGCTTTTTTTAAGGTGCCATATTAATTTTGGCAAAAAAAATAAAGCTAATGAGAAGTTAAAATATTTTTTTTTTATCTCTATGGGTTCTATGGGTTATACAACAAAAATTGGAAAAAAAGACAAAAGCAACCATTTTTATCAAAAGAACAAGATTGTAAACTTACCGGAGCTTTTTTATCGATTGGTTTAATGACGAATTTTCTATCGTTGAAAGAGATGTTGCGGATTTCACTCCATGGAAAGCCAATTTTTGGAGTAAGCCTGAAAAAAAAGAAAAAAAAGTTATTTAGATTTTGCAGTAAAACTTTATCTTAGTAAAATGCAATACATATGACAAAAATAAGGGAAGGCGGCTTGCATAGGTTGCCGAAACGTTGGTAAAGAAATTAAAATTACCATAGGAGCTGTTTTTTGATTATATAAGCGAAGTGTGTTGATAACAGCATTGCACTAATGCCAAATGTTGAAGATTCTTTTAACTTAACATCATTTAAATGCAAAGCTTAATTTTCAAAACTAGTGTAGTGATAGATTTAAGGTTGTGTGTAGCTAGTTAGTCATAACACAAAAGGTTTGCATGTGAAAGAATGGCAGTTTTGTGATTGGCAGGACAATACATTTATCGGATAGAAATTATCTGAATAACGTTTCAAAACCATTGAATTAAAAAACAAGGAAAAAAGATGGCGTTGGTGTGGCTGACAATAGAAGTCATTTTCAAGGAAGTTGGTTAAATCAGCCGAAATACATTTATCATTTTTGTTTTATATGCAGCTATATTTACTAAGAAAAAATGTCTGAATGTGAACATCTCCTGGTTGCTTTTAAACAAAGCTATTTTCTAAAAAAAAACATTGCGGGTAAACAGCAAATATTTTTTTTTGTAACAAATCAAGGAAACAAATGCATACTGAAATAACCTTATTCATCAAATTTAAACCTCAGATTTTTTGTAGCTGGAAAAAAGGTTTTTATTACTACCATGTGTCCAACTTAAGTTTAAAGAAATTTGTTACAGTTAGTTAAAACATCAGCATAGGAATTTGTCTATGGCCCTGTGCAGAATATGATTAGATTGGAGCTATTAAACCTGTAAAAGTTAAGTAACAAACAGAGGTATAATTGTGCTAAAAATAACATTTTCTAATAATAAGGCTCTTAGCTACAGACTGATTTTGTACTTGACGTAGATCTTGTAATAAACAATAGCAAAACCAGTTAAAATCAACAGCTATAAACCAAAGCAGTACCAATCAAAAAAAAACTTCTTGTAGAAAACAAGTTTTAAATCAATCTAGCTAAAACAAATTAAAAAAAAAAACTTTAAAATACCCTAAATGAAATTCATATGGTGGTGACAATCAAGCCTTTGAGCCAAATTAAAGTGAATAGAGACTAATCAGAAAAAACAACTTACTTATCTTTCTCTTCGTACACGTTTAGGCCAAGAGCATCAACCCCCAGGAACAGGGGTGTCTTCTTTTTATTTGTGATTTTGAAGTAGTTCACACCATACATTTCAAGATCCTAAACAAAAAATATTTTTAGCACCATGGTATAAAAAAATCTCCAATTTGGAATGTTGAAAAACAAATGATTTTGGTTCCACATCAAGATCAAACTTATAACAACGAAAAAATCGAAAATCATTCAATTTAAAAAAAACGCATTTTACTCCTATGACAGCATTATTAGTATCTTAAGTCAAGTGGAAAAATCTATAGTGCTCGGATCAGAGTAAAATTTATTTTTTTGTAACTAGCTTAATGTCAAAACAACTTGTGCAATATCTTAAAAGTTTCTGCACTGCATTGTTTCTTAATAAGATGAGAAATGTTGGCATTAGTGCAGCAGTTGCAAAGTTTGTTTTTATGCAATAATGTACCTATTATGAGGAAAATATCTTGCTAGCTTTTGAAACAAGTTTTGTATACCTATTTTGTTTAGTTTTATTTTAGGAAAAAGTTTAAGCAATAGTTTGTTTCTGTAACTAAGTGATACATGGTAAAAGTAAAATGCCTCCAGGCAGCAAAGTTTGAGAACCACCAAAAAAGTAAAAAAATAATGATGAAAAGCAACATAGATTTTGTAAAACCAGCGAGATTTTAAAGAAGGGAAGAAAACTGACACTGGCTATTTCCTATTATTAAAAAAAGGCTGTTTAAGGTATTGACTGTAAATAAATGTATCTTTCCTATCCTAAACAGCAACATGGGAAAAGTATTGCTTGTTGGGTTAAAATTTAAATTGTTAAGTCAGAAGTCTCCGCTTAGTTTGTTTGAAGGCCGAATGCAGGATTCCACTTGCTTACGTTGATTAACAATATTGTTTAACTTTATACACAGACACATAAGCTAAAATTCTGTCAACTGTGACACACCTGGGCGATTTTAAGGTATTCTATCATTGCATCTTCCTTTGGCATTCCCCCGTGCTCAGCGTGCCATGTCTGAATGCGTTCTTCCCATTGTTGCTTGGACATGTTGTGCTGCTCGTGGACCCTGAAAGAAAGCAACACAATGCTGTGTTCAACTGCTCTTGTGTATTGGGTTACCACACAATTAAAAAAAAAAAAATTGAAGACTTTTTAAAGAAAATCTGTAGTTTTTTATATTTCTAATGGTGATTGCTCAACGTTTTTTCGATATAATTTAAAAAACAAAAGAGTATAAATGTCAAGATAAACATAATCCAAAATATAATTATAAATCAAAAATATATTCACTGAATGAGAACAAAGCAACGATGTGTTCAACTGCACTTTTAGTATGTCGGGTTGCCACACTATTAAAAAATTGAAATACAAAGATTTTTCAAAGAAAATTTGCTGTTTTCATATAGACTAAAATTGGATCGCTGGACGTTTTTTGGATATATTTCAAAAACCAACAGTGTACATAAATGTTAAGAAAAACATAACCCAAAAATATATTTATAAATGAAAAATATATTCACAGAAAAAGAGCAACGCAAGGCTGTGGTTTAACTGCTTTTGGGTATGCAGGGTAGCCACACAATTTTGTAAAAAATTTCAAGACATTTAAAGACCTTTAAAAAAAAATTTCTAGGTCTTATAGAGCTAAAAGTGATCGCTTAACAATTTTTGATATAATTTGAAAACAATGTAAATGTCAAATTAAACATGATTACTTTTTTATGGTGCACATATTTTAGATTTTTTGCTATCTTTTGAAGTGCAGGAATCCTTTTTCTGTAGTATCTTTCGTTTATTTTTGTACTATATTTGAGTAATAATTAAATATTGTTACAATGTTTTCCAAGAGAAATATATTTCTGGGATATAGCAGTCCACTTCATATCAAGCAAAGTAGCTTAGACTGGGAAACTGGGACTTAGATAAAGAAACGTAAAGTTGTACTTAAACCATCTGATCAGCTGTAAAAATAGTATTTTACCGCTCTGGTAGTAATCGGTCATTGGCCAGGTAACCCTCCTTGTGTCTGTCCGGGTCGTAGGCTCCGTATTTTGCTTGGACAGCATAAGATGCCAGCAGTACAGAAGTTTCTGGTGGGCAGTAGGTCTCGTCAGACAAAATGCTGTCCTTGACTTGCAGGAAAAAAAGACGCTGTAAGAAAAAAGAAGAACGTTCAAAGTTTACTGAAACTCAACCATATTAACAATACATCTTTTTGGTCATTTTGAATTTCATTATAATGCTTTAAATACCACCTTCTCATTTTGTATTGAAATGCATTGTTGAAAAAATATATTTTACATTGTTTTATTTTCATTTTTTGGTTACCTTTATTAAATCGAATGTGGTTTACAATTCTGAAAAAAGGGTTGTTGGCCAATTGGCAACATAACAAAATGTAGAAAAAACAAATTATGCTTTTTTAATTCATTGAATAATATTCAAAGTACTTCCATTGAAAGCTTAAAAAGCTTTGTTGAAATTCAATCAGACAGTTTGGTTAAAATTATATATTTTTCAGCCATACCTATGTAAAATATTTTGAAAACTCACAAATTGCGTTTCTACTGAAGGGTCGATTGAAAGATTATGAAGCTTTGTTGAAATTCAATCAGACAGTTTGGTTAAAATCATATATTTTTCAGCTATACCATTGTAAAATATTTTGAAAACTCACTTGCGTTTCTACTGAAGGGTCCAGGTTGTGCTTGTGCGGGTACGTAAAAATTATATATGTAAAGATATGCATTGTGTCTGGAGAAAATGTTTTTTATATATTTTTACCTATTTGGGATTTTTTTAGAATATTTAAAATATTAGATGTAGCGAGGTATAGGACATCCTGATTCCTGACCTATGTAAAATAGCTCAGTTATTGGTGGCCTGAAGAAAGATGAAATATATCAATTTATCAAACAACATATTAATATTACTTCTTGTGCATTGCTATATGTGGGAGTGTGGGAAATGCAAAGTTAATTTGGTAAACAGGTCCAAAAAAAGTTAAAGAGCACTGTACAGAGATTCAAATCCTAAAAAACTAAATTCCAACAAAAATACTAAGGTTAAATTGTTCTTGCAATTGTACAGCGTTGTAAATGTCAAGCCTTTCGCAGGGCGTTGTAATGGCATTTTCAAAATTCAATAGGCAAACTTGCAACGAAAAGTTAAAGTTTAATCAGGAGCCGGCACTATCGGTGCGGGGACATGCTTTGCACACAAAGCACACAAGTTGCACATCATCGGTGTGTACACACAGATAGAAAATCACAGAATCCACATGGGCTTATAAGGTAGTGACATCAGGCCAGTGGCTATTGAAATGAGATTACTAGCCTTGGAAGACCTTGAAAAAACACTGGTACTGCTCTTTGGTGGCAAATTGTTACACATAGAATTTAATTTTTTTGTCAAATACCCTGCCAATAAGGCAAAACATATACCTCTTTTGGCCATAGCTACAGTCTGGGTTAGGTAGAGATTATAAGATCAAAATGCCAAGTATGCCCGATTTTTAACAAAGAAGAAAAAAGTGAAAAAAATTTGGTATTTTATTACAGAATGGACTATTGAAAAATTAAGTCAATGTAAATATATTAGGAAGGCCAAACAATTGAATAACTAGCTAAAAAACCTCTATAGTTAGATAGGTCCATTATTTTAATGTAAAACAGTGTTTTTAAACCTTTTTTTTTTTTTTTACAAAAGTTCAGTAGAACAACAAAGTCAACCTCATTTGTTTCGCAGAACTTTTTGGAGGCTCAAAATGGGCAAAACACAAAAAAGCATTAATAAGTGCAAATTTAATTATTAAGCCATGTCTTTGCATAGCTTCAGTAAATTTCTCAAACATTTATGAACTCTGGTTGAGAACCAAAACAAATCATTCTAACTGTGGGAAGTCGAGGACCCCATCAAATCGAAGAGGGATCCTATATTTTAGATTCAACCCGTGGGTTAAGAAAGTAACATGGGTTTAAGCTTCCAAATATGAATTTCATGCATGTGGTGAAAGAATTTATAGTGTGAAAAAATTTTTGACATTTGTGCAATAGTGAAGAATTTTTGACATTTGTGCTGTAGTGAAGATTTTTTGACATTTGTGCTATAGTGAAGAATTTTTGACATTTGTGAGACCAATTCCTTGAAAGATTTTAAAGCATTGGCAATTGATTGCTTTTGGTTGGGTAAACCTGTGGGTAAAAACAGTCACCTGTGTGATATCTTGGATCAATTCCTCTGCAACATCTTCGGGAAAGAACTTTGCACGAAATTTGAACTGAAGGGGAGATTCTTTACGGACGTCTTGTGCGCCAACCTAATAAAATATATAGTTTTTTTAAGGTGGTGGAAGCTTTCTGTGACGCAAAAGTGTCTTGTAAGTTGTGACAAATACCTTTTAACAAGAATAGTAATATAACTCATTAACTTAATATAAGTCATTGCCTTATTCAGGTAACCCAAAGCGTAAATAACTTAAATAAAGCAAAGAAATCCAATAGCTTAACAAATGTAGACAAAAAATATTTTGAATGTTTCGAACAAACTCAACTCTTAAACATTAGTGCAAACAATTTTTTACCTTTTTGTTCAATTTAAGCCAGGTCGGAAAACTTTTGGTGTCGATGTATTGAAGACCAAAAAACCAAATTTCGCGAAGACCGATTGTTTTTACAACCTAGAAAGAAAAACATTAACATGGTTTGTTTCAAATCACGCCTAAAAAATTCAGTCATAAAAACATTAATTTTATATTCCATTGTTTTTCTTAGGAGACAAGTGTGTTTTCACAAGAAACACAAATAACGTTCAGCAGTTTGTTAAAAAACAAACAGAATAGCAAATAAATAATTGTAACCTTATAAAAACTTTTAATTAAAAATATAAGGATAATGTTTCATACTTTACAAGGGAAGGGTATAAAATATGAGATCAGTAAATACCGATTCAATGTTAAGTTTTTCAACAATCTGACCTCAAACAATTGAAAAACACCCTTTTGAATCAAAACCCTATTCGAAGCATATGCTTGAGACAAAACAGCTACTTCTTTTTGGAGTCTTGTAAAAAACAAACACCTATAACATAGGGCCTAAGTCACCAAGGCATGGAGTGGAGTGGTACACCGTTCAGCGATGAACAAATAAAGCCTAACACAGAGTTAGGGTTAAGGACAATAAACAAAACAAAAGCTGCCGGGAACTTCGTTCTGTGTGACCGCTTCTTGTTTAAGTGCCATTGAAAATCCAAGCAAGACAGAGCCAGAGTGGCAAGTCGTTGCTCTCAACTTTAAAGGACGTCTGACATAGGACTGATTGTTCGATTCATTTCATGCTGGAAATCAGGCTAAATTTTTCTCAAAAAACGAACTATTAAGTGCGACTTGAATTGAATGAACAAATATGAAACTGTTTAAGTTTTTTAATAAATAAAATAACTTTCAAGAAATCTATTTCTATTATGCAAACATTTTAACAATTGCTTTATCATCTTTGGTGGTAAAACATGGTAAGCTACAAAGAGACATAATCCACAAAATATTAAGCTTTAAATAATTAGACTTCTATTCTATAATTAAAAGCCCTTGTTTATTATGAATATGAATTGTCTCCTAAAAGATCTATCTGCAACTTTACAGATGGATGTTTAAAATTACCAAATGAGCATCAAATTTAAAAAGCCGGTATTGTATAAAATAAGAGCTGCAAATTAGTCTTAAAATTTAGGCTTGGTTAAAGCATATTTTATATAAGGCAGACTTTTAAAAATACATATGCACTTGAAATAACCTTTACAATTACTACTTTTTCTAGTTTTATAAATGCATTAACCAACATGCAAACATTTCCATTTTATAGACTTTTGTTGCAGGACAGTATTTTGTTAACACAAATATTTCTTGCTGCACTAAAAGAAAGCAATCGGGTTTCTAAAAACTAAAAAATAGTTCTGGTGGTATAAGATACTCACACATATGTGAGTTCAACAACTGTGATCTAGCCCTTCTGAATCTGCTTTTTGACCAACAATTACAGCTTATGTATCATTAGTACAGCGAAAAACATCATAGACTCACTAATTATGTCGACCAATGATGCAAGGCAAGCTAGAAAAACAACTAGACTACAGTGAGGTTCAAATTAATGACCTTATTTTGGTGGCATCATCAATTTCACACCACAAAAAGTACTTTAAAGGTTGGAAACAAAATTTGACTAAGGTCCAAAATCGTTTTTAATCAGATTATTTTCTTGTCACAAACCTGGTCGAAGAGTTGCTTTCCGGTGGTGCTCGGCTGGATCGCGAACTCCAGCTCGGCGTCCATCGTCGTAACACGAACATTTATCTGTAAAATAAATGCAAATTAACCCAACCGCAATATCTTGTATTTTGTACTTTATTGACATTTGTTGCGATATTAAAAAACATATTTCACATTGGGTTAAAGAAGCCATTTTCTTTTAATGTTGACATGAAAAAAAACAGTAATTTATAAACTACAAGTGGTTGTTACCGCATCCCTTCAAACCTAACATTTAAAAGTTGAAAATATAAATAAATGGAGTTAACAAAACTTAAAACTTTGGAATAATACTTATGTGGTACTATATTGGCAATTTTTGTGGTGCTAAAAGAGTAAAAAATATATTTTATATGAGGTTAAAAAAAACATTTTTTTTAATGTGGGCAAAAAAAACAGTAATTTATAAACTATAGGTGGTTGTTATCGTATCGCTTTAAACCTTAGTTTAAAGGTTGAAAATATAAATAACTGGAGTTTAGAAAACCTAAAATCTTGTTTTCTAAATCATTCCCTTCAGTACAACCAATGTGTCTATTAACACTTTAAAAATAGAGATTTGCAATCATGGGCAGCTGACTTAATGAGTTAAAAGGTCAAGAACTGACCCCTGGGAACTGGTAATTCTACCTTACATTTTATGATGCAAGTACAATAATAACTGTGGCTGCAAACCAGAAATCTACCTCTTAAAAGTCATTTTTGTGCAAAAATGTAAGTTAAAGAAGCTAAGCTTCATGACTTAAGAAATCTATGCATCTAATCTTTGGGTCCTAAATTCTAAAAACACAGTTCAATCCCTAAATTAACTTGTATTAAAAAAAAAAGAGTTGAACATACAACATCCAGAAATGCCAACAAAACATTAGAGCAAAAAACATCAATATTTAACCTTTGCCATCTCTCCAGAGTCCCAACCAATGCCTAGTGACAACTGAACTGACAGAACTCAGCAGATATTTAGGCTTGGCCTGGTCGGGTGGATTAAATTGCGTCAATGATTGAGGATAATTGTAGGTTTTCTATGGCCTTTAAATCCCGCACAGCCTTATTTGGCAAGACAAAGGTGAAAGAGGAAAAAGAACATCAAAACCCAGGCTATAAGGTTCTCTTTCACAATACAACACAACATGGCACATGGCTCAGCTAACAAATGATGTAGGAATTGAGATCTTTGTTTGATGTCAGGTGTAATTGATAGCTGCCATACAAAATGAAATCCGAGTGGACAGAGAAAGTTTAGTTTTGTTTGTTTTTCTCTCGTGTTCTGAGCATTCTTTTATTATTTCAAATTAGAAAAACATTTTTAAATGTTTGTGAAATCGATAGCTGCCATACAAAATGAAATCCAAGAGGTCAGAGAAAGTTTGGTCTCGTTTATTTGTCTCTCGTGTTCTGAGCATTCCAGGCATTTATTTTAAGCTAAAACAAACCTTTATAAAGGTTTATAAAAGGTGAGTGTTTAAAAGTTGTGTTTTTTACATTGTGATTGTCCATATGTACAACTAAGTTTAGTCAGAAATAGGATGAAGCCTTATATGAGTGTGACCAATTAGCAAAAATTCTAAAAGTTATGGTCATAGGTCTAAGTGTGTGTTAAATAATTGTGATGCTCCATATGAGCAATAAAGTTCCCGCCTAGATGGGATGTGGTCTGACAGGGATGATGACAGCAATTAAAAGTTATTCAACCAAAAGACCTATAATCCGGATTGACAAAAGCTGGAATCAAAACTGAAGTGTCCCTTTACACGTCACCCTTCCATAATTCCGCATTAAGGGCCAACACTAGTGTATATCCGAATTCCATGGCGACAAAGACCCAAACAAGCTTGGGATGCTAATCGCGATTTAAATTTTTCTTTTCGAAAGGCATCAAGTGACGCGAGTGGAAGCAGTCATGCGGAACCACTTGTGCAGTCGTGGTCAGTGAAGCGCGTGGAGGGCCAATGCTGATTAAAGGCATCGCGCGTGCTCACTGGGGCGCGACCGCTCGCTCGCTGCTAAGACGCGCTTAGCAGTCCAGTTTGTGACGTAACAGTCGCATAATAAACGCGCCGACGCCCTTGGCAAATTGCGTCGCGTTGGAGAGGCGTGTTGACGCAGGGCGCAGACCACGCAACGACGCCAGCGCGCGCGGTCATTGTCCCTGAGAAATACGACTGTGATGTCATAATGGGAGACAAGGGGCCACGGTTTGCTAACAGCCAGGACGCCTCAGAAAAAGCATGGGATTGGTGGAAAAAAGGGTGATTTTTGTCGGATCGCAGCCAATACACAATAAAAGGAAGCGGCGTCGTTAATTTTCCAATTTTTCAAATATCAACCTTATCGAGTTTTTTTTTTTATCAAAACAAGTTAATGAAATAACACAACGTAATGCAGCTACTTTCAGATAAACCCTAGTAGATATGGTTAAGCCGTAGTATGAAGCACGTTTATTTTTTTGTTATTTTGTTTATTTGACAGCCCCCTAACGTAATTAGTAACATATTAATCGTCCTATGGTTTTTGGCAAAATAGCGGTTATCACAATCCAAAAAAAACGCGAACATCACTACTAGAAACAGTTAAAAAGCGCGAACAAGTGCAATGTCTTTCAACCACCTGTCCCATATACGCTTAAATGTGCGCATTATTATTCTCTGGCTAGATATTTTTTGGTTTGTTTGTGCAATCTCTAATGTGGCTCTATTGATATTGTACTGACCAACGATAACGGAAGACCAATTACTAGTAATAGCACACCGGGTGCTTTAGGGCAAAGGAAAATAGATTGACAAAAATCAGGCCTACAAGGAATTCGAAAAATTCAAGCCTAGAAAAACAGCCTGCGGTGAGATTTAAACTTAGAAACTGTCGCTCAACCTACTGAGCTCATCAGGCGCGACGGCGGTGAAACGTAAACGTCAAGGTCTGGAGTTCGAATCTCACAGCAAGCTGGTTGTTCTGGCATTGCTTTGCTTATGGAAAAATCTTTAAAATGAATGTGATCTAAGTTCACTCGAATCTAACCGGATAATTTTATGTATGGGGCTATTCGGCCTTTATTAAGTTTCAAGTTTCAAGTTTTTATTTTTCTTCCCATCCACGCTTAATACATACACACGCAAAATAGAAAAGTATATAACGTTACCGGATTTGGGAAGGAACAACCTTGAACCACAAGACTAGCAGTTTAAAACTCGAATCTGTGGGACAGTTCTAAGGGATTTTTGAGGGATTTTAAAGGGTACATTATATGCTATTAACAAGCAAATTTTAATACCAGGAGCACACCTTATAGACAATAAATCATTTCACAGCTTGCGGACATAAAGTATTAATTTACAGTGATTACGTTTTTCTTGCTTTTATATTCATAAGGTCTTTCATTCCTTTTTAAAGGAAGCAAAGTGACCAGCCGTGTGAAATGTCTGAGAACCACCGGTTTAAATAAACAAATCGGCTACGTCGAAATGTGATTACGAGGTTTTATTTTAAGGTTGAAATGACCACAGTGTAGGCCTGGCCAGATTCATGTGTTTGTATTGAATGAGCGGGTTCAACCGTTGTTTGAGCTTCCGTAGAAGACAGCGTATTGCTTTGTGCCATTTAATGACGACTCAATATTTGCCAGAGAGCCGCAGCATTACGTTACGATTCCGATTCAATATTTGCGCATATTTTACGATTCTTTTCAAGGTGTGGTGTCTCTGAAAATCAGAATGGTCGTAAGAAAACTCTTGGAAGATCGAACTACGTAAAAATCGAAGCACAATGGCTGGAGGTTGCAGTAAGACGTAGTAAGGATACAAAAGACAACACAGAAGTTTAGGTAGCGTTTTAAAAGTTTCGAGTATCTCACACTTTGTTGCAAATAAAAAAAATGGTACCTACTTCTGTATGGGCTTTGATATTCCCACTACAACTTATAGGCCAAAAATCAGTTCGTGGAGATTTGTCACTCCTCTAAGAGCCCCATCAGTATTAAAACACGGAAGAATACATAACAGGAACAGGAAAATTCTAAATGAACACGAAAAAACATTCTGCTGCAAACTTGCGCACTACCCAGGTTCAATAGCTAATCACTTCGCTGGATCGCAAAATCACGACCAAAGTTCCTATATCGACAAATACATATGCTACCACTTGGCATCGGTATCGGCTCCGATAAGATATTATCGGACGACCCTAGTTTTTCACCATATGCATTCAGCGAGATTTTTTTAATCTAAAAAAACTTTGAAGAGAAAAAAGCCAAAAGCAAACTTTTTTCTGGGGTTAAATTTTGTTTCAAAATTTCCACTATATTGTATTCAGTTGATGAAGTAATAATGATAATATTGCTATTATTATTTTTGTTAATATCGGGATCTAAGCCTGCTCCGACATTTCTAGTTGTTGATCTTTTTTCCATATCATATGATCCAAACAAAACCACAAAGGTTGTAAAAAATATAGTATTCTGCTTGTGTTAAATAAAGTTGTTCTAGATCTTTTTTACAACCTTTGTGAGTTTGTTTGGATCATATTGTATTTCAATACGCCAGTCATTTCCATGTAAATAAAACATTGTTAATACGCTTTTTTTAGTTCGCCGCTACCAAATATGGCAATAGACGAAATTGGTCACGAAATTGCGTATCAGGCACGATTACGGACGCGTGCGTACGTTTAGTTCCGTACAAAACGTGATTGTTTTCGACGGCGATTAATAGCCCAGGACCGCCATCACCATGAACAACTGGTGTAGCAACGTAAGCGAGTTTTCTGGCCATATTGCTAGCCGCCAAAAATACGCGATAACCACATTGAATTTGTGTAAGCTTGTTTTGTATTGCCATCCTTAAGATAGAAGAATTCACAGAAAACGTATAATTCTTAAAGAACTGAACAATGGTTTGCACTTTTATAGCAATTAAAATGAAATATTTAATTTAAAATTGTGCGGTTGTTATTTCTTTTCGATGGTTACGAACTCTATTTGAAATTAAAATTGACAAGGAAAATCGGCAGGTTCAGCATTGTGTATCATGTATATTTGATGGGTAATTAGGTGGCACTATATAAAGAAAAATTATATTAAAATCCTGACAAGCTTTTGCAGAACCGTGCTACATCGTTTGCCTGATATATAGTCCCACCTAATTACCCCATTTAGAATTAGAAAAATACAGACATTCACAAAGTTCTAAAATACAACGGCTTTATTAAAATGATTATTGAACATAAGTGAACTGAGACACACAGCCTTGTGAGAAATGCATTTTTACCTGTTTTTGTATTTTCCTGTAAACTTTGCGCTGGTATCGGCGGGGATCCACCCTGTATTTCGTCACACCGAACATTGTGACGTAACAGGCTACAAACGATTTACGTCAATACTTAGATTACCAATTCTACTAGTCAGCCTTGGGAACCAAACAGCGAAATATCAAGAGCGATTACAAAGCTGTTAATTGCGTTCACCATCGAAAGTGTGGTTTTGAAACGTTGATAGACACTGAACAACTTTGTACTTCTGTATCAAAGTCAATTTCTCCCAAGCGACGGCCAGTTACAAGACTTAAATTTGGGTCAAAGTCGTGAGGCTTATTGGGAACGAATGTCGCTTTTTTGTGCGTGAACCGTATAAATCTACAATCTCAATAGACAAGCAATCGACTTTGTAAGGTTTAACCATTGGTTCTTAAACTGGGTCCTAGGACACCGGAGTTTAATGGGTCGATGCAACATATTTTAAGTTCATTGACTACTGAATAAATAGTCGTGGAACATACTCGAATGATTATCAGAAATGATTTGTAAGCTTGTGTGCGGTAAGTAGTTTAGGAGTAATGTACCCATTGGGAAAAATGGTAAGACCGGTTCCCTGATCTTACTTTTTAGTTTTAAAAACCGGTGGGTTCAAAATACATAAGTCAGAGTGTCAGATAAAAAGTTAAACGTTAAAACTTAAAAGTTAATACCAGTCTCGCACCGTGAAATTAAACGTAAGTTGTTTAAAAAAATGACAAAAGTCCTCCATTATTCCAAGAAAGAAAAGTATAATATGCCGAATTAGAACGTTTGAGAAGCACTGGGTTTACTACACGCTGGGTTAAAACTCAACGGCGATAATGTAATTGATCAACAGCGCAAATCGCCAACAAGATAAACGAATTAAAAACGCCGCTTCAAAATCCATCAAAACGGCGAAAGCGCAAAGGCCTAAAATAGCTGGAAAGTAGGCCAAACTCCGCCCGAATTCACACGAACGGCGTTTCTCCACAGAGGCACCACGCCGAGTAAGGCAAAGGGCAAATCAAGGGCGTCCACCAAATCAAGGGCGACCCGGGATTGATTTGTATCGGAGTTGTTGCGTGGTTACAGTGGGGTCACCGCCCGTCTGGAATCGTCGTGTTAACGAATAGTTGGTGAGCAAATAGCCAGCGTCGCATATTGGCGATATTAACTCACACGGGCGGAAAGGATGATGTAACTAGAGTGGCGCTTACCCGTAGAATTTTGAACCTGTCTCAACTGGATAGACAGACTATAGAGGTTCTTAAACAGTGGGCCCAACAGGCCATTTTTAAGACTACGAAAACTATATTTAAGTGGATAAAGGCACTGCCACTACACAGGACTCTTTCGTTTCATTAAAAAGAAAAGGAGTATTTTATGATACATTTTATACAGAATTATTTATAGCAATACTATCATTGTTATATTTAAAAAACGGTCCTTAAACCAAAATAGGTTTAAAGGGGTTAGGCCAAGAAATGGAAACCACTGACCTTTTAAACAACTGCAAAATGTACTGGCTAACGTAAGCTAACATAAACGGATTTAAATGATAAAAAGTGAACAGATCGACGTCCAATGACCCGAAATACATTCATATACAAATGGGAAAGATTGCCAAAAAAAGCCTTCAAAAGTGTATGAAAAATGGGTTCCTACGAGATTTTGACTGACAGCTAAATTTTACGACAGCTTGTATAAAACAAAGCTATTGAATTTCCCTGGTTTTCTCTACACTGCACAAAATAACCTCCAGCTTTGCTCAATAATCTCTAACTACATTAAATTAAAGCAACTCGCAGTCATGGTCTTGCTGCGGAACGCTTTCGCTGAGAACTCAAGGCTCCCTACATGCGACGGGACAAATTTGATAAGGCGGGCAATCCGCTTTCTTGGGAAGTGTGAAATTCGATTAAAAGCACATTATTCGGGTGGTCGCGCACACGCAACTGCATAAGCCCTCCGTAATTGCGTCGGTAAAGATTTTGTTTAACACGAAAGTATCTCGGGTGGCAATTTGATGTAGCTGACAGCTATTTAGAAAACTTTTGGAATATATGGATCTGCCTGAACTGATTTTATAAGCGTTAACATTGCATTTTAACTAATGTTCTGCGCTCGCAGTTTACTAAAAATCAGTCAGTAGGTGGAATCTTAATCGTTCTTGATTTAGACGAATCCTGATTTCACTATTTTAACCTAATACATTTTGATAGGGTTCCTAAAAGCGTCTTTAGCTGTGCAGTTTTAACAAACCTGAACAATATTATCAATCGAATAATTCGCTAATCTGTTTCTAATAATAAGCACGGCCATTTAACAGTCCTATCATAGTTCCTTAATTGAAGTCTCGACTACAGGCAGTTATATTTAGAGTGTTCAATAGTAAAACATAACTGGCAAACTTGTTTCTCTATTTTCTCATGAAACTAGTTACTAGTTACTTCTAAAGAGCTGTGCCACCCGGTTTGAACCTTTTTAATAAGGATCTACCCAGTACTGAGACAAATGGAATACACATTTTCGGAGAGTTTAAATAACCAAGACCATAACACTAGTTTTTTGGGACAGTTTGATTGAATAACACCAAAAGGTAATTCTCTGTGATTTCCAACACTTTTTTTACGTTTACAAAAATAAAATAAATCTGAATTTCGCTCAACGAGGTTCTTTACTCAATTGATGGCAAAACCTTAAAACAAAGCCTCCTAACACCAGCCTGTCTTCAAAGCAGTATCCATTCGTCTGTTTGGCAGACTAATAATGTCTGTTAATACGCCAATGTCCAAAAATCAACCATCACCAAAGCGCATGTTTACGCTTTTAATAATATGTTCCATTCGCGTGTTCGGCGATAAATTTATCGGAAAACGTCCGTCGCAGCGCCGTAACGCCTGTAAAAGAAATGTGACGTTGCAAAACGTCGATGCGGGTTCAATCGTCTATTTTGAACGCTGAACGAGCTTTCCAACCACCCGTGCCTAACAATGATACTATCAAAGCCAGAAAACATAGTGTTACACCAATCAAAATCTGGCTAATTTTAACAGGCCTACAGAACCGCTGTTTGAACCGGTTTTAATGTAACGACGTCTTAGAATATAATCAAGTGCAACTGTGCGTTATTCAGCAAGCACACTGTGCCTAACCACGACATTATTAACCCAGAAAACATAGCTAAACACCCATCAAAATCTCGCGAATTTTAACACACACGCTAACAACAACGCTGTTCGATCCAGTTTTAATGCAGAAAACATAGCCTTACACCCATCAAAATCTCGCAAATGTTAACACGCCAACAGTCAGCAGAACCGCTTCGATTCGGTTTTAATGTAACGACGTCTTAGAATATAATCAAGTACAACTGTGCGTTATTCTTCGTGCACAAGCGGCTACGTATTATCGATCCTTGGTTATTTGTCCTTGCAGTGCCTGAGCCCATTAGCGAGTGCTCGCGAATTTGCCAAGGCGCCAGTGTCGATTCACATGCAAGGCCTGCGGTCCCTATCAAGCAGTAGCATGCATTATTCATTGCAAATAAATTCGGGCCCGCGTGTGTATTTATTAAGGCTTAGCGCCGGTTCTAAATGGCCTAGCTGGCTTTTTAGCTAGCAAGTCTCTAACTTGTGTGGTCACAGCACAGTAGTGTCGTATTTTAATTTTACAACGTGTTACTTTTGAGTGTATCGCGGTGTACGTTAGGGGTCTACGAGTGACTTGGTCATAAGAGACGCAATCGGTATTTTTACGCGTAATTTCGAATGTTTAAAAGTGCAATATAGTTTTTTTTAACGAACATAACCTTTATTTTAAGTTCTACGATTTGCGGTTTGTTTGGTTAATGGCGCAGCCGAGCGCTTTTTTACACTCTGTGAAACTGTATGCGTCGAATGTCGCGGGGCTTCTTTGAAATCGAAAGGCAAACGACAAATTTATAGTAGCGAAACATAAGGCCGATAAAGAGGAAATACCACTCTTTTTTTAGTTCAAATGAGATTATTTTAAACGAGCATATTGCAGTGCAAAATGTCACTTTTTTAATAAAATTTGAAAAAGTTTTTTATAGCCATAGTTTCCATTTAAAAAAAAAGAAATAGTTTTTTTTTTGTAAAAGCCAAAACCGACACAATACCGATTTATCAAGCCCTAAAATTTAAAAAAAAAATTTTAACTGGCAAACCAATATAATCGTACACACGAGCTAATTCGGGGGATGCATTAACGCCACCGTATGACTTTATATTCGACACAAATTAACGAACAACCGGAATAGTATAGCAACGGGTTTAATGCCATAAAACAGTTATTTTACAACAACAAGGTGCAACCACCCTTAGTTAAACCGCGATGATTTGAGCAGGTGTTATAATAACAAGATCATTAATCATAACCCGGCCAATGAGGGTCAGACGGGTTCAGATCGATATTACGTAACAACATACACGTCATCAGCGTACGACTATCGACGTGGGGGAAGCACCCGTGAAATCCAATTGGTAAATCAAAAAAATATATACTTTGTGGAGGATAATGGTTTAAAATTGTGATAAGAGCTTGTAAGAATACCAAAGCCCATACAGAAGTCGATGGCATTTTAAACGTTTTGAATATCTCTATTCATTTTCAACATCACATGATGCTAGGTCTTCTTTTGTATGGGCTTTGATATTCTTAAAAACAATAAAAGGATGTGGGTAATAGGATGTAGAAGTCGCGTTTGTGGAAAAAGAAGAAAAAGAAATCAATTGTAATTCTCTTGCTTTCGCGTGTTAAAAAAAAAACCCGCAAATTAGTTTTTGAGAAGACGTAATAAGAATATCAAAGCCCATAAAGAAGTAGGTATCATTTTGGACGTTTCGAATAACTCTTTATTCATTTTCAACGTAGCTATTGAATAAAGAGTTATTCGAAACGTCCAAAATGATACCTACTTCTGTATGGGCTTTGATATTCGTATAACGTCTTACTACAACCTCCAACCATTATGCTCCAAAGTTTATGAGAAGGTCCTATATTAGTCGTTGAGAAAAAACTTCTGTAATCGGCAAAATAAAAAAAATAAATCGGTTGTGACTTGCAAAAATTAAAAGTAAATGGTATTTGCGAAAAAAAAAATACCAAGACTAACAGTAAAATTTTGCAAAAAAGTTAAAAACGTTTCACGCGTCGCCGGTTGGGCAGCATTGGTTACTAGTTCACAAGGCTTGGCAAACCTGATATAAATTTTAAGGTTGGACTACAAAGAGATAAAAAGGCAGCGGTTGAGTCAAAAAGCCACAAAATGTTAAATCTATTCGGCTATTCTCTCATATACAACCTAAACCCTTTATTCGAAGGCACTCGGTTTTTCGTCGCTTCACAAAAAAGGGCGCGGCGCCCATGTGTGTTGCGGTTAAGGGGATTTCCCTAAGAGCGTGCACCCGCGAGCGAGTTTTATTATCGGTGTCCAAGGCATTCCTCGGTCAAGTGCGGAACAAAGGCTTGATATAAGCCAGGCACGGAATTTGCCTGGCGGTTGTTTAGGAATTTCGGGCTTCAAAGCATTTAAGGCAAATTTTAAGGGGTTTTCCTGTTTCTGGCGTGCTAGGAATTGTGTTGGAAAAACACGGGGAACTATTTTGGGTGTCATGCATTTTTTTTAAAAGCCGATTGTCTTTGTTGAAAGTTACAAGTAGGGTTGTCTGATGGGTTTGGATCGGAGCCGATACCTGATACCAAGTGGTAGTATCGGTAGTCGTTCGATACTAGGGTGGTATCGGTGCCGATCCGAAATCTAATTAATATACAAATATCAGCGAAATTTTGCGATCCAAGGTGGTAATTAATGCTTGAGATGTAAATTACTTAAAAATTTACTAGGTTAACAAAATAAAGTAAAAAAACATCTTAACACTACGCAAATTGACATAATAGCCCCGAAAAATACTTTTGAACTTTTAAATTCCCTCTCTTTTGATTGATTTGGAAAAGTAATGATATGATCTCCGACAAAATGTCGGGTATCAGTATATGAATAAAATTGCAAGTATTCTACAGTTACAAGTGTGATAGCTCAACAGTAATACCGACTGTGAACATATGAAAAGCATTCTTTTTTTACAAACATTATTTTTAGAGCTGCAAATTGCTTTTTTACGATATATGTTTGTTTTTTTACGATACTTTATTTATTGCTGGCAGATCTAAATGTTTTAACCAGCTTGAAATCCAATTTTCCAAAACTAGCAATAAAAAAGCAAAAGCTCGAAAATTATACTGAAAGCGAACGCTTAACATCACGTTTAACGACATTGTAGTAAAAGTTCAAATTAGGCAGGTATTTATCACCAATAAAGCATTTGAAGCGGTCGACGCCATCACCAGGTATTTAGTTGATCACTAAACCCATAACAACGAAACCAACAAGAATGCCGTTAAGGTTTATTGGGTTCTGTGGGTGCCCTACATACCAAGTCCGTTGGCAAAAAAGGGTTTTGCTCTACTGGGTACAAGCGTGTTTCACGGTTGCTTTTAAGACGTTGGTTTTCTGCTTGAGGCTGCCTAGTTGTTTAGAATCTAAAACACTCACTTTTGCAGAAAATCCATCGATATTTCGTAAAACTAGTGTTTATCCTAACCATTATTGCAATTACAGCACTAACAAGGCGTATGTTTTACAAGCATAACTTACAAATATAAATTAAGGCATCAAAGATTTCATTAAGACGAACTACCCTTTAAAAATCGACTAGTGGTCCACTCTATGCCTTCCTATAACGCCAAAAGTGAACAACTTTAATGCAAAACACGATTCAGTTGAAACCCGAGGTAAAACAGCAATTATGTGTCCTTTGCATTCCAGTTTTACCGGCATCGTTGGCACGTTTGCGCAGACGAAGCATCCCAAGGTAAAGATTACAAGGCTGCACCGAGTTTATTAGGCTCGACCAATCATCGCACGGGGTCGCCGGAGCATGACGCGATGCAGACAGGAAACAATACCGAAGCGAAGAGGTGTATTCCCGTGGGCAACACTGGCCCGGCTACACTTTGATGGGAAAGCCAGCAGAGGACTCGATTGACTCGCGCACACAACCCTCGAGTCACAAGGGAACAAATGGCAGATCGTTCGGAATTAGTCTGACTGTCGGCGGCGTTGGGAAAAGACGACGAGCGGTCTGCGTTTATTTTTGTCACCTGGTTGCAATTGGTTATCGTATACAGTTGCAAGGTTGCGCCGACGGCTGAAAGGATGCTCGCCTTGGAGAAAAATTAAGGTTTTGTGAAAAGTACGAGTTTCACACCTGACAACAATATGGCAATCTTGTTTTTTTAAATAACTAATTGAAAAAAACATGTCTTCTTTGACCTGATGAAGCACGGTTGTGCGAAAGCTTGTCCAAAAAACAATGCAATTTATTTTACCCTTCTAATAATTCTACAAAATTTACAAGATTAATAAATTTTCAGACGCGAGTTACACGCCTGTACTTTTTTGTCTTAACGAGTACTAAAAGATGGTTTTCGGGGGCAACCTTTCGTTTTTTTACGACGCGTTCCAAGCAACTACATTTTAACAGTCGCTGTTTTTCACTACTTCTGAATGAACTACAAGTAAAAGGTTTTCAAAAATTAGCGCACGGCCAAGCACCACAATTTTGCAGTCTTTATATTGTGACCACGGAACGACTTTTTGTGAGTACATTTGAAGGTTTCATAACAAATACCACGCCCCAAAAGTTTATATTATAAGCCGTGGTTGCTTTAAACAAAAAATATTTTTTTTTATAAAGTATGCTTTTTTGGTTTTAACAGAAAATACAAGATTATCATTGAAAAGCGAGGCTTTTTACTACGTTTCCGCAAATATCACAGCCTTCAAATTTCTATTGTGTTTCATGTTACGTTTTTGTTACATAACTTAAAATCAATCATTTAAGCATGAAATGCAATACGAAGGACGTATGTAAACGAAGTTGTGAGGTAGCTCGTGATTTTTCAACAAATATTTTGCGATACGTATGGCGCATTCCGTTCAAATGTTTACTTCAGTGAAGTGTCAAACTTAGGCGCTCGAAAAATGTGAAGCGACAAACGACAATTCGCAGAAGCCGTGTCTCAAAAGCACTTGAAACAATTGGTTATCCGGCCAACTGTTTAACGACATCAATGTGTGAACAGCATGGGAAGAAAGGGTTGCGATGCCTTTGTTAGGACTTCCAGATTTAAGTTTCGCTTGCTCCGCGAATGCCAAACTTCCAAACCAAACCGCTTACAGTTACTATAAAATTCATACACGAGTATGTAACTGCGAGGAGGCCCTTCAAAAGTCGTACTGAGAACCGATAACGGCAGATATATTATACTACACCGGGTGCCTTCAAAAGGACTTACCGAAATCAGTTGATCAAGTTAAGGATTCGTGCAAACAAGGTCAGACTACAAAACAACTAGCCTGTGGTGAGGTTCGAACTCACGACCTTGGGCCAAACAGGCACCGCTAACAAATTATTTATTATTTTTAATAAAGCGGCATATAACCAGTAACCACATTAAGTTTTCCTACGAATTTTTATTGTGCCCATGTGGGCGCTGATACAAAAGACTGTAATATTTTTAGTGCAGACCGGTCAATTTTAAGCAACAAAGTCTGTCGATCACATTTTGTTTATTGAAAAAGAAATCTATGTTGTTGTGTGCAGTTGTCCATGATTTTTCTTGACGACTGGGAACTGGTGTTGTTTAGTTAAAGGCTCTAAACTTAGCGCACAAGTTAAAGCAACAGCGCCCTTGTTTATGTAGCCCGACTCTCGCATAGTTACGCAAGTGCGTTAAAGGGCAAATGTTCGTCTCAATCTTGTGCCACGAAAAGTTTAACCTACCGGTAGTTGACATAAACCTTAAAAGCAAAGGCTATGTTTCAACAATAATGCTTTTTTATTTGATGACCAGTGAAAATTAGGCTCTCTACTAAATTTGCTTTTAAAATTTAGAACAAAAATACGCGTTTTGATAGGAAAGACTTTGTATAGAAAGATTTTCTAGGCAGTTGCCTTTTAAACGTATAACCTAATAAGGAAATCGGGATTGTTTGATTGGTTAATTTGCAAGTCTTACTTAAATACTCCAGCAAATGTAGCGATTCAGGTCAGACACTATTTAAAGCTATTTCCCCATCAAAAGCATTGTCAGTATATTATCTGAATAAACAAGCTTTGCTAGAATATTCTGCTGTTACTGATCAGGAATTAAGGTCGATCACATATTCAGTGTTACATTGTGATCGTACGCGTTGATTTCACAAAACCTGGCGATTTGATAAGTGAATTGCCCCAACGTCTTGTAAAATAAGAAATTTAGAGGCTTTTTCTGTCGAAAAAGATCCACGATGCCTATATAACAGTGTTTCGCAACCTTTTTTGGCTTGCGGCGCCCTACAGAAATTATAATAGTTCGAGGCACCCTTGCTCGTATTTTTGCTGAGTGGTTAAGTGTAACGTTACAATAAACGAGATTGAAACAGCACAATAACTTTGCAACAAGGTTGAAGTAAACTTTTTAATTTTTTGTACTTAATCGCACACAAAAAAATGTATCAAGAAGCTTACCATTAGAGCAAAAATTGGAGTCCTAAAGAATTTGAAATATCTCTCGGCACCCTTGAGCGTTATAAATGCCACACGGTTGAGAACCACTGGCCTCTAACGTTGAGTCAAGCGGATCTCATCAATTCACTTACTCGAAAACCTGACACAGTGGTCAGGCCACATATTTTCGCTTTAAATCCGGCGTCAACTTTTAAATCCGGCGTCGGTTATGAGAATAGGACGTTCGAAATCAACACAGTTCTTTTACGAAACGGGCTCGTCCCATTTTCTGGCCGCGTTTGTCGATGACGCATGTATGACGTCAGCAATACCGCTGCGAGCTTGTAGGAAACTTAGCGGCTGACGAAAGGCCGTGTTCGGCGGTTTGCCTGCCTAGGATTGGTGTTGACTCATCCAGCCGCAAAGTTCTTTCGTTTACGTGAGTCTTGCACAACATACGACCTGTGCTATAGCTTTTATTGAGACGCGCGATGTAAAAACATGTTTCGCTTTAATGTTAATGTGTGCGGACTTATGTTTTGCATGTTGTCGACAAACTCATGTTGGAAGTGCGCCGCTTCGAAGGTAAACTTGGACACAGGAAGTTGGTTATTTTTTCCAACTGGGCGATATATCTTATACGATTACATCATAGGTAGCCAAACTTTTTTAGCAAGGATCGGATGGCTGTAAGGGTTGACGATCGTTGGTTGGATATAGAATTTTGTGTTGAATTTTTTTAACTTGATAATTGTTAAACGAAAGAAATATAAATGATTATGCAACCAAACCATGTGGGCCTCAATAAATTGCCGTTTAATTTAAAATTTCATTAACATTTAATGTTGGATCGCCTTCGAAAACATTTGATTTTCTGTAGTTGATCTTAATCAAGGAATTATGTCACGTATCTATAGTTTGTTGATCACTGGATTGCGCCGTACTTATGGTTCCACCAGCGTTAGTGAGTGGTCCAGAGAAAAAGTTTAGCTTGTTGCGGCCAGTGTACGATTTTGATTTGCGCAGGCCTGGTTTAAATTACACGCAAAGCTTCTTACCTTGTCGATTTTGCAATTTATATTGTAATTTCGACAATAATATATGGCTGCTTACGACTTAAAGTGGCGTCGGTCTTGCAATAACTATTAAAGTTGATCTAAAACTAAGTAAAATTCGGGTTTAAGTCTGTAAAGCAATACAACGAATACTAGAAACAAAGTCAAGATCGCCGTGATAGGGAATTTCTCACAAGAGTGTTTCAGCTCTCGCGTTTATACGCAACGATGCTTCTCCGGCAAAGCAGAAAAATTGGGTTCTCGAAACATCAAACAAACGCCGGATGTGTTGGCGCGCGTAACCGTCGACAATTGACAGATTACAGTCGAGAGAGCTCTCAAAAAGGCGGTTCTTAAGCTACCACTGAAGAGACGCCGCCCGATTCAGAAAAAGCGCCCCAATTCAATCGTATAATCCTCATCATTATCATCAACACAATGCAAGGCACCTTTCGGAAGCAACTTGTCTGCGCGCTGAACCGTGACAGTCAGCGATCCGTGACGTGACGTAGGCAAACTCGAAAAGCGCTTCGCGGAAATCATTCTGTGAACTGGTACATTGGCGGGATGTGCGTTTTTCGACGGCGCATACCTTAGTTACATTGTAGAGGCTATAGCAGCATTGTTTTGGTCATGAACCACGTTGTACAGCCTCAAACTGAGCAAAGATCCCTCAATTGTCACAAACTTATACCAAATACCTGCTTGAAGTCACACGATGTTCTACACACACTATAGCAAAGGTATCAACCTTTGATGAGTGGTGTGAGTGTGACCCTTCCATAATATCATATGTGTAATGTCAGAATAGCCATTAGCCATTGATAGCGGTATATATATCAATTAAACACATTCATGAATACTTTAAAATCAGGGGAACTTTTAGAATCTCTGTATTGACAATACAACTAAAAGAGTAAAAATAGAGATTGAAATTCACAAAGTTCAGCTACACTGGGATAATAACTCATATCTTAGGCAAAATATGCCAGTTGTAAAAAGACACAATTCCATAATTAAAATAGCAACATGAAATAGTCAGTTTGTAGTTACCATTTTTTCTCAAACCAGCTATATCAAACAGTTTTTCAATAATTACTAAATTTCCGAGAAATATTTTTTTAAAAGGTAATTTGGTTAAGTTAAAGCAAGCGAACCGACATGACTTTACAGCAGTTTTCGATAATTGTAAAGGGCTTGCGTAAGTCAGTGCACCCTTTGAGTTGAGACAGGAATGCAGGCGGGTTGTTTGCATTAGGGTGGGAACACTAGAACTGCAAACACTCTAGATTGAATCATTAATTATTAACTCCTGAATTGACTCACTTTCTAAATGGTTCGTTCAACGAACAGATTTTTAAAGAGTTGAACAAGATAATTCTATATTCTATTTCCGATCATAAAATAATGTGGGAAATACTAACTGTTTTTTCATGTTTTAATTCTGATCCATATACAAATTGAATTATTTCTATTTGTGTAATTTACCGAACATAGTTTTACAACCTGCAATATAAAATTAAACTTTTCTACATTGCGTAATTCTTTAAAATATAATAGAATTGTAATAAAGTGGGTTTGTAAAAATAACTGTCCATATACCATTCAATGTTCTTTCAAAAAGTAAAAATGGCAATTGGCATTGCAAACAATATGTTACCACCCGGCACAGTTATCAAAAGTGGTAATCCATGACTTTGTATAAATGTCTATTTTATGAACTATGTCAGTGTGGTCCAACCATATTTTGTTGTGGGCCATCAGAAGTTATTAGTGTTAAATGACAAGCCAATGTTGCAAGTTTGGTCATAAAAAATTAAACATGATGTCACCGGTTACATTATAACTCAAATCGAGTTTTCTGGTGTGTCATTGTATAACCAATCAAAGTCAACCATGCAAATAACTTTAGCTCTTTGACTTTGGTTGACAAACATTTTGTTTACTAAAAGAGTACATTTGCCACATATTTTGCATAAAAAATAAGCAATATAAATATAATGTCTTCACACCTGAATGATAAAAGAATATTCATATAAACAACCCTAAAAAATTTATGGATCACGCTAACCCATATAATATTTTTTTATCCTCATAATCTCAAACTCAGCCGAAAAAATGAATTATTTGTTAGGATCCTAATTTAAGTCTAACACCATTTTAAAACCTTTGAGATTTCAATATTTAATTTAACATTTGCATCCTGCTAGCCTTAGTTTGTTTCTCGATACGAAATCAATATAAATATTATTACTGGCAAACTAATTTAACTTTATTTCTTATAATTTACAATAACTTACCGCTTTAGGCATCTTTCTTTCTGTTTTGATCCAAATCAAAATGAAGTGAGATTGCGAAACAATTATATATCTAATCAGATCTTTGCCTTCCTGCTAAAATAAGTTTGATAAAAAAATATTATTGTTAAGCAAAATATTTTTGGGGGCGTAAATAAAATATGCACAGCTTTTCGAACTTAAAAACACACTTGAACATACAAAGCTTTGCAACAATTAAACAAAAAGTAAAAACTAAACTTCATGATGACAACCCTGAACTATCTGCCCAAAAAATTTAACCTAAAGCCTTTTCTACAATTATTTCAAACTGAACTTTTTAATTCTATTATTAAAAGGTACTGTTCTGTTCACCAACTCAACCAAATAGAATGGTCAGAAACTGGAATTGCCAAACCAAATGGAAACTTCACAATGGGCACACCTTAATTGAGCAAACTCTATTTCCCAGATAGGTTAGAAGGAAGTATGTGCATAGGAAACAACGCCTACATATGAAGTGGTGATTCATAGAATGCATGTTTATTCTATCTGCACAGTCCCAAATGACGGCTTGTGATAACAAAACCAGCAACCGGCTTCGGGAGATTGAACAGTCTGGTATATATATTGTCCTTACAACAAAATGAAAACCATTGTTTATCAAGGAATTGTGCTACTTACAAACAATTAACACATAGTTATTGGTTTCCTGATTTTAATAAACAATAGTACAAAGAAAATTGAGTCAACCATGTCCATTTAATTATGTCGCTTTTCAGGGAGTCAAAACAATTGATATATAATGTTATCTATTAACCAAGTGTAGAGGTTTCATAATAAACAAGTTGTTTAATAAACCAAATGTTTTTATGTGGTGAACCAAACCTCTTGTTTTGTGTTTAATAAATTAGAATGGCATATTGTCTCCCAATTTATAAAGAAAACATGTTGTTTTACCTTTCATCTAAATACAATCATGCTTATTAAAAAAGTTATACAACAACATCACAAATAACTAAAACTGCCATTCGTATAACATTTTCTACAGCCAAGGCAAGCCCAATTACATTACATAAGTTGTGGCCACTAAAGATTTGTTCCAAAAATATTTAGGGCAAAATAGGGCGAAATACAAAAAACGACCTTTTCCATTGTAAATTCAATAAGAAAACAAGTTAAGCAACATCACACATAAATAAAACTGCAATCCGCAATGTTTTTTACAGCCAAGGCAAGCCCGGCTGCATTCCATAATTTGTGGCTACTAAAGATTTGCACCACATTTTTTCCCAGGCCAAATATGTCAATATGTACGAAAACGATAATTTTTTTATTGTAAACTCAAAAGGCAGGCAATAGTTTATGCCACATGATATCACTGGCATGGTTTGATCGAGCAATCCCACGCCAAAGATCTTTGGCAGGAAGGCACTGAAATGAAATTGGGACTGCAAACATTATTCTGTATTATAAATATGTTTTCATACTATTAATGCAGACCAACCATTTAAAAAAAATATAATTATAATAAAAAAAGATTACACTTGCATACTCAGTCAGACCTATCGGATTTGTTACTCAATTATAATACTAAAGAATAACCCATATTTAAAATTTATACATATTTGAACAGAAATCACACGTTTATTTTTACTAAATTGAGTTTAAACACGGCGCTGTTCTGGAACCCTATATTAGCGTTTTGAAATAATTATTAAGCAACTCGCAATATTTGGGTTAGGGACCAGCAGCACTATATTTATAGAGAAATCATTCCTTTATTTTACTAAATTGAATTTCAGAACTTGCGAGAACTGCATTTATTGTCTTTTCGGCATATGATTGACTGATAAAAAATTAGTTTACTTTACAAATCTAGGGTATTTTAAGCATGTATAGACCATTGAACAGACCAAGGCAAAACCCCCTTTGCAATGGTTGAGTCTATGTAAATGAAGTAAGTCTAAACTTTGTAACATTTGATAACACATAACAGAAGCATTTTCAACAAAACATGTTACAGGTTTTTGATGTGTGCTAACGAAAACAGCAATTAAATAGCAAACATGCATTGCTGACACTAACAACATGAACTTAATGCCAGAGAACAGATGTACCAGCTCCATTGCAGTAACTTATTAAACACGCATCTCTTCGGTAAGCCTAAGCCGCTATCTCATCGTCAAAACCAATCAGTACAATAAGGTAAAGCTGGTTAAGCCGTGAGGGTACCACGCTTATGAAGGCAAATCCTCGTCGCCGACTAATAGTTGGGCTACATGTGCTAAAACACAAAAAGTGCGTCACAAGTAGAGCGATAAATCACAACCTCGAACGGGACTGGCTGCCGTTTTCGCCGCACGATTTACGATAGAGGCGTTTTTACTACCCGCCCCTCTTTCGCTTTGCTATCGTCGGCCTTTAGGTTCACGAATAAGGCCACAGGCGCCGCCCGAGCGTTCGCGGCGGTTACGTCACTGTAGATGCGGAATGCTCGACTAAATTTAGACGGCCTTATAAATGCGATGACCTAAAGCCCGTGGAGAATCATTTGCCGCAGCCGCGGCTCTCCCCACTTGGAGAATATTTCTCCTCGCTGACTCCGCCGCGACACTGCGTGGCCGAGGCACTCCCGCCGATTAATTTATTGATCATGACGTAATATTTTAGCAAATTCGCTAAGAAAGGGCCACTACAAAGAGTTTTTAATAAAAAAAAAATAAATCAATCAATAAAAACTCTTTGGGCCACTATAACAATGTGTGGTAATTTCTATTTATGTGTGGTGATTTTTTATTTAACATTTTCATATGTCAAATAGGGGCGAATTATTTGGATTTGTTTTTTTAAGAAAATTATTGGAAAAAATTAAACTTGTTTACTTTCAACAATGCTTGGTTAAGTTAAGACTTTATCTTTTTTTTTATTAGTATTTGATTTGTTTAATTTTAGAGTTGTTGAAATCTTTATCTCATTTCACCTATAATTAGCTAAAAACAAAGCGATTATATATCTGTTTGGGTAAAAGTAAAGTCCGTAGAAATAATTTCTATAGAGACTTTGGGTAAAGTAGGTCTCGCAATAGGGGATTTCCCTAGGGAATGACAAAAGTTTTATTTTGACAGATGACGTCATGCAAATACCAAGCGAATGTACCATTTGAAAACAGGTAGTCTAACCGTTTGACTTTTCCGTTTCACGTTCAGTTCAGAATCAAGGATTTTTTCGACAGCCGTTTAGTTCCGGTTTCGGTTCGGAACAATTTAGAAGTTCCTGTTCCGTTTCGACTAAATTTATTTTTAAATTGGTTTAGAAAGTTCCTGTTTGCATGCCATATTAGTCGCAATAAACCTGAAAAATGTCGGTCAATAAATGTAGAGCATAATTATTGAATACCAGCTATTTAAATCTAAATTATTTAATCTAAATTTTGTGACGTATTAAAAAACAAGCAGCCCATTATTAATATATCTGAAAAAACTACGTTTTATTTAACAAATATTTGTTTTTCTTTGGTTATCTGAACTGAAGTGGCCTAACTTTAAAATATATTAGACTTTTATGCTTTGGTAAAGTCTAACGTTACTTGGTTTAACAACTCATGGTTAAAGCCATTCAAGCATTGGCGGACTGATCAGCTCCTAGACCTAGTTTTGTGGACTGTTTTGATGTCTTTGTTTTTTACTTTTGGGTGCAGATTTATCATTAGAAATGTTTGTGATTAGGTTATGTCACTTGCTTCCAAAGTATAGATCACAAAGGGTAAAAAAACGGGATGCAAAAGAATGAATAATATCTGCCTTAAATTGGAATGTTGTAACTTGTAAGGTTATCTATGAACAGTTTGTTCTATTCAGACTTGGACAACTAGATAATTTAAGTTTTCTACTTCAATCAATTAGAGCTAAATACGATTAATTCTAATGTAATTTGTGAATTGCCTGCATGCTCTAATTCTAGTTCTAATCTAATTCAGATTTTACTAAAAGTGCTACTTTGTCCAACGGCATATTTAGTCTCTCAGTCAAAACCAAAGAATTCAAATTAAAACTTTTGGTCGAAAGGACTTGTTTTGGTGAATTTTGGCGCTTAAAAGCCAAAACCTATAAAACTATACCACAGAAATATTGGCAATTTACCTGCTGATTAAAATAAACTGCCATTTGAACTAAATTGATCGTGATAATTAAATGTAATTCTTGTTCAAATTCTAGTTAAACTTAGTTTATTTAAGAATTCAGTAATTCTAATTCTAAACTAATTTGGGAAAACTCAAAATGATCTAATTCTAATTCTAATCTAGTTTTGAAAAACTGAAATATTCTCATTCTAATTCCAGTCTAATTTAAAAAAGCCTGAATAAATCTAGTTGTCAAAGTATAGTTCTATATCCCAACATAGAATAAATTATTGCTCATCCAACTAATTTTTAAATTAGAAAATTAAGGTTAAATTACAATAAGGGAGGTTTGTTCAGACACCTAATTTACTCCCAAACTGAGGCTTTCTTAACCCAAGTTTTTGCCAGGAAGTCTATGTACATAGTAAAATAGTATAAAATTGATGAAAAGTTATCAGCATGAGCGAAAAAGCTAAATTCAATGAACAATATCTCAATTCATCTGAAACAAGTGTAAGTATAAACATTGTCTAAATAACTTCTGTAGCTGAAACATTTGAAAAATTGTACAATGTACCAAATTTATTTTATGTGTCAATGTTGTTTAAAGTCTTCAATATTTTTGTTGCCAGCCAAAGCAAATTACATCAGGAGTTCATGCAAATACAAATGAAACACTCCGTCCTATTGAGGTAGGTAACTGTATATTTATCAAAATTTTGGCTGCTTTGCTTTAAATACAAACGCCTGTTATTTGAAATAAACAACTTTATGTTCGCCTGACATTATTATCCTATAATAAATAATATTATAATAGAATATGGCACATTGCGCTACAAGTTTTTTGTGGCTTTCTTTTGATTTTGGGTAATTTTAAAGATTTTCCAATTAAGTTGACTTATATACTTGCCTTTTTATTTTATTTTGTTTTCAGAATGCAGAAGCCGATAGCAATACTACGGTAAGTTTATTAGTGTGATGAGTTAGAAAAGGCTTCTCATTTTATGTCTATATATCAATTATAGCAATCCCTGCTTACTGCATGGTATATGTTTTAGCATATTTTCTCACCAAGTGAAAACAATTTTTAGTATTCTTAACGAATACTTTTGAAATGAAATATAAACTTAAAATAAACCTAATTGACTGTTAGTTACCTCATATGCAATTCCTGGGGTTTGTATATTTTTGGTGAACAAATACGTACTATTCTTTTACAAAAATTTCAAAATTTTTGTCAGCTTTGATTTTTGTATTTTCTCATTAATTTATTAGATAAAAAATAACAGATAAAAAAATATAAATTATTAGCTAACGTGGTGATTTTCTTCTTTAGCCAAAACAAGTGGGATCATCAGATCAGGCAGATCCAAGAGTAACGCAAAGTTCTGGTCAGGTATGTAATGTTCATCTATTTGTTGTCCTGATTTTATATAAGTATGTAATGCTGTTCGTTTTTAAGGATATCGTTTTACTACACTTTTATTATTGTTTCACTACATTTTTTTATTCTTAAGTTATGAAATTGCGTTATACTGGCTACTGATCTACATATTTTAAAATAGTTGTAACTTATGTTGAACTTTGCTTTACAATGCACCATTGCTATGTTTTTAAATTGGGTTTTTAATTTTTTTTTTAATTGTTGTTTTTATTAGTAATAATGTTGCAGCCATTTTCCAAGATTGTTAAAATATATAAACAGATAAAATATCTTAAAAAATATTATGTAATGAGAAATTTACAATAAGAGACAATACAAACACCTGCTATTTTAAATAAACAACTTTATGTTTGCCTGACATTATTATCCTACAATAAATAATATTATAACAGAATATGGCACATTGCGCTACAAGTTTTTTGTGGCTTAATTCTTTAGATTTTGGGTAATTTTAAAGCTTTCCAACTGAAATATGGGTAAGTTGACTTAAGTGCTTGCCTTTTTATTTTATCCTTTTGTTTTCAGAATGCGGAAGCCGATAGCAATACTACGGTAAGTTTATTAGTGTGATGAGTTAGTAAAGGCTTCTCATTTTATGTCTATATATCAATTTTAGCAATCCCTGCTCGCTGCATTGTATATGTTTTAGCATATTTTCCGACCAAGTGAAAACAATTTTTAGTATTCTTAACGAATCCTTTTGAAATGAAATACAAACTTATTATAAAACTAATTGACTGTTAATTACCTCATATGCAATTCCTGGGGTTTGTATAAGATAAACGATTTTCAAATACGTACTATTCTTTTACAAAAATTTCAAAAATTTTTGTCAGCTTTGATTTTTGTATTTTCTCATTAATTTATTAGATAAAAAATAACAGATAAAAAAATATAAATTATTAGCTAACGTGGTGATTTTTCTTCTTTAGCCAAAGCAAGTGGGATCATCAGATCAGGCAGATCCAAGAGTAACACTAAGTTCTGGTCAGGTATGTAATGTTCATCTATTTGTTGTCCTGATTTTAGATAAGTATGTAATGCTGTTCGTTTTTAAGGATATCGTTTCACTACACTTTTATTATTGCTTCACTACACTTTTTTATTCTTAAGTTATGAAATTGCGTTATACTGGCTACTGATCTACATATTTTAAAATAGTTGTAACTTATGTTGAACTTTGCTTTACAATGCACCATTGCTATGTTTTTAAATTGGGTTTTTAATTTTTTTTTTAATTGTTGTTTTTATTAGTAATAATGTTGCAGCCATTTTCCAAGATTGTTAAAATATATTAACAGATAAAATATTTTAAAAAATATTATGTAATGAGAAATTTACAATAAGAGACTCTGTGAAGGACGGGAGAATTTTATATATAAAGAAATGCAGTGGAGTGAAATGTGACATATATTAAATAAATTAACAAAGTTTGTAAATCAGTAATGGTGTGAATATATGAAAAATAGTTATACTAGTTATAAGTCTGTGTAAATTAGTTGTTAGAGCATCGGTCACAGTATAACTAAGGCTGTGAGTTTGAATCTTCTATTGTTGTTAAACAACGACTTCATAAAGGCTAGATCACAGTGTTTGTACACAAATGTTTATGTATTAGGTTTAACTGAGTAGGATTGATTTTCATTGTGACAAAACTTGTGTGAGCTAGAAAAATTTCTGTAAAGCATATATAAATGTAAAGAGTATATATAATATGATTATTTTATCATTTTTAGGTGGATGAGCACCATGGCGCTGCTCAGCAACAGACAAAAAATGAAACAATGGATGATCAAACTACTGTATGAACCTAAACAACATTGTTATTTATATTTTAAGATATGTGAATAGATTGTTTTTATTTTTGATGCTACCACTTATGACTGCAACATATTTTTTTATTTTGTTTAAGATATAAACATAAATAATTTTTGAATAAATAAAATTGGCAGTTAGGGACAAGCTTGAAAGAGTGTCAAAACCAAACAAATAGTCAAAATTGTTCTGTTAATATCAGGGCTGGGGAGCCGGAGCTGGAGCCCGGAGCCCGGAGCTAAATATTTTCTCTGGAGCCAGAGCCGGAGCCATTGTTATTATTTTTTTGGAGCTGGAGCCGGAGCCATTTTTATTATTTTTGTGGAGCCGGAGCCGGAGCAATTTTATTATTTTTGTGGAGCTGGGGCCATTTTTCAATTTGTGGTTCTAAAGCTAAGAAATTATATTTTGTACCATCTCCAACGTAATTTTTAAAACTTGCCATTGAATATGTGGCTGGTGGCACCGGAGCTGAAGCCGGAGTCATTGGGTGTGTCTTTGATGGCTCCGGAGCTGGAGCCGGAGCCAAAGGATTGAGTTTTACGACTCCGGAGCTGGAGCCGGAGCCATTTAATAATTGCCTGATGGCTCCGGAGCTGGAGCCGGAGCTAATGGTATTTTACGGTGGCTCCCCAGCCCTGGTTAATATTAAAATACTCCCTAGATTAGTTGTAAATTTTTCCACAAATAATTACCCCGCTTAATTATTTGCACAAATAACTACCACACTTAAGTGAGAAAATCTGATCAACTTGATGTTGCTCATGATTCAAAAAGTTTTTTACCGATAGAAATTAATGTTTTTTAGCCAAAACAAGTTCTGGACACTGAAAATGGAAATCCACCTCCTTACGAAGAGAATGCGGTAATTTTTTTTCAATAAATACATTTATATTTAAATAATACTAATGCTTCCTCATTACCTATCAGAAACAATGCATATTTTATAAGACAATACACCAAATTATGGAAGAACTGTTGCTTGATTGAAAGTTGCACTAACACTCAAGTAAATGTAACCGCTTCTTGATTGCCAGATAATAGCTTGATAAATACTTATAAATTATAAGAATAACTGACAAATTTTCTAAACTGTTTCCAATGAATTATGTTAAATTGTGTTTTACATTCAACATAGGTTGCTAATTCTTCTCATGCCCCCAATATGGTTACCCATATCAATGCTCAGACTGCTCATGTGTACAGTGAACGGGTGCACCATACAAGTGAACAACAGACAGAAATAGAGCTTGAAACTTTGGGTAAATGTAATTTGATTAGGATAAGGCTTTTGAGTTTTGTCTGTATAATTATCTAATGTGATATTTGTTGTTTTTCACTTTCACTGAGTCAGCATTTGTGTTAATGTCACTAGAGATCTATTTCAGTTGAACCATCATTGGTACAAATAACTTGTTGTTTAATTTTTTAATGTAAATATATAAATATACCGCCATTACTTATGGTAAGACACCACAAACTAATAACTATTTTTTCCGCGAGGTATATTTGCTAAAATATTTTATGGCTATGTCTAATTATCTTGATATTTTTTTACCAAGATTTAAACTTGTGGAAAATTAATGCTTTTTAAAATTTGTTTAGGAAAAAAGTTGAAAGCTGAGCTACGCAGAGTTGCCATTGAAAAATCAGGTATGCATCAAACAGCCCTCATGACTGAAGAAAATTGCTTTGTAAAAGTTAGGGCAGAAGAGAATAATCTAAGTACCTTTGATGGGGAAAGGAAACTCTACAGCAAAGAAAAGTTGGCATCAATTTACACTAGCCCTAAAGAGGATAACATATTTGCTGAAGGTCTTTTTGCAGCAGCACAAGAAAATGCAGAACAAGAAGCAAGTTATGCAAAAGATGAGTCAAAAGAAAGTTACACACGTAAGCATGGCCGCATTGTTGGTGTTATAGGTGAAGCTGGCATTGGAAAAACCACGTTTATAAAGACATATGTCCAAAATGTCTTTAAATCTTTTCCTGTTTCTTTTCTCTTTCTTATCTTTGTAAGAGAACTTACATTCTCTGAAAGTTGCACTCTTTTGCAGTTTCTACTTCACAGCATTCTCCCGGACTGGAACCACACAAAGGAATCTGATGCTGCTTTGATCAGATTAATCAACGATGACCCCAATGTGATGATTGTCATTGACGGATTTGATGAAGCTTTACATCAGCGAAGTCAAATGAAATATCAAAAGGCTTCATTATGTGAAAGTTCCACAACATGGGATTTGCTATGTAACCTTATGAATGGAAATCTACTAACATTGGCAAAGAAACTCATCACTTCAAGGCCAAACTTGGGCTTTCAAAAGCATTTACCACACACACCCAACTTTTTGGTAAAAATGAAAGGATTAAGCCAAGTTTCTCAGGATTATATTGCCAAAGAAATATGCAGAGAAAAGTACAGAGAATTGGAGTCAATATTTGAAGATAATCCTGAGCTTTCCCTTTACTGGTATGTGCCGATTTATTGCATCATGGCACTTGCACACTTTTGCAAATTGAAAAAAGGGCAGTCAGTAAGTATTCCTTTTACAGCTATTTTGTCTTCCACCTTTCTTGATTTTTCTACTGAACATCTCCGAAACAAGGTAACTGAGCTGGATTTACTAACAGAATTTGCTTATGAAAACCTAGGTCGATCACAATGTATATTTAAAAGAAGGGATATAACAAATGCTGGTGTAAGTGAAATCACGATCAATGCCTTGCTTTCTATTTCTCTAACCACAAACAACGATTTGCGATTAACCATTCTTGAAGGCAAGAACAAAATTTTCTTTTCACATCTTATTTGGCAGGAGTTTTTTGCAGCTGTTCATGTAATGACATCCATGTCATTGGATGCGTTTAAGAGTCAGTTTAATGGGATGCAGCAATATTCTGATCTGTTTCTAAAGTTTTTGTGTGGCTTGTGTAATCGAAATGTTTTCCAGCAACTTCAAAGTTTTGCTTCTACTTCTACAGGTCAGTGGGGCAAAAAAAAGAGTTTTATTAAAGGGTTCCTAGCGGCGCGCATTAACAATTCTCTTTATCATCCTAAAGACCTTTTTCATTACTGTAACTTACTGAAAGAAACAAATGATGAATCTATGCTGTCTGACATTGTTTCAAAAATTAGAATTAGCAACAATTCATCTGAGATTAAAGTTGAGATTGGTGGTTTAATTACACCCAGTATGATATCAGGTCTTTGTTATCTACTGAAGGGTTTTTGTCAGCAAGAAAATCCACCGATCAGGATTTACTTGAATGTATGCCATTACATGCAACCAGCCTTTCATGATGATTCTTTTCGGAGGCTGACACAGCACATTGCATCAGGAATAAAGGTGAGTAGTTCCAATGTTAAACAATTTTTTGTTAATGATTACCACCACTGGTAAACTTTAATATAATCATGGTTCATGCAACTGTTTATATGGCCAAATTAGAAAATATAAAATAAAGACACAAGTCACATTGTTTTTGTAAGAAACAAATTTAGTGACAATCCCTGGACTGAACAATATATATAGCTTTATTAAAGCAATTGCAAATGGTAATGTTTTTTTTATGGTACATAACAAACAAGCAAAATATAAACACACTACAAATGATACAATTATCACAAGCTTTTTTTTCCAGCGCTTTTTACATTTTGTTTTGCTGTAGCATTTAGCATTTGTGAATATACTCTAAGAGCAACTATCTAATGAGTGGATTGTCTTTGCTCTTAGAGTATATTCACAAATCTCAGAAATACAGCGATAAACAGAGCGGTGATTCAAGCCGCTAATCAGTAAGACGTTTTCAGTACGATGCATACAGTAGAATGAATTGTCAAATGCGGAAAAAGGTAATTCGCTAGGCGCGGCGGTCACACATCAGTGGACAATGGTCACGTCTATAGTGACGTAAAAGTAGGCTAAATGCTACATTTGCTTCACTTTTATAAGTCAAAATCATAACTTATTTCAGCACATAAATGCCAGATATTATGCAATAATAGACATAGCTGCAGTAGACTAAATTTAATGATAATAACAACCAATGATTTTTGTATCATTTGTGTAACAGAATGTAAAGTAAAAAATTCCAATGATCTCTTAAAAAAAAAAAGTACAATATAATTAGGTTAAAGAATAAACAAAAATAAAAATCCTATATTTTGACATATTGGGAATACATTAATTTAAGCAATGCATTGTCTGAAGGACTGCATCATTAGCCACTTAACCACCATCGAAATGTAATATATATATATTTTTGTTTAGTTTGAAAACTGTTGAGTAACAGTTTGGTTGAAATTTAAAGTAAACAATTTAAACAGTTTAGTTTCCTTTGTTCAACAGTATTTAACAACATTTTGACTTTTTTCTCAAGTCAAAAATAAATCTGTCTAAATTTTCTACAAAATATTTGTCCTATAATGGTTAAATAATAAGGGATCTAATGAAGGCTGTGGTGGCCACAAAAAGGTGCTGTGGGCCAGTCACTGTCATGTAAGCTATATTTTGGCTTCTAATTGTATCAAAGTTTACTACAGTTTAAGGACTTTGAATCATTCATTGCAATCGCTTCAAATGTAAAATTGTACAAATTTTAAAACATTTGACTTTACCAACCTATGCTAACCCCTAAAAAAAAAACTTTATTTGTTTGCTTTAAAAGGTGCAAACTTTGGATCTGTCTGGCTGTAGAATTGGAGAAAGAGCTGCTGAGTTCCTGTCCAACATGTTGCACAATGTAAAGCAGCTGAGTGTTAACAGATGCGGTATCACGTATGGTTTAGACCACCTTGCTGGCAAACTTCATGAACTTCACTCTCAAGTAAAAACACCTGCACTGTGGTTTTAATATTTACATCCTAGATAAAAAATATTTACATTCTAGATAAGGGCACTATCTATACTTTAACCAAGTTCAACTGAATCAGTAAGGCCTCTCTTTCGGTTCAAAATGCAAATATATTATGTATATAAGTGTGCCGTTTAAATATTAAAAAAATATAAGTGTGATTTAGCATTATTAGACACTTTTAAAGATCATTGTTTTAACGAATGTTACACAAATTGTTTTTTAACATTAAAAATGTTAAAAAAATTCTTAGTTGATATTTTTGGTGTAAAAAAAGACAAACAGTCATTCAAAACTGCCTCTGTTTGAAAAAATTTGCTGGGTATTTTAAAAACATTGTTGAGTATACATTATTTGAAATACAAGGTAAACATTTTTTACTTTTGCGATTTAGATGGAAGTTCTCCATCTAGGTGGAAACTAAATCTTTGATGCAGGATTAATCCACCTGGTTGCTGGTTTAAGAAATGTCAACATGCTTTGTCTGGAAGATTGTGGTATCACATCGAATGGCATGAAAGTACTTGCCCAAGGATTGCAAACCTTGTTGCACCCGGTATTGTTAATTTTAAGCATATTTCAACAACGAATTGATTTTAGATGGCGTTTTTGGGTATAAGTAAAGTGTAGTTAAAAAAACATCAAAGGAAAAACAGTTTAAAGCAGGAGTTCTTAAACTTTTTTCACCGCGGACCCCTAAAATTGTTTTTAACTTCGCGTAGACCACGATAGGCAAAATTTTTCAAAAAATGACGTCATAAATTGCTGTAACAATACAAATGAACTTCATAAATCTGTTGATTTTGGTATAAAAAATGTGAAAGTGAAATGGAGTCTAAATGCATTCAGTGCTAAACCGTTTTGTTTTTAATTAAACTGCTTTCTTTGAAAAAATGATTACTTTTTAAATTTACACTAATATTTCAATTAGGCCTTCATGGACCTCCTAAAACGAATTTACGGACCCCCAAGAGGTCCATGGACCCCAGTTTAAGAACCCCTGGTTTAAAGTAAATTTATTCCCGTCAGGAGCAGTGGTGTTAAAATGTTGCTGTTATTGTATGTTTTTTCCACAGCCTTATGGAAAATAAAATATATGTATTCAAATATTGATAAGGTTGTGCACATAATGGCATTAAAAGTTGTTTTCAGGATTTATTTTAGTTGCAATGTTGTTACTGATTGTATTTTTTTTTTTAGATCAAGTGTTTGGACTTGTCAGGTAATCCAATTGAAGATGAAGGAATTTCTACTCTTGAAAATTGCATGACCAAAATAAGAGACCTTAAGGTTATGATGTGTAACATTACTGACATTGGAGTACAAAGTATATCATCCGGACTCCTGCAAATCGATACCAAGGTAAGGTTTTAACATTTGCTATTTGCCGAAACTGCCTTACAAGACTGTTATAAAAAAAGGTTCCAAAAGCATTTGTGAGTTTTAGGGACATTAAACACTCCCTTGTTTTGATGGGTATTCCTTTAAAACTATAACATCTGTTTTTAGATGGAATGTCTTGTCTTATCTGAAAATTCTGTTGGGCTTGCTGGAGTTGCTGCTTTAATGAAATGCGGCCATAAAGTTGAAAAGATCATTCTTCATTTTTGCTCAATTCAAGAAAGAGCCAAGGCTGACCTTAATGAACAACATGAGGTGATTGCTATATAAAGTTTTTAAGGTTTCTAATACATATTTACACTGTAAGTAAACATGAGCTACGCAACATTACCAAGGTCAGTTTAAAATCACATAAATTCGAATGAAGTTATTGGTATCTAAAGTTAAAAAATGGTAGTCTTGTTCTTTTCCAGACAATTTTTCACATAGCAAGATCAATTTACAATTAAAAAAATAATACATTTAATTACCGAAATTTAAGTTGGTGAAAAGGCAAGTCAATTAAAGTGCTTTAAAAGCGTCCCTTTTCATATGAAAACTGGTTGCCCTCTGGCCAAATACCACTATTTTGGCCGTGAGCTATGACACCTAGATTTAAATGTCATTTTCATTCAGGTCCTGTGCATTCTGTCACCCGTGACAGAAGACGTATAAATGCCTAAAATTAGCCACACCGAAGCTCCGTGGCAGAACGGCAGCTTCACTTAAAATTAATGCTATTTTGCCAACTCCACAACTCTGTATCTAATACTTGTTGGTTTGGCTTTTTCAGGGGGTATTTGAATTTGAAGATTCTACAAAGGAAAACCGTTTTTAGTAAACTGAAATATATCATTTGCATCAAGCAAAGAAGAAGAATAACCACTATCTACCTCAAACTGTTAAGTTTGAAAATGAAACAAAAAAGCCTAGTTAAACATCCCTTAACCTGTAATATGCGTCATTTTACTTATGCAACGTGCTATTTGCTGCAAAAGTCGCTTGTTACAACAAATTCTGCAAAACCATCTCTTAAATTTGCTTTACCCATCTTGTTTTTCTTTTTTTTTTGTAAATCGTCATTTCACTCCTTATATGAAGGGTTTTAGGGGAAAACTAAGCAACTTGATTGAAACATTTGTTTTTATTACATTGTACCTTATTTCTTCAAATCTCACTGCCCTACTTAATTCCTTTTTTGTAAATCCGTCTAATTTGTATGTGTGTTCTGTATACGTCAATACGATACAGTTACCCGGCGTACCCCTCAATTATAAAAAACAGTTTGGTGACCCTCTGATCTATGCCAGCGTGGTCCAACTATATTTTTTCACGGGCCTCAAAAGAAATTCGTTTTTTATGACCAATGGTACAGGGTCAGATCCAGGATTATACTTTGGGGGGACATCAAATTCCTACATGTGACAAGCTTCTTTGTAACATGTCGTTAAATCAAGTAATTTTACGAAACGTGTTGTTTATGAAAGAACTACTATACAATGATGCAGTTAAAATCAAAATAAACGTGCGAAAAAAATTGCGCCCTTTCGGTTTTAAAAGTCGGATAGATTTTACTCGCGATAGAATATCCGCATTGCAAAATTGTATAGAAATTTGCATTAACTAAATAATTTAGTCGAAATTGCTTTAAAAAGAGTCCGCAGCTATACCTGTGGACAAATAGAAATATATGAACATATTAAACAGCGCCGTCATCCTAAAAAAACATTGTCATTCCATAATTATGCATAACATAGTATACAGGCGCAAAATGCAGTATTATGTGGTCGGCGAATTGATAGTTTGCCAACAGAAAAAATATTTTACATTTAATCACGGGCCAATGAAAAGAGTCCGCGGACCACATTTGGCCTACTGGTGAAGAGTTGGACTACGCTGATCTATACCCTTGGTACCGTAACCATACCCCACTGTATTTCTATTGAATTTTAATGTTGCTTATATTTTCTATGATTTTGAAGTAGTTTAATATAACATGAAAGAGATTTTATCAGTTTTCATGCTTGACTTACTCATTGTGTGCGCAGTCAATCTTGTTAGTCATTAATTTTAAACTAGAAAATACGAGATGCTGTTTGACCAAATACTGCGCCTGCTCAAATTGGGATATACCCCTTGCCTTTAGTATAACTATAAAGTACAACCATTTTTGAGATCACAACAGTTTAAACAGAAGAGCAGGTTAGGATAGAGCTAGACTAGATGTCACAAATACATCATAAAACACGCCATATGATCGAATAATAAAGCTTAACTAAAGACAATAATGGTGACAGATAATAATCAATCTCAGAGAACAGATTAAATCGACTAATGTTTAAAAACATTCGAAAGCCTATAATGTTGAAAACCTTAAAGACTAATTCTCCTTGTGGACCCACTGAAACTGCTGTAAGGACCCCAGTTGATCCGCGGACCCCAGTTTTGGAAACCGCTGGTCGTTGTATTTCAATTATTTATGCCAAATTTATTCTAAACTAACCAGCTTACTTTTTTTTTTTTTTTTTTTTTTTTTATAGTTTTTTGTCTTTTTAAAATGATAAAAAATAATGATTTGTGTTCGACTGGCAGTCAGAGATACATCCAAAATGTGAAGTTGGGGAATTCAATATGTTGTTTAAATCATCAATATTTGTTGTTTAAATCATCGCATTTCATATAGGTCAAAATTTTGTCAAAAAAAAATATTTCTTGGTCAAAATGTAGAATTTTTTAGGTAAAAAAATAATCGCCTTTGTCATCTCGTATGTGCGAAAGCATTACCCAGCTAACATTACAACCCAACAATTGCTCCAAAATTTCAGGCAACTGTGAGTGAAATAGGAAAACAAGACCAATATTAATTAAATTCGCAATTGTCTTAAATTTTGTCCACTTACAAAAAATTTAATGAAAAAAATGGCTACCAGGGGGCGCCCGCAGAAAATTTTCCAGGGGGGGGCAACCAGGGGCGTAACCAGAAAATCAAAAAAGGGGGTCCTGAATTTTTAACTTAGGGAATTCCCCTATTTTTCTTCTGACGATAATGAATAATGACGTCATAAAACAGTGACAGTATGACGTCATAGAATGGTGATTGCAAGACATGATAAAAAAATAATCAGAAACAGCCAAATACGTCCAGCAAAAGCGACCACGTGCGTCGTCGACAATCCTGTCAGGCGCCAGCTGCGAAATCACGGTGTGTAATCCAGGGTGGCCAGATGCTTGTTTTAGGATTGGACATTGTTGGTGTGAAATTCGGACATTTTAGGACAAATAAAATTTAGCATGCACCTAGTGCGAGACTAATGGAAATCAATGGAGGTAACTGTTCTTAGTGAGCTGCCAAAATTTCTTATAAATTTACAAAACGGTTAGTCGTTAACAGCAGTGCAACAATAAAGCTGACACAGGCGTGTTGATTACAAGTCTCATTAAACTAATTTGCCTCGGCAATCAACCTCGCTATTGCTTCAATAAGTTTTGCTGTTGTCTAATTACAAATCCACAGAGCTTGTGTTGGCTGGTGTTGAGCTGGCCAGCCAGAAGCCGGCAACCACTCACTGTATTGACTAGACAAGACTTGATTGGTTCAACAGCAGAACAACTTATAAATTGATCCTGATTACTGGACATTTTTATTTTGTAAGCAATCCTTTTTATACACAAAATTCGGAAGAGAAATTTTCTGTGCGAGAAAAAGATTATGACGCAGCAATGACACGGCAAAATGTAATATTATTTAACAGTAATTACGTCACACGGGTGTTGGCTTATCGCCTTTCTTTCTCAACATATCTCCTACAAGGAAGTTAGAATTTGTCCATATTAGTACACGAAAACGGCTTCTCTAACTGTAAACACAATTTCGAATCACTGTTTTGAGATATGGCTACTGTGCTAATTCTCAAAGCGGCGATTTAAGGTCGCACATTCGAGGACAATATAAGGAAGGATATGCGTCAATTTTTGCTATTTGTCATCTGTGAACAAGTGGCCGAACTGTTTCGCAAGGCACTGGCAATTTACCGGAAGTTTTCACTAAAAACGCACACAGTAGCAATTCGTCAACATTACATTTTCGAGTTTAGACACATAAAGCTCTTTGATAAATAGATGTATTATTACAATTTTGATAAATATACAACAGGATGTTTTTGGTAAGGAAGCGTTATGACAATTTTGATAAGTAGACAAGGAATAATAAAGGGGCGCATGTTTTTGTTATTTGTTAATTACTTAAAACGATTAATTAAAAATCTAAAAATGGCCACTGCCACCACAAAGCTTTCTGCAAATTATTTCGTTTTGCCAAAACCGCAAAACAACAATTTTATACGTAAAAAGTTATGATATCACTAAAAGGTAGAAATACTCTGCCTGTGTAAACCTAGCACAAATTTCATTGTAAGTTGGCCTAAATTTCAATTTAAGTTGGCTCAAATTTCCATTTGAGCCCCCTATACTACACCTGACACTTTTGTGCTGCACAGAATTATTGCAAAAACGCATTAAATCGATCATTTTTTGTATTTACGTGGTTAAAGTGGACATAAATAAAGTTTGTAGGCCTCGTAAGCCCGTGGTTTTACTTTATTTAATGTTCCAAATAAATTCGGCCAAATTAGGACAGAAAACTTACTGTTCTAATGATTTACAAACCGTCGGACACAGCAGGTAAAATTAGGACAATTTATCGTTTTTGTCCGAATTTTAGGCCATCTGGCAATCCTGGTGCAATCGTTAACTTCAGGCAAAAAAAACAAACCACGACCGTGAAATATGTGTGATTAATTGTGGTAGAATCACACATAATTCGTTGATGTTACACCAACATCGGATATTAGCGCACAGACCGAACAGCAAGGAAGATAGCCTACTGATACTGCGTATAACTCGACGTTTTTCCGCGAGAAAAAAAGAAAGAAGGTTTGACTACGCGTTGTCAATTGTCGAATACACACTTGCTAATCAGTCAACCTAAACAAATAACGAAAGAGAAAATCTTCCAGCGTTTACGGTCGACCAAACAAAAGACGAAAAACGGCGTTTCGCACTCGATTTTGGTTTCGCATTAGATTAAGACGCTTGACTCAATTACTTAAAAGCACGCCGCTTCGAACAGTTTGTTAAACCAAGACAAAAACGAACAAAAAACGATAATATCACTTACAAAAAGGGGGTAAGAACTCCCGCCCCCTGGATACGCCACTGGGGGCAATGGATAATGTATAATATTTTTAACCTTCATAAGTAATACATATTACACTTATAAATAATACTAATAATCGCATTTTAAAATTTCAGGGGGGCAAGTGCTCCCCTTGCCCCCTGCCCCCCCTGCGGGCGCCCATGATGCCTACGTGTAGTATTTGGGTTGCCGCAAAAAAAAGGTTAAAAAACACTGCTCTGTGAACTAAATAGAAAAACCTGTAAAGTAGTTTTTCTTTAAACAATGTATCGCATATTATTAGCAGTTTAGCGATGTTAATTTGATTTTTTTTTTATTTTTTTTCTCTAAACAGTTTAAAATAGGGAATTTCCCTTGGTAGTGACAAAAGTTTTTCATTTACACATGACGTCATTGAAAGTGTGACGTTTTATCAATAACCATTGGCCGCTTTGCAAAAAAGTCTCGACAATATCAAGCTTTTTAGACGTTGCCCTCACTATTGGTCAGGGTTGCCAGTTGGGATTTTTTTTAAATAAATTTGAAAGTTTAGGCTTTATCTGAACCTTTTTGAATTGTATTTTTTTAATAAAAATTCAAAATAAAATTTGGCTTTTAAGGCTTTGTTTGGCTTTATTTTCAATAAAGAAGACATTAAACTAACAAAAAAAGAAAAAAAGAGAAAAATTTCCAAATAAAAAAGACAAAAAGAAAAAAATTGCCAAGAAAAATTTACAAAAAAGAGAAAAATTGCCACAAAAAGAGAAATTCAATGTATGAGCTTTACCATTTATCGCATTTTTTATTTATTTCAGCAAAAACATAGGCTGGTTAGAGTTTGAAGTAGATTTGGCTTTTTTATGAGGTAAGTTACGTTATTTTTATTTTAGCCATCTGGCAACCTTGCTATGGGTTTGATGTTTGTTTATACGTCTTTATATTACTTTGTTTTTTTCTCATTAATATCTAACATCATTTGAATTCATATTTTCTATTGTTATTGTCGTGAATAAATAGATGCAAAATAAAGGTCAAATCCTGGCGCTGGCCTAGGATCCTACCATTTTATTTTTACAGTAATGAAGCGAGTTGTCAAAATTGGAATCGCAAGGAAGAAATAAATATGGTAGAATAAATATAATTACTATGCTTGACCCACGCAAACGCTAATTCGTACCCTAACCCAAATAATGTTAGCAATAAAACCCTGAATGAAAATGTGGTAGGATTCTAGACCATCACCAAAGTTTTTTTTACTCAAATTTTTCTGTGACAAAATATGATGTTCTTCTCAGGTGACAGTCAAGATGAATCGAGTGTGTCTGGACTAAAGTAGCACACTTGCCAACATTTTATTTTTAAACATTATAGTGTCAATGTCAGTGTAATTAATTTTTTGCTCAGGAACAAATATAGCCTTTTGCTGATTCAACTCAACCTAATTTATGAGCTAATGATTAGGGCCCAAATAAAGAGACTGTTTGGTGTTTCTCACTTTTTAAAAGTGTGTTTTTGTCGAAGTAAAATGTTTATACTTATATAATGTAGCACAGAAAACCAAAAACACAAAATACTCCAGGGGTCGGCAACCTTTCGTATGCAGTGTGCCACTAATAATGTCAAAATATAAACAACTCGCGTGCCAAACATTTTTCTATGTTTGGTGTTGAACTAGCAACCAGGGCTGCGGAGTCGGTTAAAACAACCCGAGTCCGACTTCAGCCAAAATGTTGAACCTGAGCGTGACTCCAGCTAAATGTGCGATTTGGTCGAGTCTCAAGTCTGGTTCCGACTCTACATCCTGTATTTCACCCACTTACGTAACTAAAATAAGATGGATATTCAGCAATCTACTGATTGGGCCCATGGAAAATATACCACGATAAGCTATTCCACCTTAACAATTTACAGTTTGCTGCCTTATTACTTTCTAAATTTGCATGCGCACAAGTCGGACTCGAGTAGTTTTACTTAGTCTTACTTGAGCCCGACTCCGTAGCCCTGCTGTTATCTGCTTATTTACAAATGACAAATTATCTGACATCTGATTTAGGTTTCTTGGGAGACGCCATTAAATCAAATTTCATAAGTAAAATTCTGGAAGCTGGTCCAGAATCCTATCACTTACCGCTTTTATGAATAGAGTTCAGTGACTTTAGCGCAGTAAACATCACACCATTTTTTAGGCATTGTGATGTAATGCAAACGGTTAGTCGTAAACAACAAGTTTACCGCCCACAAAAAAAAAATAATAATAATGTTATATACAACAGTTAAGACACTAATTTGTGACGCGAACACTGCAAATCGAAATTAGTGATGTAATAATAAGGTTAATGATGTAGTAGTGATGTAATGGTTGCACTTTGTTTGTGAGTGTTAAATCATTTGGCGTGCCCTGAAAAATCATCTTGCGTGCCGCTTGTGCCAGGGGTTGCCCACCCCTGAAATACTCCATATTCATTAGGATTCTTCAATTTATAAAGTTTATATTGGGTACACTTGAATGCTGGTTTATTTTTGAAAATAAATGTTAGAATTATATAATCTATTTTTTGTGCAAGAAACCACATCACTTATTAAGCTGGAACACTTTAGAAAGTAAGGATCTCCCGCGGACAATAAAATGTAAAAGAAAGATTCTTGTCTTCGTATCCAAAGATCTTAAGACTGTTTATTTATTAAAACAGATAAAACATAAAATCATTTCTTAAAATTTTATCACTTAATAATTTAGTTGAAAATCTAGTGTTTATAAAAGAGAATTATATTGACCAAATATTATTGTATCAGACTGATTAAAAAAAAATTCTGTGATCAATTTTAAACTTTTTAAATCAAATGTAAATATAAATGTTTTCTTTAAGCATTTTACTGCAGATGAATAATTCGTTAAAAAATTATCGAGATTTTTTAAGTGTAATATATATTATTTACCTAGAAATTTTTTTATTAGAATGCAGACAACTACTTTTCCTTTCATATTTAAAAGTAACTGTAAGTTTTTAATTTTTCGTGTTGGAAATATAAAACCTTATAGGCTAGATGATTACATTTTGACCCACTTAGCATCTTTTATTATTGTTAACCTTTAAAAAATATCTTTGTCTAAATCTTAGAAATAAGTTTAACTAATAAAACAATATACAACCCATGGTTTTAAAAATTTCATATTTGGTTATTTTTTAAGGTACTAAAAATACAAAAGTCAGATAGGTTTACAAACCTTGTTATGCCACAGATTTGTACTGCAATTTTAAATATATACTTTAAGCAATTAAAGAGATTGTAAAACAATTTTGTTCTGAGTTAACAGTCAGAAAACGTCTGAGATTAAATTCAAGTAATAATTAATCGCACTGTGATTTTTACAAGTTCTATAAGTGTTATCTCCATGCTTTTAACATATTTTCTTGTCCAATTTTATAAAGGCCACTGATTTTGTAGTATTTTTCAAAGCAATTTGTTTTTTAGCAACTTTTACACTAAGAATCATAAAGTTCTGATTCCACTTGTAAAATACACTACTAATAAAATGTGTTTTACTCTAATTAACAGGTTAAATATACTCTCCGTGGTTAAAATTAAGAGTTTCTTAAGTCACTGTCTTTCCAATATATATAGTGATTTTATATATAGTGAAAACAAATTACAGGCCTCCATTTTTCTGCATAGATCATGTCAGCTTAACTGTGTTGCACCTGTACAAAGTATAGTCAAGCGGGGTAAAAAAAAACAATTTTAGCTAACTTGTCTGCCTAACTTTTGTTTTTCGCAACAGAAGTGTAATTTTTCATTCTTATTAAGCTTATGGGTCTACCTTTCCAACAACATAAAGGATTTTTAATTTTATTATAAAATAAAAAAAATATTTTACAAAATCTGTTGTTGTTTTTACCCTGATGAAAGGGCAAAAAAAAACAATGCCGGGGTATAAAAAAACAAGTGAACATTAGGACCATTTATAATAATTTATAGAAGCAGGTTTGACTTTATCTAAAGTAAATAGACTAAAAATGCTTTTTCAAAGCCACAACAACACACAAATTTCATGAATACCTTTAATGGAAAGAGAATTTAAGTATAAAAAAAACATTTTTTATGATTACATTATGGTACCCGAATTTGCTCCTGTTAAAACTAAAAATTACAAAATAAAATCATGGGGTAAAAAAAATTACATGCAATAATAAACACTGTTTGTTTTACCCCGTTCCCATAGAACCAATCGGGGTAAAAAAAAATATATCTAAAAAACTAAAGCAGCTAGGAAAGTAAAGTATTTTTTGTTTAATAGATCAATGTTATGACACAACACAGAATAAAGGCCATTGCCACAAAGTTGGTTGTATAGGAATTACACAAAAGTTTCTACTGGCCTTACACATCTTTTTAAGATACAAATTTAACAACTGTTGTTTAAACTAGCATAACTTTACTCAGAGAAAAAAAATTAAAATGGTTGAGGGCTCATTGGTTAGGTCAAGAATGTATCTTTAACCTGAAAAAGAAATTAAAAAAAAATTATATATACTTTAGGTGTGATGACATTGTTTTTTTTACCCCAACTTTAGCAAATTTTGTTTTACCTGAAGTGACTATAAAATATTGCTTTAGTTTATAAATTGGCCATTTCCTAACCCTTTTTTTTTATCTGAGGACCTAAGAACCTTCCTAGACCTAGTGAGAACGCATTATTATAGTAATATGTACATTTTTATTTTATGTTTCTGCAGATGGTTTGGCTCTTTAAGGCACAATTCTTAAATTTGTTTTTTAAAGATAATCTTCTTTATTTGACAATGTTTTTTTAACCCTATTTTTTACTCATATTTTTTAATTTTTTTCTAATACTTCAATGTTGACCCCAAGTTTTCAATTTGAGATGCTTTCGTGGAACATCCATTCTCGCACCAGCACAATAAACATAAAAACAGATGTCCTAATGCCGATTAGTTATCGAGCGCTTTTACATCACTGAGCATTGGTGCGAGTTGTAATCGCACGATTTGTAATCGGTGTTTGAATGTGTGGTTGGCTGCAAATTGCCCGCTATATAAGTAATTTGTCTTTCATGATATGTTATTATCCTGATGAAGGCGTTCTATATAGAACGTCGAAACGTCGATTGATTATATTATACTGCTGGATGAGCACCACTTTGTTATATATTATTCCTGGCAGCAATAGCTTATTTCTTGAGATGCTTTCTTTATTTAAAATTTGTCCATCCTATTGTACACATTCTTTCTGACCAATTTTGTGGGATTTTTTGTAGACGTTATTTTTATGCATATTTATTGCATTGATAAAGGTCTTTTGGACAAATGACTTTGTTTGAAAAGTGTTTTAACATAGTTTTATAAAATGGTATTATTTATCTCATTTTTGCACGTTAATAACTATCTTGATCTAATAATGACTTGAATTGTTATTTTTAAGGCTTGCCTTAAACTTACATCATTTCAAAATGACTTGTTTACAACTGGCAGTATAAAAGCCCAACAAACTCGGGTTCTAGTACCAACAGTTTATTGAAAAATAATTTTGATGATAAGGAATTAAAATCACTCCACAACAGAAATTTAATATATATTCTGTACCACTTGGATGAGTTGTGTTCCAAAGATAACTTGTTGTTGTAATACATCCTTACCACGCATTTCATAGCACTCTGCTAGTAGATTTTTTCAGGACTTTTAAAGTTATATGAATATCTAAACATTAGGATAGAAGTAGTATAGTGGTTTAGGACAGTCTAAGATTTTTGTTCTTGAACCCTATTGAATGTTGTGTATTGCTCTGGGGAATCTCAAGTTAATGATTACACCGACTAAAACAACAAGGAATGCAAAAGCGGAACCAACCATGGTGCCTTTGTTGTATAGCAGCCAATCAGCATTAGCCATCCGTGTTTCCTTTTTCTTTCTGAAAGGGACAAAGTGTGGTAAAGCAGAACATTTTAAATTCCTCATGTTAGAAAGTTAAAACCCTTTAGTTAGAAGGTAAAATCGCAAAAATCGTTTTTTTTGTTATTTTTAAGACAGTTGTTTTCCTCCCAGGTGAAGTTAAAATCATCAAGTTACGATCATTGGTGGAAATAAATAATTAAATAAAATATATAAGGACGAAGAACTACCTAAACATAATACTAGCACAACCTCCTTTTAAAAAATATTTTACCTTTGTAAAATGTTCTGTATTGAACAGCCAGAGTTTTCAGATTATTAAAAAAATACAGGACTAAAAGGTGCTAAAATGAAAAAGGTTGTTAATCAAGTCTACTTATTGAGTCCTGCATAGTTTTTTAGTTATCCTTTATGTCGCTTAGTTTAACATCTTCTGACCTGAAGCATTATTGAAGTACCTGACAAAAAAAAACTTGTAAAAAATTATGTTGTGTTTTAGTATGTGGGCTCACTATCACCCTGTTTAAGGGATCCTACCTATTTTAATAAGACAAATTTGCCTTACTGACATTTTAGATTTAAATCATTTCATTTTAAATTACTCAAAATTTTATTTTTTTTAAACTACTTTTTCCCCCCTTGGTGAAGAAAAGTTTGTATTGTTTAAAATTTGGGGGGTGTTTCAAAGCTTAAAAGAAAACATAAACATTCGCTATGATACCAATAGAACTCAAAACGTTAATTACATATACCTCAAGAAATCTTATTTCACCTAAAACAAGCAACACCTTAACTCATACAAGTTTATTATCATTTGGCACAATTTGACCTTGATGACAAAACCAATGCATAAAATATTTTTCTCAAAAAGGTTATTAGCCAAAACACTGTTTTAGGTTTATAGTTACTGATGTGCGAGAATGTTCTGCTAAACTATATTAGTCTCTATTCTCCTTAAATTAGGTACACAGGGCATACAAGTGTTAATTTAAATGATGGCTAACTGAAAAATGAAAGGTGCAGCAGTCTACTTTGATGTATGTGGGCCAGCAGAAAAATTTGTTGCCATTGCATATGATGAAGAAGTGGAATTCTCTGATGCTTATTCAATTCATTATCAACAAGAGGTTGCTAATAAAGCCGTGCAGTCAATTTATAGCACTTTTTCTTCGGAAACCACATTTCTTGAAGATATAATAAGGAATGATGATTCAACTCAGCTCAAAATTATCTCTGTTGACCAAGGATCAACTTTGAAACTTTTAACCGATGAATATATCAAAGATCTGCTGAATGAAATCAACAGCAAATTGTCAAACGTTTCATGTACTTCTGGGGTGAATGTTGGTAGTTTTGAGAATCTTTCACTGTCTAAGATGGAACCAACTTCAATCAGTGAAGAGGACTTCTCTAGTGGAAAAGAAAAGTTTAATCATCTGCAGAGAATGGTTGAAGAAACAACTAGAGCCAATGCCTCATTGGTAAGACTTTTAAAAATCGAAAATATATACAACTGTGGTTAACTAATTTGGTTTCAACACAAAGCGTTTTGTGTCTTTAGTTTTGCTAGTTAAACATCTAATTAGGGCTGCAGATTTGGTTAAAAACAACCCTTTTTTCGACTCCGGCCAAATTTGTTGATTCCACTAAATACAAGTCAGGCGTGTGCTCTTTAGCATTTATGTAACTAATATACCACACATTGGTATGTTAAATAATTTACTCAGCCATAATCCACCATATACTATTACACCACTTCAAATGTAAAGTTTGTTTGTTGTCTTGTCGGTTTTTAATTCGTTACTGCGCACACCTGAACTGGGTTGCTTGGGTTTAGAGTGCTACACGACTCCATTGAGTCCCGAGTCCAACTCCTACTACACAGCCCTTCCTCCGATAGTTATATTTATGTGATTTTCAATTTCAATTTGTTAAATTATTAACAGTAAAATTTAAATATTTTTCTTTTGGCAGTCAAATGAAGAAGCTATATATGAAGATCAAGAAAACACATCACTGGAATCAGAAATCCTTGTAAGTTTGGTATTCAAAAGTTTATTGAATTAAAATTTTTTGGTTATTTTTAAAGGAAGTTGCGATTAGGGATGTTCAAAGTAGAATCCCAAGGTATTCTAGAATAAAACGTTTTGAATGTAGAATAACGAATCCAGAATAGCGAATCCTAGTTTATTTTTATTAAATTATCTAACCATGGTTTTGTTTGGGGGAGGGATTAATCTTAATATACCCTACAGGGCCCACAATCACAGCAATAAATCGCCCAAACAATTTTCTAACATGTGTAACTGTGTATATTATAAAAAATAATCTCCCAAATGTTTAACATTCTTAACAACTGTCATTTGAAGCAGTTGTGTAAACTGTAATACATGTCCAGGTTGTTGCCAAAACTTTATATTATGCCAATATAGTAAGTACAATGCAACACTACACAATGAACTCTTAAGCAATTAGGTCCTGTTTATTAAAACATTGTTGGGTATAACTGCTGCTTTTCTGACTAAAGTGATCTGTTATGCAGTCAAATACCGTACTGCAAAGAATTTAAAGTTACTATTGACATAGCGAATACTTGACAATTACGTTGTGCATAACTACATAACCTCACTGAATATTGACCTAAAGTTGACCTTAAGTAACCCTATAGCGCATTTTATCCACGGCCAGCACGTTTTACAAGGTTAAGTTACTTTTGCAACTTACCGCATTTAGGGAAATTGCAAACTCTACACACACGTTAGTTGCTTGCCCAATAATGCTTGATTAACACTTAATTATTAGGCAAAGGTTTTCGCAAGACGTTGGTCGCTCGAAAAAAACGCTGACACTGCACTATATCGTTACATTTAGTGCAAGCAGTTTAAATGTGTCGCCACAGCGACAGGCCTTGATCCAAACTTGCCACTCGTGTTCGTACAATTGGTGCAACAATAGTCGGTAGAACATTAAATATATTGCTTCCAATTACCCGATATAAACGGCAGATTTGGATTCGAATCCAATCTGAATTCAAATCCAAGGATTCAATATTCTACTTTGAACATCCTTAGTTGCGATAGAATTAGTTTTGGTACTCCTTAAAAGTTAGAAAGTCATTATCTGTTCTTCCTATGTATAAACATTACAATAACATATCTATGTATTTAAACAAAACAAATTAGTGGATTTAAAGTTTTTTTGATAACAGCTAAAACTAGCTAAAAGGTAACCAAATTCTGATAAACCTTAGTATAAGAATATCAGTGTTTATGTTCATATTTTATGTTAATTTATTCAACTATTATAGTTATTGAAATCATCTATTTGTAATCTTATTTATATTTTAGAATGAAGTTCCCCATACCAGCACTCAAACACCACTTGCTATACCAAGACGCGTCTCTACCAATTTGGAGGAAACTTTGGTAAACATTATTTTTCTGTTTTTTATAATTTGTTTTTTTTTTGGCTTAAATATTACCCTGATTTTATTTTTAGCCAAAGCAAGTTTTTGAAAATAACCTGAATGAAAATGCATCACAGTACCCACAGAATGAGGTAAATAAAGATACTGTTAGTTACATGTACAGGGTTTTCAATTAGCTTAACCTAGAAGCACATATAACACTAGTGAAATAATCAAAACATGTACAGTTGCAGGTATCTAAATTTGTGTTTTCTGTCTATGTAATATTTTTTTTATTCTTTTTAAAGCGTGAAATATATATTGATAACCTTTTTCTTCAGCGTGGCAATTCTCCACTTGAGTCACCCAAAATCACAAATATCAAAGCTGAGACAGCTCATGTGCACAGTGGACCAGTTCACAATATCTACTACAACAAGACAGAGGCTGATTCTGATTATGATGAATTGGGTAAGATAAATAAGATAATATGAAACAACTACACAGTAACCTATAATCCTACTCCTGGTATACATGGCACTTATAACAGCTTTCATTATCTTTGTTTGAATAGCTTTAAAAACATAATGTATTATTTACAAGTGTGTTGTGAATAGAAAAACGATGTAGCAATTTATTTGAAGGTTGCACTATTAGTTTACAAAATGTACTAAGTAATACCATCATAAATCATGCTTATTTTAAATGTTGCTATAATGTTGTTTTTGATTATTATACAGGAAAAAAATTAAAAGAGGATCTCTGCAAAGTGGCCGACGAAAAATCAGGTTTTCTTCAAACACCTGTTTTAGTCAAAGAACATTACGAAGCAGTAGGTTTAGAAATTGTGAAACATAGAACAGTTCACAACCCCATTTCTGTAGAAATGAAACAGTACAGCAGAGAAAAGCTGGCAGAAATATATACCAAATCACCTGAAGGCAATGTGTCAGTTGATGATATTTTCACAGTTGCAAAAGATAATGCAGCGCTTGAATCTAGTCATGCCAAAAGCAAATCAAAATCAAAATATATAGAGCAGCATGGCAACATCGTTAGCATTGTAGGACAGGCTGGAATTGGCAAAACAACGTTTCTAAAGACGTATGTTCAAAAAGTCTTAAAAAATCTTTTTCCCTTTCAAGTTTCTTTTCTATTCCTCATCTTTGTAAGAGAACTAAATTTCACAAAAAGTTGCACGCTGTTGCAATTTCTTCTGCACAGTGTGCTTCCAGATTGGCACCACACCAAGAAATCGGATCAAGCACTGCTTAAGTTACTTCATAATGACCCCAATGTTTTCATTGCCATCGATGGACTTGATGAGGCTCCTTTACAGCATGTTCAACACAGGTATAAAAAAGTTTCACTGTTTGGTAAATCTACTCCTTGGGATTTTCTTTATAACCTGATGGAAGGGGATCTGTTCACCAAAGCAAAAAAACTTGTTACTTCAAGACCGAGCTCAATATACCGCATGTCTTCTCCCCCAAGACCACATTGCTTGCTACAGATATTGGGTTTAAGTAAAGCTTCTCAAGAGTCACTCGGAAGACAAATCTGCCGTGAAAAATATGATGATTTAAGAACAATGGTCAACGAAAATCCAGATCTCTCCCTTTACTGGTATGTTCCAATCTACTACATAATGGCACTTGCTCATTTCTGTAAAATGAAAAAAGGCCAGTCAGTGGTAGTCGCTTTTACTGCTATTCTTTCTTCCACCTTTGTTGATTATGCATCTTCTGAACATCTTCGTGGCAAAGCAATCGAACTGGAACAATTGGCTGCATTTGCATTTGACAACTTAAAAGAATCTCAGTGTATCTTTGACAGAAAACAACTTCAAAATTCCGGTATGAGCGAAAATACAATCAATGCCTTTCTTCAAACATCTCTGACAACAAGCAATGGCTTTAAGGTCACCATTCTTCAAGGTCAGCAAGTGAGTTATTTCTCTCATTTAATCTGGCAGGAGTTTTTTGCTGCATTTCATGCAATGACTGCTTTACCTATTGAAGAATTTACCTTTCTGTTTCACAGAGGTTACCAAACTTCTGAAGTACTCATCAAATTTCTTTGTGGATTTTGCAACAGGAAAGTGTTTCAGCAACTAAAGGAGGTTGTTACGACTTTCACAACCTCATGGCTTAACAAGAAGAATTTGATTAAACATTTTCTTTGTGTAAAAATTTCAAGAGCTTTTAGTAAAAATAACCTTGCTGAGGTGTTTGAGTACTGTTCCTTACTTAAAGAAGCAAATGATGAATCTATGCTAACTGATGTTGTTTCAAATATGCCAGATAAGCTTTCCATAACTTTTTCTGGCACTATTCTTCCCAACAACATAGCAGGGCTTTGTTATGTGCTACAAGGATATCAAAAAGAAACCTCTACAGTGGTTGAAAAAATTAAATTTGATGAAAACAGACACAGTTTACCACGCTTCTATGAAGATTCATTTCAACGTTTTGCACAAGGAATAGCCTTGGGAATCAAGGTAATGTTTCTAATCTTCTGGTAGTGCTATAATTTTTTTTTTGTCCTTTTAATTTTTTTTATGAGTTTCATATTTGTCACAATCTTTTAATATGTTAAATTATGTTTGTCTATAAAAGTTAAAGCTAATATAGTTCAGTCATTTAACAAGTCTCAAGAAACGGTTGATTTTGATGTTATCTATCTAAAGTTAAAAGGCAATGTACGACTAAGCTACACATTAAAATATGTTAAAGACTAGCAGGACGTCAGGTGTTTAAGTACCAATAATAATCAACCTAACACACCTTTTTAAATAAAAACAATCACCTTCAGGAACCAAACACCATTTGGCCATAACTAATTTGTAAACCAGGAATTGATTAAAAGAGAGGCCATGAGCATGAGCATGAGAAATGCTAGCCTGAAGTAAGATTCAATCGCACAACCTTCACCATTTTGGGCAGACAGCTTAATGTCAGATTCATGCGACATATGACATGTATATACAATTAAAAGAATATAATATATAAAATCTTATTATGAATTGAAAGATTTTTTAGCAGTGACTAAAAGGACATGAATAATTTTAGGTGCAAGAATTAAATATGTCCAGCTACACAATTGGTAATGAAAACATTCAGTTTTTGTGCAATGCTCTACCAAACATCAAACAACTGAAAATAAAGAAATGTGGCATCACTCCTCAAGGCATGCAGCATATTGCTCAAAAGCTTTCGGAACTTGAACAACAGGCAAGCTATTTTAAAACATAGTGGAAAATATGGGATAAAAAAACCTGAAGTGTTAAAATAAACACACACACTTGTATTAGATGGATTTACTTGATATCAGTGGAAATGCTATTTTGGATGAAGGCCTGAAACACCTTGTTGGTGGACTGCAAAATATCAACAAGCTTTTTATCGCAGACTGTGGAATCACATCATATGGCACTGAAACACTTTCAAACAAGTTGGAAGCTTTGGACACACCAGTAATTCATGTTTTAGCAATATGTTTAAAAGTATTTTTAGTTGGCCTTATTCAAATATAACAAAAATGGATTTGGTAAATTTAAAATATTTTGGTAAAAAATTTAAGCAGTCACAGTAAACTATCCACTTGCTTTGATTTTGTGTCTTTTTTTTAAGATGGACTGTTTAAATTTGTCTGGGAATGAAATCAACAACAGTGGCATATCATCTCTTGCAACTAACCTCAAAAAGGTTAACAAATTGAAAGTAATGATGTGCAATATCACTGGACAAGGAATCAAAAGTTTAGCAGATGCACTTGTAAACAATAATGACACAGTAAGAAAAAATCACAGTTAAAATATGAATTCAACTTTGGTTTGATTGGCTAAAAAACGTACTATTTTAGATGGAACTTCTTGATTTGTCTGAAAACTCAATTGAAGCTTTAGGCATCAATGCATTATTGGAATGTGGACATAAAGTGAAAGAGATTCGGCTACTTTATTGCTCAATCAACAAAAAGGCAATCAATAAACTTACTGAGATGCATCCGGTAATGCTTACATTGTTTTAAATTACTACAATTACTGTGCTTTTAAAAAAATAAATGTTGTCTACTAAAAAAATTAACTTACACATAGTATACAATTTATGAATTTAACTGAAAGTTTGCTGTAATCTTGTTTTTACTGCACTGAGACGGTAAAACAGGAGTGAAAACCTCTTCAGTAAAATAAGATACTTGACCCATTGTTTTTCAAAGTAAATAAAATGCGTCTCTTACACATTTTTTTGAATTTGCAGAATGTGTTTGTAATTGATGATGCACCTCATCAACAGATTGTTACATATGCCACTACTTCGTTATATTTGGACCAAGTTTTGCAATATAACATTGATGAACCATATTAACTCCCTGGAGAATCGTTTTTTATGTTTTGTAACAAAGTGTCAATGCTTTAAAATGAATTTGTAGCCAATAATCTAGTGAGTTTTCTAATTTTAATTGTTTAATTTTATTTTTTTGATTTGGATTAAAACTTAAATAAATCAAGACATTGATCTTGACTGTTATTGTGAATAAAATGCTTGTACTTTATTATTTTGCATATCTGCAAATATATAGATGTTTTGTTATCTGCATTTAATATGTTCTAAAATTAAAATTTTAATATTCACTCAAATTACACTTCTTACATTTTTTTTCTTTGATTTTAAAGTACCGTATGTTTCGTTTATTCCAAGGAGTTCTTTATACTTATTTGCAAAAATTATAACATGTTTAAAAATATGGTGCAATTTTTCGCTTTTATTTTGTCTGCACATTACTGTGTTAATTACAAAATTGTTCATTTAAAAACTCAAAACCCAATTTCATTAAAATCCTCACAGGGCCTACATCTATTGTTTCATTTTATAAATTGTATATATTTCTTAGACATGTTTTGCTATTTTTATACCGGTATAGTGCAATGTATATTACCTTGCTTTTAAATTCGATATACATAAGGCTAGATAAATATTTTTATGTTTTGTAAATATATATTTTTTTCCTTGGAGAATCTTTTTTATCCTGGAATAAATAATTTGACTACAAGTGTAATGCAACTACAGCTAGCACAATAATAGTTAATGATCCCATTCAAGCACCGACTGGGTGCAATTACTATTGCCACATCAAACCTAAGTTATTAATAGTACACCGAAAAGCCATCGCAGACTCGCCGAATCTGTCGATCTATGATGCAAGCAGAGCAAGCCAGAAAAACAACTGGCCTGCAGTGAGGTTCGAACTCACGACCTCCGGTCAAGCCGGGACCGTCGCTCTACCAACTGAGCTATGCAGGCTCAGAGAGGAGCGAGTCGAGAAACAACCACTATTGATACGGAAGCCGTAATCGTTGGTCATAAAGCAACTTCCGAGGGGCTAGATCACAGATGTTATTAAACACATATGTTTGTGTGTGTCTTTCATTGATTGATACGGACTGATGATCCCCCGGTGTGAAGTTGCTTGTACTAACAAAATGTGCAAGTATTGACGCATGGTTGTTTCTCTACTCGCTCCTCTCTAAGCCTGCATAGCTCAGTTGGTAGAGCGACGGTCCCGGCTTGACCGGAGGTCGGGAGTTCGAACCTCACTGCAGGCCAGTTGTTTTTCTGGCTTGCTCTGCTTGCATCATAAATCGACAGATTCGGTGAGTCTGCGATGGCTTTTCGGTGTACTATTGATACGGAAGCCGTAATCGTTGGTCATAAAACAACTTCCGAGAGGCTAGATCACAGATGTTATTAAACACATATGTTTGTGTGTGTCTTTCACTAAGTTATTAATTGTTATATATGGTCGAATATTGTTTCATTATAATAATATAATGGTGCTATTTCTATAGTTATTGTTAATGTAACTTTTAAACGGAATGAATCTCAGGATCATAAAAAGGTTAACCTTAGTTTGGTTTCTGGATGGTCATCGTCGGTCTTATAAGGCTCGCGCTTTTAAGTAACCTTTGTTTTTAAAATCTTAATCTTTAGGCTAGTGGTTCCCAAACTTTTTTGGCTCGCGGTACACTAAAAGTCTTCAAAAGAACAATAGAGTAATTTTACAATTGCCCTTACAACACCACACATATATGTAATTGTCTCAAAATTCCTAATTTGTAATGAATAGTGCGTATTGAAGTCTAAAATGCTTGCGTGTATTACTATTGGTAATACAAATACTCTCTTTTACCAAATTACAAAAAGTTTCGCAGCACACTTGACTATATCTCGCGGCACACAATTTGGGAATCACTGCTTTAGACCCTGAAAATCCTTTTGTGAATTGGCTTTTCACAAATGAAAAACGACTTTTATTTGGTTTAAAAACTCTTGAACATAAACACTTACACATTTTCACAGTGAAAGCAAACCAATGTATAATACAGAATTAGGAATTTTAACAATTTTATATTTCAGCGCTACTCCAATTAAGGGGTATTCCCATTAGTCAGCTAAATTTTTAATATTTTTAATCACCCAACCCTAATTCTTACAAGTTTACCCGGAACTTCGTCAGCTAGAATGCAAGTCAGGAGGAACCAATACAATAATCCCAGGTTACCTAAAAAATCCCCAGGTGGGAATCACAGTCAGAAACACCTTTTTGTTGCGCAATCCCCTTAAAAAAGTGTTCAAATGTTAAACAATAAACATATTAGAAAATGTTAGGGTCAAATTTGCAGTACAACGCAGGGGTTGAAATATCTTTGATAAGCAACTCTGTGGGAGAGAAAGCACACAATTGAAGTTCGTATAGTGCAATTGAAAGCTGTTGAGCGCTCACCTGTATCTTAAACGCATCTTACAAAGCTTACAACTTGAAAATCATACGAAAAAACAGAGAGATCAGAGAGTTTAGATAAAGAGACCATCTATCTTCATCCAATGCTCTCAGAAGCCGCACCCTGTCTCTTTCGCAAAAAAAGCCCAGTCAGACATACCCGGCTGTATAAGCTGTCGAAACACTTTGAAGACCAAAAACACCTTGCACGTGATTTTCTTTGTATCCCAATCAGGTTTGCGGGAGCCGAATAACCCCTACCCCGCCTCCTAATCTTCTGTAGTGCATTCCGTCGTACATTCTCCACGTGTTAGCTTCCGGAGTGTAGATCTCTATGGTCTTGAGGTAGCTGGTTCCGTCAAAACCGCCGACTGCCATCAGTTGGCCGTTTACAACCGCAAGGCCGACCTGGAATACAATCAGATGAAGAAGTGGTGCCTTTTTATAGTTCGCAAATAGCAGTTTGTGACTCACTTTGTTCGTAGCACTTCAATTGCAATTGAAAAACGAATCTTTGCCCGTAAATTTTAATTAACTAACTCTGCGGTAATTATTTGAAAGTCGCCTAAACCGTTGTTTCTTTGAACTCACTTTGTTCGTAACACTTTAATAGTAATTAAAAACGTAACTTTACCTGTGACTTTTAATCAACTAACCCTATAGTAATTATTTGTAACGCGCCTAACACGTTACCCTTTACTCAACTAACTCGCATTTTACTTAGTTTGTAAATCAAATAACTCATTAATCGGTATATCACTGGTTTCAAACTGTTTGATGTGGATGTGGTTAACTCGAAATTTCTGGAATACGGGAATTTTCTAGAAGGGACTTTGGTTGTTGTGTGAGGATTAATAAAGCAATAACTATGTTTATATTTTGTCGAATATTTTATTCGGGCAAGTGCCATTCTCGCGTCATATAACTTTTTTTATTAGGCGTGTATTATTTTACGGCCTATTCGTTAATATAGAAGATGCAGTGGTAGTAGATCAAAGGGAAACGGTAGTGGGGTGATGTAACTTTAAATGATCTAACTGATGTTTACCCAAATTATCTCCAATTTATCGATCAACGTGCTAATCTTGTTTTTGCGCAATGCAGCACGTAAATCTGTTCTCCGAAATCGATGTGCCGAGTTTACACAACATAACCTGAAAATACGTATTTACCTGTGCTCTCCAGAGGCAGTAAAATTTACTACAGAAACACCAGGGCAAGGATAACTAGAATATCGCATAGTAAATTAGGGTTAATTTTAAAGCTTTCCAAAGCATAAGTAACGTGTTTATTATTACCGAATCAAAATTCTAGTTGCCTCAAAACCACGAATTAGCTGTGTTTTGGTATATTTCGACGCTGACCCCATAGGTATTCACGACCGACAATAGCTAGCAACCCACTTGCATAAAGTAATCAGCTAATTCCATACTGTAATACTAGAAGCAGACCATATAAAATATTGTCCATGGCCGCAATAAATCGTCTTACCCCGCTCCTCCTAGAGTTCATTGCGACAACAGCGCTCCAAGTGTTGGTGGTTGGGTTGTATTTCTCGACTGTGTTCAGTTCAGTACTGTCGTCTCGCCCACCGACTGCATACAGCATGTCCTGGAAGATTTATGTTCAAAAAGATTTATTTCGAGCATTCGATGAACTTGACTGGATAAAGTCATTTAAACAACATATTTTTTCAAAAAATATCTCGTTGCCTTAGGCAAGTTTTTTTTAAATCACGGAAGTACACTAATCTATTTAAGCATAGATCAGAGGTTTTTGTTTGTAAAAGAACGAAAAATCGTCATTCAGAATAAACAACAAAGTCATTATCCGTTGAATAATTCTAAAGAATGTCCACTGTCCAGTGCATGACATATCGATTATACAATTGGGAGCACACCACACATTTAATGTCCAAAACTATAAATATCCAACTTGACACCTAAAGCATGCATACAACAAAAAGCGACATTATACGGTTTAAGCCATATTGAATTATAAATAATCATAGGTACTGCTTTACTGCATTACAAATTAATGTGTTTGATTACTCTTTAAATGTGAATAGTTCATTTTAATCAGGAATCAGATTTGGCCAATGCTTCATAACTATCGGACCAGCAACAAATTATCCTATTAATGTGGTGTGAAGACCTTGATAAATAGCTTGATTAACATTACAAATAAATGAAACTTTTACTGTATTCACATTGTACAAAATTAAAAAGAAACAAATAATAAACTGGGGTTTGGAAATGTCAATCTGGATCGTCATACTAAAAATAACTTTCCTTTTATAATGTTTTTTCTTTTATTTCTGAATTTTAATAACTTTGATTAAGTTGATTTCATTTTACTACTTTTTTAAGGAATTCTGAATGATGGAAGGACATTTATTTATATTTTATTAAATAATAATTATAGATTTCTGTATTACACAATATTTTTTTTTTCTTTCATAAACATTTTATGGATTTTTTGATTTATCAAAGCATAAACAAAGGTGCGAAAAATTTAAAAAAATGATCAACGAATTATAAGCACTAAAAAAACATTGTTTTTTTATTTCTGATACTCTTATAACTTCAATTTTGAGCACTAATCAGACTACTGTATTACAACACACAAAAGTTGTTTTACCCTGTAGACGGCACACCCCAGATGCTTGCGTCTCGTGCTCATAGGGGCGATGTCGGTCCACCGGTTCTCCCTGGGGTCGTACCGCTCCACCAGGTTCCACGGGGTCTGACCGTCCGAGCCCCCCACAGCGTAGAGGTAACCCCCCAGAACGGCGACTGCCACCCCCAAGCGTTTGGTGCTCATCGAGCAGACCTTGTTCCAGCGGTTGGCCTTGGGACTGTACCTGTTGAATATAGTAAAACAGTTTAGGAATATTGGAACACAATACACAGTTTTTTCTATTAATTTCAATAAAAAAATATTAAAGCAATAATATTCGATAAAATCGACATTTCGCAGTTTACAAACGTTTCAGCAATACCTCATGCCATCATCAGTGTATATATATTTTTAAGCGATAAAATATAAAAAGGAAAAAAGGGACATAAACAGCAGAAAAGGGGCGACGTATGGGTTAATGCGTACCGCTAGGTATTAAAAAGATATAAGTTCTGGTTTATGATGTTGGATCATCAGAGACTCCAGTAAATATCGACGATATTTGTCATGCCGTGAACCCAATATTTTCGTTTTTTTTTAATTAACCTTCTGGGTATTGGCGAGCAGTGTTTTATCGCTTTTATCTTTACTTGGATTTTTACACTGATGATGGCATGAGTTCAGGAATAGTCTGTTAAAACACCAGATGACTTCGCTAGGTACCGATAGTCGGTAGACCGATAAAGATCTGTTTGAAAACGAGGTATTAACAGGTAAGGAAGCTAGTCGGCGATGAGATTTAAACCACTGACCTCAACCAATTCAGGGCCTTCATTGCACCTGCTAATCTACATAGACTGAATGGTGACATTCAAAAACCATTGTACTTCTAATGGCAGGGTGTTCTAATGGTAGGGTGTAAACCAATGCCGTTAGCCAGTGCAACTTTTGAAAATGGCTGACTCCATTTTAAAAATGCACATGTTAAAAATTAGTTGCTTATTAATTTTGTACAAAGAATAACTGCACTAACAGCAACAGTTTTAACAAGACTGGTGTAGCATTATCAGATGCAATTCGAGGTTATTTTACTTCTTTCTGTAAATTTGATAAATACTCTTGACATGGACTTCAAATATAGCATAACAAAAACCAACTTACAAACATAAAATGTAGAATCTAATGAAATCACACAACAAGTATATCGCTTTTAATTTGAGCTAAACAGCTGACAAAAAACATTTTAGAACATTAAAAAAAATTAAAAAATTGAGTGAAATTTTTTAGATTTTGTTTTCAGCAGTTGCGATAACTGGTTTAGTACACAAAACTACAAAACAAGAACCTCTCTACGATGTCAAGACATGACATTCCATCTTGGCCGCCAACAGCATAAAGGTAACCTTCGAGGACAGCAACCCCAACACTTGTCCTACACGTGCTGGTGGGAGCAACATCACTAGACCACTGGTTGGTCTGCGGGTCAAACCTGGATCAAAAATAATGCTTTATTTTCTTCATAAATTTTATCAAATTGGTTGCAGAAAAATATGAGGATAAATTTAAATTTTTCATATAGTTTATAACCTTAATGGATTTATGAATTAGAAAATAATAATTGGTATTTTTTTTGTATCTAAAATACGTTTTATGGATTTTCAATTTATTAAAGCATAAACAAAGGTGTAAAATTTATTTCAAATAATTATCACATGAATTATAAACAGTGAATTAAAAACAATTTCATATCCAAAAAAATTATTATTATTATAAGAGGGGATATAAAGGCGTGTGATATTTTTGGATAAGCATTGACAAATCAGACAAAGTAAACAAAGCAACTAACAAACCAAAGAGTAATTTCAAAATTTAAAATGAAATGCATGTAAAATTAACGTAGAAATATGCTGTTAAATATAAGGATACATCAGATGTACAATTTTAGTTGGTTGACTGATTTACCATTCAAAAATATGTTGGCACTGCTATGCATAACTAAAATTCAGATTTGGATATCTAACAATTAGATGCAATTTCATGTTTATCACAAATTCACCTTTCAACACTGTTGAGATACGAAGTGCCGTCATGACCTCCAACTGCATACAGAAGGTCATCAAGCACAGCGACTCCGACGCCACATCGCCGTTTGCTCATCGGCGCCACCAAGCGCCAATCACGGGTGTCCGGGCAGTATCGCTCCACCGAGCTGATTGCATCACCACTGCACCAACCTAGTTCAAAAACACATGGTTTAATACAGGGGTTCTAAACTGGGGTCCATGAACCCCTTGGGGGTGCGTGAACCAGTTTTAGGAGGTCCATGAAGGCCTAATTGAACTAGTAGTGTATATTCAAGCAATCTATTTTTCAAAGAAAAGAGTAGGCTATAGTTAAAAATAAAACGTTTTTGCACTGAATATACTTAAAGTCTATTTCATTTCACATTTTTTAGACCGAAAACAGCAAATTTCTGAAGTCTGTTTGTATTATGACGTCATCACTAAAAAATTCTTGTCTTCGCTGGTCCGTGCGAAGCAAAAAAGTTTTTTAGGGGTCCGCGGTAAAAAAGTTTAAGAACCCCTGGTTTAATACCTTAAATCAGTGCTTCCCAACCAGTGGGCCGTGATCCATTGGTGTAAATTTATTTGTTTGGTCATATCTCATTGTGGGTCACACAATGAAACTTGCATTAAAAGTTGGTCGCGAACTGCAAAAGGTTGGGAAGCTCTGTCTTAGATAATCTAATTAAAACCATAAAGAAATGTCTACATAGACAAGTTGTATTTAAAAAATCCATGTTTAAATTTAAAACCGAAAAAGTTATATGTGCTCCATTACCTTTGCACAAATTGGTTCTAATAAAACATAATATGACTAAATTATTACCACTTTATTTATCTTGTAATTTAGAAGGATTAACACTCACAATTCATCAAACAGTGAGATTATTTTTAACTGTAAACTGTATATAAATGCATAGATAACACTCATTTATGGAAAAACATTTTTGGCAGACGGTTATTATGCCAAAAGTTTACTTGCTGTAGCAATGCAGCACCACTCACAATGTCAAAAAGTTAAAAAAACATTTCCCACATAGCAGCCCTAAGATACTTGCGTCACAGGGAAATAACCATGTTCTGTTGACATTTTATGTGTTGCAATTTTGCTTGGTAAAGGTATTTATTTGTTATGTTGGATGATTTTTAAAAACTTGTTTTAAAGTGGAAAATCCCACAAACTAGCTTGGATAAAATGTGGCCTAAACATAAAATGTATTTTTCTTGCTGCATAGTGACTTTAATAGTTTTATAAGAGTAGTCAGTTCAACAAAAAAATCAAGCCAATTTATTCATGTTACACCCCTAATTAAGCATCATCTGTTGCCAATATCTGAGTCAACAACACAGTGTAGCTCCTAAGTGCAAACTTGGACAACTAGAAAATTCGAGTTTTCTAATTTTACATTTTGTCAAACTTACACCAAAAAACATTGAATTTCACAAAAACAACAAATATAAAAATATCCCCTACACAATGTCCCATAGAAAACTAAAAAACCAAAATGTAGCTATGAAACCAAAAAATAGAATGTTCCCACAAAACGAAATGACAGAATTTCATCTTTGAAACAGCAACATTGGTGTTTAAACGACTATATATAATGCTGTTGGACAAAGTAGCATTTTTGGTAAAATCCGAATTAGATTAGAACGAGACTTAGAGCACACAAGCAATTCACAAATTAGATTAGAATAAGTCGCATTTTGCTCTACTTCATTAAATTAAAAAATTAGAATTATCTAGTTGTCCAAGTTTTCCCTTGCTAACAAATCTAACCTCCGACAGCGAACAATACTTCGCGGGTCACCGGCCTTCGTGGTCGAGTCCTCGGTCCCTGCATTAGGGGGCGCTCCTGGGGCAGCAGCATGTAATTCTTGGCCTCATCGACCAGGTCCCGGCACTGCTCGTCGTTGTGGACAAACGGGTCGGTGCCGACGACCCCGACCAGGAACTTTGGGGTCAACAGGGGTAGTCGGACATGCTGCATGACCTGGTTAAGAAAAAAAGGAATAATTTTGGTGCAAATTGAAAGAAAATGTTAAAATAAAATGCAATACATTTTTAAGTTAATTGATTAAGCATCTTTCCATTGTTGTATTTAAAAAAGGTAGAAAAGGGAAAAACTTTACGATGAAACTTTTCAACGTCAATCAAATCAAGAAAAAATTGCAAAAATATAAAATCAGCCAGAAATTGTTTTAAAATTAAAATCCTTGTGGCTATATTATGCTTAGATCCAAAAGTGCTCTAAAAGAATCCTTAATCATTTAATTTCAACAAAAAATGTTTAAAACTAAATATCTAACAAGGGTTTGACATAAAATTTCTTGGGTCTTCCACAAAATGCTTTGCTCAAAATTGCGCATAATTCTCATGAATCATGATAATTAATTAGGTTTTCCTTTGCAGCATTATTTTAAGATATTTTTAATAAAATCAAAATACAGGCAAAAAAACACAGACTGACTAGGGAGAATAGTTTTATGGATAAATGTCAACTACACAGTTGGCCGAGTCTGAGGAAGTGTGTTTAAGCAATGGTGTAGAAAGATTGTGATTTATGTAACCTTTGCTTATTGTATAAAATTGCAAATAAACACATTGCATTAGGATATTTTCTATGTGGAAAGGAGCTTGACATTTAAACTTTAAATTTACTTAAAAAGTAACACTTTCAAAACAAATAGCAAAAACTAATCCCAAAGTACTACATCCATACAGTGGTGATATATTGAGAATGATGTGGTTTAACACCAACAATAATATTCGTTAAATAGGACAGGGTCTACTAAAAACACTATATTCTGCAGTCCAGGGAAAAAAGTAAGTTGCTGGCACATGGAACAAAGTTCATGGCGACATGAAATCTATAATAAACACCAGACCTTACAATCATTCCAAAATCAGTTGCTGAGACTAAAGTATGTGCGTTTATTGGCAAAAATAAACCTGACAGCAAGTGACGTGCAATTTCTTTGTGAGTCATAGTGGTTCAAGTGGAGTCACACCATCCTGTATGCCAAACTGCCACAGCAAACAGCAAAATCAAATAACTTCCAGGCATTTTGGTTCAGAAAAATAGAAATAGTTGGGAAAACACGGAGGTTCTAATACAAAAATTATATAAAAGTTACGATTGTTAAAAAATTATCCAGAAAAGCAGAAATAAACAAAAAAAAGTTACATGATAAAAATGTTCTGGCAATGTAAAGACAGGTACAGTCATTTACTTCGATCATGTAAATAATAATGGGAATACAACTAAAACACCAAAATAAAAACAACATCTAGGTTGGAAATACACACACTTTAAAATAAGCACAAAATAGACCTAGTTTATGACTTATTCAGATGATTTAGTTAATTATGTCGTTGGTCTTAGTGCTATGGTTTTATAGATTGTTCTGCTTTGGATATTTTTGCTTTGTAGGCCTTATTGTGTGTTTCCTTACAAACCTTCATTTCTGCAGTTATGGTGATACAAAGACAAACACATTCAGTAATTTAAGGCAAAAAAAAGGCTAGGATAACAAACCTTAGGAAGAAGGGGCCTTCGTTCATTCAGGTCGTGCTTAACCCACGTCATCACAGCCTTGTAAACATGCTCTTCCGATCGGATGTTAAGGTCATCAGAACTTATGATCTCTATTAACTGCTCTGCTGGCAGAAGTCGAAATTCTTCGTTCTCTTTCACCTACAAAGCAAAAATTCCATAAGGCATTGCATAGTTTTATTTTGAAAACATCACTTAAATTCATGTCAGGCAGAGGGGAATTGAAATAAACTTGTGATTCAAAGGCAAAAACTGTAAATAGCATTGTTTTGACAAGCAGTTAGAGTACAGAAAAAAAGAGTTTGCCTACAAGTGTATTTTTTCTATGAAACCCTATTCCAAAAATCAAGATAAAAAATGTTAAAAAACAGTTACTTTTAACTAAAAAAAAATAGGAACAATTAGCAGCAGGTCTAATTAAGTTGCTTGGCGGGTTGGACCTGGACAACAACTGTATTTTTCCCAGGTCTGATCTAGATGTTAAGTAGGTCAATTCAGTTAGCAACAGATTGTGAAGTGTAAGAATCAATAATTTCCACAAAGAAAGTGTTATCACACTGAATTAAGTAATTTGTGTAGCATGTTAAATCAGCAGAATAAACAATGCAATACAAACCTTACTATTTTTAATGACCCCTTTTTTAATACTTTACCAGAAAGTTAAAATTTTCATATATAAGTTCACATGTGTGCAACATCAACTGATACTTCTAGCTGCAGACTGACCACAATTAATCAACTTTTTAAAGCTGAAAACTTTGTTCAAACTATATAAATTTACACAAAACCCCATATTCGCCTAGTGCCTAATTTATTTATGTTTCCTTAAAGAAAAAATCTCAAAGGCGAAAAGGTTGAATAAATCGACATAATTTTGATAAAGGCTGAAGTATATCAAAACCCCACTTATAAAAGGTGGACAAATAAAACAGTGGGGCCTGGCAATTTTTTTTGATACAGACTTGTTTATTTTTGGTTGAAGCATGACATATGGTAACAATCAACATATTGTCATTGAGTTACAGTGTTTGTGATGTAATAATAAGGAACTGCACACTCTGGTCAAGTGTTGACTGGCTTGCGAAAAAACATCTTTATCAAGATGATGTCGATTTACTTGGTTTTCAGATTCATTATCAAGCTACATTACAGATTCATGCATAGTGTACCTGAATTTAAAGAATAATATTACCAAACAAATACTTAATTAAGTGTTTGTTTAATGACAGTCTGAACAAAATTGTTCAAACCTCCTGAAAGTTGGCCTGAGTAAACTTGTCTGCGACTCGTAACAGCTCGTGGCAAGCGTGGGTGTCGGCGAACGCACGAATCCCCAGGCAGTTCGAGGGATCCAGTTGACGCTTCAGAAACTCACCGCAAATATCTGTACAGCGAAAACAGTTGTGACAAAACACACAAGCTAAATAAAAGTGCATACATAGGATAGCACAGTTAGAAAATTTGAACTTCACTGCCAAAAAAAGTTAATAGTTTAACTTATAAAGCAAAAAAATAATAACCTTTTAACACATCAGATTAGGATTTCTGAAAAATTTGATTAAAAAGAAAATTTTTGAAACTTTACACTAAATATTTTCATAGTTTAACAGGCTAGTCAACACAATTTTTTCTTTTAAGTAAAATCACCATTTGGATTCTAGCCTCAAGACAGTTCAAATAAAAAAAGCAGTGATAAAATGCTATGAAAGAACACATAAAATTAGAAAATAAATAAGACTTTAATGGTGAAAGCCCATACCTTGAATTTCAACCATTTGTAAGAGACAAGCTGCCGGCAGTAAAGACTGAACATTATTTTCCTCCACAGTGATCTGTGAAGTGTATGCGAACTCTATGAGCAGCTCCATGGCATGTTCCTCGATGTCGCGGATCACAATCTCGGTTTGCCGACTCTCGGCCAACTCAACCGTGAACATTGCCTAACGAGAAAAAACAAGTTTATAGGTAACTCATTCTATTTTTGCCCAATCAAAGCTAACTTGAATTTAAACATAAGTTTATCTAAAACAAAAAACGAAATCATTTTTTTTAAATTAAAAATAAAAAAACATACAATTAAGTTAACAAAGTTTTTCACAACTAGGCAACTTTTTAATGAATCAGAATAAAGTGCAATCGTAATTTTATCCTTTTTTTGGCAAATTGGTAATTTAACTCATTACATTAACTAACTAAACTTTTTAAGTTTGTACAGAAAAATAAAATACTTTAATGTAAGCTCTGTGAACTTAAAAAATTATCTTTACCAACTAACATTTGAGGTCATGTGTTATTATGGCTAGAAAAACACATTAAGTAGTAATACTCAAAAGTGATTTAACTAATTTCTTAAATATGACACATTTTCAAAATTTTTATGATACCGGTACGAATCATTCAACAACAAACATCTCTGCAACAATAAAGTTTGAATTCATAAAATTCTTACAGCACACATTTATTACATTAAAGACAAGAGAATGAAATGATGAAAATAAAACTATAAGGATATCAACTTCATAAGGCTTTCTCTAATATCATCTCATATGTTGCTGGATGCCAAGACAGGCCTTATATAAACTATAAATTGTACAAAGATTCACAATTTTAATTAAGACAAAAAATCCTTATTCAGTCCAAAACATCTCACATGAAAATATGGTGATGCAGCGGCCAACACAACTCGATGTGCATAAAGTTTTGTCGTTCCAATCACGATTGCCACGTCCCATAGTTCCTGGCGCTTTCGCAGCATATTCAGCGAGTCGAGCATACGACGTGGGTGCTTGTCCGAAGTGTGGGACAATGAAGTGGGGTGATAAGTGACCCCAGGGGGTTGTAATCGACCCCCGCAAACAGACGTGATGTCAATGGCCATTGGGGTACCATGATCAGCATACATAGCAAAAAAATTGGTTATATAAAAGCTGAAGCGTAAACACAATTTAAAGCAACAAGAATATGTATATATGTGATACAACTAATTCTGTGGTGGTCAAATCCTACCATTTTTAAAAGGTACAACAATAAAACCAGTTGTTAAAATTGAAGTTGCCAAAATGGGAGAATAAATGTAATAGTTCTTGACCCAGCCAAAGCTAATTGTTAACAAATATTGTTTCATAAAATATTATATTAAAGCCCTGCTTGGGGAATAAGCCCAAACTCAGATGGGATGGGCATGAAACAATTTTTTCTCTAGGGGTTTATAGCATTTCAACATTATACGGGTAGGGTGCAGGTTAGCGTTTGGGTTAAGGCACGTATTATTATTATATTCATTAGATTTCCTTATTTACTTCTGCCTTAGAATTTCAATTTTGACAACTTGTTTCATTGTTGTAGCTTTTTCTACTGAAAAAAAAAATTAGTGGTAGGATTCTAGACCAGCTTTAACTTATTCCCAAAAATGCAAAGTGGTATTGAAATTATGCAAAACTCTGTTTTTATTTAACCTATAATAACACCGCCACACAAACCCAAACTCTGAGCTGGTTTAGGATCCTACTACAGTATTCATATAATAATTAAAATACTGCCGATTATTTAGGTTAGCCATTGGGTTTGGGGTGGGTCATCCAATAATAACATGCCTTTCCACCCAAACGCTAACGCGCACGTTAACCCGATTTCCCAAACATTGTACGTTGTGGTGCATTCTAGACCAGCGGCCCAACCTTAACCTAAAATCACTTATAAGTGCTAGCGTGAAACAGCGATCCGGGTGAATAGCCACTCCCAAAGTTGCACTACACAACATCGCAAAAGGTCAAGGCTTAAGTGACAGTATGTTCTGTCAATAAGGAATATAGATAGAAAGAAAGTAAAATTAGTGCTAATAAACCACTCGACGTGTTGGTTACACACCGAGAAAAATTGGTCGCCATATTGTGTCACTTCGTGCAACTGGATTGTAAAATTTCCTTTAATTACTCTACAAAGTCAGTTAAATGCCTAATTTATAACATAAAATAGCTAAACTAGATTTCTTGGTATATAGCAGCGGTTACCCAACCGGCCTAATCATAACGACTAATCACAGGAACCAATACACACAGAGTCACACACCTACTTCTGTATACTTTGCATATTACGCACGATTCTTGTGTTTGAAGCAAAGAGATTATAACCATGAGGACAAACTGTGACGTAGCCCATTGTTCTACTTTCGACAGAGTTCCGCTCTAGTGCATAATAGTAAAACGTAAACAACTGGGCTTGACTTGTATGTTGGTGAGCTAAAATTTTGGAGCAACCGGCTTATATATATTAACGTTCGAGATTTCTGACAGGTTAAAAGTTATGTTTGAATTAGGTGTAAAACTTTCATTGCCGAGTTTCGTGTAAACACACTTAAAAATGCCTGTAGGGCATACAATATCAGTTGACCATAAGTACTATATAATATGGTTAACACACTCGTTGGCGCGCCAACGTCGTCCAGTTAATGACTGGGAAGCGTACAACGCGTTGCTGTAGAGTAGACCAGTGGTTCCAAACCGGGGTGCCGGAGAGGAATTTACATTTTTTATTATTACTAGTAAGCCTTTTGGTACAACTTTTTGTGTTTGCTTATATATATATTATAATAAACAAAATATTACAATATTGTTTAAAGTTATTTTTATTGCCCCAGTTTCGTTTATTTTAGCATTACAGTAAAAAACAGTAGGGATCTTGTAATATATTCAATTATTCTTTATTTTTGGTGTTAAGGAATATTACCATTACACATTTTGGTACTGGATATAGGGTTCGGTGAACACAAACTTAGTGTGTAATATTGTTCATTTGAAAAAGGGAAGCACCAGATTATGCAGCTTTGTAATCTGTTGAAATTAAATGTAACAATAACCTATATTCTTTTACTACCAGTTATCCAATCAAGTTTAAACTGAGTAAAGATATATATTTAAGCTGTTTACAAGATGTCACCTACTTCTATACATGGGCTTTGATATTCATTCAACTACATCCTCCAGCAGTTAAGCTCCAAACTTTTGTTATCAGCTATTAGGGAGAAAAGAGATGAGAAGCACTCAAGGTAAAAAATACTTTTCGCAAACTTACATTGAAAATGACAAAAAATATCTATTTCAAACAGGGCTGCGGAGTCGGTTAAAAATAACCGGAGTCCGACTCCGGTTAAATGTGGCATTTCATTGAGTCCCGAGTCTGGCCCTGACTAAACAGCCTGTTTAACAATGGATATTCAGCTATACACTTATAGGGGTGTCATATAATTCATTCACTCATAATACATGGTTGGAAAATATTTCACCACATGCTATATTCCACCTTTACAATTTTCAGTTGGCGATCATATCAGTTTACTGCGCATGTCAGACTTGGGAGTCGGGTAGTTTTACATGGTCTTACTCGAGTCCCGAGCCTGACTCCAGCAAAACAAACCGACTCCTCGAGGCAGACTCCGCAGTCCTGATTTCAAACCTGTACAATATGCTACCTAGTTCTGTGTGGATTTTTTTTATTTACTCTAAATTAAGCCACTATACTTTTACAGTCTATAATTTATTTCATGAAATTTATTCAGAATAAGTAATAACTCAACAACTCTTTTGACGACAAAGTAAAAATTTATAAATATTTTATTCATATAAAACAAAACATATACTATGTGATACACACTTGGAAATATAAATATAATAAATCAGTGCAAAGAGAGATAATTTAATAAAATTATAAAAAACATTTGTAATATATTGGTTGATAAATTATGTTCTTACAGACGCTGTTGACCAGGTACTACACAAAAGAGTACAATACTGAAATGGCCTCTGGAATCTGGTGTCAATAAAGAACTTTATTCATTCCTTAAATTGATTGATTCCTGCCTTGTTTAACCAAATAAATTTTAAATAAACATTATTTTGTTTTGCTTGCCTGAGTTTGCATATTAGGTATACCAAGAAGTAGGAAAATAATGACACTTTTAACAAGAATTGATTACTTAAGACAGGGTGGTCCAAAACCCAGGCCCGACATCATTGTTTGTGGCCCGCGAAGCACTGTTGAATTATTGTAATGCGTACAGGGTTTATTTTAAATAAATATAAGTGACCAACAATTAGTGAGCATACTGCAATGGTTTGGTTAGGGTTACATTTTTCCGATTACACTATTAAATAAACCAGTTTACTATAACTTGGCAAAAAAAGCCTAATTTTTTGTAAGTGTCAGACAGGTTTGAAAGTCGCAGTGCGTCCTATATGGAACTTTCTAAAATGGCTGTTTTGCAATGCAAGTTATATTTGTGTTCACTTATAACTGCAGTCTTTTTCGAAATAGTGTTGTCAAATATGCAATTTTGCGTGTTTGGAGCGCACCATTCTGCCAGTCTGATTATTAGCGCTTGATTTTATTTGTGCACAATTTGGTGATAGCAGAAAGTTTGTGCAGTTTATATATCTTTCGACAGTTACTTTTTGACAATGCTTTGTGCCGTCATCTGTAAACCCCTTCATGCTCCGACCTAACGAAAATTGTTTATCCGCTCCTGGCATGCATGTAGCCTGCTTTGTGGCCCGTAAAGAATATGTAAGAAATATTGTGCAACCTTGGACCACCCTGACTTAAGAAATCAAAATCAAAAGCCCAAAACAATTGCCAGTAGGAGTTTGTGTAAAGCAGTGTCATATGTTATCCACAAGAGAATAAAGTTTCACATTAATTAATAGGCTTCTTGCAGCACAACAAATGGTAAAATGGTGGAAAATTTGAAGGAATTTATTGTGTTTTACTCTTTAAATAATCTGATCATTCTGTGACCAGAACTTTTTAAGTGGAGGTTCCCAATCAGTTTTCTAACCTGTATAATAAGAAAAATAGTGTAACATACTAAAATAAAAAAATATTTTAAATAAATAAATACTTAAAATATGCCAGTAAGTCACAAACAAAACATTGGTAAAAGTACTCGGAAGTTTTGTATAACTAGACCAGGGCTTTCCAAACTGGGGGTTGCTCATGGAGTTAAATGAAGAAAGTGTTGAAGGAGTCGTCGCCGCCTCCGATGGTCTTGTCGCTGGGCATCTGGCCGTCGGGCTGGATGCAATGCTCCAAGCAGTAGAGCACCCAGCAGGCGTTACCGATCTGGACTCCGGCCTGGCCGACGTGGATTGAAGTGTTAAATTTATAAAATTGTTATATTTTTGTTTGGTATGTTAATGGCAAATTATGTAATGCACATTACTTCAATAAATACATGCCAAAGCAGACATCAAGAAATGATATGTTTTAAAATGTTAAACCTAATGGGTCAAAAAGTTTACTACAATAAAAACAGTCACAGACTGAAAAGTTTGGGTAGCCCTAAACTAGATAGGCCTAAGCTTTACCCATGGACAAATGGCAGTTTGAAGTTTTGTTTATAAGTAAAATAAATACTCTATAATGGTTTGCATTACACTATGATCTCATTGTCACAATAATCTTACCAGAGATTTGTTGTATCTTTGAGGAATAGACTGACTATTTTTTTATTTTCCCAGTGTACTGCTGATATGTCTTTAAGCAATGTCCAACATAATCCCAGAATGGCTGAATCACAGTTATAGACGAATATGTGTTCTTATTATAGTTTAACTAGTAAATACGAGCAAGTTCTATAAAAATAAACCAAGTGGAGAAGTTTAACATTATAATAACATACTCCAATACTGAGCAATCAAATATAATATAATTTGAAAAATTATTAACTGAATTCAGTGACATTTGGTAACTACTGATTTCAAATGTAACTACCTTTTTTAAATGTAACTACAAATGCTAATTGCTTGCTTCACTCGCACAAACAGCACACCACCAATAATATTTGCTAGTTAAATATTACACACAGCAAACTGAGGTGCAAAAACTTTTTGTTTGAGCGATGTTTTCAAAGAATTTGGTATTAATTTTCAGTTTATGGTATCAATTTCAATGTGTCTTAATTTGTAACACTGGAACAAGTATATAGAAGACTATTTAGAGCAGCAGTACAGCATAAATTTATTTTGCGCACTGAACACTGGCATACTAAAGAAAAATTACTGTATGGAAAGTATTCTTTAGGATAAGGATATATTTGTGTAAAGAACATTTCCTAAATGAGCAATGGCTGTTACCATTTACCAAGCACAGCAAATTTTTTTATTTAAATTAAATTGGTATACAACCAAATATTACTCCAGCTTACTTTATGTAAGAAAAGCTAAAATTACCACCAAGGGGCAGACAAAATTTGCACTTCAAAAAATTGTTCGCAAGCTGCATAGCACTACTGCGCCCCACCGCTAAATTTGGGATCTTAAACAGTAGTATAGAAATAGATACATTTGTATTCCAATAGTAATGTAAGGCAGTGGTTCGCAAACTTTTTTTGCGACGCCCTCAAAAAATAATTTTGATTTGCGGCACACTTATCAAATTTGGAATTCTACAATTTTTAGTAAAATTTATACACTACAGCCAATTCATTTATGGGTTTGGTTTACCAAAAGTTTCTTTTTCTGTAATACGCTCTGTAGTGTACAGTGTACAATGCAAAATACCTATATCATTTACATTAATAAGCTAACAATTAACACCGCCATACAGTTAAGTTTAATGAGTTCGGCACCTTGAAATTAACAACAAACTAAGTGATATTAATTTAATTTATACGCCAATTCCTCACATAAATCTTAACGTAGAAAGTAACGCAAAAAACGGTCATTAAATACCGCAACGGGTTACGGTGCGGGTTTGAGTTTGGGTTGGTAGAGCATTATTATTAATAATAAAATAATGATGTGCGTTGCGTTATGCGGCATTTGTAGACCGTTTTTTGCGTTACTTTCTACGTACCAAATGGAAAGAGCCCCGAAATCAACGACATAGCTCAATCGCGTACATTTTAACAGTAACACGCCTTTCAAAAAAGTACAGTAGGGTCCTAAGAAAGTGTCACGCAACTTGTGATAACCTTGCCTGTCCTACCAAGTCAATTTTGTAAACAGAAAACGGTTTAAATTAGGACTAGGGGTCATTAAACAACAAATTACGCCAAAAGCGTACATTTTTATAACAGGCTTAAATGGGAAAGATGATGTTTTTCTTATTGTGAATCAGACCGTGACGGCTGTCGAAAGTAGAATGTATTGCTTAAAGGCAAAAGAAAAAAGGCAAAAGTGAGAGTTTGTCCTCATGGTTATAATCTCTTTGGTTTGAAGCAACAAACATGTATATTTTGTTCTTTGCTTTGGTGAAAGTAAGCCGAAACAGCTTTTCAGTAAAAAAAATGTTTGTAGATACGCCGTACAAATATTAAGTATTTTATTACCAGTACATCTCGCCATATCTTTAAAAGTATTTAACACCAGTTGTTTTGCATATTTGTGCACGACTTCGAATGACAACCTCAGGTTTCCTAAAGTTACTTGATTTAGACATCACGTTAAGACCTAACTTTGTGACATCACCTCTAAAACGTTATGTTTTGCGGTAAAAAAAGTATTCTACTTCACCGGGTAACCTATAATTCAGGTCTGTCTTAGATTTGCGGAAATCCTCTTTGGATTGCTTTCCTACTCAACACATAAATCGTCCACCCGATTTATCGACAAATTTGGCTTAGCAATGCCACAGTATACCGCATTTTTGTCCCAAACCAAAACAAAAGGAATATATGATTTCCTGATTCCAGGATCACGCTTATTTGCATAGAAAGATAAAATGTCTGTTGGCGTTGATTTTTTTACTTCGGTCTTACAAGTAAATAACAACAAACATGCTTGTGATTCTTTTTTTGTGCATTATTAGTGCAAAAACAGCAACGCACCGACGCAAACAGAAGAACATGAAAAATAAGTGAAGAATCTCTCAGATTTCGATCGGCCTCAGTACAGGCTTCCTTATGTGTCTCATAGAAGAGCCGGGTTCAGTTGGTTTGAAAGGGGCAAGGGAACCGTAAGGTCTCGGTATAGGCAACTCGGATTCGTCATCGGGAATGTACGCGTTGGGTCGCGGTTCTGCGGTCGTCGAAGACCCTCCGGCAATCTGGTACTGCTGCTCCTCTTGCTCGACCTTGCGGAGAAAATAAGAGTTTAAAACGATCGCTAGGTGGATCCAAGAGCGGGAGGTGAGCAGCAGCACTGATCAAGGTTTGTTGTCGGAGCATTATTTTGTACTAGGAATGTTGGAATATCAGTCCGATTGTTTGTGGTTCATTCATCAGCAAAAATTACAAAAACAAACCACATTATTAACATTGAATTTAAAAAAAAATGTCAAAAAAAACAAAAGAAAATAGAAAAAAAGCGTGACGTGATAACCGACCGATTTCACTAAAATATTTTGACTAATTTTAGCAGAAATCTCTTATATCTATCAATAAAACTTAACAGAACAGGATAATATGTTTAGAGGAGTTTTTAGCTAAACCTATTTTTGTGAAGCAGGCTTACTGGGACTAATTATTGCTATTATTCGCTTGACAATTAAACACATATAGAGTAATAGACATTTAGATAAGTTTGTAGAAATAAGAAGGATTATATTTAACCAGTAAAGCGATTTTAACCCACACCCAACTCACCATTGCCTTTTCGACGTCTTGCGCTCTCTTCTGTTCATCAGACCTCAGATTCTTCTGCCACTCGAGGGCGATCTCGTCACTCGGAGCAACGCCCTAATAAGGTCAAAAACATGTCAACTGCTGGTGTGGCTATATTTTTTTCAAAGTGAAGTAAATTTGCCTATTTATTTTGTAAGGTCAAGACGCCCTGAAAACGGTCAAAAAACATGTCAAGTGCTAATGAGGACAAATTTTTCTATTTAAACAAGGAATTTTTAAGTAAACTTGCATACTGTGTATGGTTTGTGAGGTTTAATAACCTTAAAAAACAAAAAAGTTTTTTTTCAAACATATTCGCTATGAAGGTTATAGTTTGACGTAGAATAAATACCAAGGCCCATAAAGAAGGTATAGGTAGCATATATAATTCTTTATTTATTTTCAACATGTTGTATGGGCTTTGATATTTATTCAAAGACGTTTTTGTTTTACAAAAAAGAAACCACAATGTATAATCTGGAAAAAAGCGAAACCGATTTTGTTTTGAGTAAATTTTTACACAACTCAAACAAAAGTGACGAAACATCTGTTCAATTCTGACACCTATTGTCTGTTTAGGCAAGAATTACGGCAAACAAATTACGTTGTGTCTCCTGGTAAAGGTCATTACGGATTTATCTACTGTCCATTTGGTCATTTATAGATAACATTATGGCAACAAATTAGGCTGTGTCTCCTGGTTACTCGGTCATTACAGGTTAGTACCAACTACTTTGTAATTTAGCATAAAAATTACGAGCGAACAGCAAAGTAAATGAAAATAAAGCAGCACCTGTTCCATTCTGACGTAACACTGCTGCAGGTCGTTTCGCATCTGCTTGGACTTCTGCTGAAGCTGCATGGCGTCGGCCTGCGTCATTGCCAGTTCGGACACGAGGCCCATCATCTTTCGCGTCACGTCCTTAATGCGAGACTGGAAGCTGTTCACCTGCGAAAACAATCCGGGTCGCTACAGTCTAGCTAGCTCTGTTTTCAGTTAGATGTAGTAGGATTGTAGGCATATCAAAACCCATTCTGTTGCCACGGATTGTGTTTTACAAAAAAAAAAGACAGAATCCAAAATCATCTGCGCATATGTGTGTCACTCTGAAAGTTCATTTTTTGCGTACTCCTCATTATGTATTAGAATTAGAATATAAAATAATACATGCCTCTCTGAAGTGAGTCAAATGGAAATCTTTGCAACAAAAAATTGTTTTTATAAACCAGTAGAACTAACTTTAAATGGTAAACAAAAATTGACAAACGGCCTAATATCGTCGTTTTTTAAGTTGTGGATATTATTGACGCGAAACATTTGTCGGCCGATCTAAAGTTTAGAAAAATGTTCGATATTTTTTATTTAATTATGAAATATTACTGTTCAAGGTGGTATTTTTTCTTTAAATTAGGGCAATTTTTTTTTTCTTAATGAAATACAAAGAACACTTGCAACGAAAACACTTTCCAGTGTAGTTAGAGTCAATAAACAACTCATTTATAAAGTGTTTTTAATCTGCGTACGTGTAATAGGTTATTATGTGTGACGCAGAACTTTTTGTCATTTTGGAAAATAACCAGTTTGTATATCTGAAAATCCTAAATTTATCTCAGACTACAAAATTAAAAGCTGTGTGCGCATATACCAGTGTGTCTCAACCTATGTTACGCCCTGCCGCGCCCTAGTATATTAGAATCTACCGCCTAACCTATACTTGTCCGACAGGACGCAACCGCAATGAGTTCTTAAAAGATAATCGGGAGTTATTTGCCTCAATGCTTAAGTTTATTCTACAGACCACACAACTTAACCCAAGCAACTAAGTGTATTAGATGAGCCAAAATGTCAAACACCACACCAACGCTTAATACGTGAGCAAAAGTTACTTACAAACAGGACACTACACATAAAACGTGCTGACCTCTAAACGCAATGGCCCACTTCCCAAATACTGGACAAAAGAGACGCTCTGACGCCGATTAATATAGACACCTTCTAAAAAGCAGTTACGCAAGAACTGGAAGTGCGGGAAGGGCGTCAACGAGTTATAGGAAAGCACGCAATTTAATAAAGACAGTAAAGTTATAGCGATGGCAAAACAGATTAATTCTTCGGTCCGAGGACGGCTGGCGCCAGCGAAAAGATTAGATCAGGGCAAGGTGACCATTATTTGCGAGATTGGCAGTCATTAAATTCAAAAGTCCAGTGGAAAATCGCCAGAGGTCAGATTAGAAAGATCACGAGAAACGCACCATTAAAACGTCCCGTGTGCAGAGAATGTTAAACTGGCTTAAAAAGGGCCGTGTGCACAAACAGATTAAACACATACCAACCAAAATAAGATGTTACAGTTTAATACATTTCGAAATATGAACCCAAGTCCCTAATCCCTATTTTTAAAGTAAGGCGCAAATTAATAATTAAAGTTAGAATTCGCAGTTGACAAAATGACAAGAAAAACACGCTACAGGTCGCAACCCGAAATTCTGTCGCTGTTTAATTTGATTGGGTCCCGACTGCTGTAGTTCACAAGGTTTGATTTATCGGGTTTGGTTGTGAGCAGGATTGCTCAAAAATTTAATCAAAATAGTAAGGAAATACGAATATATAGCTTATATTTATTAAATTTCGAATTTATGCTATTTGTCTGAGGTTTTTTCACTTTTAAAAAGTAGAGTACGGTCGCCAAAGCTGTTATTTACACTTAGTATTCGGGTAGTCACGGAAAAAGGTTGATAAACACTGCGCCAATGTTGTAATGACTTAAGTCAATGACTTGACTTGACTTAAGTCATTTGGGCAAAATGACTTGACTTGACTTAAGTCTTTCGGACAAATGACTTGACTTGACTTAAGTCTTTTGAACAAATGATTTGGGTTTGAAATAAAGCAAGTATTTTTTTAATAAAATTGAGCTATTTGTCCAATTTTTGCACAATAAACAAATTTCTTGCTATATGTTGCGTTTTTCTTATTATTTAGTTCAGTTATTGTTCAAAGTCATACGAGTTTAAAAATTCTAATAGATAACGTTTTATTTTTATGACAAGGACATGACTTGAAGTTGACTTGCTTTAATTATGACTTGACTGGGACTTGACTTGTTATTTATTCGAAAAGACTTGACTTGGACTTAAGTTATTTTACAAATAACTTGACTAAGACTTAAGTCATTTTCAAATGACTTGTTTACAACACTGCACTGCGCTACAGACTAAAACGGCTTTCGTTAAGCTAAGTATTTTGTAGCGAAATATTTTTTTCCCATAGGTGACCCAACTTTAGGTGAAGGTCGACGCGCACGTGTTACCAGGTTACCTTCTTGGCCAGCAGCAGCGAATCGTCCTTTCCGACGTTGACCTTGTTGTTGACCCGATCAGTGAGGCGTGACGACTGCTCGAACACGAGGTCACGCTCCAGTAGCTGCTCCTCCTTCTCGGCCAATCGGATCTCGAGCTGACGAGAAACAAAGTTTTAAAACTAGAAACGGGTGTTGAGTTCGGGGCAAATTTACGCTAAACATTATCAGACTTAACAAACATATTTCGGGTCAATATTACGAATATATAACGTCAAAGATATGTGCGCCTGAATGCCACCTTTATATTTGTTTTTACCATAAAAAGGGACTATTGTTATACGAACAAAACACAACACAAATCTAATTGCAACTGAAAATGATAACTAAAACACTGTAAAAGAACGGTCTAATATCGTCTGGTTAATTTCCTGGAAGATTTTTAAGTTTAGAAAAAGCTCATCAAAATGAAAATATGTTGTAGAAGAAAAGTGCTCGTTGCCTTACAGTTGAAATAGTCTTTAAACGACTTTTATCGAAAATGTTCTTAATTTTTCTCAGGTCAATATTTATTTCAAAGTCGCTTTTTTTAGTTTCTTTATCGACTCACAAATTTCGACGCTCTTAATTTATTTCTTATTTTTTTAATTTTCAATCCAGTAAATTATTGTCCCGCTTATACCTTCTCGACGAAGGTCCGTAGTTCGGTGGGAGTCGGGTCTTTCCCCTGGAGGAGCCGGACTCTTCCGGGCTGATCCGGGTCCTCTAGCTGCTTCTCCAGGAAACGCATCCGATCCTGGCACTGGGATAACTGCGGGAAGATAAAGGAAAAAGCGTTTATCATTGTGAAGTACAAACATCATAATTACGTCTTTTTTAGTTATAAGTTTTTAACTAAATTCAAAGGTCCAGAGTTCGATTCCCAAGTGAGGCAATGCAATTGAGCTCTGTAGATAAAGTTTTTGTCCAGGGATAATATTACACTTTTGCGATTCTTTCTTTTTTATTTTGCAAGGGTTGTTAATCAAATTAGCCGCAAAAGAATCGTTTAGTGATAAAGTCACAAGGCACCAGGTTAGCAAATCCTAGGATCCAATCTTCAAATCCCCGGCCGAGGCAAGGTACTTAGTAGTTCACATTTATAGTAATAATTAATTCCTATATTCATTTGACTCACAACAACCAAGTAAAAAACAACATGTTATGCGCATAATATTGACATGGTTGTGTGCGGCTTTCAAAAGGCCCCTTAAAGTGCAGTTTTAAGTTTAAAATGCGGCCACGCCCTCTAGATTGGCTTAAAATGGTACCAAAAACGTTTTAACAAATGTCAACCATGTCATTTTACGAATTTTTTCGCATTTTTCCGTAGCTCAAGCCCTACTCCTGTCGGCCGCATAATATTTATCGTTGTGAAAGCAATATATCATTTTTCATGAAAAAGGCACTTTTGGCCTTGCTTATTGCTGGTCGCTTGAAGTGCAGTTTTAAGTTTTAAATTAACAATTTTGTGCAAAGTGAAACTTATAATTTCCAACAGTATACCAGTAGTGCATGTGCAATACAAAAATGATGTTGCTACGGAGCACGAGTTCGATACTGTTAACCTTGTGGTGCCCCATCTGCTGTAAGCTCAAGATATACTTTATAAATATAATAAACAGCTTAATAAAAAGCCCTATATTTAAAACGCAATGCGAAGTAAGTGTAGCAACCTGTATTTGTAAAGTGGCCATTTCATCGTGCAAGTGTTTGATGTTGGGCTTGTTTTTCCTTCCCAAGTTGATTTGTCGTTGCTCCTCAGCTGACCGCATTTTGAGGAATCTAGATAAAAACAAAAATAGTTTAAAACTTTATATAATTTAGAACGAATGTAGAACGAGATTTGTCTGCTAAATTTAAAAGGGCGTGCCCTTTGTAACTATCAAAATAGCTAGCATTTCAACCTTTGGAAACAGAAAATTTTAGTAGAATCGTGAACCAATAGGCTAAAACTTGGAATTAACAAAAAAACACAAATTTGTTTTTTTTACAGAAATACAAACAACATTGATGACAATTGTGTTTTGTTAATGTTAATATTCTAATTTATTTTGTTACAAAGTGCACCGAATTTATCCTAAAAAAGTGTTTGGGACATATTTGGACTGTTGGTTAGATGTGCTATTAATTTAATTTGCAGGCCTTTTTAAGTAGGTTAAACCAGTGTTGTAATGACTTAAGTCAATGACTTGACTTAAATGCACTAAAGTCACTGCTTTTAAATGAATTGACTTGACTTAGGTATTTAAGACAAACGACTTCGGTGAAATTAAGTGTTTTCCTTAAGCCTTTTTTTGCAAAATTTGGTTAATTGGAAATAATCTCTAATAATGACTTGACTGGGACTTGACTCGGTATTTATTCAAAAAGACTTGACTTGGACTTAAGTTATTTTACAAATGATTTGACTGGGACTTTAGACATTTCAAAATGAACTGTTTAAAATATTGGGTTCCGTCGGTCGTGTGTGTTTAATATGTGCGTTGCGGATCTGTGTGTCCGTATGTCACCTGATCTCCTCTTCCATTGCTTGCACGGACACGTTGCCGTTCCGGATCATGGTCTCCTGGATGTTAAACTTCTCGTAGAAGACGCAAACCTCCTCTTCCCTTTCCACCAGCTGGACTCCTCTGCGCGCAAACAACAAACAAAGCTAGAGGTCATTTCAATGTCAAGCCATGTGGAGTAATATACGCAGGTTAATGTTGCAGTGCTTTTGAATCGATCCAACTTAAATTCATTGTATTATTGTCATTTTCTTTCTTTTTTGAGTGTTTTTACAAATTTAACTTTAATATATATATTTTTTTTTCAAAACTATCAAGACAAATAAACTTTTTTTGTATACATTTGGTGTTAACATAAACATGCCTCGCCATGGAAATCAAGTTATTCCGAAACTATCTTAAATAGAAAGAAGTTTAACACTGCTAAATATTATTTATATAATCACACAATTAACTTGTCCAATTTTTTGGCAAAAACCACAAAAAACAATCTGTAGCCTATCACTCAGATAAAGAACAAACGTAGGCTATATTAAGAATAGAACAAAGCAGTTCCGAACTGTGAAATTAACAAAGAAGGGCCAAGTTCCCCCCTTGGATCCGCCCCTGATTTCTCTAAAGCTCATCCTTCATACAAGCTAGGCACCAATATTGCGTTTCTCGATTTTCGAACACTTTGAACAGCCAAGAACATATCAGAAGGACACAAAAACACGCACAAAAAACAAAAGAGTCCCTTACCTGTCGTTGCGATGCTGCACTGCTGTCTCGTACTTCTTCCTTAGTTGTACCATCCCCTCTTCGGCCTGGTTATTGAGGGTGTTCAGCTTGCCGATCTGCATCTTAAGCTGTTCACGTTTCTCGTCTAGTTCAGCCTCCAGCGCCAGGGCCTTGGAGCGCTCGTTTCTTAGAGAGTCGCGCAGAACCAACGAGTTCATCTTCTTCAACTTGGCCTTTTGTAGGTTTCTTAAAAGAAAAATTGAATAAACTCTATGGGCGTTTTAAAGAGTTATTGTATAACTTTATACTCGATTGGGTACAAATATATCGTACTGTTTCAATTGGAAATGCTAATTACAAATCTATTCATTTTGTAGCCCTCAAGACTAAGAGTTTTACAAAATAAGATCAGTAGTATCTGGTGGGGGTAATAAATTTATACATTGCAATTCGTACAATCAGGTTTCACATGAAGTTACTAATTTATACGGATTGTCTTCAAAAAAGAATAGCAACAGACGGGGTCAAAGGTAATTTCCATTTGTCACATACTTAGTGCAACATGCTTAGCTAATGAACTACTTTTTAGGGTTTGTTAGATTGACTTATACCAAAAATTATGTTTGTGAGAACCAAAATGTTGTTTATTAAATTACCTTTCAATATTGGTGACAGTCGTTCTTAGAATTTCTATTTCGTTCGCAAGAATCTTAATCTTTTCTTTCATTTCGGCGGATTTCTGTGAACTGGCCTGGATTTGGTTCACGCACTTGTTTCTCTCGTTCTAGAACAGAACACAGTAAGTCAAACTGATTGTCACCGAACCATTGCCCATTGTCTTAAAAAAAACTCACCTTTATGACATCATAAAGCTTTGCGAATTCTTGCAGGTGGACTTGAACCTCGATGTTCTTTTTCTTGTGGTCGTTGATTGCGAGGCCTTTGCTTTTTAACTCTTGCTGAGCACGCTTGCAACGTTGCTAAATATAGAATAATAGATTTAATATGAAAGACATTTTAATTTTCTAGCAAAATGGGCATTTTCAAGTTCTGTTCGCTTAGATCAGGGATGTCCAACCTGCGGCCCGTCTGAAATTTTTGTGCGGCCCGCTAGTCATTTTCACACCCAAGTAGTATTTTAAACGTTCAATATTAGCCTAATTGAAATGTACCATTCAGCTTTTAGGAGCACACTAATAGTATAATATGGGTAAAAAAATATATATATAACTCTTAAGGCCCGTTATAACTCTAAAGGCCAATACTTCCCTGGCTTGGATTCTGACATCCCTGGCTTGGATTCTGTTTCAAGGTAATGAAGTTATAGGATTTAAATCCGTTTTTTTTTTAAATAAAGGGCCATGCGTATAGGTCGAAAGTTTCCACTGATGAAAACATTAGATTTGAAATAATATTTACCGAGTTTAACATTTATGCCATATCGCGTTGTCTGTGTTTAACGAAATGTATAGGAATCGGTAAAGATCAAATTCGATAGCAAATTAAAAAAAAAAAGGAAAACAGTTTAGTTGACCTTCATCAGTATTTTTGTGTACAAAAGTCGACACTGCAATTTTTTCAATAGATAATATGATTGTTATTTTACAATTTCGCGATGAATAACAAATAAATAAAACTCTCTGGATATTGAAAAAAGAAAGACATCTGCGTCATCTTAATCTTATTTGCAATAGTAAAACGCCGCAAACCAACCCCGGCTCTCATAAAGCCCCTGGACCTTAAACCTATCCATTATCTTAGCATTATTTGCAATATTTGTCAAAAAACGTCAAAGAATGCATTAAGCCAGTGGTCGGCAAACTTTTTTTGTCGCGGCCCAAAGTATTCTTTTCAGACCTATTGAAGGCCCACTTATACGTAAAACACTACGAAAACGGTGGCGGATTCAGGATATTTGATTTTAGGGTGAAAGATTACACGACAATTTTTTCAATTACATATTGTTAAAGTTGGCAAAAAATATAGTTCGACAGACTCTCAGGACCATATTTGGCACTCGGGCCTTTCCAAGCTGAGCCAATTTGAAAATTCTATGTCATACCAACTTTTAAAATAAAGCGCAATGAACGTACGGCTATCACGCGGCCCACAACTACATGATAACACTAAACTATCCAAAAGTAACTCGCGGCCCACTAAAAATGGCTCTGCGGACCGCATCTGGGCCGCGGCCAACAGTTTGCCGACCACTGCCTTAAGCTAACCTCGGCTCTCATAAAATCCCTGGACTTTTGCTCGCGTTCGTCGGCCTTGATCTGCGACAGTCTCGTGAGGTCTCCCACCGCTGCTCTCAGCTCCTCCTGCTGCTTGATCAACTTCTCTTCCTCGTGGATACAGTCGTCCACCTTGACTTGCTCCACCGAGGTAAGCGAGTTCTGGGAGTCGGGAGGAATAAAGGTTAGACATTGCAGTTAAAACGCATGGAGTGGTGTTAAAATGTTTTTATAATTTTACACACTATATAGGTTTTATATTTATTATATTAGAATCTCCAAACATTATGACGTCAACAATGTTCTATTCGAACATTGAAGCAATGCTAACTACTTTTTACTAGTTTATTGGTAATAATCATCATTATAATTTTTAAAAGGGTTTAAAATGAATAAGACTAGTCAGGACGATATCGCAGAGTATTCACTTTTGTATGTTTTTTTAATGAAGTTTTACAACTTCAAACTATTAGAACGCCATAAATGTACGTTGTTTTACAGAAAGGTTTACACAATACTTCTTTAACCTTCTTTATGATGTACGGGAATTAATATCTTTTCAAGCGGGGTAGAAACGAATGTATTTTTATTGAAACGTACACACTTACGCCGTGGGGCATGATATTGATTCTAACCTAACCAACACCCCTAGCAATATAACTTCGTATTGAGTTTCCTGTACCATTCCCTCCAAACAATATACCGTTAGCAATGCCATTTAGCAATGTGAGTACGACCCAATCAAGCATTTTGCATTTATGAACCAACCTGTTGTCCTAGCTTCCTTCTTGCTTCGTCTACTTCTGCTTGTAGCTGCTTGCGTTTCTCGTACAACGAACCGTCGTCTTTGGGTACGATGTCCACCTAGCAAGAATCGGAGGTTAGTGGTGTCAAGCGCGAAAACGTAATTTCTGTGGCTTTTTAGCGCTGTCTGTCTTTCCGCAAAATCTCTCTTAATTACCAACATTAACCCAAAATTTTTAGAACAATGTGCTGTCAGCGAAATCGGAAAACTACGAATGCGCTGTGACATAACAGCAGTCATATAACTAGCACATTATAACGTTTAAGAATTTCAAACCAAGATCAGTTGAAGGTTTGAAACAAAACCTATCGACATTTCACATAAAGAAAGAAATAAACTTACGACCACGGCCATATTGAAACAATAATTACACAGGCTGACAAACAGGTCGACAGAGAGACAAGGGATCAAAAATCAGCAGACAGTTGGAACGTGAGTTGAGACAGGCGAAAAGCCCAAGGACTGACGGGCAGACGGGCGAAGTAGACAGACAGACAAACAAATAGACACAATCCTACAAACAGAAGGACAGAAAGACGGACAAACAAACAAGCAGACAAAAAAAATACCAACCTGGTCCTTGACCTTCTCGTGTATGGTCTGTTGATGTGCCAGGGCGTCGTGTGACACCCTCAGCTGTTGTTCGAGCTTCTTGAGTTGCCTTAGGTCTCGGTCCTTTTCACGTTGTTTCCTGGTAAGTGTGTCGTGGCCTGTCTTCTTTTCCAGCTGCGTGTGGCGCAACGAGAGATCGAGAGAAGCCCTGTAAGAAAAAAACAGCGGTTAGCTAAACTTTTTGACTGCCCTGACATCATTGATCGACAGGTTCGCTAAGTCTGCGAATCGCTCCTCGCTGAGCCTGTGTTTGTGTAGCTCTGTTGGTAGAGCGACGGTCCCGGTATAACCGGAGGGCGTGAGTTCGAACCTCACTGCAGTCGAGTTGTTTTTCTAGCCTGCCTTGTTTGCATCATTGATCGACAGACTCTAAAATGGCTTTCTGTGTACCTACTAACGAGTTCAAGTTGTAACGCTACAGGGGGCAACAAGCCACTTTTAATTGGTAAAACGCGGTTGTAGGCTGAAAACTTCACCTGTCGCCCAGCAAGACAGTTTCCCGTTCTTTCTCGAACTCGAAATCCTTCATGAGCTTGTCGTACTCTCTCTCTTTCCCCTCGAGCAATGAGCGCTGGTAATCCAGCTCGTCTTCGACCTGCGCATATGATTAATGTTAGGATTCTGATTCGAGGAAGCAACAGAGTTCCATTACTTAGGTGACGGTTTCTGTTATCAATTAAACGCATGTGTCCAGCGAGATTTGAGTCGTTATTTGCGATCCAATACAGCGATTCTACTGTAGCATCTTGCTCCATATTGTTACCGAGTCGAAACCCGGCCATTCAGATGAAGCAGGCTGGCCGGTGTGACGTCAACCAACTCCTGTCAGTGCGTGTTATACAAACTGTCAGCAGATTGCTGGAAGCGTTTGGTCAATTGTCCAAAATTTCTTTTTTTTTTTCATTATTTGTGTTGAAGCACGTTTTCGCGATATTTAATTACCGCCAGCTGGAATGCTGTATATAAGGGGTTTCATTTTGTACCAAAAGCCAGCAGTCTTGCATACTGTTCTCTTCTGGAGTCCAGATCGCCTACGTTACGGAGGTTAAGTATTGTACGTATATCGCAAGTACCTGTAAGTACTGTTTGTCGTTTGTTTATTTGCAATAAATATTCTTTCATTGTGGCTGCGCCCCACACTACCTTGAAAAGCAAATTTATCAAAAAATAGTAGGTTAAAACTCGAGATAACCTGAACTTTCTTTTAGGCAAATTTTGGTCTTATAGTCGGAACTACCTTTAAATGTCCAAATATTTTATTTTACTTTTTTACGCATATTAGTGATGTCAGTTGGTATCGCATCGGATGGAGATAATGTTTGTCAAAAATATGGGGTATTGAAATCGTGATAAAAAGTCTATCTTTGGACTTTCCTAGTCACAACGCTTTGCAAAAAAGATATATTCCTTTTTCTTAACAGAGGTTGTAAAGGTGTTTTCAATTAATTGAATTTTAGTGCAATATTGGATATTAACGGATAAAGTTCAAACATTGAGAGATTGGATTTTATTCTAGCTAATTTGAGGCAAACTAAACTCAACCAAAAATTCACAAATTTAAAAGTTACTTACTTCACGTTTTTCCTCCTCAATTTTAAATCTTTTCCCCTCGATAATTTTCATTTCAGCTTCCAGGCTTTTGCAGGTAACGTTCAGTTCGGATTGTTTCTTGCTAATTTCTCTGCAAAAGACAGATATCAGTTTAGTAATTTTTACACAATTTAGCAGCAAATTACATGTGGATATCACAAAGAGTTAATCAATTAATGTCAACGTGAGCTTTGTGTAGTAGTTTGTTGAACGCAATAATTTATCTTCAAAATTGCCTTGTAAAGCTATATTGAAATATTCGAAATTTAAGATTTAAAAAAGCATCAAAAGCTTGGAAACCATAGTCAAATATACCAGCAAATTTTACCAGCATAACATGAATCTAAATAATTTTGGTTTTAACATGATCTTTTTTCCTAAAATTTCTCGTTATATAGCAAAGTGTTTATTGACCAAAACTTACAGTTTTTGCTTCTGTATTTTGTCGATTTCCTTCGATATTTGTGTAGGTATTCCATGTACTTGGACAAGTTGGTTCTTGAAATTCTCCATTTCTTCGTGCTGCTGTTCCAACTCTTTTGCATCAAGGCCGTTTTGACGAAGTTTGGCCTCTAGGTCTTCCTGCAAAACAGTAAACAATAATCTACCAATGGCAAATACAAAAAGCCAGTTAGAATTTTTCGATTTTAAGTCCATACACTCTCAGATTTTAAGCAAATAATGCCCAGAAAAAAATATATATATTTATATTGAGAAATCCCTCATTTAAATCAAATAAAATGACGAACTTTTAAATTTTTAAGTTCCAGTATTCTCTGTGAATTTTCTTTCTTTGATTGTTCAATTTGATTTTCAATTTCTCGCTTTTTAGTTTCAACTTCATCTTGTTTTGGAATTCTTTCATATTCTCGCTTTAGCAGTCGATTTTCTTCTTGTAATCTGGAACAATTTTGTGTGTTTTGTAACAACAAGTAACTAACAAAAAGTATTTTAGATGACCATATTTTTTTTATGGAAACCAGTTCCAGTGTTATAATGATATAATTCAATGAGGTGGCTTAAGTCTTCTGGGCAAAATGATTTGACTTGGTTTAAGTCTTTTGGACAATTGACTTGACTTAGACTTCACTCATTGAGTGAAATGTTATTTTAAACTGACTTGTTAAAAGCACTAAAATACAATCTGTTGCATTTTAAATAAACAAGTTTTCGATTGATTCTTTCATTACTTTTACCAGCTAACTGCAGGCATATTACTCTCAGTTTTACTCACGAATCAATTTTATATTGCAACTCATATTCCCTTTCTTCAATTTGTTGAAGGTCATTGTGACGCTTGAGCAGTTCCTGGCGAAGTTTGCCAACCTCCGTGTCTATGTTTTCCGGAAAATGGTCAGCCTGTAAAAATAAACACATTAAGTGCCAATGTGTTTTTACATAGTTTTTTGTTTAAAAACATAGTTTTTTTGTTTAAAGCAGGTTTAAAAAATTGTTGGATTTAAATAGAAAACTCTACCAATTTATATTGGTATTCAAAAAACATACTTATAGAATCAAACAACATATTAGATAAAAACTCATAATAAGTATGTTGAATAAATTCCTACTTTTTCTAATTCGTGTCGCTGATTTTCCAACAAGACTGCAAAACTTTTAGCATCTTCCAAAAGTTTTCCCTCAGATTCTCTAGTCCTAAAAACATGGAAAGTCTTTTTCACAATCTTATCAGTGAAATATTTCGTTTGGATTACAAATTATTTTAAAAATTTACGATAAAATTAGGACAATATCAATTTTAATTTGATACTTAAAGTTAAAAATTAACACCTTAAAGTTAGAAGAAAAAGAAGTCTATATTTACTGTTTAAGCATGTCATGGAGAGAGGTGTATTTTGATTTAAGCTCAGCCATTCTTGTCCCAGTTACTTTACCAGCTTCAAATAACTGCACAAAACAAAAGCATTTAAACATGAATCGTTTTAGAAATTTGCACGTAGTTGAGTTTGAGGCAGACGATTACGCATCTGTAAAATTGACACTTTGATTAAAATGAAAAATAATGCAGCCCTAATCAATTATTAAAGATTTTTAAAAACACATACAAATATACTTTTAAAATGTGTGATTGGGTTGTGAGCAAACATAAGGTACACAAATAATTATTTAGAAGACACAAATAAAATACATATATATATATATATAGTATTTAAAATTAGGGTTTAGTCATTGGTGCATGTCAGCATTTTACCTGAGGCTACTAAGCTACATAAGTAGAGCTGCAGGGCATTTTATAAAATGGCAGTTACAAAAGTTAACGTTACTAAAATTCAGATTGACTTGACTTAAATTTTAAATTGGTATATATCTCCTGTACAGATATCAAATCACAGTGTTGTAAACAAGACGTTTTGAAATGAGTTCAGTCCCAGTCAAGTCATATGAAAACTAACTGATGTCTGAGTTAAGTCTTTCGCAAAATAAACAAGTCAAATCCAAGGCAACTCATTAACAAAAACACAAAATAAAGTAAGCAAATTGTTTAAGTGCAAAAATTGAGATAAATAGCCCAGTTTTATAAAGAAAACATGTCATGAAAACACTTAATTTTAAACCAATTTAAGTACAAGTAAAGTTAATTTTAAATTGGTATAGCTTCTGTTCAAACATCAAAATACAATGTTGTAGATAAGTCAATTTTTAAATGAATTCAGTCCAAGTCATCAATTGCCCAAGTCAAGTCATTATTAAAGCAAGCCGAGTTCCAGTTATCAACATAAAAATAAACTATTTATCACAATGACTTAAGTGCAAGTAAAGTCATTTGTCCAATAGACTTAAGTCAAATCAAGTCATTTCATAAAACTGACTTAAGTGCACTTAGGTCTAGTCATTGACTTGAAAGTCATTACAACACTGTTAAATTGCCACCCTTTTCTAAGCCATGATTAACTTGACCCAAACTTTAATTTTAAATTGGTAGCTCCTGAACAGACATTAGTCATCACCTCTTCTAAGCACTGAAACGCTGGACTTGCTGTAACTTCAACTTGACTCTCTTCCTGAAGTCGAACAGTCGGAGCCAAGGCTGACAACGGACGATTTTCCTGGCCATTTCCCTCGTCTAAATCGTCTTCGTCGTCCATTGGCAAATTTGAACTCATTTTAACGTTGTTTCACAAATATTCCTATACGTTATGGGCTAGCTTCAGCCGCCCGCCAACATAATGCACGCAGTAGCTAAAACCAGTTACGAAATTAGTTTTTTAAGATGTAAAAAGGAGTAAAAACTAATATTTACTGCTGGTTAACGTCCTCAAAATTTTATAGATACATTCTCGCCACAAACACATTTAGTTGCTAAGACAACAACCACATAAAGTAAAATTTATTTTAGTTTCGGGTAGTTTTTTATTAGGTTTTGAATTTGCGATTTCACAAAACGTATAGCAGGACTAGGTTCAAAAAATATTTTTTTTAACAAATTTATGTATCTTGCTTTCTTGCAGATAATTCTTAAATTTACTTAAAATTTTCCGGAAACCACTGTAATGCCATTGAGGCATGACGTAGTTAAGATGCACGACAATTTTGTTATGGCATTGTTTTATATCGATTTATGTAGATCAGATTTTGACTTGGCGTGATTGATGAATTATTATATAAAAAAAACTGTAGCTATAGTTGCACAACATTAATACTACACTTATTTTGGACTGGGAAAGGTTGTTATTCTGCTCATTGCGATGACGCCTTAGGCCGATAGTAACGCTAATGGTAACGCGGCTACGAAACAAGCTAACCCTTAATTATGAATATAATTTGTAAATTAATTTGCATTACAAAAAGTATTGGCGCTGGTCTACAATCCTACCACTTTTTTTACAGTAACGAAACGACAAGTTGAAATTGTAAACGAGTTGAAATTGCAAGGAAGAAATAAATATGGGAGGATAAATGCCACTATGGAAAGTATGGCAAGTGCACCCGCGATTTTTTTTTCAACAGACACCAGACCTGCATCCCTAGAAAATGAATATGCACCCCGTTTTCCTTTATGTTATAATAGCGGGGTGCACTTTTCATCTCAGTTGCACCCACTCACCCCAAATTTTTTCGGCGTGCACCTGCGAGATCTGCCATACTTTCCAGGGGGGGATAAATGGCGCCAGCTGGTCTAGGATCACTATTATTTTATTCAGTATTTCATATTGTACCACCCACCCTAACACTAAATATAATAATAATACTTGACCCACCCAAAAAATATTGCAATATAAACCCAAGGCAAATTGTGGCAGGATCCTGGACCAGCGCCATGAGTGGTCAAAACTCTAACTTACACGCTAAACCAAGTAATGTCAACAATAAAAGCCCTCTGTCGAAATGTGGCAGGATTCTAGACCAGTGCTGAAGTCTTTAAATGCAATATTTTCACAAACCAAAGTTTAGTTTGTTTTTTATATAAGTATTGAATTCATAAGTAAGTTATGTGACTTGCACGCTTCCAAGAGTTTTGGTGACTGATTTGCAATCACTTTAAAGAAGAAACATGTCGTTGAACAACGCACAAAGCAGCTCTGAAAGTTTAATAAACCTCGGTGAAAAAAAGGCACTCATTCCGGAGTTAGTAGAGTTTGACCCTCTTTCGTCAAGTGCCGCGGACAATGTTGCGACAACAGCAACGGCACCGGCTGTGAGGCCGAGGCGTCCGGCCCGACCCCCACCACCCCCTCCGATGGCCCCAAAATCCCCCAGATCAAAGACAATCAGTGGAACTTCTTCCGATTCTGTGCTTTTAAATTTCAGCAATGGTTCTTCGCCGGTTCGAGCAAGACCTCAACAGCCTTTTCATGACAGTGTTAACAAAATTCAAGCTTCGAATTCGGTTTATAAAAACAAGTCGAGCTCGTTTTATATTCCCACTGACAAAGAGATGGAAACTAGCGACACTTTGTCGCAAAGAAGTTTTGATTCTAAAAGGTTGGTGAAAGTCGTATGAAAAATAAATAATGTTTATATAATTGTTTAATACCAATCAATTTTATTTTAAGTAATATGTATCACAGAAATGCTTAAATAATTTTCACATTACAACCAGTTCCTGACAACTTATAAATATATTTAGATTTAATACCGATATATTGGTATTTTACGTAAAGTTTGATTTACTTTGTTTAGCATCATTCAATGTTTTATGCATAAAAAGATGTACGAAAACTGTATGCCATTTTAATTATATACTCCAGTAAGATGAAATAGGCTATTGCTGCCAGGCATAATATAAAAGAAGTGTTGCTCTTCCAGCAGTATTATATACTGCTGGAAGAGCAACAATCCATTATTGGATGATTATGTACAACAACTGTATGCCATTTTAATTATATACCCCAGTAAGATTTTTACTATGTTTTAGCAGTTGTAAATAAAAAATGTTTTTTGGTACTGGAAATTTGGTTATTTATCCTAATTTTTGCAAAGAAAATAATTTGCTTAGTATTTTTGGTGGTGTCAATGTCTTGACTTGCTCTAATAATGACTTTACTGGTGCAGCTGATCTTGACTTGAGACTTTACATGTTATGTTTTTTAAAATACTTGACTTGGGACTTGGACTTGAGTCATTTTGCAAATGACCTGACTAAAACTTTCATTTAAAAAAAAATTTTTACAACACTAGTACGTGGTACCAGTTTGCATAAAACATATTTGTATCAGTCGAGAGCAGTAATCTTGGTTGATCTTCGTTAGATGGTGTATATATAACAGTTTACATTCTTTTCAGTGCTTCAACCCCTGACGTAACCCACGTTGGCAATTCTACCTTCAACAAGCTCCAAGATTTTGAGGGTGCCTCCGGTCACAACGAAATGGCCTCCAAGTTTTTAGGGCACAGAGAAGAACTCATGCAGCTGTTAATGGCAAAAAGACAGGACGACTACACGTCAAGAAAAACTTTTTCGTGAGTGGCATTTAAGCATAGTCTGGTTGTATGTGAGACAAAACTATGTTGTAATTACGTTAAGGGAAACTTTTTGATGTGAACATTAGTTTTATTAATAAAGAGGTTTTGTTTTACAAACTGAAGGTTTCAGTAATTAAAACAAAAAGGAAAAAAAATATATATTTTTTACTACCAGAAACGTTTTGTCCTCTAAAAATAATTTTTGTACAAAAATAAGATATTAAAACAACCTATTAAAATTGCCTTCTTCAGGATGAAAGACGCCAAACAAAGAAATAACATAAATTAGAAGAATATTTTATTGTCATTTTATTTAACTTAGCATTGTTGTTTTGTGTAAAAGCATTGTGGTTTTGTGTTTAGTCTGTTCGTTGGTACGTGGAACGTAAACGGACAGCTTCCCACACAAGCACTTGATCCTTGGTTGGCTTCTGATGATGAACCACCAGATATGTACATCATTGGGTAAGTTTTCATCATATTTCAAATTAATCACATTTTTTAATGTTAAACAAAAAAGTTGCCAAATTTAGCTGGCTGTTGTACCACTAAATCTAGAGCAGGTATCATTTGGGGCCATTAGATCTTAACTGTTTAGACTTCACGGCCCTTATTATAACAATCACATTGACTCTTATTCAAAAACTCGGGGTATTTTACATCAAGACCAGTTTGTCAAATAGGTTGTGGGCCGCATAATTTGCATTAACGGACTGTATCTGTCCCGAGGGCCGTAGGCTGCCCACACCCCATCTAGAACAGTGTTTCTTAATCAGGTGAATAGTTCACCCCAGGGTGAATAAAATTTTTGCAGGGGTAGACCGTCAGAAATGGATGATAGCTTGCGAGCAGGGCGTATATTATGTGTTTTAGTGCTTTTGTAGCTTTATATCTCTGGACTGGAGAAATTGTAGATTTGCAATGGTAACACTTAGCTTGAAATGATCTTAACAAAAATCGAAACAACCGAAGTCATTTTGTCGGGTATATATTATATAGACAAGATAGTTTTGTCATATAATGAGACAAGGGTGATTGAAATCTGGAGATAGATGCTAGGGGTGAACAAAACTAAAAAAAGTTTAAGAAGCACTGATCTAGATTCTAGAGCCACCGGAGTTTCTCTTGTATGTTGTTTAAATATTTGAAGTAGAATCATAACTTGAGTTAAGTACACTACGTTCCAAAGTAATGTAGCTTGATTATAATAAATCTTAAAGCCAAAAAGGTCGAGTAAATCCACATCATCTTGATTAAATGTTTTGATATATACTTGTATCATCATCAGTTAGTGTGGAAAGTATGTCACAGCAAAACATCTTTTTTCGAAGCATCTATTATAACATGATGTTGATTTACTCAGCTTTATGGCTTTCATATCCATTGCCAACTAAAGTTAAAAACACATGATCTGCAAAACACATGGGCATTTGTATCCATTTTCTAATTTTTATGTCTAATTATGAAGATATGTTTAAATTTACAAATACCACCCCAAGAAGTTGGACTTACACAAACGATATACCCCTGGGAATTGTTTTTTCGTAGTTATTTAAATGCTGTGATGCAATAGCTAATAACTTATGTTGATTTGTTAGTACAGTACATATAACCATATGGGTTTGCATATATACTGTATGCTTATATTTTACAAATATATTGCAACAAGTCAACTGGTTCTATTTAGACAAGCTGACTAACCTGTTGATATAAGTTATTACTACGGAAGATGTTTTGTTAAAAACAAATTAAGAAGAACAGATAAAATAAAATGGTATACCATAGGAGACAATTAAATTAGTTTCAAAATAACACTATGATAACATAAAAAAACAAGATTTTGTAGGAGTAACATCAAACCCATATAATTATGAGTTATGGGTAGCATTGTAACTCTAGATCAGAAATGGAAATTTTTTTAACAATAGGTGGCATACTTAAAATGGCAAAAAGGCAGCCTAGTGTACTGCAGTTATACAATTCTGGCATTTTTGTATTTTTCATAAATGGACTTGTTGTAGGGTTGTTTGCGCTAATTCGAAACATTTTGTTTTGTTCATGAATGATGCATTAATACGTAAGTCTATGTTTGCAATTTAGTGTCCGCACATGCTATTGATGTCCTTGTTTGATCGGATTGTGTACTCTTGTTTTAGAATTAGAGGAAATCCATAATTAGCCACCATGGTAATTGCTTCCTATGTTGTGAAAATCACCAGAAAAACTTCACAATAACAAATCATATTCAATAAGGCAATTACCTATTACCTAATCTGTTTCTAAAACAATTGCAAAGTTTAGTTTAGCATGAAATAGTATAAAAATTGAACTCTAATTACTTGTTAGTTCACTAATTTATGTAGATTAAAATGTGTTTTGGCCACTTGCCCCTAATTTCTTATGAAAAAGTATGCCCGTATGCAGCGGATAATGTTTTAACAAAAGGTTTCCATACAAACTTATCAAAATGAAAATCAAGAAGATTTTTGGTTTGAAATTCATTATCAATCTACATTACAAATCAGTGCATAGTTTACCCAAGGTTGTCTATGCTTCATAATTAATATACTTGCTTTAATAACATGCTCGTTACCAGTATGGCAGAAAGCTGGTGACTTGGCGACTATGTCGGCCGAAGAATCAGATAGAAAACCGAAGAAATTGGTCAAAAAAAATTTTTTAATTTTAATTGGTTTTTTGAAAGATCGATTTTCCAAACAAACGTGTGCTGGTTCTACACATATTCAATCCAATATTTTTTTAAAATGCTGAATATGTAGGAACATTTTGCACTAAAATTGGCAGAAAATACTTTTTTGTGCCATTCTGAAAAAAGTAAGCATGTTGTTTAGCAGGGATAAGCCAGTGTTTGGCATATAGATTGTTTATTAGTTTACAAAGTACTAAATTTCGATAGAACTGTTATGTATTTGCAGTTTTACTTTTGCAGTTGATTTGGCAAATACTTCTTATTGGGTTAAAAAGGCAATCATGATAGTCGCCATTTCTGTTAAATAGACAGGTATGACATTCGCATGGGCATAACGAGGATGTACTAGGCCATGCTGTTCAATCTAAGGCTTAAACTATATTTTTGGCTGTTTTAATTATGTAAACTCAAAAATTTTTGAGTGGACTGCTAGCTCGTTTAGCTATTATTGTGTTTCTGGAGCATATCTAACATCTAAGAGATATTATGCATACTATGGCATGTTGCACTTTACTGTGTGATTCTAATTTCGGCAAACAATTTCTATTAACTTGGATTATAACACACTGTTATTTTTTCATTAAAAAATTTCTCCCAGTTAAAAAAAAAAAATTCTTGCTTTTTAGTCTGATTTTGAGCTGCATGTGTGCACATGAGTTCGCCCCAAAACAGCTTATCTATGTAACAATGTTAGAGTAAGAAAAACAGGCATGTGCACCCCCAGGTACTTCAGCATACCCCATATGTATTTTGGTGTCACAAAAAATTTTGCGCCTTCGGTGCAACTTTATTCTACTTCATTTAATAATCTTGTTTATCGCCTAAACATGGCAAGGTTGATACATTACTTTCACGAACAGATCATTTAAGTTTTGGGGCACCATTAAAAAACCGAAGAATTTACGCCAAAAATGCTTGTCAACAGAAGGCTGGCAAGATTCTGCCAGCCTGCTCGTTACTGTATATGCTGACGCTGTTATGTTTTTTTAGATTCCAAGAGCTCGATTTAAGCAAGGAAGCGTTTGTTTTTGCTGAGTCATCGCGGGAAGATGAGTGGCTGCAGTCAGTAAAACGTGCTCTTCATCCAAAATCGAAATATCAAATTGTAAGTCATGTTGAACCTAACTGGTTTTCATAATGATATTGGTGCCATTTCAATGCTCGTGTTTTAAAAACCCAGTTTAATCAAATGAAAAAAATTGATTGCAGAAAAATATTTTTGAAAATGTAATCCTGATAATGTATATAATTGTTTTGTTTTTTCACTAGAGGTGTATGTGATATTAGTGTTTCATCTAGATACTTTTGTATAATGGTTTGAAAGTATAGCATACTTATCTGAAACTAAACATTGTATAACAAAATAAAAATAGCAATACAGGTAAAAAAGACATGCTAAGATCATGCTAAAGCTTGTTAAATATATGACAATTGCTAAAATTTCAACAAACTGCCTCAGTAAACTCAGTATTTTTGTCTGAAATACCTTGCTAAAAACGAATTTAGCCTTAGATTTATTTTGTTCTGGATTTTAGTTTTAATAATATTATCCAAGATCAAAAATTTACTTGCAATTTTGCTTGTCTCTACATATTTATGTATCTAAACAGTGCAGCATAATTTTTTTTTCATTCTTTAAGTTTATGATTCCAAAGCCTTGTATTCTATTTCAACATAGAAATTTGATATGTTACAATATTTTTTCATTTGTTAGTTTGGCATCTCTCTTGTTCATGAATAGCAGTTTAAATTGCTGTCTGCACACTTTATTTGAAACAGGTTACAATAAGTATAGATTTCAAGGCATGGGATTTGTTCGTACCAATGTTCCTGTTTCAATCCTTTATCTGAAAATGCCAAATCTTGAACTTGATATTCCCAGGTTCGCTTGCAGCGCTTAGTTGGAATGATGATCCTGTTTTTTGCTCAAGTGCGCCACCTACCTCACATTTCCAGTGTTGTTGCGCACCAAGTCGGCACTGGACTTTTGGGAAAAATGGTACATATATGAGGACTTTATATTATATATAGTGTGGTTGTGTTGCACTGAATACGTGAATAATAGAAATCACCTTGACCCTTGCAAGATAAATGTCGACCTTAATTCAACCTGAATTGCTAGCTTTGCTAGATTGTTTTGCTGTTAGTGTGGTTGTGGTGGTAATTACGTTTATAACACCATTGTAAATGTTACGATGATTTGCAACTGCTTTATCCTATTTAAAAGGTTATTTTAACTTGTCTGGAAAACATATTGTGTTTCCGTGCTTTGCTTAGTAAACATATGTTTGTTTTTATTTTTGTGAATTTTTTTTTACAGAAAGGTGACAGTTTATATATATATTAATATAAATAATAATTAGATAATAAGATATAAAATTTTAATTATTGTGTTGAATACTATTGTTGGTTATTTATGTATTATATTTATCAATATACTGTATATATATACAATTGCTGATGCTAATAAACATAACAAACCTGCAGTGTCCAACATACCGCAACATTTTTAATTAACTTTTATAAAAAAAAAACCTAAAACCCATTTTCTAAGATTTTAAATACGCAACAATTACAGGGCAACAAAGGTGGAGTCGGCATTCGCTTCAAGATTCACGGTTCGACGATTTGCGCCGTAAACTCGCACCTGGCGGCCCACTCGGAGGAGGTACAGCGCCGGAACCAGGACTACTCGGACATCTGCTCCAGGATGCGGTTCCAGGATCCGGAAGCCGATAATGTCCTCGACGTTTTCCATCACGAGTAAGTTATGAGTAGGGCGATTATTTTTTGACTTGTCAAAAAAAGTCAAAATTTTGTCAAAATCTGCACGTTAGGTCAAAATTATTTCCAATGAAAATCGATTAAAAATAGACATAGATCGCTTAGTATACTATTTACACAGCATTTTTTTTTAAATAACCGGACTGTTTTTGTTTTTTTGCCATTTTAGTAGATGTTTGTCTTTTTAAAATAACAAGCGTTTTTATGAGTTTTGCATAAACCTGGAATATAACTAATTTGTGTTCGACCAGTAGTCAGCAAAACTTAAAAACGCAGGGTTAACGACGCAGGGACACTAATGCAGTACTTCAAACAACAATATATATAGTTCAGCACAAAATTGCTGCAATAATTAAATTTGCGACACTCCAATACGATACAATCTGATACCAAATGATGTCATTACTGTGCTCAAACAAGCAAAATAATTAAAAATGTAATGTTTAATTGTATTTCTATCAGTTTATTAAGCCAAATATTGCTTTAGCGGTAATAAGTTTAGTTACCTCCAGTTGTTAACCTGTACTACTTTTTTTTTAACCTTTCAAGGAGTAAATCAGTTCATTGGATCACAAACCCTTGATTAATTTGGTTTTGGGCTGGCACAGATACAACCCTATACTATCTGACAAGTACTGATACTACCACTTGGCATCGGGTATCGGCTCCTATCCGACATTTTTGGACAGCCTTACTCACAACCCAATGTTCTAAATAATTGAATTGAACCTGAGAATAATATGATCTAGTACAGGAATCACAATATTAGTTTAAGGTTTAGCAATTTGGGTGGTACATTGCCTTAATAGCAAAAATACTATTTTGTTGTTTCAAAACCATAACAATTGTACTTGTACTGCATTATCAATAAGAACATCATCAGCACAAGATCTTATATTGAAAAACTATTGTTGTCAAAAAACCAAACGATTTTAATTAAATTGCTAATTTAGAGCTGCTTCATTCTTGCCTTTTTTGTGACATGACTAACTATTGACTAAAAATGCAAAGCTGTGTTGTTGACAAGTTATTGGCTTGGTTTTGATCATGCATTTTAGATAAGATATGGCTGGTCAAAATTGGCCATTATCCGCTAAATTTAAAGGTTTGCTGCCACTTGTTGGTATTTGCACATGTCCAGGTTTAAACCAGGGTTTTTCCGTAGAATCTTGTTGAATAAAAGTAGTCTCATTGAGAGTCCAAGATAGTTGATTGTTTGTTGATAACTACTGGCCTATTTAGAATTTGGCAAAATTTATCACTGTAGAAAGTTAAAAACCTTATAGAGTCATTAATACTTCTAGATTTTTGCTTATTTACAAACTTTGAAGTAATTATGTTTATAAATGCATTTTTTTTTTAAATACTGTGGTAAAAAATTGCCCATCCTTTAATCTGTTACAGTTGGTTGAAACTTGGTTACAAGCTTTTTAATAATGTTTAGAAACTGCGTTAAGTTTTTTAATTACTTGTACCATCCAAAATTTATAAGAGTTGCTTTGATTGTGATGTTTCTTTGGAACCCCTAAAATTCCTGTTAGGAAATATTTACAGCATAAACTTTTATTAAAAGGTCAGCTAGATTCTTTGAATGTGTCATGTGTCAGCCTGCTAGGAGTCTAGGTTTTGTCTGATACTTGCATCAAAACGAAAGTTAACAAGGCCCATAATTTTGGGAAAGATTGGCTGTTATTATTGACATAACATATTCATATATAAATGTATATTATATAAACCGAAATAAATTTCAGAATTTATTTCTAGGGTTGACTTTTCCACTTTTATTCTCTAACTTTTTGATCAATAAAGTTCAAACAAAACTGGTTTAACAAATTAGATTAAAAAAAGCAAACAATTTTTTTTTAAAAACCTGAAAACCCAAGCAGCAAAATGCCCAGAATAACCTCAACAAAATGGCCGGAATTAAGTAGTTGACTAACTAACTTGGTTTTAAATCTGTTTCTCTTTCTTTGTCTGATAAGATCATATATGTGGTCCACTTATCTCTGTATAGCTGGGTCAACATTTGTGGAAGATAACACAATGTTCACATCGCTCGTATTATGTAAAACGAAAGTAGTTACTCAAGAGGTCCAGGTTTCAATCATATACCTTGTATACACACTGTGGTTTGTCAAACAACGTGCTGTTCACATTTAAGTTTACATTCAAGGTTGTTTGTGACTCATTATTTCGATACAATTATTTATTTTTAAATTTATTCTTTCAAGGATAATGGGGTGAGGTTGTAGTTAGACATAGTAAGAATATCAAAGCCCATACAAAAGTTGGTATTATTTTCAATCATTTTAAACCACGTTGTTGACAATAAATAACGAGGTATTAAAAACGTTCAAAATGATACCTAGCTACTGTATGGGCTTTGCTATTTTAAATCATTCTTAAAATTTGGTGATTTTTCCATAATCCAATTATTTCTTGGCTATTTAACATTTTTAGTCCAATCCAATTTCCAACAAGAACACATAGTATATAAAATTGTGTTTAAATTGCTGTTATATATGTTTTTTAGCATTTTAATATGGCTTGGCGACCTCAATTACCGAATAGACCGCATGATTCCCGAACTGGTCAAAGAATTAATTAAAGAAAAGCATTTCAAGCCATTAAAAGAAAATGACCAGGTATGTGTTCACACTAGAGATCAACTGATATCACTTTTTTAGCCGATATTAATACCAGATTTATCATGTGTTTGATAACTGCTAACCAATTTTTTACAACAGTCCACAGTATTAGCTGTAATTCTAAAAATGGAAAATTTGTTTGTTCAAGTAAATTTTGGCAAAAATATAGGCCCAATTGAACGGTAGTAGTGGAATATCAGCCAATATTATTGATAAACCAATATATTGCTCTATCTCTAATTTAGAAACAACAAATAGTGTTTGATTAAACTTTTCATGAAGCTATAAAATGGTGTGTCTTCATTAAATTCGAAACAGACAACAGCAGGTTTACGCTTATCAATCACTGATTGAAAGGACTATATATATACCCTAGTGTAATCAAGATTTTCTGTAAAAGTGAAATAATATATGTAGTTTTTTGATATATTCAATTATTAATTTTTTCCAAGTATATTATTTCACAGTATCTGATATTGTTTCTTAGGCTAAAATATATATTTATTTTTTAAATTCCCCAATTAAATTGAGTTCTTAATCAAACTATATAATTAATCATTAAGCCTGTTAAATCTGAATTATAAATTCCTTTTTTTCAGCTTTACTGCCAGAAAAGAGATGGACTAGTGTTCCGCCAATTTGAGGAGGGTGAAATAAACTTCCGACCTACGTACAAGTACAACCCGGGGACCGATCATTGGGACTCAAGTGAGAAGTTCCGAACCCCGGCTTGGTGCGACCGAATTCTATGGTGGGAATCGGCGCTGCAAAATAATAGCACCAATCAGAGTAAGTGCCTTTTTCCCTTTTGTATCATATAACTGTTTTTTGCATAATAAATTTGCATAATCATAAACACAGTAAACCAAATACTAAATAATAAGAATATCAAAGCCCATACAGAAGTAGGTATGATCTTGAACGTTTCGAATAACTCTTTATTCAGTTTCAATTGAAAAATCTCTACAGCTATACTATTCCTCATAATTACACAAGCCAATATTTTTGCATTACAATTACGTTTTTAAATTGCTATATTGTCTAAGCAATGATCTGCACCAAAAAGAATAATTGACCTGGTAGAGTTATTTTAAATGTTATTGTATTGTTTTTATTCAAAATACCTTCCTTTTTCTCAAATTTTTTTCATTGTCGAGCTGACAATGCCCACTGTTTTTAATAGAAAAGAAGCCTGTTAAGGCATTGAAGCAACTCCAATATAGATCTCACCCGGCGATGAAAATCAGCGACCACAAGCCAGTTAGTGCACTGTTCGATGTGGCGGTAAGGGAGTTTATTATCTTTGAAGTTGGGAAGAAATGCTTTTTAATTAGGACTTTTTTGAAAATGCTGTTTGAGTAGGATATACTGTGGTATCTCTATTAAGTGTTTGTAAGAAGTGGGCCATGGGCTTACATTTGGTTGGCCAAGGAAACATTTTGGGCCATGAAAGCACTTTTTTTACTGGTGGGCTATGAAAGAATCTTGGCGTGGGCCACAGACAAGTTAAAAATAGCTAGATTTTTGAAGAATTTAGTTTTATTTGTGTCACTATACTTAGTTTTAAGGGAATAGTTGCTTGGGTTGGAAATGAGAAGGAAAATAAATTTATTGTTCTGCAGAAAAGCTGTTTTTTGTTCTAAACCTACTTTATAATTTTTTCTTTCATAAAATTTCTTGAGCCACAAAATTTTTGTGCAATAAAAATGGGCCTCAAAAGAAAAAAAGGAACCACTGGTGTAAGCAGCCTGGTAGTTAACAATTGGGCAATGTCTGGCGTGTCCGTTTTGAAGAAAATTTATGGGAAAATTGAAATTACCAATATTCTTGTAAAACAGAGGCTCACAAATTTGGTTAAATAATAATTTTAATCACCTAATGTAAAAAGTACAGTAAATGATTACCTCAAAATTCATGTGGTTTACGAGCAACCTATTTCCTAGGTTAAAATAGTCGACCAGGAGCGATATAGAAAGGTTTATGAGGAGGAAATCAGACGCCTGGATAGATTGGAAAACGACTGGTTGCCGACAATGACATTAAACAAGCACAATGTAAGTTTATAGTCATAAAGATTAAACTGGTACAGAACTTTTTAAACCAAATTCATATTTTCGTTTACTAAGTTTTTTTACTTATTTAATGTGTATCATTAATGTGCAACCAGAATGGTTTGGTTTTCACCATTCGGGTAGATTGTGTAATTCAAATAAAATTCTAATGATAAGTTTATATTTATCATTTAAAATGATGGCATTTTTGTAATAATGAATCAATTGTTACCCTGGGGAGAAAATTGTACATAAACAACTCACATTGCAGGGTTGTTCCTAAGCAAAAATTTTGCACTTCCCAGGTGGGCGAGCTGCTATCAATCAGCACTCGCCCGGACGAAATAACACTCCAAATTTGTTGGCATGCAGTGTGCAAATTTTTGTCCTAGCGCGGTCATTTCTTGGGTTATAGCTAAGCTGTCTTATAGTTTCTGTACGTAAACATTAGTTTTTTATAAAAGTCTGGTCGTTTATTTAAAACAATGTTTTTTAGCCGAAATATTTTTTACAATCTTTAGTGAAAATAAAACACTAATAACTTAGTAGCAACGGCCAGCCTGTTTTCCATTTTTCTAAAAATCCTCACGCTCTCTTTTTTTCGTATCCGGTTTTTTCTGTGCTTAAAGGACATTTTAACGCAGGTTGCTTCGCGCCACAAACAAAACACCACATTTCGCCTAACCTTATAGTTACTGATTGAACAGCAAATAATGACTAAATAAAATAATGTTGCAATGTTGCAATTTTCCAAGGGAGTCTGCAATGGTTTCGATTCGTATCTAAACATACAATAATTGCGAACTAAATGATTTACAGACAGTTATATTTTAAGCTTTGGCTTGGTTGGCCAACGTCGGATATGAACTTTAAGAGATCGCAACAACACACTTACGTAGACTAATTGCCAAGTCTAAGCTATAGTTGCGCAAGTAGGCGATATTTTAAAATATCTTAGTGTTCAGTAGGCCGTTTCAGTCCCTCAAAACATCTTTAAAAACACTGCTTACAAATATTATTAAAACGATTGCTTATAATTTTCTAATACAAACAATTCAATAAATACAAAAAGTAAAGTCTTATCGCTGGGTGCATCGCCAGTCCAATAAACTTTTTCAAATGCGCCAGCGGTCAGATTAAACATTTGAAAAGTAACAACGTTTGAGGTAAACAATAAACCTCAAAAGTCATTTTTTGAACGGGGACCAAGAGTCCTTATTACGAGCTTCGAGCGTGACTTCGATTAACCTTATTATGTGTGTAGGTTTGAATGCATTAGCGCCTTAGTGTTTAAGGAAATAACTGGCCCTAAGTAGTATTTCGTTAGTAGTGGTGCTTAACACAAGTTGTCCTTCACTGAAGCCACTCGCCAGTCGGGCGAGTGGGTGTCAATCAGCACTCGCCGATTTGCACTCGCATTGGCGAGCGGGCGAGTGCTTAAGTTCAACCCTGCATTGTTTTTGTATCTGTAATTCAACCTTCAAAATAAACTTTGCATATTGACTGAAGAAATATAAAGTGGCTTCACAAACATCCTGGTGATGGTTTACAGCTGTTTATGTTTCTGTCAACTAAGTACAAAACCTACAAAAACTAATAGCAGTTTTATAAGTATGCTGTTGCTACCGGGCATAGTATACTAAAAAAGAAGCTCTTCAGGTAGTTATTTAAACATTGGAAAAATAAATAAGAACCTGTCAACTTCACTATTATAAAATCAGTTTATTTAAATGTAAAAGATAAATATATTTCCGATAATATTTAAAAAGCAAGAACATGCAACCAGAACGGCTTGTTTTTCAGCATTCACATTTGGCCGAGTATTTTATTGAAAGAAAGTTTAAACCGATTATTGAAACTAAAAAACGTCATTATTTTGCATAATTTATGTAAAATATGTAGACTTTTTATATGTAAACACACACACACAATAAGACCTAAAAAGCACCAATCTATAAACAAAAAAGTCTATAGTATTAAGACCAATGACATAATAAAGCCAAATAAGCAGTAATATCCATAACATAAGAACTTAATCGTCTGAATAAGACATAAACCTGTCAGAATAAGTCCTAAATTCATCGGAATAAAGCCTAAATGGTCAAGATAATGACTGAAACTGTAGGGAGAGTGTATGGGAAGATCGGGGGCCATGGGTCTGGCATAGGCCATTTTGTTGCCAATGTTTTGGGCACCCTGTTAGTACTTTGGGGTGGGGTTTGATAAAATGTTGTATAGGCCTGATTCTGGCCATTTAGGTCTTATTCAGACGGGTTTCGGACTTTCCAATTTAGACGGTATTATGACTATTGGGCATTAGTCCTATTTTGGTCTTATTCCGAACTGTGTTTATTGGAGCATTGATGTCCTTCCTTTTTTTGGTCTTATGACTGAAGTCGGTTTTAAAGTCAATTGCTCTTTGTGCATTTAGCTGGACTTTGGCGTGGTAAAATTCCAACGGCCGTCCACGCAATTGCTGGAGCTCCACAACACAGGACAAACTCCCTGCCACTTCGAGTTCATTGGCAAACTTGGAGAGCCAAATTTCTGCAAGTCTTGGCTCACCGTGTCCAAGCCAAAAGGATACGTTTTGCCAGGTAAATGTCTTAAGCTGTAGCTTACCGCTTGACAATACACCTATAGTTTTTTTACTACTGTGACAGGGATGCCATAGACTAAAGTAGAGTAATTAAATATTTTGAGTGTTTTAAAATTGACTTGTATATTAAAAAGTTTCGTTTTAAAAAAATTTAAAACCCCTTGATCCTTCTAATTTTTTTAATTTTATTATTGCAAGCTTGTAAACGTTTTGTTATTTTGTAATATCTATTTTTTTAAGGAATTAAAGCAAATTTTTAATCTGGAATACTGTGTGGCCTTTTTTACGGGGCAACATAAACTGCCTTTTTTGAGGTTTGTGAGTTTTTGTAGAAATTCACAGACAAAACAGGGCTAAAAACTAAGATTTAGGCTGCAGCTTCGGTAGCACAAGGAATGCTCCAACAAAGTCAAAACTTTAAAGTAGTAAAGCCATTATAAACCAGTCATACCACAGCTGCATCCTGTTTATGCATATAGAATCGATATAATCTAAATTAAGGGATATTAAATAGTTTTGAAAGCTTTTGAACTTTGGAAGCAGATTTGTTTGAATAACGGTAAGCCTGTTTTTGAATTTACTTTCAGTAAAGGCTATACCATGCTATTTAACAAAAAAAATAAGCAAAACATGTTTCTAAATGTGTATTTTCAATTATTGTTAATGTACGGACAATCAAATTTTAAAATACTGTGAAATTATATTTAACAAGTTAGCAAAGTGATTTGTTACCTACTGGGGCAATACAAATAATATTACTGCAACCATGACTTATATTTAAGCTTTCCAGACTTTTTAATTTTAGGTTGTGAGTATGCATGGCAAAATAATGGGGTATTCAGGTGGTACTATATAAAGACAAATTGTATTGAATTCTTGACAAGCTTTCCCACAACCGTGCTTCAGGTAGAAAAGGTTTTCTGTCTTTATATAGTTCCACCTAATTACCCTATTTAGAAGAGGACAAATACGACCATTTACAAAAATTGACAAGATAATGTTGTTTGTATAAATATTAAATTATTTAGACTAGAGGTGGGCAAACTCCTGGCATGTTTTTTGTGGCTCTTCTAGTCAAATCGTAAAATTCCAAAATAATTGTAAACGCTACCAAGATACCGTTTATGAACGTTTCTCTCTTTTTCTTTTCTTCATCTAGGCCAGCATTTCGTTTATGACGTAACACAAGACATAAAATCCAAAGATTAATTAACAGCAAGTCAAAAATCAAACAAAAGACTGATATTGAAATAATTGTAAGGCTCTCTGGTACTTGTATTGTCTGCAAATGGCTTGTCCATTGAATACATTTGCCCACCCCTGTTATAGACTTTGAACTATAAGACAAATGTCACTCTAACTCTAACTAGATCTAGACAAACTTACTTTCATTTGTTTAATTCCTGGTTACTTTTATTTTCAGATGAGAAAGTCGATTTAGAGTTTGAAGTCTATGTGAATAAGGGGACTGCCCCTGCATTAAACAAAGGGGAGGAAAAAATCGAAGATATTCTCATACTCCATCTTGTTGGAGGTTCGTTCTAAGCATAAAAATATTCCCCATTGGCGATTAAATTTTAACTGAACGATGTTAAGGAAACTGAAGACCAAGTTACAACTAATAACAAGATAGCAATAAAATTTAAAGAACTTTGTTGTTAATCGGTTGAAACACAATGTTCTGTAAAAAAGTTGTATTGCATAACACTACTAAAATTTAAAAAAACAAAACAAGATCATTGATAAGATTTTTGTTGACTGTACAATTTTATGCAACAAATATTGAATTAAAGAATTTTTGCTTTAAAATTTTTTAGTTAGTTTTGTATTTTTTTACTTATGTTTATATATTTAACTTTTAACATTTGCAAACAATTAAAAATTAACATCCTGTTTTTTTTAATAAATTTATGTTTCTAATTGCTTGTAGTTAATTTCATTTAAAAAAATGCTCATTTCATTTAAAAAAATGCTGCATACTTTGCTACAGTAAATTTATAATGAAATTTGCAATATTTTGTCAAATTTGCTTTTAAATAGTTTAACTTATTAGTAAATATTTAAGTAGTACTTATGCGTAAAAAAATATACAGGAAAAGATTTCTTCATCACATTAAATGGAAAATACTCGCCAAGTTGTTTTGGAACATCGATTGAAGCGCTCTGTCGGATGAACAAACCAATAGAGCAAATACCGCTGGCCGACATTGCACGCCTTGTAAGTATTTGCTTTGCAGAAAACAATATGCTTTGTATAAAAGTGATTAATTTTTTGCCTAGTCTCAAATTAGTTTTAGTGATTACTGATTAGTGTAAGTCAGTGGTTCCTAACCTGTAGTTCGTGTACCCCTAGGTGACACAATTTCCCCCTTAAGAATAACAGCACCTATAAATTTGTCAATATGCAAAAAGAGTATTATCACCTCTTTAAAATCTAAAGCTTTTCAGCCTCTATATTAGTACCAAATTACTAGAAATCAACTTTACTTAATGATGATTTTTTGCTAAAATGATGAATTCCTCACCCATTAAAAACCCCTACCTTAGTAGTATACAAGCATCCTTTAGGTTAAGTGTTTAGTTACAAAAATTATGCAAGTGTAAATGTGTAGTATTTTTTTCGAGCAGCTCTGCGTTTTATACTTTTGTTGCCACTTTAAATCGAGCCATAATCTCTATATCTGCTGCTAATGTTGTAAGTGACAACTTTGAATTCGTGTTTTGTTTTAATAAACTGAAGGTAAAATATTAACTTGCAAATAAATTAGGTGTCATAAAAGGTTTGAGACCCAATATTATTTAGTTTGAAAATAAATCCCAAAGCCAAATAGATTGAGTAAATCAGCATCATCTTATCAAATACAGTCTTTATTAAGATGATGTCGATTTACTTTATCTATTTTGTTTTGCCATTTATTTTCAAGCTACATTACAGTTATATTGATTTTGTGTCAATATCTGGCTATGCAGATGTCTTCTTGTTTCCACTAAAGATCAAAATAAACTTTTAACCTGCCGGCGCTAACATAATCAAGTGAAATCCTTGGTATCCTAATATATTGTGTAAATGCTTACAGAGCAAGATATCGGCAGTGGGTGCAAACCAGCTTGACGCAACAGATGTGGCACTACAGGTTCCCAAAGAACTCTGGTGGATTCTTGATCATTTGTATCATCATGCCAGGGAGCAGGTAAAAAAATCGATTTTAAAGCCCAGTTAAAACCTTAGTGTCTAATTTAAACTGTAATGATAATTGATTTTTTTTAAATATAATGATTTAGTCTTTCCTTGAAAGTATTTAGACTCATTTTCAGTTTTTATTTGCACATCAGTTCAAACTGAAACAGCAAGCCTTGTACTATATTGTCATTTCTGAAAACTTCCACGCTAACCCTGGTCCACACAAGCTAAACATATTTTTAATACTACGCAATAAAAAAAGTTCAAGAACCCGTCGTTTAGTTGTTTAATTTATGGCCGGCCAAACTTTTCAGTCTGTTTAAACTTTTAATTTCTCATACCTTGCATCCCCCTCCTCATGTTTGACAAAGACAAAGTAATATTTATGTGCAACTCAGTTTGTGACTAGTTTTTAATCAACAGTTCCATATTGAAAGTAAAGGAGCATGTTATATATATGGAATGATTCTTGTGAAATTTACCTAGGCCACCTACAACCCCAATAGTGGTTGTGCAATCCTAATCGGGGTCGCAAAAGTGTATTTTAAGGTGTTTTAGGGAATGAAATAGTCTCAAATATCACAAACGTTCTTAGCAATTAGTATTTAAACGGGATAGCCAACATTTCTGAAATTTTAAAACGGCCTCAAAAGCCAATCCTTACAAAAAACGGATAAGTTTGTTGAATTCCTGGTTTAATTAATTACTGAACACCAGTGATGTAAACAAGTCATTTGTAAAATAACTCCATTCCATCCCAAGTCAAGTCTTTTTCAATAAATCACAAGTCAAGTCCTTGTCATGAAAGTTAACGCTAAACTATCTCCATTACGAGCAATAACTCAACTAAAAAGTAACAAAACCACAAGGCATAGCAAGCAATGTTTACAACAAAAATGGTTAATAAACGCACTTCCATTAACCCAAGTCATTGTCCAAAAGACAAAGTAAAGTCAAGTCATTTTTACCAAATACCTTTAAGTCAAGTCAATGACACTGCTGAAACATTTTTCTGCAGCCCGATCTGTTCCAACAACCCGGCCTTCATCATGAGTTCCAGGAAATCCAGGAATGCCTCGACTCGAACCTTCCCACCTCCAACATAACCTTGCCCGGCTCCAACCACTCGGTGGCCGAAGCGCTCTTGGTTTTCCTCGAAGCCCTCCCTGAGCCGGTGATTCCTTTTGACTATTACACTCCCTGCCTGGACGTGGCTGATAACCTTGAGATGGCAACTGGGGTAAGTTGCTGTTTTATGCATCAAGAAAAATGAAAAGTTTTTATAATATACCAGAAGGACCATGGATTGCAGGGCCATTAGGTTCACTAGAACTGAAAATAAAACAGGCTTTTTACACAATGTCCTCTAAAAACTGCTTTGTTTTATTTTTGTTTAAAATTAGATATAAAAATGAGCTGAATTATAACATAATGCACACAAGTCACAGTACTACTATTGCAGACCTATATCCAACTTTAAATTACAAATAAAGCCTCCAAAGCCCCAGGTTTGTATATAATTTTTTTTAGCTTCTTCGCACAATGTCGCCTCGACATCGTCACGTCTTCAACTACCTGCTATCATTTCTTCAAGAGCTTCCTCGATATACCAAGACAAACAACCTCACTATTCATATGATCGGTAAACATTTTTTCTACACAAGTCTATCCACTCATCTTGTGTTAGTGTTAACAACATGTTAATTGTATGAAAAAAAGTCCAACCATTCCCTATAAATTATTTCCTTCACCATTCACAATCAACCTTGAATTTTGCAACCATTTATTGTGGGTGAATGAGTTATATAACACCTCTATAAGGGGCTTGCTAATATATCCACCCTATTTTAATTATGTAAATGAGTGAAACAAAGGCTGTACAGTCGGCGTCAGAATCGGGATTTAATGATTTCAGCCAATTGGCCGGAGTCTGATTCAAGTAATTTTTAAACTCCTTTGCAGCCCTGCTTATCACCACTTCTAAATTATTAGTTTAATGAAAGATTTATTATTTAGTTTATTAGTTTAATGAAAGAAATTGCCTGTTTTTAAAAATGTATTTATCAATTAGACATGGTTGGAACTGATAGTTGTCTTATGATTTAAAAAAAAGAAGTTATTTAGAATCATTAACAGTAAGGATACAGAAAAAAACGTAGTTTAGTAACTCAGATCGGCACATTTCGATTGTTGACGATGCAAGTAATTGTTGACGCAACATTACGATTGTTACGTCACAGGTTGTGTATACTCAAGTGGTTGTTCTTGTTCTTTCCCTTACTGTTTCATATTATAATAAAATAGAATTCTAACACAATGTTTCAAATTTAACAGCAACAATCTTCAGTGGCTTGATACTAAGACCGGGAACCAGCCATCGCAAAGGTGGCTTCGAAGCAAGGCTGGAACGTCAAAAGGCAACAACGTTTATAGAAAACTATCTCAGATCTGACATCAACGACTGAATAACCATATTTTGATGTTTCAAGCCTGAAACTGGGTGACAATGAAAAGCAAGTTGCGCAGCCTATTTTGCCTTTCAATGGGGTCAGTACATTGGCGAAGTGCATGCGGCTATAATAATGATAAAAAGTTCAAGATACTGTTTTAGGTTGAAAGGGTTATATCGCACAAATTATGGTAAGGGTTTTATATCGCACATATAGCGAAAAACTATTTGTCATCCATAGAAGGTTCAATGCTGAGATTTCAATGGGATACCTAATGGGTTTTTTCTGTGTGCGTTTTTTTTTGGTTTGTTGTTCCTTACTATTTCAAGTGTGTGTTCTTTTTGTCGCATATATATATATATATATATAAGTTTTTTATGTTAAACAGGACATAGGAAAAAAGCAGTGTTTTTGCAGTTCGGGCTCATCAAGTAAATACAATGTTATAGAAGTAATGTAGTTTTAAAAAGTTATGTATTTTAATTTTGACTTTAGTGAACAAAGCAATATTTTCTGTGCTAAAAAGTGCAAAACGTTTTTGCTGATATTCAGTACATTGCTATATATATGCAATAAAAATTGCATACAAAATGGTTTTATATTAGAAAATGACAAAGTTAACATAGTGGTTTATAAAGACACTACAAGTTGAGTGTTTTAACAATTTGCACAAAGTGTGTATATTGCCATTTTTGCCAGTTAAAATATTGTCGATTGTAACTTTTTTTTCAAGTGTTGCTACCTGGTGTACATTATGCTGGTTAATTTGTTGGCATTCTGTAAAATAATTCCACTTGTGTACAAATAATACCAGCCATATCATCAATTGTCAAAAGTACAGTTTTTGTTAAAGATTTATTTTTTGAAGAAAAACTGTATTGATTAATTTTGTGTTATCGTTTTGTTTTTTGTGCAATAAATTTTACGACGTTTCTTGAAATTCTGTTTTGTTTTAAATTGGCCAGAGTCTATGGTTGGTTAAAAACTGTTACCAACCAAATGACAAATTCTGGCCTAAATTATTTCCATGTTTCAGAGGTGAAAACATTTTATTTAGAAAAAACGAAACAAAATTAGTTAATTTAAAAAGGCTGTATGCTTTTAATCCTAGATGTGCGATATTTTTTGGTCTATTTCATAAATGTTGATAAAGTGTAGCACTGTAATCAGGGTCAGATCATGCATTTTAGAGTCCCTAAGCGACTTGATGTCTAAATGTGTCATTCAAAATATAATTGAGGGTCAATTAAGATTAATTTACATATTTGGTTTCGGAAATAGATACCTACAAACATGTATAGAGAGGTTTAAGATAATACTTAGAAAGAAAAAATATTTAAAAATTGTTTCAACCGGGCCACACTTGAGGTCTGAGTTGTCTGACAAGCCCAAAATATTTCACTAAACATCAAGGCACCATTACAAATTCAGCCATGAAAATTTCTGTGGTGCCCCAAACACATGCTTTTTTTGCCTAATAGTTATTCCAGTTCTGAGTGTCACACTGACAAGAATATGGCATTAAATGAATTTTCAAATCTGAAACATAACAGCCTATAGATCCAGACTTGTAGGCAAAGCTGTAAAAGTTTACATATTGTATATTTTTATGTTACTACTATATTTGTCCCCAACATGTGAATAGCCAAAACATAGTTTTTAAAGATAAAATATCTACACAAGTTCCTAATTTCTTTAAAAATAAAATTGGTAAAGTTTTCACAATTAGGTGTTTTTAAATATGGTAGCTTGGATCAGGGCTTCTTAAACTTTTTTAGTTTTGTTCACACCTAGCATCTATCTCCAGATTTTTTTCATTCTTTTGAAAAAAATTAAAATTGATTTTGTTTTTGGAAATTCTCACTTGTTCACTGAACAAGTTGAATACCCGGAATATCCGCCCAGCTCGCAAGCTATCATCCATTTTTGACGGTTCACCACTGTTGGTTTGGTTCAGCCCTGCAAAAAAAATTATTCACCCTGGGGTAAACCATTCACCTGAGTAAAAATACAGAAAAAGGCATTGGCTGTAAATTTGGTAGAGGTTCTCAAACCACATAAATTCCTACTAATTTTTGTTATTGTAGTGGGACACATGCCAAGATTTATATTGATCATCCTTGTTTAATTAAGATAACTGTAAATTTGTAAAAGCAATATAAAGACCAGTTACATTTTGTATTTTGCTGCTATCATTTTACAGTTCTAATACAGAATTGCCTAAACAATTTAAACGGGGCATTTTTTTAAACAGTAATTTTACTGCTTTTCAGAAAACATAATTATTAGGAATGTCAGCCATAAGAAACTTGTTTATGACGCCAGTTCGTAGAATGTCTGGTCGACATCTTATTAAAAAGAGAACGACATTTGGATCTTTTGCCACCGTTGATGAATATGAACAAAGCAGGCAGGATAAACGCGAAAAAGTGATGGCTAAACGGGAAAGAAACAATCAGACTTTTGACGTAATAGCACAAAAAACTGAACCAAGAAACTATGAGAAACTGCCAACCGATTTTCGAGAATTGCAATACGACAAGCTGGGCCAAGACCCTGCTAACAAATTTGCTAAGGTAATGAACAACTTGCGCACCACAAGGTACAGGAACAATCACGGAGTGTGCTTGTTGCATGGAAAAGGACTGATTAAAGAAGCAATGGAGAGTGGCTGTTTTATAAGATCTATTTACTTCAGTCAGCTCGAACAACTATGGGTAAGAATTTTGCATTTTTAAAATGAATTAAAAAAGTTTTATTATAAAAAATTTGAACAAAGAAACTTTAACAGTCATATTTTTTTACTCAAGTTTTTAATGATTTTCTTAAGGTATATTTTATCATAATTTAAAGTCATATTTTAATGACTAACTAATTTAAGGTTGGCTACTTTAATGCTAAGGCTTTGACCTGTCTTTGTTTCAGGACTTTCCAATGGAAATCCTTAGAAAAACAAAATTAATTAACATTTCACAAGATGTTTTAAACAAATATGCTGAAAAACGAGTGGAAGGAGTTTATGCGCTTATTACACAGCAAGATAAAAAGACACGGCAGAAAATTATTGACAGGTAAAGTTAAAACAACCTAAACAAATATTAGTAGTATTCTATAACAAACAGTGCATTTCTTAAGTAAATTTTTGGTAAAACTAGTTTTCAGTCAAAAAACTTAACAATACATGGGCATTTTTAATTATACATGAATTTTGATTTGTGCTATAAACATCAGTGATTTTAGTATGCTAATATATACATTTGGGAAACTGTTTAGCCGTGAGAATAACAAAGAAGTAAAATTTCTGCCAATTACTGTTATTTGCACTGGAATTACTGATGCCAGCGTTCTGGGAAACATTTTAAGAACGGCTTCTGCAACTGGTTGTCAACAGGTATGCCAGTGATTTTAAACTTAAAAAAATAAATATGTATATAGCCTACTGTGACAATAAAGTAAATGAACAAACTGTGGTATATTTTAAGCAGTTTTGAAAAAAAAATTTTTTACATTTCGCTTGTTGGTGAGTTTGTCATCTGGTGGGCTGAACAAATTGAATTCTTTCTGTGCAGGTTGCAAATATTAAGTGGTAATCTAAAACAAATATGTTTTTCTAAATTTTTGTGTGATTAAATATAAATTAATTTTTGTTCTGATACAGATATTTTATACAACAGTATGCCTGTATGATCAAATACCGATTAATTTCCTATATTGGTCAAACAAGCAAAATTGAAACTTAAAAACATATTTTTTTCGGGGTTGTCGGGCAAAAAATTGCTTTAGCACTGGTAAACATTGCCTTTGTTATAAATAAGCTAGGTGCTAAAAATAAAAATTAATAGTTACAAAGGCTCTGATGCATAATAAATCATGGCTAAAAAGCTCCAATCAATTTTGTATCGGATTGGCAAGGATCCACCCTTATATCGGACAAGTACCAATACTACTTGATATCGGGTTGTTGCTCCTATCTGACATCCCTACTCCCAATCAAGTTTAATCCTCGTAACTATACATTTTCAAGGTGTTTACAATGGAAGGCTGTGTGGATATTTGGAATATGGAGGTCCTGAAAAGTGCCAGAGCCGCCCATTTCAAGATCCCAGTGGAATCAGACCTGAATTGGGAAGATTTGGACTCAAGAGCAAATGCACATCGGCCGGCGCGAATTTTTCTCAGTCAAGAAAATTTGGCTGATCCACTTTCATTAAAAGACTTTGTCGAGAACCCAAAATTTCAAAAAATCCAAAATCAAAACAGGTAAAATGTGTAAAAAAAGAAGGTTTTTTATTAATTTATGTTGCTTCATAATGCTGTTATTGTTAATTGCACAGTTAAAATGACTCTACAAACCCTAACTGTTTTAGTTATGTATACGAAATAATGTACTGCAGCCTGCTTACCGAAAACATATAGCAATTTAATTAAAATTTGCTAATCACAAAGTCACATATGCAGTATGAACATGTTTAATATGTTGTTACTTGCTGTAAAATAGTAAATGGCCATTTGGCTTAACCGTTAAAAGCGTGTGCGTTTATTTCAAAATAGGGAAAAGTCCCCTTGTCAATATGACTTCCATCACTTTAGTTAATCTGAATCTAGTCCAGTGGTTCTCAAAGTTTTTTTCAAATTCCTCCCCTACAAGCCCAAATACCATTAATTCCTCCCCAGAAAAAAAAACAACGTATTCTATTGTTACTATGATGCAATTTGGACGCGCTAATCGTCTGCAAGTTCTCTTTGTTTGAACGTATAAAGTAGGTATTGATTTTAGACCTATGTAAATTGCCTGCAGTTGTGTAAATTTCTTTAATGGCTGTAACTGTGAAGAAACAATAGACTTAGATTATGGGCCTAATAGAGTTTTTACAATACCAATCATTACAGTTGAATAAGCTTTTCATTTGATTTTACCGATTAAATAACTTCTTTTTTAGCCATTTTTCCTCCCCAATTCCTCCTTTGAACAAATTTCCTCCCCAAATTTAAAAATTCATCCCTAAGGGAGCCAAGTGGATCACTTTGAGAACCACTGATCTAGTCGATGAGAACTATATTGGCCTATGGTCTATTCCGAGTGCAAATACTTTGCTGTCTGTATAAAAGGTTGAACTTAATTTACCTATATTTCTTCCAGGATGATTCAAACTCTCAAGCAAGAAAGCCATGTTGAGGTTTTTAAGGACGAAATTGATTTCTCAGCTGCGTCTATTGCCCCATTACCCTACTACGAAACAAACTTTTCAACTAAGTCGAATTATGTTATTATTGGAAACATCGACCTAGCGCTTTTTAAATTTGGCGCCAAAATGCAGTTTCAAGGAAGCGATTGTTCCGTGGTAAACTTGCCTGTTGCGCAACAGTCGGACAAAGCTGGCATTGTGACGCTTTCAAATGTGTTGCTGTTCGAAGCTCGCAAACAGTTCCTGTCAAACCGTGAATAAAACTTAGACAATTTCGACAATACTTTCTATGATATGTGTTTCATATTGGGAGTTGAGAAGTATCAGGCATGTGCAACCATTTCCACTTGAAGGGGCAAATACAAAATTTTAAATGTTCACGCGGGCCGCATGATCTTTTTCAGAAAAAAAAATAGGTATCATTTCTAAAGTAGTTTATGTAGCCAAGAAACAGAGTCTATGCAGTATACGACAGACGTGTGCGTCAGTTTGTTGAAACACTGTGAATAAATGTCGATGAAGATGCAGCAACAACTCCCAAGTATTAACTACTGTAGGCCTACAATGCCACACAGCTTTGTCTAAGTGCAAATTTTGCATCAAATGATTGCTTTAAGGCGCCGATGTTGTAATACGTAGTAGGTCTTGTAACTAGCATACTCGCTTTTAGTCGAACGAAATCAGTAAATACAGTTAAATCGTACAGTGACATTAACTTTTTAAACGCTACAATAAATTGACCGTTAACGAATTAATTAGAACTACTGAATAAGCGAGCAACACAAATAGTAAACATTAGCCTACAGTATACAACGGGCGGAAATTATTTGAAGTAGGGAACAAAAATCGTAAAATAAGTGTAGTGTCATCATATGAGCGCTGCTCTATACCCCTATTGAGCAATAGCAGTATCTCGTAAACATAACTCGTTTCTCAATTTCGTTAGAGTGTAGTGGGTTTGTATTGCAATAAGCGCTGCAAATAATATTATTTTGTTACGAATTTATAATATTGCTTAGTTTTTAATTGAATAGGCTACCGTTTCTTAAATCGAATCCGTTAGAAAACTGTATGTGCGATCTCCAGGACATAAATCGGTTTATTAAGTTCAACAAGTGTTACAACCAACCACAGTAGGTATATTAAACACATTTTTTTAAATCTTTGTCCAATTTTTCCGATTGTTTCGCTGTTTAATTTTGATGAATAATGACCATCCAATAAAAATAACTGAAAACAGAAATGTAAAAGTTCACGATGGTAATTTTTAATATTATTCTTGTGATTAAAAACCATTATAAACCAGGGAGTCGAACCGTTTGACTTTTCCGGTTCAGGTTCGGTTCGGGTTCAAGGATTTTTTCGGAATCCGGTTCAGTTCCGGTTTCGGTTCGGAGTAATTTAAAAGTTCCGGTTCAGCTCCGGTTCAACCTTCGTTATTTTAAAACCGGTTCATAAAGTTCCGGTTCAGATACAATATAATTTGCGTTAAATCTCAAAATGTGGGTCGATAAATGTAGAGAATAATCTTTGAATTGTAAGTCATTTAATCTTAGTTACGTGACTTATTAAAAAAACAGCAACTCAATATTGAAATATCTAGAAAATAAAAAATGAACAATTTTTTTATTCAATATTCATATTTTTTTCATAAAATTTTGAACATGGCGTAACTTGACTCTGTAAAATAGAAGTTGTGACGTCATGCAGGAGCGAACCGCTTCAATTTACAGGTTCGGGTTCGGTTAAGGTTCAGGTACTTTCAAATTATTCGGTTCAGTTCCGGTTCGGCTCCTTAAAATCTTATAAAAAACGGTTCAGGTTCGGTTACGGTTTGGAAAAAATTGACCCAAAACCGCTTCATAAAGTTCCGGTTCGGTTCCGGTTCGACTCCCTGTTATAAACATAACATGGCAACTAGACAAGCGTAATTTAATCTTAGTACCGGTAAGCATGCTTAACTAGGACTAGGTCTAATACACTTTTTACCGGTTGAATTACTCTGGACAGAAGAATCCACTTGCGTGGTATTTCAGAATCACTGAATTGATATTCCGTTGAGTATATATGGTTGTTAATCATTGGAGCTTCAACAAGTAAGACATTATATAGGAAATTCAATATCCTCATCAGTGTTCCCTCTAAGAAAATTTTCTACTGCGCAAATATTTTTTCTAGTGCGCAAGAATATTTTTGTAGTGCCCAAGATTATTTTAAGGCTGCGTTGGCAGGAGTAATCAGTGTTTTTTGTATTGGGGCAAGGCGTTAAAATCTAAAAAAAAGGCGTCACAAAACGTGACGTCATAAAAACAACAATTTTCAATAAAATTGTATGTGCAACTGCAATCGAGTAAAATATGTTCAAGGGTATGGAAACAAAACGGTCGCGCGAACAAAATATCCGAGTTTTGGGGTTAAATTGACAAAATGTCTATTTTTTTTAAATAGTATGGGTGATGCCCTTTGCACACAATCAAAAATCACAAACTATTCGCTCATTTGCATTTATCAAGATCATTTTGTCAATTTGTGAAGGCCATTATTGACCCCACAAAAAAATTGCTTTCTAAAAATTGCATTTCGGTTTCATGATTCCGAATTATTGTCAAACACTCCACTGTTGTTTTCGGCACTGTTCTAAACTCATTTTTTTTTCTTTACGTTGATAAAAAAACATGCACAGCATAGATAATGTAAAGTGTACCTGTAAACCGATTAGACAAAGTAATTTATTACGTCACAATCGTCAAGGCAGATTTGATTTGTTTATGTTGGTTTTAGTTAAAAACATCAACGAAAATATGGCCAATGCGAAATGCTCAAACAGTTGTGGCAAAAAAGTGAAGATATTTTAGTTTTTATTTTAGAATTTAAGTGCGCAAAAGCAAATTTTACTGCGCAATTTGTCTGGTGTGGCTGCGCAATTGCGCAGTTGCGCACCTTAGAGGGAACACTAAGCCCGTTTATATGCACGTTTAAGCCGGATTCGAATCTCATTCGTTAATTCATTCTCTCTCGTTTTGGCGCTGGAATGAATTAAGTTCTCTCGTTTCTTAATCGGTCAAAAGGAGTGGTTTTCAATCCGTTCGCCGCTTAATCTGTTCGTTTCGCTGACGGCCGGAATTGCTTGATGTAGAATGACCTGCTTTAACGCAGTTAAACATCACGCCCTTTTGGGGAATTAACACGAACGGCTAGTCGTAAACAAAACACTGAGTTTAGCGCATAAGGAAAGAACATTACATACACTCGTTAGAATCAGATGCTAATTTGTGACAGGGGCGCTGGTCTAGAATCCACAACATATAACATTATTTGGGTTAGGATGCGGGTTTGGGTAGGTTTAAATAGTAATAGTTGGCCCACTCTCACCCAAATATTGTACTTTGCTTTAAAAATTGTCTCAACGCTGTGTAGGATTCTAGACCAGCGTCAAATACAGTTTTCATTACTGTTTGGTACATCTTATCACCTTCTTTTGTCCACTTTGCCCTGTGTGCCAGGTAAACTGAAGCACAATACAGTCAAAAACATACTTAATCGACAAACCTAACTCTAGTAATTCTTGTGTTATTTTTAATTTTAGGTCAATAAAAACGAACAAGCAGCAATAAATTGCTACCGCAAGGAGTAGCCTAAGCCAAAAAATCGGTTGTGCGTCAGAGGTTTACTGGAATATTACGTAATAATGCATATCAGTGCAGTTTGTACACTCAAGCTGGCTTGAATTTCGCACCATGTAATTACGACGCTGGAACGAATTACTTTTCAAGCCGGCTTGAACCTTAATCTAATCTGCCTGAAAAAGGTGCATATAAACAGGCTTACTGATCCTCATATATTAATATGGAAGAACATCCCTCTGCCAGTTCACAAAATGGTACCAAGAAAACAAACGTCCAACTGATGGATACACTACAAGCTGAACATGTGGAAGGAGGTTGAAAAACAATACAGGCTACCAATTTCGAAAAAAGTGCAATTAGCAGTAGCCTATGTACACTATTGTACAGTACCTACAACACAAGTAAGCGCGAATCTAGGAATTTTGTTTGTGTGAAATTTACGTCTAAATGCGATGTCATAATGCTATATCTGAACGTGACGTCATAAAAAGTATCTTATAGATTCGCGCATTTCGCAAACGCCATTATAAGCTTCTCAAACTTTTATTTTCGAGGGTGGGATGGGAAGCACGAAGCCTTTGGGCTAAAAGAATTTATCAAAATTAGGTAAGACATCCTAGAAACCTAATAAGTTTTTGCGCCCAGAGCGAAAAGTGTTTGCATTTACTCCTAAACAAACAAAGAATACATTTTCTTTTCCTTGAATATTTATTTGCGATTTCAACTGAGTAGGTGAAGCGTTAAGCGAGCATTGTTACTTTTAATTGCCTAATATGACGTCACTATGAACGTGACCGGTGTCCACTAAGGTGTCCAAGAGCCGACCGAGGTGACCAAGAGCCGAACAAGCGTTATCGGCCTTTCAAGAAGTTAGGAAAAGGGAGCCTGCTCCTAGGAGTCAGATACCTACAAGGAACGTGTAAGAGATTTAGGCAGCCGACTCTCTCCTTATAGGAGCCATGCGCCTACTTACCCGTAACTACAGCTCTCATTCTCTAAATGCGGTTTCAAAAAACAAATTTTAAAATTTACAGCAGCTTGATATAAATTTTGAGATTTGTGCATGTGGGCTGATAGAGAAAATATGTTGCGAATTTTATTTACTCACAAAACGCGACTATTTAGGTTTGGCGTTTAAGGCGGTGAAGGGTTTTGTTGTTATTGCTACAAATGGAGGGCTGGAGTTTTATTAATTGTTTTAGTTAATGAGTCGTCACTTGCGAAAGTTTGTTTAGTTAATACGCTATTTATCAAAAAGACCTGTTGCTTTGCTGTCAAGTATAAGATTAAAGTTGCAACTGGTAACTATTAGCGGTGTAACTTGTAACTGTATTGCTGTAGTTATCAAGTTTAATTGCAAATTATAAAACAATTTAGTTGTTTATATGCTTTGTGTTCATTTGCGATGTCGCCAGAGTTGCTTTTTGTAATTAGTTTGGCAAATTTCCTTGCGTACAACCATCAAAGCAAGACAAATGACTTTATCACGAAATACAGTTTTCAATGCAACCAGAGATTTATACGTGCCAGAAATATCTATTAAAAAGTTGATATTTAATTTCAATCAGTTAAAAAACTAGAACACGTGTGAAAGTCAACCCCTGTTTTATACAATCGGCAATGGACAACCCACTTCAACTTAGTGAATTTTCCTACTGTACAACAGCCTTACAGAAACTTTCCCAAAAATTTTCCGCCGTACCAGGCATACTCGATTCAAACTTAATCGCTTTTATTTCCGGCCAACTTCCCAAACCGAATAAACCAGTTTCAAACAGGAAAGTAGAGATACCATTTGCAGCGTCTTTCTTAAAAGTTATACAACCGTTGTGCAACATGCATTTTTCCGTGTATATATTTAGTACCATAACTTGAATATGTTTAGAGCCATAGTTATCATTCATTCATATTCTAGATAGGTACAAAATATCTGTTTAATAAGTTTCAGTTCGTATGGTTAATTGTACTTCTTAATTTCGACAACACCATTTTGAACGCCACATGTCATTTGTATAAAACAAGGAAAATTCAATATGAGGCTTATATTTTAATCTTTTTCTGAAACGTTTGAACTTGGAAATCCTTTTTACGATTTGATTCAAATTGTCTTATGTCGTATTCACAAATTTACTTGACTCTGCTTGAATGTTTATAAACTTCTCACAAATAAGAGTACAGCATTAGTAAAATAACCGGCATTACTCCAACTACAGAACGTAATCTTTTTGCGCAAAAAAGAAAAACGAGACCTTCCGAACGGCAAATTCAACCAATAGCTGCAGGGTTTTCAAAGCTAGTGCTGACGTAGGAACCACGCCCAAGATACACCAAGCACAGAATCATTGAAATTCAATCGCTGAGGGTCCTGGTACATGTTTATATGCAGTGGAGAGCTTATTGGATCGTAATTTTCAGTCAGGTTTTTTAGCTAAAAATTCAGTTGGAGATAGCAATTATAGTATTGATAATAAGCTATATGCTTAAGAAACAGAACGTGCAGTGTCTCAAAAAACGTGAAACCAAGCCGTGTTTTCGTGTTTATGCATTATTATGAATTGCTTTATGTAGAATGTAAACATGAGGAATTGTGAGACTTAAATATTACAGGTTCATTTAAAGTTGGACTAAAGCATACGATGATCTTAATATTAAATATTTACCTTTTGAAATGTTGTTAAATTAGGGTCTTGTTGGGTTTTACATAAAACAATATTTATTAAAAAAGCAAATTTAGGTATTTTAAAGGAGTGGTTCGTTGTTAGACTATTACAACCTTTATTATGTTCGCCTTGTGAAAAAACAAACTTATTTTGACCGTTTTTACAGTTCCAAACTGTACAGTGCATATATCTTCTAAATCTAAGACATGCCTTTAGGGCATATACATAATATATGTTGTCATGACAGTTAAACTTGATCAACAAGTAAGGCAACTGCACAGACCAATAAAACCCTTTTTACATACATGATAAAAAGATATGATACTATATTAAACAAGACCTCAAATAGGGTACATTTAAAAAAAAAAACTACATTTTAAATTCCACGTTGTCTCGTTTAATCCAACTAAAAAGGGTTCCGTTGCACCAACGCAGTATGAAAAGACATATAGCCTCACAACGCCCGACCAGTAGGCTAAGTCTCGCAAAGGGGGTTGTCACGTTGCAACACGGACTTCCTTGCCCTAACGACCGTACATTGACGACAGGCTTCAAATCCTGGTGTAATGACGGCAAATTCGCGCAGTACACACAGGTAGCAATGAACCACGTAACATGACAACGAAGTAGTTTCCTGTAGCACGATGACAGAACGATAGGACGACTATTTTGCGTGGTTAAACAATCCTTACTCTAGTCCAGTGGTTATCAACCCTTTTCCTTTCGTGGCCCATTTACGTTGCAAAACAGTTCTGTGGCCCAATAAATTTTTATGAAAGAAGAAACTGTAACATAGGTTTAGAACAAAACACAGCAGAACATATTTCAAAGCAGATTATTTATTCAACCGTGCATTAGTGAGATACTTGCTGCTAAACAATGAATTTACAATCCTTTTTAATTCCTCCCCAAGCCAATATTCCTGTAAAATTAAATATAGTGATACAAATAAAACTAAATCTAGCTTTTATTGGTCTGTGGCCCACCTCAAATGTTCTTATGGCCAATCAGTGAGCCATGGCCCACTGGTTGAGAACCGCTGCTCTAGTCTATGGCCTGAATATCTCCCAAAATATTCTCTGGTGGGGTTGTTTATGATGTCGGCGGAAGTGCCAAAATGCCTATATTGAAAGTATGTTAAGGATACGGCCCGTATGGTAGCAGTAATAGTTCGACTCGCGTGGCATTCTCGTTGCAAAATTATTCTCCGGTATAGCTTTAATGATAAATCGCCAACGCAAACGGCTTGTAATGTATATCGTTTTTAGTTGTACTGTGTGGCTATATACGTTTGGTAAATACAGGTTTAACATAATACTTGGATTAAGTTTGTGTCTTATAAAAGTCCAAGTATGCAGCACTTGACAAAAACATAAATTGCTCTAGTTAGAGCAGCGGTTGTCAACCATTGGGCCATGACTCACTGGTGGGCCATAAGAACAGTGTCACTATATTTCATTTTACAGGAATTATGACGTTAGAAATTAAAAAGGAATGTAAATTTATTGTTCAGAAGCTTCAGAAGTACCTCACTAATGCACGGTTGAACAAATAATCTGTTTTGCAATATGTTCTGCTGTGTTTTGTTCTAAACCTATGTTACAGTTTTTTCTTTCATGAAAATTTATTGGGCCACAGAATTTTATTGCAACGTAAATGGGCCACGAAAGAAAATAGGTTGAGAACCACTGGGTTAGAGAAACCACCACTAAAAAACTAATCCGTAATTTTTTTGTTGACGCAATATAATTTCGCACGTTATTCAAAATCCCGAGCATAAAAGTTTAACTTTATTTTTTTTACGAGAGCGATGACTTTAATTTGATTTTTACCTTCACACAGTTTAATGCGCTAACTTTATTGAAGCAATTTGCTCTAAATATCGCTATTAAATTGCATTTCATCTACATATTTGCACACAAGTTGGCTCGAGAACAACAGGTGTTTTTAAGACCAACTACTTCTCACGTAACATTATAACGTACCTACGTGATATTTTACATGCCCCCTACATCATAAAAAAAAATCCTGAATCCGCGCCTGCATCGGACAGCCATACTTTATAACAGGGGCGGGCAACTTCTCCAGTCGACGGGCGGGATATCTTAAAATTAAGTACTTGGCTGGACGGATTCCTGAATCGATACATTAATCGTGTATTTCTCCACCTATACAAGGAATAAATCGTGTTTTGTTGTATTCTTTAAACACGGGAACACTATCATTGTAAAGCAAAGACACTGCTTTTTTGCCAAGTTGAGTGAAAAAGTATTTGGGCATCGTATCCTTTAAATTTGCGACACTCCTTGTCAACTTTACGTTTCTCGGCAAAATCCAGGGCGTAATATTTATTGTAAATTCTAAATCTAATTTTAACTCAAAACAAGGAATGGCAAAACACAAAGAAAACAAACAACTAAAGGATAACTGCTTACAGTCACTAGTATTTGACGTAGTAAGCAAGTAGTGGGAGATTGCGGCAGACTATGGACGCGGGCTATATTTTCATGACGGGAAACTGTCTGCGGGCCGCTCAAAATCCCGTTGCGGGCCGCATCAGGCCCGCGGGCCGTATGTTGCCCGCCCCTGCTTCATAGCAGTGCTCGGCACATCAACAGAGCTAAAACAACTCGGCGGCACACCTAAAAAAATTATGTCGATCGACAATACTGTAGTCCAGTGGTTCCCAACCTTTTTTGCTACATTCCTCCCCATAAGACGAAAAACAAATATAACGCAAAAAATTGTGGCAATTTGAAATGTCAATTTATTTCACATTACAACTCAATGGGAAATTTGCTCTTGTTTGCGCCCTAAAAGTAGTTGTATACGCGGCAACGCAAGTCATCCTCAACACCAAGTTTATATTTGGTTTGCTCTTAATCTGTTCCAAATGTGAACCGACTCTAAATTATAATGGACAGCGTTCATCTTGGTTATATTGTAGTTTATTTTTATAAAGTATAACTAACTATTTACCATATAATGTGCTTATTCGGTAAGAATTAGAATTTGTACCAACAGTCTAAACTAAATGCGTCTATACAATTGTATGACAATAGGCTTAAATCTATACCAGGTTATTTTAAGGGCAACATGTTAATTTTGTAATTTAAAGGTACTCCTAGCAGGGTTGGGCTTAAGCACTCGCCCGCTCGCCAATGCGAGTGCAAATCGCTCCGACGGGTGCACTTGCTTTTTTGCTATTTACTATTGTAACGGTAACAAAATCACTGTATTTTTAGTGAAGTAATCCCGAACAGTTTTAAAACCGTGACCGTACAGTCTGATACAGCCCACAGCGGCAGCGCAGCTAGCTGTAAAAAAGGAATTTTTATTATTACAACGCAAGACTATGACGTCACAATGAACAATTCAACTCAAAGCATGCGACCACGTGAATGAACAACTAATCGTAGCTTTTAATGACGAGCGCAAACACGTTGGAATTACGTTGGCGTGATGTCACTTTGCGCGTATAGGTCGAGCTTGGGTTTCGCTTTGTTTGTTTTGTCCCACAACTAGGCCTATGTACGGCATAGTTATTATTATTGTATTTGTTCAGCTTAGTTTGGAAAAGTAAGTTGAATTTTTTTTTCCTTAGAAGCGTCGTGTTGATTTTTGTTAGGTGCTTCGCGGTCCCGAAAAATTGTCTCGCGGACCCCAGTTTGAGAACCACTGCTGTAGACAATTTCACAACATATCGTACAGACCAGTGCTCAGCAACAGAAAATTGTAACACCTTGCAATAGCTGATTAGAGAACTATTCGAAAAATGAAACCTGGCCTTGGTGCTTTGTAGTTTTTGCTTAGTTTATTTGTCTTCAGCTGCCAAGACTAATTATACAGTCACAAAATGCTAAAAATCTATTTACATTGGTGTTTCACGGGTTTCAAGCGTGAGGTTGATATCCCTTTTCACTTTGGCGTAACATTTGAAAACACTTTTTGTAGGTTTGTGCTCCAGGCAGTTGAGGGAGTAAAAAAAACTTTTTTGATATTAATTTGATAGAAGGTAACATAGGTTTTCAAAACGTTTTAAATATTATAGAACGTCCATAAAACTATACCTGGATTATTGCATAAGATTTCATTGATGAGATATACATTTTTCGCGTTAATTCGACTTATTATTTAAAAGTAAAATAACGCGGCACACTGGTTGCGGAGCACTGCTTTACACCATAATGCGCTGTGCGTTGCTGTGCAACGAATAAATTGCTTTACGACGTTTGTAATGATTGACAGCCTGTAAAAACTTCTTTCGTCCAACGTATCGAAGTAATACCCAGTGCTGTAATGACTTGACTTAAGTGCACTTAAGTAACTGTTTTCAAATGCTTTGACTTGACTTAAGTCATTTGGACAAATCACTTGGGTTAAAATGAATTGTTTTTAATTAAGCAAGTATTTATAAAAAATGGGTTATTTATCTTAATCTTTGCACATAAAACAATTTACTTGCTATATGTTGCGTTTATGTTATCTTTTATGTGAGGTATTGCTCATGATCGGACGATTTTCCCAGTTTTAATAGTTTACAGTTTTATTTTTATGACAAGAGCTTGACTTGAATTGACTTGGTCTAACTACGACTTGGACTGGGAATTGACTTGTTATTTATTCAAATAGACTTTAGTTATTTTACGAATTACTGAATGGGACTTGAGTCATTTCAAAACGACTTGTTTACAACACTCGTAATACCAAAAAAACATATTTTTGTTAAGGATTAGTTGACTACTCAATTGCCTTATCGTTTTTAATCCAAATCTGAACCAAGACCCAAAACAATGGCGGAATTCCAACATGATCTATTCGGTTGTTTTGACAACATGGAAGTTTGCATCTTGACCTATTTCGTGCCATGCTATGTAGTGGGCCAGACAGCCGAGTCCGTAGGAGACTCTTTCGTGACATGTTGCATCGGCTACATGTTTCTTGGATGTATTGCAGGTAAACTGTGAAGGCCATAGTCTTGTTAACGCATCAATTGCTTACTATTTGTGTTTTTTATTTTTGTGAACGACTCGAAACCTATTTTTGTTCATCTGAAAGTTATTCACGAAATTTTTCTTTTTTTCTCGTTTGTCCAACTGTAAGAATAAGTAAGTTGAATTTTGTTATAGTCTAAAGCAGAAGTCGGCAACCTACGGCCTGCGACTTCTTTTACATACTGTACACAAGGCCATGCCCGATTGACTGTTTTAACTATACGAAAATGCACAAAATTTTCGCGCCCAGCGCATATCTAATTTGACTTTCAATTATATTTGCGTAGTAGGAAGTTTTTTGTAGCATGGAACTCTCTAAAATAAAAGTTTGTCCAAATTAATTCGCTTTTGTTACACGTTACGCACGTTGCTTTCTGGTGTAGTATAACTAGACTAATTTTCAATTTGGTCAAACATTTAAGTCTGTACCTGATTAAGAGTTATCATATTAAAGTGGTTAAAGGCCACACATTTTTATAAAAAAATTGTTAGTTGAAATTTATTACGACCCGCCGGGAACTTGCTGAGTTTGGTTTGGCCCGCGATTAGGTAAAGGTTGCCGACCTCTGGCCCAAAATGTAATTTAATAACACAATTTGCCTGAAAAGAATTGTTTTTTTACTTGGAATCTCTAAATTAGTGGTTCTTAACCTTTGGCAACCTGTCATCCCCCTATGTTATTTTGCAAGCGTTCGTCGAATCCCAAATTTTCGCTCAGTGATCGTTTCTTCCTCTTAGCAGCTAAAACTGGACATAATCAAATTATAACTTTGCATCTATTTAGGTTAAATTGGCCAAACTTCCAATTAAACGTGACATGAAACCTTGGCTAATAAAAGATATGCAAATTTAGCTTGAAATAACAGCATTTATGTTTAGAGGACGTTCTCGCTAAACCCTTGAAAGAGCTGCGTTGAACCCCAAGGGTTCGATCGAACCCTGGTTAATAGCCACTGCTCTAAATATTGACACAACGTTCCTAGTTAAGTCTAAAATAATGCATTTGTATTCGTAGGTGGAATAGTTCGCGGTAAAGTACGAGCTCTAAAAGGCATCGAAGGGAGTGGATGCGGCGACTGTTGCATACACATGTGGTGTCCTCTGTGCGCCGTGGCTCAAGACCGTATGGAAACTATGGATGGACCTGGCGCGGGTGGACAGGCTATGGCCAGGGTCTAGAAACAATTGTGATTACTCTACTACAACTGATTACGGGGCCTACATCTGTTGTATTTGACAATGTTATTTACATTCATTTTAACACATGCTATATATCTTATTGAATTTTACCGCACTGTTTTATGCAGGTAACGTTGTAATGTAAAGTGTACAACTATTTTGTGTTTTTAATTTTTTTTAATTGAGACGAAATTTTAACCGCTTGGGAAACTGGTTAAAAACTATAATAACAGACCTGAACGCCTTTCTTGCAAGTACAATCATTAAACACTAAAATATTCCAGCAATTATTACAAATCAACAAAAAATACCGATTGTTTGTTTGTAAATTTATAGAGCCATTTTTTAATTACCAAAACAACAAAAAAGTAACGTATTTAAGCAAAATTTTTTATATTTTGTGGTTTCTACTTTATTTGATTTTTATAATGCAGCTTGTGGGCTTTTGGTTTGTAATATTGCGGTCTTGCGATAGCATAGCATTGTCTGATTTACGAAAAACAAGCTTACAGCTTTTTCTGTATCTAAGGGTGGCAATTTTTGAGTATTGCTTTGCTGTATGACTAGCTATTACAGTGCTGACAGCTATAACTATGTATCTTATTGAATTTTCCGCAATGTTTTATGCAGATTACCGTACCCACATTATAAAGCATACATCACGATGTTTCTAACTTGCACAAAAAATAATGAAATTTGGTCTAATTGATTTGCACAATTTCTGCTTTTGGGCGTCTGTTTATTGATTATAGCTGGATGATAAATAATGAAAAGTCGTTTTTGTATGTATGTGTTCAAGGAAGTTAAGTACATACTATATATTGAGCTTTACTTAAAAAAAATGCAATTTTACCAGTATAACCTTGTTATATGTTGACTAATGTTTAGTACACAGAATTGGTTAAAGTAATGGTTAGAGTTCATAGGTAATCATGAATGTTCCCCATCTAGATCATGTCTGTATACAGCTCCCTGTCATTACTAATAAAACAAACAGATCATGGACTATGTTAATGGAGACATGAACATTTTAATGCATTACATACTATTGGCAACAAGCCATAATGTTACGTATTATTGTAATGTCAAAAATTAGACACTCCTTAGGAAATACAGTATGCTACGTTAGACAAACTCGTGCACAAATGTGCAATGGTAAACGACTCCACATTCAACGAGAAATAGGCGAAAAATAAAGAATTATTTAAACGAATAAATAATTTTTTTATCGATTTTTTTTATTAAATTAGTTACTTGACTTGACCTCAATAAATTTTTGGTAAAATGACATGACTTGAACTTCAAATTTCCAAACGATTTAGATTTTTCATTGAAATAGAATGCTCTATATTGCGTTTTTCTTATTTGTTAGTTTGGTTATTGTTTATAATCGTACGATTCCAATAGATTTATAATGTTTCTTTTTTATGACAAGGACGTAACTTGAAGTTCAAATTATGACTTGATTTGTTATTTATTCAAAAAGACTGACTTGTTAACAAAACTGCCCAAGTGACCTTTTTACATTACTGGCCATTGTTTATTTGTGGTGTCTCAATAAAACTAAAGCTAGGTTGGATTTTCTTTGTTGTTGTTTAGGTCGAACATGTTGTCAAAACTTTACATTAAAAACAAGAACCTAAATAAACGTGCTGTGCCCAGTCAAACTCGTTGTCAAATTTGCAACTAAAATCAAGTATAAAAGTGTTCAGTGATTGTGCCTAGGGCGCCTGCAAAGCTAGAATATATCTAAGTTAACAACGGTGAAGTAGAAAACCTCCGATTTAGCAAAACAAAATCGAGGTGTTCAAACAGAAACTTTCGCACACATTTAGATAAAATGGCATACGCTTTAAACCTTGCATAAATGCATCCAGTTAACAGACGACACAAAAATACAGTAAATATAGCCAAGGTGGCCATCTGGTTAGACCAAAAAATAAGCACGCTGCTCTGTGATGACGTAGTAGTTTTACCACCAATAATTCTAAATACAAGCTTTAAGCAAGATTAGATTGTATTGGACTTATTTATATGTTTAGCATAAAGCAGGGGCGGATTTTTCAGGACTATTTGTTATTGGGTAGCCTATGTAAATTTCCAGGAACGACGTTATAGTTCATAACTAACGTCATAAAAAGCGTGTTGTTCTCTAACGAAACCGCTTGCAATTATAGGATACAGCTAAAAACCGGCCCAATTGCGCGAAACGCGATAAAATGGTTAATGGTTTGGGATTTCATAAAGATAGCCCATACCTTTTTATAATAATAATAGAAAACCGAAAAGTGAACGAAATATAGCGTTAAATGGCCACACTGCAGAAAATGCACGAAAGAAAAATTGCAGATATAAGCACTAAACTGCAGAACTATTTGTGTAATTAATTCCCTCAAAGCACAATTTAGAACAAGACGTTTAATATATTTGAAAAACAACACGTACTGTAGAGTGTAGATGATAAATTAGAAAGTATGATAAATTAGAAAGTACCGTGTCACCAACAAAGCTATGAATAACAGAGGTAGGAATAATTCTAAAACACCCAATTAAAGCTTGAGTTATCTTCAGGGCTGCGAAGTCCTACTCGGTGATCGAGTAAGACCATTTAAAACTTCCCGAGTCCCGAATCCGAGGTGCGCATGTTCATTACCAAATTTTGAAACTGATATGGCCGCCAAACTGTACATTGTAGCAGTTTAATAGCAAATAGTGAAATATTTCCAACCATGCTTTGTGGAAGTGGATGAGTTGTATGACACACCTATAAGTGGATTGCTGAATATCCACCGCATTTAGTTCTGTAGAGTCTAAGCCGGACTCGGGACTTGATGAAAGTGGGTTGTTTTTAACCTACTCGCCATTCCTGGTTATCTTATAGAGAAAAACTATTACCAGTGTCGCATTTTTCAAAAAGAGTCATAATAAACTGAGTGTCCAATAAAGATAACCGGGTAAGTAACAAATAAAGAATCACTGCCCCTCACAAATTGGACCCAGCATTAAAATAACACGTGCTTAACTTCGTTCTTCCATTTTTGTGCAATCAGTCGAGTCCCACAAGAACAGAAAAAATCAACACACGTGCAGAGCGCTCGAGGTGAATATGCCGCAGTGCATTACAGGTGCCCCACTAAAACCCAGGGGCTTTACCAAGGCCTAGGGTAATGTTGTGGGGAAGTTACCAAAGCAGAAGTGAGTTGCTCCATATTTCAGGTCACGAATTGCACTTTTTGAGTTAAAATTTAAGCCATTTAAAAATTAAAACAGTGCACTCAACCGGTTCCTACAATAGATTAAAACTTGATTGATACTCAAAACTTCTACACTTGGCTAAGAAAACGTTACAAGTCCAGACTCGTGTAAAAGTCGCTCCCATTATTACGCAGGGGGCTTAATTCAGACCCATGTGGCCAGATTCTAGGGAATTCACCCAAGCTGCATTCTTGTCACGACTTGCCGTTTTTAGCGGCCTGAATTTGTTCGCTGATCCACTGAATACCCTCAGAAAGCCCGTCCCCCGTGCGTCCGTTGCTGGCGCAGATGTGCCAGGGGCGTCCGGGCGGACCCTGGGTTCCGGTCACCACGGGACTTCCCCCTCGCACCCACTCGCCCCTATCGAGTTCCAGTAGTTGGGCGCACTTCACTGGTGAAGCAGATTCGCGGAGGTCGGACTTGTTGGCGAAGAAGAGAACAGGGAGTGAGCTCTTGCGCTGGATCTTAAAAATAGAAGGAGGAACTATGTTTAAAATTTAGTTCATGATATAATATTATTAATATTTTTGTTGTTGTTGTTAATATCGGGATCTAAGCCTGCTCCAGCATTTCTAGTTGTTGCGAAAACCACAAAGGTTGTAAAAATATCGAAAACAACTTTATTCAACAAGAGCAGAATACTAACATAGTATAGTAATTCTGGTTTTGGCATTTTATACTTGTTAATAGTTGTATTTAAATATATTTTTTGGTGATTCATTGTGTTTGTGGAATCTAAGCAGAACTGACGACGCCATTTTGCGTAACTCTTTAGTATTTTCGTTTTTGATCTTTTTACAACCTTTGTGGTTTTGCTTGATGTTTAAAATTTACTGAGGGTTATTATACACCTGTTTTGACAGGAGTCGTGAGTTCGAATCTCACCTCAGCCATGTTTTTTTCTATAGTTGTTTAGCTTGCGTTACAAAAACTATTTTTGGGAGGTTTTTTAGTTGATTTAACTTCAATCAGACAGCTGTCATGCGACTGAACAAACGTATGTTATCGTGGCGCGCAACAATTAAAAAAAAACACAACAATAGCAGTTGGCCTAGCAAGCAAGCGCACATAAAAACATTGTTGTAGGAAAATATTTTGGAAAAAGTTTCGCCACGTTTACGGTTTTGTCGTGAAACTAGTGTGGAGTTTTAACTTACTTTATAGTTTAAACAAGGTTAAAAATCTTGCGTAACTGGTACAGCGATATATGACTAACTCGGTTGCATACTTTATCATTTTCTTTGGTAAATCAGGTAATAAAGAAGGTAATGCCAATTGTCATTGATTTTGTAACTAAACAAATTTGTTAGCCTACTACTATTTCGACTTTTAAATTACCTAATCCAAGATCTGGTTAAACCAAGCTCTGAAACTTGATAAAAAAGACTTGAAAGGCTAAAATAAATTTGTGTGGACAGTTTTTGATAAAGTTACCGATTTATGTTTATGATAACAACTGCTTAAGCTTTTTACTCGCTTTAAGGAGCGAGTAGAGAATCCTGTTACCAAGTCAATCGTTTTAATAAGCGTACCTGTTTATGACTTAGCAGCTGCTTGAGCTCCTCCCGTGCAACCGGGATTCTTAGTTTGTCGGTGCTGTCCAGCACGAATATTATCGCGTCACAACCGCTGTAGTAATGCTCCCACAGGTTTCTGTAGCGATTCTAAAAACATGGTTTCAAAAATAAAAGAGGAGCTGCAGCATCGCGTGCCATTATTTGCAAACCGTTTACTTTGAGTCGTTGCAGAGTCACAAAAACATTTATAGAAATTCCGCACATTCGTATTGAAAAAGTCTTAAAGTTTGTTTTTGGAGTGACTGTAGTTTAACAGAAGGACTGCAACAGTAGAGAAGCGTATAAACTCCAATTTGAACCCGAGGTACACATTATCACTACGGCGTGTTATTTAACAGATTACTATCAATGATAGGCTACGTTAAAATCACCCGGCTGGCTATGGACAGTGTTATCACAGCAGTTGAACAATGGTTGTTGGCGGGAGCGTAATCTTCATAATGGTAAAGTTTACTTTTTGGGACCGTGGATACTTCAGAATAAGTGAATCTTATCACGGTAATAATAATACAGTTGAGATATTTTGTTTAAAATCGTTAAGAATATGACTTAACATGGACTTACCTGCATTTATTTTATATATTCTTGTATAAATTAGCTTTTGACTAATTGTGGCAAGCAACAGAAATTATTTAACTTGTAATCAAGGTACTTACAAACGTTTTAACATGAACTTAAATCATTTACAAACAACTTGTTTACACTGCTGCGATCTTGGACAATCTTTATGTTTCAAATATGTTGTCCAAGTCAAATCATTTTTTTAAAGTAGCGAGTTAAAACTGCTTTATGTGTAAAAATCGAGAAAAAAACTTGACCTATTCGTAAAATTCAAGGTAAATAACTTCAGCAAGTCATTTATGTAGTTCAGTAAAGAATTCATTTCAACAATCAGACTTAAAGCCACTTAGTAACGATGACTTTAGCGCACCCAAATCAACTCATGACCCAATGCCTTACCACACGCACTACCTACAGGTCTTACTAATAAATGTTGTCTATTGTGTTTCGGATTCAAAATTTACCGCCTCTTTAACAAAAACAAAATATAACTGCTAACACCTCAAAAAGAATAAAATCATAGGATACAGCGTATGCACGGATCTGTACTGTAGCTTGATAATGAAGTACAAATCGTATCAAAACTTCTTAATCAAGATGATGTCGATATATTCGACCTGTTTGGCTTCGCAATTATCAATCAAATATTAGTTACAAGTAAGAACGAAAAACGAAGGGAGTCATAATAAGAATATCAAAGCCCATACAGAAGTAGGTATCACGTTTCGAATAACTCTTTATTCATTTCAGATGTTGAAAATGAATAAAGAGTTATTCAAAACGTTCAAAATGATACCTAGCCTACTTCTGAATGGGCTTTGATATTCTTATTGCGTCTTACTACAACCTCCAACCATTATGCTCCGAAGAGAGTCATAGTTTGTTCTTTAAATCGTGATTACCTGCCCCGACATGTCAAAAGCAGTGACGGTGATGTTCTGAACTTTGAACTTTTCCACCCCGAATCCCACAGTGGGAACGATCTCACTGGACCGATGCTTCTGTGGTTTGAGCTGGTTAATGATGGTCGACTTGCCACTGTTGTCCAAGCCAACGAACAAGATGTCGGCACTTTGGTTTCTGCCCTGTAACAATGTTTGCTATTTTTACCTATTTGCAGTGTTGTAATGAATCAAAAGTGCACCTAGGTCACTGTTTTCAAATGACTTGATTTGACTTACGTCCTTGAGGCAAAATAACTTTACTTAAGTCTATTGGACTTTTGGACAAGTTTTTCAAAAATTTGGTTATATATTTTTAACAAATTTTTGAAAAAAATTAGGTTATATTTTTTTAGCAAATTTTTGAAAAAAAATGGTTTATATTTTTTTAAATGAGTTGGTGCTTGGGTTATATTTATTTTTAAATGAGTTGTTGCTTATAATCGGCAATGTTTCCAATTCTAATAGTTAATATTTTTATTTTTATGCTTTAAATATCACTTGACTTGAATGGGACCAGTTAAATGAAATGGAACAAGTCATTTAAACAGTTAAGAGGGCTTGTTTTGTGGCCTGTGGTAATTTTAGTTGTGTCCGCGAAGATTCCCAAAAATAAAATTTGTATTAAATATGTACCCCATTGCTATTTTTCAGGTAAGATTTGCGGTTGAAGTCTAATGTGTTCATGAATTTTAAAAAGTTTAAGACTTCTATTTTAGCCAGTCACAAAACTTAACAAAAAACTTTGACCTTTAAAACACGGAATGTTATTAAAAATTTGGAATATTTTTTTTTCTCTACAGGGTATACATTTTATAGAAGTAAGCGTCCAGACCCCAAACCGACTACATTCCATTTCCTGTTCGTCGAAGACCTTTGCGTGAAAAGTTTCCCGAAACCCTACACCAGTGACGTTAGCTGTCGTAGCGCCCCATAATCATAATGGTATCACAACGGGTATCCTGCTAATATACTGCACAAAGTTGTTTTTTTGTGCAAAAAGTTTAACGTGGCTCTTTGGCTCCCAAAAGTTAAAAAAATCCAATTCCAATATCCAGCAATTTCATAGCTGATTCCTATACGTAATGCAAAAGTTTGTTTCATTAAGCACCTGTAGCCAGGAAATTAGTCGATCTAATAATCCCATCATAGCTTCATGTCGCTTGTTCAATGTTCACCACAGAATTTATCGCAAAAATTTCTGCTCAACTATTATTCGATTGGCTTACTGTAATAAAAAGAACACATAAGCCCTCTTATAACGAAAATATTGTAAGACCCTGCATAAATAAGGTGTATTACAAAAGATACTGATATACTCTTGTTGTCAACTATCTGCTTCTAATACAGGTTTGCACAGATTTAGCCGATTCGCAAGTCATATCTCCTAACATACCCTGTGTTTTAGCAAAACATTCCTCGTTAATACCAAATTAATAGATAAACTAAACTCTTCCAAATAATAAGTTGTTTTAACGAGACCACGATGGCAGTTTTTAACGCCGTTAATCTTAACCAACATGAAAATCAAATCTAAATCTAAAACAAACCCTTAGAAATTTTACTCTCCTTTAAACGAAATAGGTTTCCTCCATTTGACGAATAAATGACTATCCTGTTGAAATACCCGAAGTTGAACAAAAATGTCTTCTATCTTATCCCCTAAAAATACTCTAAAATCTCAAAGCAACTCTATAACTTTTCTTCGTCTAGAAAGGTGCGAATTTCGCTCACCACATGATGAGAAGCACTAATTTTCGGTTAAAAGTCCAGCGTTTTTCCTGAGGAATGCCAAACATCAAACACAAAAGCGTCTTCCACCTAACAAAATCGCAAATCACTAAGATCTCAAACCAAACTCGAAATTTAAAAAATACATACGGCATTCCTACTAAATGTGATTAGTTTCCTGTGAAAAAGTGATGGTTTTCTCTGCGAAATGCAACAAAAGAGTCTTTCGTCTAACTCTCAGGGAATAGCAAATCGGCTATAAGATCTAAAAGCAAACTTTTTCTCGCCTAGAAAGTGCCCACCACATCACACAAAAACTCCGAGTGCCAATCGCATTCCTAAGTCCCTTTAAACTCCGTCGAGTGTCGCAGTGAAAAAAGGAAGAGCCGCTGCATCTCTTTCAACACACGCAGAGCTGCTGCTGTACACAGGACTGTGTGTAGGCACTCTCCAGCTCTCTGTAGAAGTGTGTGCACTTGCCATCCAAAGGCTATAGATCCACTATTTGCGAAGACAGCGCTGCTTCATTGTTTTGATAGCGCCTCGCCAACTCCGCTAGTATCCAGTTACTTGAGTCTCCTCTTTCGCTTATTCTTACTTTCTCCACTTATTCGTGTGAGTCTTGCGCGCATTCTTTCGTCATAATGCTGATGGCGCGATGCGACCGACGACGCCGCCAGATTTCCATTGTGACGTGCCGCCGTTTCATTGTGACGTGCGACTCGAAATGGCGTCTCTTCGCGCTTTGTTTGCTTCGTAACTGCACAGAGTGAGAATAAACTCAAGAAGTTGCTTGAACCACCCGGGATATACGACATTAGTGAACAGTTGCCTCGTGCAAAAAGGTTGATGTTCCAAGGGGAGCCTTGCTATTACAGTGCCTCACAACCTTTGGCCACTTTCAACAGCTTTTGGAACTCATGGCCACTTTAACCAACTTTTGGGGGTCTTTCAGGCCTAATTTTACGAAGTTGTTTTACATCGCAGCCATTATTACAACTTTTTTAAACTCGCGGTTAACTTTTACAGGATTGTTGACCACACGGCCGCTTTAAACAACCTCTTTTGGGGCCATTAGGCCTAATTTTACAAAGTTGTTTTTACATCGTAGCCACTTTCACCATTTTTTTTTATTAATTAGCTTTTTAACCTTAGAACCACTTTCCCAACCGGCAACTTTTTCCAAAGTTGTTCTACTTGGCGGTCAATTTTACCAATCTTTTTGACTTGCGACTGACATTAATAACGTTTTATCTTGCGACTAAAATTCGTTTTGTCGATGCCGCCTTCTTTTACCAACTTACTGTTCACCCAGTGGCCAATCCAACCATTTTAAACATGGTCCGTGTATGCAAAGTTTTTCACCTTGCGGTCCAATTGTATCAGCTATTTTACCATGTGGCTTACTTTTATAATCTATTTTGTTGCCTTCTGGGACAATCTTGCAACTTTTTTGACTTGCGCCCAACCTTTATCAATTGTTCACTTACATGTCCACTAGGGATGTCTGATAATATCGGATCGGAGTCGATACCCTATAACAGGGGTTCTTAAACTTTTTTTACTGCGGCCCCCTAAAATTTTCTTTCATCTCGCGTGGACCACTGTAGGCAAAAAATAAATAACAAATGATGTCATAATTTGACGTCACAGTACAAATAGACTTCATAAATTTGCTGATTTTGGTCCAAAATTGTGAAAGTGAAATGGAGTCTAAATACATTCAGTGCAAATCCGTTTTATTTTTAATTAAATTGATTTCTTTAATAAATTGATTACTTCTTAAATAAACACTAATATTTCAATTAGACCTTCATGGACCCCCTAAAACTAGTTCACGGACCCCAGTTTAAGAACCCCTGCCCTATACCAAGTGGTATATTACTCGCCCGAAACTATGAAAGACACACATATGTGTGTGTATAATAACCACTGTGATCTAGCTCCTCGGAAGCTTCTTTTTGACCAAAGATTACGGCTTCCGTATAATTAAAGTACAGCGAAAAACATTCGCAGACTCGCCGAATCTGTCGATCTATTATGCAAGCAAAGCAGGCTAGAAAAACAACTAGCCTGCAGTAAGGTTTGAACTCACGACCTCCGGTCATCCTGGGACAGTCGCTCTACCAACTGAGCTATACAAGCTCAGAGGGGAGCGAGTCGAGAAACAACCATACACCACTGCTTGCTACATTCTGTTAGTACAAGCAACTTCATATTGAAGGTGACCACGCCCGATACTACGGTGATTTTGGTGCCAATCCGGTACCAAATTAAAGCGAAATTCAAGGTCTGATTTGCGATGGAACACTGCGATTTCTGCAATACAAGTTGAATTTGTTAAACATAAAAGCTAAACAGGCGTAGGTTGACTAGACTTCTTGACACTAAAGCAAATCTGGGCCTAAAAATCAAATAAAAATTACCTTTGAACGTTTTAATTCGCCCATTTTGCTTGTTGAGCACAGTAATGACGTCAGGTGGTATCGGATCGCGAAACTTTTTGTCCAAAATATCGGCTATCGATATAGCAATAAAAATGTTATATTGAACATCTCTAAGGCCAACTTTTACTAACTTTTTACCTTATTTGTTGTACCCGGGATGATCTCGGGTCACAAACTCCGAACCGGCTGCAATAATTTTATTAGTTAAAACCAGGAAGTCGAACCGTTTGTTCAGGTTCGGTTCATGGGCGAAGATTTTTCAGAATCCGATTCAGTTCCGGTTCGGAGCATTTTAAAAGTTCTGCGTTAAACATTGTGCTTAAAAGCGTTAAACATTGTGCATACGCAGTCTTCACAATGACTGATTTTGCTTCTTAAAAGATGAAGTATGTTAATCCTAAAAACTTCCACCCGTACAGTATCTCGGACCAATTAAGTTATACAAAATATTTCGATTTTGTTCGCAACAAAAATATGATTTACGTCTTCGAAAAACGTCGTTGTACATTTTCATAAGGTGATAAGTACGAAGGAATACTTTAAAACTCTCAAGTAGATTTAGCATAGTTAAGATAAAATGTTTCGCCTATCAAACATAAAAAATTGAAAGTAACACGTTAAGATTTTTATATTTTATAATTAACAAAAGTTACCCAGCTGTGCTGGATTCAGTTAAAGCACTTGGGTTTAGGTAAAGTCATTTGCGTAAATGACTACAAGTTCAAGTCAAGTCATTTATCGAATGGAATTAATTCAATTCATGTAATTTTGCGCGAAAGGCTTAAGTCAAGTTAAGTCATTAAACTATGATTTAAGTCATATCAACATAGCCATTCACACTACAAACTTATTTACATAAAAGGCATGTTAAAAACTATTAACTACTGTTTGAACTTCTAACATAATTTTATTTATGGCCCTAGTAAAGAAGATCACATCCATCTTTTTGTAACGTGATGGTTGTCACGTAAGTATGTGTTTTCTGACTTTTCTCCTTCCAACAGTATGTAATAAATCAAGTTAAGGTTGCAATTCTTTATATCATAAGCATGTTTTCTAACGTCGCTCTGGTCATGTAAAAAATATATATGTTATATATTTTTTGATGTAAAAATATACATTTCGAATCAATGTAAGATCGAAAATATATGTTACCCCAGCAAAAACTATTTACTACAGCGATTTTTTTGTAAAGGGCAACTTCTACAATTGAAAATCGTTTGTCGCTAGATAGCGTTCCAGAACTGCACAAAATATAAAATGGACTTGGGCCACAGTTTCTTCACAACTCAATATTAATATTCCTTATTTGCGAAAAACTCTAAACCAGGTTGCCTTAACAAACCTTTTAAAATTTCACCAATTCCAGAAATTTCGGACAAACTCCATTGTTTGTAATTGTCACGTAACAGCCGGGACATAATTGGCCGTCGTAAACAGCATTTAGTAATGTTGACAGGACAACATACATCCAGTCATCCAGGTATAGGCAGAAAGCGTTATGTGCCAGTACCCGGAAAAATAAGTTATGGCTGCTATCGGGTGAATTGCTGGCTGGCAAACAAGCCGATTTCGAGGCCAGGTGTTGCGGGCGCTATTAATGCAATGCAAACAGGTTTATTACTGTACGGTAAACAATGGACTAATGCGTATAGAGCAGGCTTGGCACGCACAATACCTTAACCAGTTGTGTCGATTCATTGTGGGGTCACGTAGCTGGAAATTGTTCTTTTAAAGGCATTTTACGTGAATTCGGGCATTTTGTAAGGTCATGGAGTAATATTATGACAGAAGGAATGGGAAAGCAGGCAAGCAGCCGATGATTTAATCTTTTTTATTCAGGGTAAACAGTCGGAAACTTCATTAGTTAAACAAGTCTGATGTAAAAACTTGTTTTTGTCACAGGAAACTTTTTTTAAGAATTGGAGAACGATTTTAAGTTTTTATTTTGCTATATTATTTATTTAATTCGTAACAGAATGAAAAACTGTGTGTTGCGAGTTGCGCTTGATTTCGCCCAAAATCTTTAACTGCACAATAGTACAATATAAGGAAAAGGAGGCAGAAAAGTCAGGTGTATGCCAGTTATTAGATTTGAAGGCAAGGGTAAGATTAGACAGCAGATTAGAGTCCCACCCAAGAACAGTTTTTTTTTGCATGACCCATTCATGGAATTCTTAAATGCTTTCCGTTCATAGAATGCTTAAAACATCGCGAGTTTTTTGGTTTTCGGTTCGGTTGGTGATAAGCCCTGAAAAATCAAGGTTTTCATTTATTTTAAAATTTATCTTAATGTTTTGAACTCATTCTTCCTTGTGATGTCTAATATTTATGTGCTCTATATAGCATTAGTTTCCTTGACTTGTAGTTGCTTTGCTTGTATGTTATCGTAGGTCTATTGTTTACTATAAAGCTATTATAGATTTTCATATAAGCCAATATAACCTTGCTTAACTCACAATTTTGAGTTCGCAAAAGAGTCAAACTCCTTGTTTTTACCTACTAACCAACCTGGACTGTTAGGAATGCGCGAACGCGTCAGCCATTCACAAACCCATCATTACCATAGTTGGAAAGGTTAGATTCCACGTGGATTATATCCCTAAAAACAGCAATATTTTTCCAGATTGCGCAGCCCTAAACCAATTTGCCGCAGACCTAATTCGCCGCAAGTCGTTTATTTGTTCGCGCCATTCGTTTTCGCGACTTTCGTCGATCGATTATTACCCGTTGGTTTTATTTTCGCCCGAAAATACCCGGCCTCAGAGACGCTAATAAGACGTTCGGTGGTTATGGGAAGTGATTTCTTCCGTGGGGGGCAATTCGCCGCCTTTTTCGCGATGTCTTTTCGCCAGGAATTCAGGCGACAATTTTGATGATTTCTCGGTCAAAGGTCGCGGGCGTGTTTATTGTTTTCCGACGCGGTTCGAATGGTTTTCCTTGGGCCGTGAACACCTGGCCAAGGAGATTCCAATTTCACACTACAGTTGCAGCACTACGGCATTGACTGCGTGCATGTTGTTTGTGTATGAGGTGTAACACAAAACGGCAGACACTCGAATATAATGGTTTACCGGTGATTTTGCGATGACATGTGCCATAATCGTGATCGGAATAAGTCTAAATCCATTTGGGAGAGTTTGGATTCAAACAGGTTTCTTTTGTTTTTCCTTAGCGACATTCATAACAATTTTTAGATGATAATAAACAGGGACACAATGGTCACAACAGGGTTAGTAATTTAGAAAAAAAAACACATTTAGGTTATTAGATAAAAATGGTTTTACTTGGGCCGTGAACACCTGGCCAAGGAGATTCCAATTTCACACTACAGTTGCAGCACTACGGCATTGCGTGCATGTTGTTTGTGTATGAGGTGTAACACAAAACGGCAGACACTCGAATATAATGGTTTACCGGTGATTTTGCGATTTTGTGCCATAATCGTGATCGAAATAAATCTAAGCCTTATTTTTGATTCAAACAAGTTTTTTTTGTTTCCCTTTAGCGACATTTATAACAATTTTTAGACCAAGACGGCAAACATTACCGGTAACCTATATTTCGTACCAAGTTTTTTCGTAATGGTTTTATTTACAACAAAAAGGCAAAACAAACCCCATGAAATGAAATAGCACGTGTTTTACCCCAAAATGACAGCTACCTTTTGAATAATAAGAATTGCACACCGCATGATTCAGAACTGAGTTGCGATTTCGTAAAAAACAGCTTTAGGCTCATGAATCTTGAATCGTAGCAATTAATTTCATTTTGGGTCGCTAGATTAATTGTCATAGTTTTTGATGTTGCTAGGTGAGACATATAAACGTTACAGATACGTAAGACTGATACTCTTTTTGAATGCCAATATGCCAATTGAACCAAATAAAAGCTTACATTCCAAGTGTAATATTATTGCAGCTGTCTTAAGTTATATTCTTCAGCACAAATTAACGTAATACCGCAGCCGTATCGTTCCTCGGAAGCAGCAGCGGCATCACCGGTCTTGCGTATTTACCCGTTCGCTTACCGCCCGACATTTGCGACAACAGACTGTAACATGTAAGTTAAAATTATCGTGAAAGGCAGGTACCACATCTATAGTACAACCCCTTTACTAAATCCTATTTTTTGCCTTTACGCAATACCGCATCCGTAACGTAAGGCGCAGTTTAGGTTAATTAGGACAAGTGTAATATTATTGCGAGTGTTTAGAGTTCTATTCTTCACATTATAACGACCGTCAAAAAGGGTATTTGAAACGCAGATAGCACATCTAGTCCAACCCCTTTAAAATTAACGCAATTCCGCGGCCAAAATGTCCTCGGAAACAGCGGCATCAGCGGTCTGGCTCATTTGCCCTTTTCGCTTACATTTGCGACAACAGACTGTAACATTTAAGTCAAAATGATTCGTGAAACCAATCTATAGTACAACCCCAATAATAAATCCTATTTTTTACCTTTCAATTAACGCAATACAGCAGCCGTAACGTTAGACGTAGTATAAAGAACGCAAGTGTAATATTATTGCAGCTGTCTTAAGTTATATTCTTCTGCACAAATTAACGCAATACAGCAGTCGTAACGTTCATCGGAAGCAGCGGCGGCATCACCGGTCTTGCGTATTTGCCCGTTCGCTTGCCGGCCGACAACAGACTGTAACATTTAACTTAAAATGATCGGGAAACAAATCTATAGTACAACCACAATATTAAATCCTATTCTTTACCCTTAAATTATCGCAATACCGCAGTCAAAACGTTCCTTGTCGGAAGCAGCAGCGGCATCACCGGTCTTGAGTATTTGCCCGTTCGCTTACCGCCCGACATTAGTTCTTTGCACAGCTGCAGAGATGCCGGATCGATCTCGGGGTACTTTGTACCGCGGCCCGACCGCACGATTTGCGCACCTTTAAGCCAATATTGATGATCGTCGATTAATCGCTTTGCTCGCCCCGTGTTATTTGCCCCTGGCCGTGTAATTACATCGGCGCACGCCTGTGTATTTTTTGAAGTGTGTATCGACGACGTGGAGCTATAAGAAGCCATGTAGGTAAAATGAGACTCGATATCTTTTAGCAAGTATAGGTCTCCGATAAATCGTTTGCAAAGTTAAAACGTGTGGTGGACGACGCAAAGAAACTAATACAGAACTTCATACACCAATATGTTGTTTAAATCAATTTATTTCTATAGGGTAAAATATTTTTACAATTTAAATTTTTAAGTCAAAAAATATTCGCCCGATTTATTATTAATTATTTGCAAATTTTCCGCGGCCATAACGTGGCGAGGCCATAGACGAAAATATATATAAGAGGCCATAGGCGAAATGAGATGTGATTTTTCAGAGGCAATAGAAATTTAATACATCAAACACCGATGGTTATAAAGAACTTATTTTTTTTTCTTATCGTTGCGAAAAGGTTTTTGTCGAAAAAATCGGCGGTTTTAAACCCAAAGCTGACCGTTCATTTCCAAAACTTTGAGCATTTTTCTCGAACAATAACGTAATTTTGCGTGAAGCTATGCATAATTTATCCGTTCAAAAAAAATCGGCGACGATTTCAAAGTTTAAGCACTTACCTAAAAATTTCAAATTTTTGTGTCAAAAAAATCGGCGGCTTCGAAGCCAAAGCTGTACGCTCGTTTCTCAAACTTGAGTATTTTTTCCGAACAATGGCCTAATTTAGCGTGAAGCAATGCACAACGTTCTTCGTCCTAAAAATCGGCGGCGGTTTCAACATTAAAGCACTTACCTAAAAATAAAAACTTTTTATCAAAAATCGGAAGTTCAAATCCAAAGCTGGCCGTATATTTCCCAAACTAGAATGCATTCCCCGAACGATGACCTAATTTTGCGTGAGACAATGCAAAATTTTTCAGCCCCCCAAAAAATCGGCGGCGGTTTCAGCGCTCAAAGGCGGCGCCGCGAAAAATGTCGGAAAAGTATATTTTGGCCGGCGCCGTTCCAAAGTTGCACGGCAGCAACAGGTGGCCTGGGACTCGGATTACAGCGCGATAGGCCTTGTCTCGATGTAATTAGGCGCTCGTGACTGCGACTTTCCCGCTTTGGCGGCCTATGCAAAGGCTGATAAGGCGAACAAGTGCCCGAGATAGGGACTCTAGCAGGTGGTGAAAAGTTTGAAGATATTCAGCTTCGCCGTCGCTCCTCATTCAGTTTAAACGCGCGCGTGACATCGGTGATAGATTTGAGCAGTCGTTTTTTTCAAAGCTCGACTGTTTATTGATTAAGGCTGGGTTTAAAAGCGAATGAATCAGGCAGAAAAATAGTTGCTTCTAGGGTAGAATTTTAAAGAGGAGAGGTGATTAATTGAGGCTTGCCAAAATGTACGATTTTCAGGGCAGATAGCATACTTTTGTTTGAAATTACGATTTCGCTCAGGTGCTAGTTATCTGTCATTCGGGCATCGGCCGTATACAGCGCTTCCTTAAGACATTAGGTCACGATTTAAGGCGGGATGTGTCGACTCTTAGATTTGGTTTATGTAAACGGCGCAACATCGGGGCGATTCAAGTCCCGATAAAACGCCCGCTTTTGCTCGAAGAATCGCGGTAATTTATCGACTTTAGGCAAAGTCACAGGTGCGAAAATCGCACGAGTCACCGCTCAGCGATTCATCAAATCGTCCAAAGTGCCTTGTACTGTAAACCAGCCCCCGAATGCACCGGAACAACATCGGACATAAGCAAGAAAGCGCCGATGCAAACCGCGGATTTTTTTGTTCCTTCCTCGATGTAACGCTAACGCGGGCAATTTATTCAAAAAGAATATTTTTTGTGAAGGCTGGTTTGCGAGAAAAAAACTCGCCTGTTTGAGATTAAAAGATGTTCCGTTGTGGCCAGCTGTATACAACCGGGATCCAATATCTTACGGATAGGTGTCTTTGGCGGTTTGCAAGTTGATGGTCTTAAACTGGAAAAGTTTAAGTTGCCCGAAAATAACTGGCTGAAGTAACATGCTTGTACATTTCAGCTGAAATTTTTTAACAAATAATAATAATGCCGGGAAAACAGTTGGGTAACTTAAGTTGGAAACTAATTTTTAGGAAGTAACAACTCCAAATTTTTGGTGTCCTAAAATGATTATTCCTTTTTTCAATCAATCAAGAACTTTTTTCTCTTATTATTAATAGTAATTTGTTAAACCTGGGAATTTAAATTCTAGTAAGGCAATAGTATTGCCTGTATATCATAATAATTTTTAACTCTAGATCTCACAACCCCAATGGGCCAACAATATTCCTAAAATAAACAAGAAAAACAGTTTTAGAATTTCTAAAACAGGCGACTTGAGCTGCATATCTTAACTATGAAACAAATCAAGTTCCGGAACTAAACACTCTAGAACCCATTTTCTCATTAGTCATCGATATCTTTCACGGCTTCATTCCAATTAAGGTTGTATCGATGCTTTAAACGGAGCAGAATGTATTGATCATCAACTTAACAGTTTCAGCCTTACCCAACCCATGTGTCCAGTTACCCCAAATTGCCCCTTTCAAGGTTTCCAACCTCACAAGATGAACCATTACTCTGTTTACCCAAACTAAACTTTCGGGTTCATCGTATGAAAAACTCGATAGGCATAACAACTGTTTACAAAAATTCCGGAACGTCAATCACTGTTGAAGCGAAGGCACAATTATAGTGATTTGAGAGTGTGTAATTTACTATACAAATAGTACATATACACACAGAAAGGCAACACTTGAGGACTCCAGTGGGTAAACGGTTTAATTTGACCGTGTCTGGAAAGGAAAATAGAATTTAACAGAAGTAACCGATGTTTTGATTTTGCGAAATATTTTCGTGCAAATCTTGATATTGTATTTAGTCGAATGTTACACGAATTAATTTCTTCTTGATCGAGGTAAAACTTCGTCAAGGGAAAGAATTACATTCAAGGGAAAAGTTAAGGGAAAATAAATTACATTTTTTCGTCAAGGGAAATAATTACATTACCACAACATCACCTTTAGCAGTCTTGCATATATACATTAAACATGCTTTACTCTTTAAAAAGAATTTTAAAAGTTCTGGCAAACGCACTTTATTCCTATAGCAAAGCAAGACAAATAGTTGCAGTTAAAACTATAGGCTATGTTGAGTCGGTTATTGACTGATAATAATGATAGGCTATTGTCATTCAAGATGGCTTGGGTACAAACACAAAACAAACCAATGCTTGAACAACAGCTATCCTTGATCCAACATTATATGTTAATTTTACCTCAAGGTTTGAATAAAATTTCGCAACCGGTTGTTTGAGATAAACAAAAACCATGTAATGTGGACTCAAATGTTGGCAGGCCTCGCATTTTTAAATTATTTTTATTTGTACGATATTGCTCAGGATTTAGTTGGTGGGTACGGTTGTGATTAGTTATGGAAACTGTTTGTAACTGTCGTATAACCATTAGGCTTATGGGGTATTTTGAAAAGTTATGGTGGCTCGGTAGCAGTAATATTAAGTTCATTGTTTGAAATTTTACTGCACCGCATGCAAATGTTAACTCAATCAAGTTTTGTTTTGAAATAGTTAAGTTATAAAACAGACTATTGTAGCATTGTGTACTTTTGGCTCTGAACTCTAGGCGTTTGTAATTTTTTAATCAGTTTGCTAACATTTGGCATTTTATTATGTTTGTTGTTTTGAAACTCAAGTTTTTTATACGGCGAACCATATTTCTGTTAATTTTAAGAAATTATTTTATGCTTTTATACCTGTTTTTACTTGACAGTCGAAATATCAATTGGTTTCGAAGGAATAATCTTTCTTTTACATTTGTTGTCTGCAGGAGGTATCTTATATACGAAGGTGTTTCAGCTATTTCTTTTATATCAATTAGTATTCGATTAATTACATGTAACAGTTTGATAGTTGGGGATATAACGAAATGTTGAACTAACACTGAGCGATTTCCGCATAGTCCATTTAATTTTTGACAAAAACGTACGTGTGATTACGGTAAACTTACATATTCCAACTGACGTGGTTACTATTAGCTCAGCTGAATATACAGTACTTACATACACAATTACACATATACGCGCGCTTTGTTTGCGTTTTGCACCGGCGTTGTTTCTCACTCCAATTTCCCGATAAAGACATATGCATGTAGAGGCAAGTGTTCAGATAAGAACGTGCAGCAGGCGTTAATGTTTAGCCCTAGTAGAACGCGTCAGACCATATTGTCTGCTCGCCTGTGAGCGTTGCATTGCACAAGGCCGCGGCAACGGCCAATTAAAGATTCAGCTTTCGCGCTGAGCTCTCGCGATAAGCGAAACGCGACAAACCGCATGCGCATGCGACACAGCTTTTGCGGACGAGCGATAAAAGTTTTAGGTTTCTACAATTGGGGCGCTATAACAATAGAAAGCGGAAAAGAATACGGGCTTTGGAACGGGTTGTTTAGTCTTTTTAATAATTTTCGGGACCCTTTCTAAAAATACCTTACTTTGTTTTAAGAAACTAATTATTGGACTTACATCGCGATAAACGAACTTCACCCTAACGTCAAAAATCACTGTCAGCTGTATATACAATAATTTGACTTAACTGCTGTCTCTGTGGACCCCATTTAAAAACGTGTTGAGGAGTGATTCCACACCGATCAATAAATACGGCGAGTAGTTCGCCGGATCCATTTATACCGTATTATAACAAAGTGTGGTAGCAGTGTTTACACAGCCATTTTAGTCCAGGTATATTAGTTTTTAAAACATGTTTGTTTTTTACAAGATGTCATACTGTAGTAGAAAAAGTGTAGGCAAATAGGGTTTCACGTGTATATATAGAGTCTTAATCATTTCGAGTAGAATTTACCTTCTCTGCTGGATTAAAGCGATTGGAAAAGTCACAAATTACTAACAGCTAATTAAAGGCATTGGCGAGTTAAAGGAAAAGCCAAAGCTAAGTCACTGAACTTCACACTTCACTCAAACAACCAAAGACAAGCAAACAGCTTAAAACTTCATCGTGTAATATTTCCGGAAAGAAACAAAATATCGATCAGAAATTTTTACAAATTACTCAAGAAGCAATGTAACTTAGCCAGCAATCAGACATTCATAAAAAATATTAAAATTATTCATGAATATTACTTAGCCAGCAATCAAACTTTCATCAAAAAAATATTCATGTTCATACTTTTATAAAAATAATTATTAATATTTTACTTTCTTTATAGAAGTCTGACTGCTGGCTAAGTTAGATTGCTTTGGGTAATGTGTAAAAATTTCTGATGGATAACTTGTTTACTTCCGGGGATATTAAACGATAAAATTTCGAGCGGCGTGCTTCCCTTTAGTTCACAGGCAATGCGTTAGTAAAACCCAGGGCGCCTTAAGCGTATAGTGAGGTGTACGCTACGGACGGCAAGCGCGTACTTAGCACACCTTGGCCCACTTTAAGGCCGCCAATTATCGCGGGCATAATGCGCCAAAGCCAAGTGCCCGACACGCGAAACACAATAGATTAAACGCGGCGCAGACAACTTGCCGCGCGTAGTTTTTTCCGCGCACTGATTTAGCGCAAGTGGGGTCTGAAAACGACGACGGAAAAAAAGAAAAGCGATTGCTGTTCCTTAAAACACGGTACAAGCTTTTCGGTTAAAATCTGACGAGTTTTTAAACAAATACTTTCAATATAAATCCATTTTTTCGGATAATCAAGAGATATGAATAAATCTCTATGAATATTCGAAACTTCCAATATGCTGCCCACTTCTGTATGTGCTTTGATATCTTTTCCACATATTTTTTAAATAGTTTTTTAAGCTTCCAAAAATGGTACGTATGAATCTTCTACAGGACTTTATTTTAATTTTCCAATGTTTCTTTAATTATTTTCGTTGAATTTTTAATGTTTTGTGTATCATAACGCAACCTAATAAAAATCGCCTTGACATTTGCAGATAACTGTGTATAGTGCAGGTATCTCCTATAGGTAAAAATATTAGCCATGGAAAAGCTGTGCTTACATTTGTTGCATGTCATTGTCGCTTTGAACGCACGCAGTAGTTTTTCACTACTCCATCGGCCTAGCAAAGGCGCAAAGCAAAAACCACATCTCCGCCGCGAATTATCGGGTCTGGTCGTCCTGGGAATGTTAATTGCAGTGCAAGTTCGAACCAGTGTGGAACTTAATCGTCCGACAACGTGCAATTAGTTCGCACCTATGTCGTTTACGAGCGACGCGACGGACAGCGTATCGTATCAAGTCGGGTTCAACGCGACGTTAAAGGGATCGTAATGATGCAGCACAGGTTCGGAATTGGCGATTTGTATGCCGAAAGGTTACCAAGCTAATTGGAAGCCACAATCGAAAATGGGATTTAAAACTTCGATTAGAATATGGAAAAGTTGGTGAGTCATTGTATTTAAGTGTAGGCCTGTATATTATTTTTTTGCTGACAGAGTCCTTTAAAGCTTGTAGATTGTTATAAGTGTTGTCATACAAAAGTTAAACCAAGGAAAGGTGTGTAAGGTATAAGAGTAAATAGAGCACATTGTTTGGTGTTTGAATTAAAGCAGATTCAAAACGACGATAGGCCAAAGGTTAGAATATTTAATGGAACAAAAATGCTTTAGACTAATTTTAAAAATATGTTGTTTGAATTCTCTAGATAAGTATTTTTTAACTATGTATATTTCATTTTTTTGGTTGGTGAGTCAGTGTATTTTCAGTGTAATTATTTTTCGCTGAGCGAGTTCATTTAAGCTTGAAGATTGTTATAAGTGTGGCCATACAAAAGTTAAACCCAAGAAAGTTGCATCATAGTAGATAGAGAACGTAGTTAGGCGTTTAAATTGATGCGAAATTCAAAACGACGATAGGCCAACAGCAAATATTATTAAATATAAAAATGGATAAAGAGTTAGTACTTTAATTTTAATGTGTGGGGGGATGACCATAATTTTACTTTATGGTACTAAAAGTTCCTAACCACATAATCAAATTCACCTTAAAAGGAAAGCGCCGACGACGGAACTTTATGAGTAGATATATAAATGCAAAACAGGCAATTGGCACCTTCAGAGTTCAAAGGGATTGCAAAAGCATACACAGGAGAAACGAGAAGCCTTTTGTTCCACGAGCAATTAAGACGATTAGCCGGTAAACTCAACAGAAAGCTTTTAGCTGCTCCTTGTCATCTTAAAGTGGGAAAAGCAAACATTTCCAGCCACTGGACGACTTAATTCCTAAGTCCACACTTCCCATAATGACGTAATTAGGTTAAATTAGCTGGAAAACGTGCCCGCAAAGATCTTGTGTAAAGGTGATTCGTGTTTGCCGTACGCGAGTGTATTGCAAATATGACGGAATGCTGTTTGCCGCTGGAAAATAGATGGATATCTTCATTAGTGTCGAATTTCACGATTGCGTGGTTCGTTACGTTTGTTTTCTCTGCACCAGCACAGTTAAAATATTCCAGGAGAGCCGAAAGACATTCCTTATATAGTGAGTTATCTCCAGTGTTGTACTAACTTAAGTCAATGACTTGACTAAAGGGCACTTTAGTCATTGTTTTCAACAGACGTGACTCGAGTCTTTTGGGAAAATGACTTAACTTGACTTAAGTCTTTTAGACTAATGACTTGGGTTGAAATGAATTGTTTTCATTAAGCATTTTTGCTATAAAATTAGGTTATTTATCGTAATTTTTGCACATAAAAGAATTTCCTTGCTATAGGATGTGTTTTTGCTATTATTTTGTTGAGTTATTGGCTTATTGCTCACAATCAACAAGTTAACCAATTTACTAGTTTGGGGTTTATTTTTATAACAAGGACTTGACTTGCAATTTTCTTGCCCTAATTATGACTTGACTGGGACTTTTGTTTTCAACACGCGGTATTTTGTCTACCCATCACTATGTATAAGGATCTCTACTTCTGTGAACCCCGCAAAATACAGTGTATTAAAGAACAATATTTCCCTTTGTTTTACAACTCCAAACTAATATTATCCCTGATTTCCTGTCCAACGAAGTGATTTCTTACTTGAAAAGTAAAATATTAAAATATAGTAGGTTAACAACTGGAGGTAACTAAACTTCTTAAAGCTAAAGTAAATTTGGGTCTAATAACCTAAAAAATACCTTTGAACGTTTCAATTTTATCCATTTTACTTGTTTGAGCATGGAAATGACGTAATTTGGTATTGGACCGGATCGCGAGACTTAATATATCGGTTATCTCTTTTGGAATAAAATGTCAAGTATTGGACACCCCTACAAATGAACATTATTGAGTTTAATCAGCTAGTTTATAAGTCACATTGGACAACGATGACGAATCTCCATCATTAGAACAACGGATATAGTCTAGATATAGCGTTAGTGGAGAATCAGTTGGCTGTGAAGGATTTTAATTGCAAGCAAAGCATTGACCAATGAAAAAGCATAGCGCGCGAGGTTCGAACTCACAACCTCGACCACTCCACATATCGTACAATGTTTTTTTTGTAGTTCAAAGTCGTTCATTGCTTTAATACAGGTAGATGTTAAAAATGTTGCTTAAAGCATTTACAACTTCCCCAGGGACACCCAGTAAGGAATTTAGGACTTTTAATTTTTTTTTTTAAATATACTTTTAAAAGTTTTTCTCATGAATTAAACCTTCAGAACAATTAGGAAAAAAAAATTCGTGCGTATTATTATTAAAAGTCGGAAATTAGCTAAAATTGAACTTGTGAGCATAAACAGGGAAACCGCATAGAAGCGGTCGGTCTGTGTGTGGTTTTAGTGATCTGTCTCCCGTTTAGTATCGGGATTTTTCGTTGTCGTGGTTGAGCCTCAGAGGTTGTTGTTCTACGGTCAAGTGCGTGAAGTTTTCAAAGCCTATTTCAAAGCACACGGTTCCGAAAAAACTCAGGATTAGCAAAATACGTCGTTTGGGCTTGGGAGAGTCAAACAACCCAATATTACATCATAGTAAACCTAGATTGAACACGTTATGGATTACGTCATATAAAAGAAATCGAGTCGATGGTTTAAGAATTGTTTTAAGTAAACAACTTTTCATTAAATTTGAGTTATTTGTCAAAATTTTTGCGCATAAAACAATTTGCTTCCTATATGTTGCGTTTATTTTATTTTTTACTTGAGATATTGCTCATAATCGTCGAGATTACCAGAATTGGTAGTTTTTTGAAAGGACTTGACTTGAAGTTGACTTACTCTAAGTGCCTTGACTGGGACTTGATTTTACGAATGACTTGAATGCGGCTTACGTCTTTCTAAATGACTTGTTTACAACATTGTCAAAATGCGATAGCACAGCATTTATTGAACTGATTGACGCTTACCTATTCCTCCGTTGACTGAAGCATTATTGTGACACCAAAGACCAATTAGTTCGCCGTTTTGAGCATCACAAAACGTGGTCACGATTTCGATTAATTACGCGGGTATGCGGCCGCCGCGTAGCGCTGTTTCCATATACTACGCAGCAATCTGTTTTGTTTGCGACTGTTATGTCAATAAACAAGCGCTGCGGTGGTCGGACGTGATTTTTTGATAAAAAAACGAACGGCTATTTGTTGTGGAGAAACCGCAATCATGTAATCCCCGTAATAGGTGCTTGGGTTAAAATTGCGTTTATACAGTTTGGGTTGAATTTGCATCTTTTTTTATAAAATTGCATTTATTTGGGTTAAAATTGCATTGTTGTGCATTTGGGCTGGAAAAACGCTGCCTGTACAGAAAAATATTAAAATATACTTGGCGCATAATTAATTACGCTTTTACATTTTGAAAATCAAATAAAGATTAAATAAAAAGTTTAGGCTATACACACTATATTGATATCGTAGCCTAAAGGACACTTTGCCTTACTTCGACTTTTTGGATTGAAATATTCGCTATTTTTCTGTTAAAACACATAGGGGCTCAAACTTCACACTACCATTGGGCGCCGCTTATTACTTATAAAATGTGTAATGTTTGGCCGTAAATTTATTAAAGTTGTTAGCTAATCTACCTATAGTATGTGTCGCGGGTGCAAATTTAGCCCGTTATTTTGCCGATCAGACAAGGCCAGCATGTACGCAGTAGTTTAAAGTCACAAGTGCTCTTGGCTTTGTAACCTGTCAAACAAAAGCGCGCGGAAGACGCGTTTTGTGTCAATATTAGTTCGAGGTACCTGACTGCGTGTTCGACATAACGGCAACAGTTCTACGGAAACACAGGCGAAATGTCGACAGTCAAGTTACGATGACGGCAATGAGATGCGGTGTGCGTCAAAACATCAGCATGAACACCGTGCCTTGACGGTTCGAGTATGTTGTGTAAACCGGGGTTTGCAGAAAATTAATTTCTTCGACTCGTTTCGGGACAAAGTCTTTCGTTGTCTTTTGGTGGAGATTCAAAGAATTGGTTTAACGCCGTTCACAGAAATAAATAAAAAACGTTTAGTCTATTTTAGGAGTTCTTAAGCTTACTTGCCCTTTAAAATACGAAAAAAACATTTGGGTTCGCGTGGACATTTTGGTCAGGTCGGCATAAAACGTTTAGAGATGACGTCATAAAACAAGAAAACGTAAATAATAACTGCTGCTTTCGGTCCTAAAAATGTGAAATTCAAAATAAAGCATAAACACATTAAAAAGAAGGTGCCCAAGAGTTTTTTTCAATTAACATTTTTTTCTTTTAAAAATTCATTCAACTTTTCAAAAACCACACCAATATTCAATTATGTCTTCGTGGACAGAAAACTAGTCCACGTAACCCCCAAGGGGTACACGGACCACAGTTTGGAAACCCCTTGCCTATTTGAATTCAGCGAAATGACACGAACACCAAATGAAAGTAAAACATTTGTCAAAATTGGTTGGATACTAAAGTTTGAAATGACTTATGGTTTGTCAAGTTTGTGGTGATGGCGAGGAAATTGCGATTCCAATTTGAAGTGTAACGAACGTGGAACCGAACCGCGCACATATGATCCCAAGTTGTCTCACGAAACTGGAATGTTTGTCGTCTTGCGGTTGCGTTATATTAAAAACAACAATGCTGCTTTGTCAGACTATGAAACAGTGGTTCTAGACCTGGGTTTTCAGGGGGTACGCCAGTAGCTTTCGTGTCTTATGTGCAGTTTGGAAGTAAAAGTGTAACTTTATTGCGTCTGTCTCAAGGTATTTTCTCCCATTGCCACATTACACCGACCTAAAATCTGCGGCTAACCCTGAAGTCGAGGTTTTATTTCACAAATTTGCTTGGTATATTTAGGTATATTTTATCAATTTCTCTTTAAGGCATTTGTGACGCAGGGAGAGACAAAATTAACTATAGAGCAGTTTTTTCGTGGCGACCATAATACTAAGCGGAAGTACAACAGCAAAGCGTCGTTGACCCTATTCCAGTTCTTAAGATTTTGTTTAAAGGGAACAAAACACTAATAAGATAATAGCATAAATAAGTCAGAATTAAATTATTATGAGCGATGTCTTTTTCTGTATTTTTCTCAAATTGAGAAGAAATCTTGCTCAGAACCAATCTTTATAAATCCAACCATGCGAACTATCTGCAGTCGGCGACCCAATCAAATCAAACAGCGGCCCATGGGTTGGGAAGCACTACTATAGAGGGTACATGGTCAGAAATGATTGAAAACCGCCGCTAAAATGCAGCAAATCTCAAAACCAAAGAATGACGTAACGCCTTTTAAAGTGTTGCTTATCACGTGGGCGTCTTGGGCGATTGTAACATTTTACCAAACCGTAAAAGTTTGCTCAAAGGAAAAACTGATAAAATATTGCAGGCAGGATATCACTAGTACAACAGGCCAACTCATTGTGACAGCAGCTGATAAAGGCATCCTGTTGCGTCACAGCTATGTAGTGTGAGCAAATAAACAGAGCCTTGATGTTGTCAGGCAGTAACTCACGTTTACCACGGTTGCTGGTAACACACACAAACTTAAGCGTGCCCGATGTTATCGTCCAGATTTGGCCAGGTAAGGCAAAGCTGTTTTGTTTACACTGCAGCGATGGGATTCTTGTGAGAAATGGCTACTCGCTACTCACCCAGTTAAACTACTACTCGCTATACCAGTTTAATTACTCAGTTAAATAAGGGCTTAAAGTTAATGGTTGTGTTAAAATACTACTCGCGTAAGATTTAGTTAAACTATTATTTGCTAGTAACTTAGGTAAACTAGTACTCGCCAATTACTGAGTTAAAATAAATTGGTACTCGCCAATTGCTGAGTTATAATATTACTTACACATTTACATATATAGTTTGACACATTTACATATATAGTTTGTCGTGTGTTAAGGGCGATTGTTAAATTACTCTATTGTTGTTCTGTTAAAAGTGTGTCGCGAAATATTTGAAATATTTTTGGTGTGCCGCGAGTCAAAAAAGTTTGGGAACCACAGAATTAGGCTATTACTCGACAGTTACTCAGTAAAATTAGTACTCGGCCATAACTAAGTTAAATTAGTACCCGCTAATGGCTGAGTTACAATACTACTCGCTGAGTTACAATACTACTCGCCTATGAATTAAATAAAATATAACTCGATAATACCTTAGTTATACTATATTAATCACCATGACCCAGTAAACTCGAGTTGCTATTGATTAGGTTGGACTACTACTTGCCTATTATTCAATTAAACTATACTCGACAGTTACTCAGTTGAATTAGTACTCGCCCACATCTGAGTTAGTTTAGAACTCGCCAATAACTCAGTTAAATTAGCACCCGCTAATGGCTGAGTTAAAAAATTACTCGCCCATGAATCAGTTAAATAATTACTTGCTAATGACGCAGTTAAACTACTATACTCGCCCCAGTGAACTTATGATGAACCAGGTTTTAAACGAAATGGTCTCTCAGTGCGGCATGAATTTATTCTGATCATGACGTCACACAATGGCGCAAAGAGGTGTTTACCGCTTTTTTCGTACACTTCTGTTGTTAATCGTTTTTACGCAAAAATTGAAACTTTGCAAGTGTTGAATGTCCGATCAAGTTTGCGTTGATCCTTAGAGCGGCTATAGCCTGTTGTTATATTTGTTTAGTTGCAATTCATGGAGTGGAACTTGTGCCGTCAAGTGTGACACCATCCACGCATGCATACTTATACTAGGGCTCGAAACGAATATCGCCTTTGAATTGCCGTTGTTCTGCAAGTAACGCATTACACTTGCTATATATTTACGTCAAATCATATATTTTGTTGGTTAGAAATTACAGCGTTTCGACACAAAGCCTATAGTTTTAATATTTTAGAGGTTCTTCTTGTATCCAAACTTGTAAACCTTTATTTATATCAGTCAACACAAGACTCGAACTCTGATTACGCAAAACTGATTACACGTGCTAGTCAATAATTATCTGAACAAATTCTCGTTTCTCTTCTGTAAAATCGCAAACCAAAAAAATCGTGTGCTGTCGTTGTTTTGCTACAACTCCGTAAAAAGCAGTGAGTTCGAAAGTGTGTTGAAAAGAGAGCATGGGCTATATTTTACAATACACGGAAACAGTTATTGTCGAGTAAACAGTCGAAGAGTGACAGCAATTAAGTCGTCTAGCAGAACTTTCTGCACCCGCCTTCGATGCTTATCGCCGAGTCGTTCGCCCAGCTGCACTGAAGGCGCTCGCACCGCAAATTTGACCCGAAGTTGCAAGTCTACATGGCAGCAGCAAGCTGTAACAGCCGATCTCTTGCTGATTTCGGGTCTGATTTGCTGTAAAGTTCAACCAATCGCTTTGCCTAGCGCAGGGCTAAAAATGTGCAGTCTTTGCCTATCTCCTGAACCAGAACTTTTTTACCTGCTGGGTAAATTTATTTTTTATAGAGGGTATAGTTTTGCTGATGTGTACCTCTATAATGATGAATTTGTTTAGGTTTAACCAGCAACAATTTTGTTAATTCTGGTATAGGTTGTGAACCAAAAAATGAAAAAAAAAACAATATTGCGATCCCATCCGATATCAATGGGGTCATTATTATGCCCACTCAAATAAAATGGATAGAATTAAATTTCAAGGTTGCTTTTTGTTCTCAGGTAATTAGACCAAAATTGGCTTAAGCGTGAAGAACTATAATGACAAGCAATTGTTAACCGACTACTTTCTCTTTATCTGGTCACGTAGAAAATGATGCAATAGGTAGCAAATCATGGCTAATATATCAATTTAGTATAGGTTTGGCACCGATACCAACCTAGTATAGGACGAGTACCCATACTACAACTTTGAGTCGGGTATTGCTCGGATATTATTAGACATCTCTAATCCTATACGCTGTTTCGGTTTTGCTGTACCAGAGAAGTAGCAGACGGCGAATATTTCGAGCACTGTAAAGTTCCAAGAAGTAGCTTGAAGGTCTCGCAACTTGGCGGTTTAGTTTCGTTGCGATGAGCCCGCCCCGAAAATGACTTTATCGGCTGCGATGGCGAGAGATAAAGGCCTTTAAACGCGCGGCGACTAGCAAAGGAAGTTAACCCTTTCCGGGCTATGGTCACGTTTATTGGGCCGAAATGAGAAAATCGCTCCCGTATTGCAACAAACGGATATGGGCGTTGTGGGTTTCGATTAACAACAATCAGTTATTATTTTTAAAAATCATGCTTCTTTTTTGTATAAATTATAACAGGATACTTCTTTACGGAATTCGAAATAATTAACAACAGGTTTCTGCTTGTCGATCACGGAAAATTCGGTATTTTACTCGGGTTTATAAATTTATAAACACTTAGTTTTACTCGTTTTTTTAATATATTACTGCTCCATACTTTGACATTTATCCTAAATACACGCCTCTTAAACTTTCTTAGTTGACGGCTACCACAATTTTTCTGTACATGTGAACGACAAATTTAGTTGGCAAATGTAGCACAATGTTTGCAAACAGTGGTTCTCAACCTTCCATTTGTTGTGCCCCCTTTCCATGGTTTTTTAACACGTTTTGATATTTGTCTGATATTTGTCATGTTTTATAATGATCTGGAGTAATTTTTTAAAGTGGATTGAAAAAGCGACAACAGAGTTTCCTATAGCTGGAATACTAACTATGAACTAAACCTACCGCAGAGCACAGAATAGGATTACCACAATTTTGGTTTTGGCTAGCTGTTAGGACCTCACTTGCAATATAGAATTTTGTGTGTTATTTTTTACCTAAATCTTGGTCTGCTATGCCTTAACTCAAAGTTAAATCTCCTATTAAGTCCCAATTTCCAATATTTTATTTTATTGTGGCTACCTAATCCCAATTTTAGCCAGACACGCCTTAAAAAAACGCGCGTTTAAATTTTAAATTGTATCGCATTTGTTCAATAAGCGTAAAACATTTGTTAAAAGTTAACAAGGCACAGATCAAACAAACAAACAGCTATTTACGCGATCGTAAAAAAACAGCTTTGCATAGTTGGCAATAAAAGAGAATTGCGGTTGGCCATTAGCTATGTTTATTTGGAACCAACGTTGTTTAACCTTGTGCGGGCCAAAATTGGATACAACGAAAAATTGTTCTCCTAAGACAAGTATTATAGATTCTCACAAGCTTTCGTTCATCAGGTCAGGTCAAGTACAAAAAAATTGTTTTCTATACTTTGATAAAAGAAATCACGGTTGTGCAAAAGCTTGTCGAAAATTCAATACAATTTGTTTTTATATAGTACCACCTGATTACCCTATTTAGAATTAAATGAATACGTCCATTTAGAAACATTGTTCTCCTAAAGAATTGGTTTTTTCAAGTTGGATCCTCGAAGTAGTTTTCCGTGAGTTAGTCATAAACATAACTCAAAAGAGGCAGGCATATATAAAAAAGCGAAGCAAATAAAGGCAATAAACTTTTTATCAATTTATTTACTGTTTTTTTTAATTGTACATCAGAATTTAATTAGGTAGTCAAGATTTCCTATTTTAATTGTTTTATTGCGAGGGACCGTGATTCGTTTAAATGTTGCATGTGGTTCCCCACGCAATTTTTTATTTAAGTTTTGAAAACTGTAAGCTAAGGTGAAAAATGACAAAAAAGTACATGTTCAGTTTGCTATATATTGTACATATTTACAAATCTCGCTATTTTAAAATCAATAACAAACTACCAATCAATACCATTTCATACGCGTGGATATCTGAGATCAAACCATGACGGGCAGACAACTCCGTATATTCCGTGTATTCCTCACAAAAAATAATAAGGGAATTATCGCGATAAGCCTCAGCAATGCGAGCGACATCAGAATAATTATGCCGACTCTAACCCCATTAGATGTAACCGCTAATTCGATTAATTCCGGTGCGTGCAAATTCGAAATCGGCTTTGGCCGGCGCCAAGCGCACCTAACTGGCCTCATGCGGAAAATTTAATCCCCTGGCGGTGGCGCGATTTTTCTTTTTGCCGCCGCGCAATTAGCGGTGGATTTTGCAGAGAGATGTTGTGTCACGCTGTTCTCACATCTGTGAGGTGCCGCATTCCAAGAATGTAGAAACGCATGGAGAAACCGAATTTTGAAAGTCGCGCTTTTTCTAACCAAAGAGATGCAGCTCGAAATTTCATATCTCCGGAAGTAAACAAGACATCGATCAGAAATTTTTACACATTACTCAAATCAATCTCACTTGGGCAGCAATCAACCTTTTATCAAAAAAATTAAATACTAATATCCACATTTATGAACATAAATATTTAATCATATTCGTCTTGAAATTATAGCGTGCGCGCCTAAACAGACTCATATAGATTAATAGCTAAGAGTCTACTCTTTCAAAAGAGCCACGATTCGACCGCCAGTTATTCGGGGATATGGTATTAATATTCGTTCAAAATTTGTCGCGTTCAAACTTCTTTGCAGAAGATGATTAAGGCTATATAATAAATACGAATATGATGTACCCGTAAAGTTATATTTTGAGTAACACCAACTGTATTAAATTGAAGTAATTGCATCAAATAAAACGAACCTCTGGCGGAATGTAGAAATACCGAAACAAATTTACGAAAATCGCGTCTCGTTGGTGTCTCCACGTTTTCAACCTTCTCATTAAGGGGGTATAAGTAGTATATACATTGGACTAAAATATAGTATAACACAGTCGAATGAGCTTGCCAACTCAGATTACAGTAACAGTATGTTTTGTTCTTGAAATGAAATGATTGCACCTATATAGTCTATACTCTTCGGACACATGTGTGAAAAACAATATTTAGGAAATTAAACAAAAACTATCTTTCCATCCTATATTGTTCTTGGACAGGGCCCGCAGCAACTAAGTTCCTAAAAAGGCTCACGTTATTTTGGAGCATAATGGTTGAAGGTTGTAGTAAGACGTATAGTAAGCATAACAAATCACATCTAAAAATTGGTATAATTTTGAACGTTTCGAATAATAGTTCTTTTTTTTGATTTATTTTAGTCAACGTCCAAAATGATACCTACTTCTGTATGTTGTATGAGCTTTGATATTCTTACTACGGTTCTGGTTGTTGTTTTGCAACCTCTCACAGTCCATCCTATTATATGGTCTTTTTAACAGCCCCCATGTCACGCAGTCCACAATTCTGGCGTCGCAGTTCTTACATCCCGTTTGCACTTTGCTAATCAACTTTAAAACCGCGTACATAACACAATAGGTCGAATGAAGTTTAAAAAAAAAGCAGCCCGTGCTTTCATCAACATCTCGCTTTGCGATGTTAATATCATATCTGCAATGCACGTTTTGATCCTAAAATTAACATTTTTCAGCGAAAATCTCTACGTACAGAAAGTGTCCCTCTTTCTAAGTATTAACATTTTTTAGAAAAAATCTGTATGTGCAGAAAGTGCTCCTGGTTCCCTAATTTTTAACATATTTAGGAAACGCGGCAGTACGTTCAGCAAGTTTCCTTAAAGTCCAACATTTTTAATATGCAATAAAATCATTTAAAGCGCCTTTTCTATGCAGAAAAAGTTATTTCAGTTTATTAAAATTTGATCGACGATTTTTAAAGCATTTCGCTGCAATTTTCATAAAAAAAAGTTTCTTAAAAGCGTAAAAATAAACAAGTAATACCCAAACTCAAAGGGATAAATTGCATGAGCGCATTGCATCTGACCCTGGCCGGAAATACCCGACGCAGTAAATTGGCATGTTGCGAAAACCGTTTCGGGCAGAGGGTGAATTTCAAAGTCGATTTTGTCGCGAGCTTGTTTGACTAGCTTCGCTCTCGGCAGCGCGTCTCGGATTATTTTCCGGCTACACGAGCGCAGCGGTCGCGCGCGCACGCAACAATCGGCTTCCGTGACGTAACAAAGGATTGATGTTTATTGCGAGGAAAAGCGCCGCTTTCAGACAAAAATGCGAAAAATTTGTTACAGGCCAAAGCGAAAAACGATTTGTTTTGCTGAGAACGTTTTTTTTGTTCTGGACTAGCTTTCAAAATAAGCACGGAACTCGGTGGACGATACTTACATTGGTTTGTTTTGTTGGTGTGAAATTACTCATTGGGGTCTATTGGTTACCTTGGCTGAAAATTTTGACATGTACGGTTGCCACACAATTTTATGAAAACATTTGAAGACTCCATAAAATTTAAAGGTTTACAAGGACGGAAAATTTGGATTATTTGGACAAAATACAATTTGAAACCAAAACAGTATAAATGCATTGATCAACATAATACCAAATTATTGACGAATTGGTTTTACTCTAAACACAAAACTTTTGCTGAACAAAGACTATTCAAAGACTTTTGGGGAAAAAATTGTTTGTCAAAGACTTTTTAATATACAAACCAATTAAAATACATCCAAGACTTTGTGGCAACGCTAAAAAATGGCATTGTCACGAGTGGAATTAGATTTAGATCGAAAAGCTGATAGATTTTGTTTATTAAGAAAATTTCCAGCTTTATTTAACAAATACTTTTTACACATTTCGTTTACCTCCAATTTATTATCCACATTTCGTTTACCTCCAATTTATTTCAAATATTTTGGCTAATTTGCTGTCAATAGCCCTATGACTCTCAGCTGGGTTGAACTTAATAAAAATGGAAATTTAGGTAGTCTACTGCAGTCAATGTCTTTAAAAGTGTATGACTGTTAAGTGCACTGGTTCAAATACTGCTAATATATCCGATTGTTACGCGCAAACAATAGGTGACGTTGTGCTGTTTACTTCGAACAACTGCCTTTCCCAGAACAGTATCTAGATTCTGTCAAGTTTAATTTTAAAACCCGACAATTGAAATCGATGGCGAAACGGCGCATTACGCCTTAATACTTGGGCGAGGTGTTTGCCGAAACTAAAGGCGTAATAAACAGCTGAAGCTCGGAGACGCCAGGCCGCAAATTACAGGGCCGACAGGGGCATAAGTAGCACCACCCCTAATGCGTTTTCCGCTGCCACCTGTGCGAGTTTGTTGATCGTAGCATCAATACAGGCGTTGCGCTTGCTTTTTTTGTAAAAACGTGAATTGAATAACGAAATAACGGGACCGAAATGTCGGACATTTTCACTGATTCACCTAATACTGTACGAAATATTCGTTTGGCTGTATATCCACTTTCTAAGATTTAACAGGAATAATGCCCATTTCTAAAACTAAGACAAGTTTGCAAATCTTTTACGTGCGTTTACTAAATGAATTCCTAATTTTCAGTTTTAGTTTTAAATTTGGTCATACTAGTTGGGAATGTACTTTAGGCCTGCTTAACCATTTGTTTCTCCAATTATATTTCTATCATAAAAGTACAGTGGTTATACGCTATACCCTAAACAACAGAATTCGTTCATCAGTAGGTTTAATTACCAAACACAAAGAAAAGAATCAATAAACAAATTGTCAAATAAAAAACAAAACAGCCTGCCCATCGATCCGGCACAGTCAGGCAAAAAATAGTTAAAGTCATCACGCTGCTGAGTCAAACAGAATTTTGTGGCGACCCGTTAATGAAACCGTATTGCGAGGCCTACAATCTAGCCAAAGTGAACCGGCATACTTGGGCTGCTGCCACCTGGCCTTTATCACCTGGGGGTATCACTTGAGGGTAATGGCCACCCTTGCGTATTCAAGGGCAGAGCAAAACGCTAAACCGCCTATAAACTAAACTACCGGTTTTAAAGCGTCAGACGAAACATTCGCACGATTGGCCGTCGGATAGCGGCATTCTTGTGGCCTAAAAACTGTGCATTTTCACCGTCCGGAAATCTCGAATTCTGTTTATTGGTTAAATGTGAATCTGAAATAAAAGTGGACTTTTTATGTGGTAATTAGCACTATTTTAAATGGTGCTGCATACAAGTTAAAACAATTTAAATAATTAATGGGAAAGTAAATTTATAAATATATAGGTTTCTAAATTAGACTTCAATTTGTTTACACTAATTTTTTTTTATTTTACATGTTCCATGTAGTTACATAGTAGTTAAGTGAATTATGAAACAATCGGACAATTGTACGGTGTGATTGAGTGGCTCCATAAACGAAAATAGCTATGTAATCTGTACTTTAACTTGAACCAAAACCCAATCAGCTAAAACACTCAAACGAAATCCACAAGTATAGCTTATATCACATTCCGATGAGCGAATTGCAAAAAACTCCGCGCGCCAAAAGTCAAAACCTATTTTTGGAAGTCCTCGAAAAGGCTGGAAGCAGCGTAACCTTGGGCAAATACGCGGATAGCTTTCAAGCGGTCCAACTGGCAAAACTTTCGCTGGGAGCACGAGTTCCCACCCTTGGCGTTATGCGATGTGTTATGACAGCCATAGGTTATGCCTTAGGCTTGAATTAAGACAGGTTACGGGGTTCGCAGACGAAATATTTATGTTACGTTGACAAACGTTTAGGTGCTACTATCATCATTCGTTTGCAAATATCGAAACGGTCACGGGCTTTCAAATTTTACCACGTTCTTCAATTTTGTAGCCTTCAAAAATCTATATTGCCCGCAAAGTGTGTCCAACTATTATGAATCTCAATCAGGTGGCACTTTTTAACAACAAATGTGATGACCATGTTGACAAGCATTCGCACAACTGTTCTTGACCTTGACCTGATAAAGTATGGTTTGGCAAAAGGAGAAAAAAGTATTTATATACCGTGCTTCATTAGGTCTATATCAGGCACCGTTGTGCGAAAGTTTGTCAACATTGTAATTCAATATGTCGTCAAAAAGTGTCACCTGATTTTCAGATTTAAAATTATACGAATGCTGCTATCAACAAAGATAAACTAGATTAGTCGTAACAATAAAAACGGAGTTGATCATAAAATAAAAACTATACAAACGTTATATAGCTTTACAACACGAAGCTAGATACTGAATTGTAAAGCCAAAAAGGTCGAGTAAATCGTCATCATCTTGATTAAGACTTTTCGATCACACTTTGTATTATTTTCAGTTATTGTGTCTTAATCAAGATGATGTCGATCTACTCGACCTTTTTGGCCTTGCATCTCATTATCAAGCTACATCACAGATCCTTTGCAACACGTCATGTTGAAAGCCCCTTGTAGGTTGTAGAAATGTTGAATTCCAAACGAACGTGAGCAAAAATCCAGCTATTCTTTTTAATCGCTCGCTTTGTAAACGGTTTACTTTAACTGTTCCGTCAATCAGCACCAAGTTCCCCGAAACATCAACTATTAACAACGTCAACTATTACCGGCATGTTATGACAAACGTATGACAAGCCCTAATAACCGTACATCGTCACATTGCTTCTTAAATCACGGGCATGCGTGTCTAGAAATTCTGTCGCCCCAAACAGGCGTATAGGGCCGCGCCCCATCGGGGTAATTCACGATCACCCCCATCTGTCGTCGCTGGGCCCCGAAGGCAAACTTCCTCGATGGGTAAATGCGGGAAAGCCCCTGACGACGCATATCTCGAAGCATTGTGGGTTTATTTGTCTTGATGACTGTTATGGCGGAGAAAATCGTTGAAAGCTATACTTCGGAAGTTACTCAACTGTGATTCGATCAAATTAATTCGCTAAAAACGGTTTCCAACAGCCGTCTAGTTTCAACAAAATTTATCTTCTATGCATTCATCTCTAAAGTATGTCTCCTTTTAAGGGTATATGTTGAAACTGTCCATAAAAACAGCTATAAAACATAAAGAAAGTAGATGCTATAAGAAACTGATGATGCCTATATTTATAAGGCAAAATATATATTTCTGTACAATTTTAAGTTTTTTTTTGTTTCATATCTGTTTTTATAAACAGTTTAAGATCATCTGATACGAAAGAAAGAATCTTTTTTTACATTTTATTTTCTGTGGGAGATTCCTTATACTTCCTAAAGTGCTTCAGCTTTTAAGGTTATTCATAAACGACAGTGGCGAAACTGACTTCGCTAAAAGTTGGGACGTTTATGTAAATGTAGACCGTCTTGTTGCACTTGACGTAAGTTATGAAATACGTTTTTGTTTTTGTACCTTCCATTGCTTAGCCTGGAATTAGCGCAACCTATGGTTTTTATCAATGACTCTGAATATAATCAGAATTTTTTTTCGAATACCAGAAATGGTGAAAACAAACGATTCTGGTTGCACATCTGTACTTAGTTTAATCTTGATGACTCTGAATATGCTTTCAATGAATCCGGAAGCTATGAAATTAAAGGTCGTCTTGCTGGGTTCCTATATAAACACTCATTCATAGTGCCGGTTCGTTTTCCCATCAGTCTGGCATAGAAAGATGGCCGCCAGATCATTCCGACAAGGTAAAATATTTAAAATCAACTAAAAAGAAAAAGGGCGTACAGGTGGCCATTGCCAGGTGCTAACCATATCTACTTCGTTGTAGGTCGATTATCACAGACTAACCAACGACAAGTTTACACCTAATTTAAAAAAATGAGAAATGAAAATTAAAGAGAAGCAATAGTATTCAACAATCTGTAGCCGAAACTTGAAAAAAGTCAAGTATCTTAGATTTTATCGTTGAATTTTCGTTCGTTTAGCACCCACCGGAAGCGAACCACTTATAACCTGACATAAAATAATGACCATCGACGAAAGATTAATTTCCAAAAACGCATATTTGATCCGTCCGGACCTTAACACGGGTCAGTAACTGCTGGCCTTGGGCAAATTTCCCCGGCGTTTTGAACGCTACGCTCGTTTGTCGCGAATAGCGGCGAGCTCGGTAGGGCTCAAAGGGACAGGATATGCCTAATTTCGTTTGGCGTTGGGGCCAGGGGCAGGCCCGACGGTGCCGCGGCGCCACGGAAGCGGCCCCCGTGCCTCTCACGCGAATGCGCGGCTTAATATTCGCCGCCGAATCAATCAACACAGTTTTATCGGGCTACCGCGCCGCCAGTCGGCGTGACGGCAAAAACATCGAGTCCTGGGCGACTCGTCGGCGGCATTTCGACGCTCGAAAGCCCGCATCCGGCCCCCGAACACGTTTTGGCTTCACGGGCCAACCGCGTTTCCTTTTTGCACGCTGTGCGGGTCAAGTTTTTGACAAAACATGGGTAACACATGAGGGTAATATAGGGAGTGCGCCCCCTTGGGCGTATATTACGGTTAGGGGCATTCTGTGTGGCCCCATTTTGCTGTTTTATGTGCTGATGTCCGATAAATGGTGTTTAATCCTTACAATCGATGCCAGTTATAGTGAAAGTAGCACAGACTCCCCATATAGGGTCTACTAAGCGAGTTGATGTTTAAAATGTGAAGGTTTCAAGTCATGTGACTCGGTTCTAAAGTCACAATATGTTGTAGCTTTAAGAAAGTAGTTGTGTCTTGTTGTGTATGCACTGTGGCGAAATTTCGCTGAATGTTTGGATCTCTGTTATATTTGGTGTTTTGTACCTAAATCGTAGCAGGTCAGAACTACCGTCGTCTGCCACGGCGGTAGTTCACTAAGGTACAATTACCAAGTAAAGATTATTAAATGGTAAAGGGCAATAACTGTTTTAGCTATATGCGAAATAAAGGAGTAAACTTGAAGTTTTTAACTGATTTTTTTTTAAATTAATAAATTCTGCGTTCAATTACGGCTAAAGGTAAAAATTCCTACTAAATCAATGCCCATGCGATGCCACCGCTGTATTGGTCGAATACCGAATCGAAAACATCCTCTTGGGTTATATATTTACTTTCATATTTTAGGAATCTCTAAATAGAACAAAATGGGCGTCTTCAAAACGTTAGGTGCAATTTTAGGTGAAAAAACGCCAATAGTCAATCTAGCATCAATCGCTAGCTCCAAAGCCGTGCATAGAAGCATGTTTTGCATGTTTGCGTGTTTGCGGTTAGGCTACCGGCTAACGAAACACATAATCGTTTCACTGGACCTCGTTAAAAATTGGCCCCGTAGCCAAGTACAACGAAACACAAAGTCCCGGGGCTCGAAGTCCATTGACCCCCACTTGTTATGGGGTCGAACGTGACTTCGACGGAAATTTATGGTCCTCTAGTTTGCCGTAAGTTTGTCCTGACCTATTTGATTGTTTGTTTTTCGCGGTTAATCGGCGTTGGGGTGATAGAGTCAAGGCAATGTGTATACGCGCGCCCACAGCACAACACTTTTTCTTGGGTGGGTTCATGCCGAAGAATCGATTGCCTGCGAAAGGAAGCTTCAGAGCGTTGTTTTCTAACCCATGGGTCGCGACTCACGATTAGGCCGCCGTCAAAATGTCGATGAATACTATTTAAGAGCTTTAGGGTACGTTTTTAAAGTTAAAGTAGAAATAACGAACTTGAATTGTATGCATCTTGATTGATCTTTTCTGCTGATTCCACTGAAACGTTTTGACCGAATATCTCTGTTTGATTTCGTGCTTTGGCAAAATGGTCTTTGGCACTGCGTTTTACGAAAATGTAAACAGCAGTTTTCTACAAAGAAAAGCGTTTAGTATAAAATCTAAAGGTGTGATGAATTAACAAAAAGTTATGCGTTCATTGAACCATATAGAGGAGTAAAGAAAATCTTTCAGTGTCTGTTGATCTGTACGCCGTAATTTCAAGAATTTAGAAGTTAGTTAAATTGATAAAACTGCTTTGCAGATCGATCGTAATATTTCAAATAAATTTCAGTTGGGTAATTTTGTTAAGATTGCGCTTCGTTTGCAAAATCCTACTCTGTTTGCAAATATTAAGTGCCAAATTTGCGTCAAGTTGTCAAGTTAGGGTTACAGCGGGGCAGGCGCGGGCGAAAACTCGATTTTCGATATTGTTTTTCGCGACTCAGCGAAATTGCAAATAAGAAATTGCCAGTTCCGTCTAAGGCAGCAGCGGCAGCAGTCAACAGGCGTCTTCTGATCGATCTTAACTCGATGCTACAAAGAGGGTCGACCATGAAGGGGCCAGCACGACGTCCTTACTTTTGCTGGGCGCGCGCAATTCCGACGCTCGAATCAGCAGAAAATTAGCGCTGAAAGGAGCCTCCCACGGGAAATGGCGATAAAGGTCGACGCGATGCAAACGTGGTGCGACGCCCCTGCTGTGCATTGGCCGCGGGACGCGCGCAGCAAGAGGGCTTTATAGTGTCCTCTGAAATCGCCGAATCGCGATTTTTCTGCTGTTTTTTTTGGCCGTGAGCTGACGGTTTTTGTGTAGGCGATTTCGGGCACATGCTGATCGCGTTTTTTCAGTTTTTTTTTTCAATTTTAAAATTAAATTTGACGTCAACGAATGCCCTTTTGTTCAAATTGGAAAAAAACCCGACTAAGAGGTTCATAAAAGAACAATCGTCGCTGGTCTAGAATCCTACCACAACGCACATTATTTGGGTTAGGGTGCGGGGTTAGCGTTTGGGTTAGGGTGGGTCAAGTATTATTTTAAAAAAAAGAATATAATACACTTGACCCACCCACACCCAAACGCTAACCCTCACCCTAACCCAAATATTGTGCGTTGATTTAATAATGTGGTAGGATTCTAGACCAGCGAAAAAAATCGCCTACACATAAGGGGGAACAGTGAACAACGCGTAAATGTCCTTCTATCATAATTGTCTGTCCTTGAATTCCTTTCACACTGAAACAAGACAAGTAACGATTTAAGCGACAGGATAAATACATGACGACAAAACACTAGTTATCTAGTTAACGTGGTTAGAATCATTGAGATTGGTGGTTAACAAGATTTCTTTAAAACCTAAGAAATTTGCGGAAACAATTTGAAAACATGGATCAAATTTAATTTAAGTTTAGTATAAATCACGCGTTTTATGAACGACAAAAGAAATAGACATTACTAGATAAGCCTTGTGCAAAACTTGTCCGTAAAATACGCCAACAGCTTGCAAACACAAACGCTACCAGCAATAAATGATCGAGTCAAGCCACCAAGAAGGCACCCCACCAAGCAGCAGATGAACGTTCAAAGGCTGCGCTCTCTTAGGCCGAGCAGAATTTGACCATTAAAAGTTAATCTCCCCAGTCAAGGTTTTAATACATTCCTCGCCACACTGCTTCAGTATGTACCCCAGACTTTTATCGTGTCTGTCGAAAGGGCAGTATATGATCTTCGGTCTGGGCAGTAAACCCTGTTGTCGACAAACCTTGAGAAATGCTGCTGCGACTGTTGTTTGATCAGTTTTATTGTGCTGGCCAGCCATCGTTGTGTATAGATAACAGTTAAACGCCGTTGAAGAAGGAGTAGCAGTATTGTGATGTCTACAGGTGTCCAAATTGAATCGCTCTGTAACGGCGGACTTTTTACTCAAAATTGGTCGAGTTCTGGGATTTTATTATTTGAGTAGTTTTCTTTGAACGGAAGTTTAGTCAACACTTGCAAAAGCCTTTATTTGTTCAACTTTAAAGCGCATTTAAGTCGCTAGCCTTTCTTGAAAATATAACATACATAAACGCAAAAGCAGATAATAACCAACTTTGGAGGTTCCGTACGTGAAGTAAAGCTACAGGGTTTAACAGGATAGGCAAATATTGAAAGTTTTTGGTATAACGTTTCTTAAGCCAAAGAAAGTTAGACACTTAGGAAAATAGGAATGTCCTGAACGGCAGATTTTATTCTGGATTTTTTTTAATTGTGCAATTCAGGATTGTTTTTGTTGGATGAAAACTGAACATAGGCTTTGTTAAGTTGTGGAATGTTACCATATACATGTTACACTTACAGCCTGTAAATTTTTAAAATAATTTATTGAACGCAAAGGGAGGTAAATCATTTTTGAAGGTTGTAATTGAAATGTAGCAGACTGTGTTCTACGAATCAGCCAAACTCTATTTAACTTTTCGTATATAAATATTACACTTATATCATGTAAACTTAACGGGCGCATATTCAAGGCTTATGTAATCCTTGTCAATCTCGGAAGCGTACATAACTGTTCAGTGTATTCTCGCTCGAAATTTATTAAACCGATGTCGGGCCCACGCTTTCCCTTATCGAGCGTTTTAATTAATTTCCTTCAGCGGCCGGACTTTAATTTTGTCAGCTTGGACCTAGCCACCGGCGTGGCTTGGACGTCGGGCGAATGTCTTGGAGAAAAAGTCACGCAGAAGTGTTGATCCAGGCTGAATCGGAGGGAAATACGCGCGGCCATTAATCAAAGGCATTACGCCTTTTGGCTTGAAGTGACTCAGGACGACGGCGCGAAAGCTCACGTAGATTTGTTGACAGTGAATAATAACATCTACGTGATCTTGTGGTGTAATAAATTGCGGCGCCGTCACTTCAAGAGCGATCGTTCGAGTCGCCAACAAGAAGGCCAGGAATTCGGGGCGTTGCGTTGTCAATGTCCTGCTACCCCCTGACAGATAAAACTACTGCCTTTTTTACAGTTCAGACAGATTTTTATCGTTTTGTGGATATATAAATTCGCCCAAAAAGTGAAACTGGCGACATTTTATTCTGAGACGGTGAGCTAAGTTTAACGGGCGGTGGAATAGATCTTCAACTGCCTAAACAACGTTAGCGCGGAATAACTTACAAATAGTAACGATGGTTTTTGCAACATAACGACTTAAGGTTGCAATTAGATAGAGAAGAGGCATTAAAGCTCATAAACGTGGAAAAATAATATAAATGATTGATGTAAACTAAAATAAATGAACATGAACAATATCAATTTTATTATACAACTAACAAAAAGATGACACTGAAAAAGAAGAAGCTGCAATGTTCTTCAAGTTTCTCAATCTAAAAGAAAATTAGGCAAAGGTAATCTTGTGTACATCTAATATATTTACCGAAATGTGTAATCTGGCCGGATCAGACCAAAAAGTTAGCCGGTGATTTCAGAAGAGTTGAAGATATTTTTAGACGTTTACGCCACAAAGTAGCATCACGTAGGCTACTCGAAAAAGTAAAATCGCAATGTTGCGCACTACAAACAGAAGTAGCACATTACAACCCAGATGCGTTGTAATAAGGTTACAAATCACACGTTAGTTGATATATATATCCCCGACCTCGAAATAATGGGCACCACTATTATTGGACGAGTTCGTAAAGTTTTCAAATAACTTTAACCGCTTTCGAGACAAGCGTCTTCGTTGTCTTGTTGTGCCAACAAGCTTCGCCAAAATAGTCGCCAGGTTTTTCGGGCAAACGTGTAAATTGCGCGGGTCGGCCGACAAAATGGTGGTTGCCTGTGAGCGCTGGAAAAGGCTGCTTCGAAAATAAACATGACATTCAACAAACAACCGTTCCTCGCTCATCTTAATTCCGAGTAAATTTAAACGCGAAGTAATACAACGACGTTTTTCGAAGCAGCGCTAAGGCGGCAATTTTTGTGTAATTCGATCAACTTTGGGAATTCATTATTCATAAGGCAGGAGCGGCTTGATTGTGACGTAATAGGGAGCAGCGCGTGCGCGCGTGACAGGATTTCAGTTGTTTTCGAGAATCGAGGTTTTTCACGTGCTTATTGATGTATATTTAGCATTTATTTGCTTTGGATGTAATCAGGTCTAAAAGGTTGCTTATTTTGGATGATAAAATGCGAAGAATCCGTGTTTGTCAGCTCTGTGTTTTGCGCCATACATTTTCTAGAAACTTGCCTTATTGGTCGCTTACGCAAAAGGTGTGTATCATTTTCATGGAAAAGTTGCTTTGTTTTTCACCTGTTCTTAGTAGAAGAAATTTTGTCTCAATTAAAGCGAAAATAAGGTAGGCTGGAGTTGTATGATTTTCCTTCGAGATAAAGCATAAATCTCTTGCAACATAAAATGGAAAGCTGAAAAAATATCGACCTCTTCTTATTTTACGAGATAAAGATATTTAGCTGTAAATAGATCATCGTCACAGTGATACGACACAAATCTGTCAAAAACGTTTTTCACAAGGTAACTTGCATGCCTTTTTTCACTGAGGTTTATGCAACAATGCTCGAATCGATTTTGTCATGTTCAATCTTATCATGATTTGCGCCACAGTTAATAATATTTTATCAAAACAGGTGGAGCACATCAATATAAAACACAATTGATTTAAACCTTGCTAGCCATACTCATTAAAACTATAATTTTATTAAAATTTTGGTGCTTGGCAAATGAAATTCGACGAAATACCTTTAGAATATCAGAAATATAAAGTGATATATATAATATAAACTAGTCTTGGCAGGGAACGGTGGTCAAAAAATGCCAATAACCAAAAAATAAACAAATTGGGTGGATGGTAAAACAGTGATCAACGCCTAATACAACAGTATCAAAGCGTGTTATCGATATACCCACATTAATTTCTAAAGGGACATTCACGTGTTTTCGGCATTCCAGGGGGGTAATTTGTCTATCAGGGGGGATATCACCGCTTGACTCGATTGTACAACGACACATTCAGGAGAAACTAGCAGCGACTGTAATCGCGTACAGCTTGGCCGGGCAGGAACGACTAAGGCGGTGGCAGCACCCCCGTGCGTTGGCCTTTGTGCTTTCGCGGCGCCAGGACGCCCTGAATGGGGGGACGGCCAAACCTCCCGCGGTTCCATCGACCGTCGCCGACTCCTTTTGACCAGGCGCGTTTTTACACGAAAAAGGCTACGAAGGCGCTCGGTATATTTTGGCCGCGTGTTTGTTAGGCGAGGCAGTGCAATGGCGGTTGGTGGTTAGGGCGTGTGCTGTAGTTGTTGTTGTTTTTGCAAAACCATCGAGTCTCGTTGGTACACACGTTGAAAAAGCGTGTGCCGAGGTTTTTTAAATGCAGCTCACTTAGCAGTTTGTGATGAATTGATTGCAGTTTTTACCAGGCATATGTCAATCGATTTTCTTAGATTTGTTTGTAGGGAAATGCTTGTGTTTTTCAATGCGTTTGTTTAATTTATTTGAGCTTTTAGTTTTAAATTCAGGAATTTTAACAACATCTGTGTTCGAACTCCTAGCTAATTTAGTTTGAACGTACGTATTTTGGAAAGTTAGGCGAAACGTCGCTTTTTTGAAAAAAAAATTGCCAAACTTGCAGTCATTGGAATAGTGCATGAAACAATTTGGCAGGAAATAAAATTGATAAAAGTTTTGCTACAACACCTAACTTGAAAGTAAAATTGCGAGGCAAATTGCACAAGTTCGCTTTTGCGATAATTTTTTTGGTTCAATTGGCTACAGACAGGTCCTTTGATTGATTTTGGGTAGTGGCTGTTTTAAGTAGTTAATTTCAAATAGCTACGTTCTTTAAAGTGGCAAAAACGTAGCATCTCGTGCGCAGAAAACGAAACCGACGTTGAAATTGTGTCACGATAAGCGTTTTTCGTGACACCTCAAGTATTTCTAATCTCCTTCGCCGGCGAGCGACGTTTTCCTTGTTTTGATACAAGCGAGTTAATTTGATCTGAAGTGTTTGAAAACAAAAAGTCGGCCTCTCTTGAGCGGAATTAGCGGGGTGTGCCGAATTGTGGATTCCGGTTCGATTCCGGCTTCTGAAGAAATACCTTAGGCGCGTGAGAAAGATTAAGAGCGTTATTAATTTCCACCGCGCTTTTTAACGCCTTTAATCAGGCTTTCGAAATACGCAAAAGCGAAAGCTAAAATTCTGTAGCACAATGGTTAGGGTTGTGGAAAGACCTAGAAAAAATGGCAAAGCCCATACAGAAGTATGTCGAAAATTAATAAAGAGTTTTACGAAACGTTCAAAATGATACGTACTTCTGTATGGGCTTTGATATTCTTACTACAAAAGCTAAAATGTTTTGACAGACAAAACACAGAAATGGAAGGGTAATGATTGACAGATCGACACACCTTGCCAGCTTCTATAGCTCGCTGCTCTTTGCAATTGCGATGTTTTTTAAACACTTGCGAATCAAATTAATTCAGAGTCGAAATACGGAAATCGTCGCTTTTCACGGTTCTTTGAATATCGTAGCACCGTTTCGTGACAAGGAAATTCATTAAGGGTATAAAGTCTTCAGATCGGCGTCGAAGTGACTTATTCGCACTAGACGTGTTTTAACGCTGTATAAAATGACGAAAATCGCAAACTATCGTTGACTTATTCTTTACCCACGAAAGATCTTGACCGGCTAGTTACTACAACTCAAAGTCACGAAGATCTTAACTGGATAGTTACAACAACTCATACGTACAAATACACAATGCCTATTATATAATCAAGCCCTTTTGGAGTCGACTTGGTCACAGAATACACATTGTGTATATGTTGCAGTTACTAAAATACGGGCTGTTGACTCCCTTCGATTGATGTATTGTAGAAATACAGGATGCAGCATACACTGGTGCTATGGTTGTTTCTCGACTCGCTACCTTCTGAGCCTGTGTAGCTCAGTTGGTAGAGTGAGGGTCCCAGTCTGACCGGATGTCGTGAGTTTGAACCTCCCACATGCTAGCTGTTTTTCTGACCTTGCCTTGCTTGCACTACAATCCTGAAGGCTGAATGATTTCGGTAAGCCTCTTCGAAGGCATCTTGTGCCAAGTTACAAGGTAATATTTGCGTTCGTGATAAGTATTTTTTAACGTTGCGAAAAAAACGGACTATATCCAACATGACATTGATAGCGGTTAGTCGAATTAAATATGTTCCAAACAAGAACCGATCAATCCAGGTTATTCAAAAACCAAAGGACACTCTGTAGCAAACAATGTTGAGTCCTATCAAAACTATGGCCCGGGATCCAATCTCAAGAGAACGGCAGTAGAGGCTCCAAGCTAAACGGAAGAGGGCCCTTTGAAATTAGGAGTTGTCTTTGCTTTTTCGTTGTCGCGCCGCCCTCCCAATCCATTCAAAGGACGGTTCGAGGGCTGTACAAGTAGCTACGATTGCTTTAGTGTGAAGTACCTTTCCGTCGCCAAGGAGTTTTAGTCGTAGGCGCTAGGCTGATTAGTCGAATGTCGAGGGTTTTTCTCCCTCTTCTTATTGTTGCCAGAAAGGGGCAAGGCGTTTATTCTATCGAGGGTAGTGGTTAGGGCGCGGAACGGTGCTAGGGTGGCGGAGAGAAATGAACAGGTTGGCTGGATTAAACTGGTGCGAGTATTGATAAGCTTAACAGGTGTAGACTACAAGTTTGTTAGTCAAGGATAGCCCATTGAAGGCTTTTAACCTTGTGCCTGTTTTACATTCTGTTAAAGGGAAATTATGGAACAGTTTAGCATTTGGTTAAGAGTAGAATATTATGCCTTGCACTCTAGTCCTGATTTCTTGTCTAAACGAGTTTGGGAAGGATTCTTTTATTTTTATTCAATAAGTTTATGTTACGATGTGACATACGTTTATGTTACGATGTGACATGAGCTATTGTACAGTTTACCTTTAAAACAAAGAACAACATGCAGATCAAGAAGATAAATTCGACATTTTAAGTCTTTATAACTTGTATAATACCGGATAGCAGAAAGTTGAGTTATATCTATGCGAATTTTAGGCTTGAAAGTCCCGCTGTTTTTTTGCCGGCCACTACAATGTATAAAAAGTGCCCAGTTTGCAATTTTGCGAGAACAAAAACGCGCGTTTTTCGCGGTGTGGGGCCTTGTGTGTGTTGGCGGGCCAGCCAAAAAAAGTCGAGACCCAGTAATCGGTTCGATCGCCGTATTCTGTCGGACCCAGCCCCGTTCTATAAACAAAAGGTCGTGACCAGGGGTAGTAGGCAGCTTTCCGGCAAAGCAAAAGGCCCCACGACTTCCAAGGTTGCGTGCGTGTTAGATCTCGTGAAATATTAACCTGTGCGGTGACAGGCCCAAACAAAACCGGGGCAAATAGGACGGGAAGCGGCACAAAAGGCTCTCGCCTCGCCATTGAACTTTTACAACGCTGGCCCGCGCGCCCAAGCCAAGGACTGAAGCGGAGATTGCAGCGATAAGGCAAAGCGCCCGCGTTCAGAGACCGGTCACAGATCCGCGCTTGTTCAAGATGCTTATCTTACTCGCAAAAAGCCGTCACGCACAATCTTGCACGCCGCGTTTTCAACGGATTTTCAAGCCCGGGAACCCGAAGAAAATTCGGCGGGAATTCGAAGCGCAGATTCCGGCAGAAAACGCGCGCCATTCTTGGGGTCGAATGTCGCGTGCGTGTGTCGAAGGCCGAGCGTATGATTGGCGTCCGAAAAGAGGGGTTTCGCGCAACTCGAGCGTCGGTCCTTAAAGCCGCGATATTCGACGGCTCCGCGATGCGAACAATGACATATTATGACGCGGCAGCTGCGCTCGCGCGATTTAGGGGGGCACCGGGGGGAAATATTGGGTGCGCGGAATCGCACCTGCGACGCGTCAGATCGCAAAGCACGATAAACGCCCGTGTTAAGAAATCGTCGCGTCGAGGAAGTGCGCTATTTTACTTCGCCGGGGTCGCCTAATCTTGGCTTTGCGCGGCTTAGGAAAAGCGCAAAAGGCTCAGCGCGTGTGTCGTGCAATACAAACTGGAAGTGGTCAATAACTCCCAAAGACGCTGAAAGGCCGTTTGACTGTTTCCAGCCGAGAAAAAGTTGTGTAAATTCGTAACTTTTTGATTCAGTTGACCTAACAGCTAACAAAATCGGCTTAAAATGATGTAAAGTCGGCTCGATTCTAAAATCGCCTGTAATTTAGGGCAGAAATACCTCGCAATCTCAAAACGTAGCGGTTAAAGTTTGTAGCGGGTAGCGGGTAAAGACACACACAACCGTTCGTTCGCTACACTTTTACCTTTTACAGTAATCGAGCGTTTTCGAACACTCTCCAGAATGTCCCATGGCCGTTCGGTACGGCGTCGTTCTTGTTTTGTGCTAGAGCTCAGCCGGGCTAAGCACGCCGCGGGCTAATTAAGCAGCGGATTCTTTAACCGAGTGAGCAACCGAGCAAATGTATCGGCCGTCTGAGCCGCCCGCTCGGGTGTGTATACCGAGGACGCAGTCATATTGTAGCTGTCAGCAGGGCGTTTGAGATATAGGTTTGCGTGGTGGTTATGTGCTGGATAATCAGGCAGGTTGTATAGATAAATTCAAACTTGAATTTTCGGGTTCAAAACACGTCTGTTTTAGCACTATTAAAGAGGAAAGATTTTCTCTTAGTTGAGTTAAATATCTGTGCTTAGACGTATTCCAGTTATTTTGGTTACTGTTAATGCATCGCAGAGATAGAGGAAGAGTTGTAAGCTCATTCTTTCGGACATTTTACCCCCGGTACGAGAGTGGAGTTTTCATAAAGAATAGAAAGGACAGCAACTGACAGAGCGTTAAGTAGAGAAAACGTCAATAGCGGATGCCAGGCGGGGCATTTCCACCCCTGGTCTTAAGTGGAGGCCAGACACTATACACTTTTTAATAACAGCGCTACATGGGGGGCGACTGACTATTCGAGAGATCGCTTTTACGAAATTGCACTCGCCGTCAAATAAGTTCGCGACCATCCACAGTAACTGCGCAAGTCGATTAAGAGGTCAGCTGGTGTGTGCTGCAAAACCCGTGATCAAACGGTCTACCGCGGCATGATAATGTGCCTCGAGAGATTTTCACGAGTGCCGTGGAACTTTTTCGGATATTACAGTTAACTAAGTATAAGTGACTTGAATGCGCACTTTCCATCCTATAAATTATAAGTTGTCAACTTTTCTGACAACCCAATAACTGTGAAAAGTTACACTTCTTATTACTGAACAGTGCTCAAAGCTTTAGTATTTGAAAATTTAGACGCGTTACTCAGAGAGTAAAAGTTTGTATGAAAGAATGTTCACTATCCATCGATTAAGTTACTTATGCAGAGAATGGATGCCTATGTGATAAACCATAACCGCTTTAGCGTTCAGAATAGCGATTGTCATAGATCGCCATAGCGGGGCCAATTCTCCATAAATATATACCCAGCTGTGTTTGCGTACATAACTACCGACAACAGCAAGGCCAAGCCTCGGGGTCGACCAGGGATCTCTGTTTGTGCTTATGCTCCCTGATAGATGTCAGGTGTGACCAGACGACAGCTATAGTGCAACCCCGACCTTCGCCTTTTCACCTTTCAAGTCAAGTTCCCGGTTTCGATTTCCACCGGGTTCGAGTGCCCGACCAACGCAGCATCAGCAGCCAGTAGCAGACTTGGACAACTAGATTTATTTTAGCTTTTAAAAATTAGATTAGAACTAAAATTGAAGTGTTTTATTTTTTCCAAATTAGATTAGAATTAGACTTAGGTCATTTTAGTTTTCGTAAATTAGATTTAGAATTACCGAATTCTTAAAACAACGAATTTCAACTGGAATTTGAACTAGATTTCAACTTTTTATTTCTTTTTTTTTATGTTACTTTTTATGTCTTTTAGCATAGCTCAAATTATTTGATTTGGCCGAGAGACTAAAAATGCCGTTGGACAAATTAGCATTTTTGGTGAAATCCGAATTACTAGAATTAGAATTATAGCACACCACCAATTCACAAACTAGATTGGAATTAGAAAACTAGAATTATCCTGTTGTCCAAGTCTGGCCAGTAGTAGCTGAAGCGCGCGAATTTTTAACAATCGACGAGCGAAAAACGCGACTGCGATTGTTTGGTCGATTGTTGGGCCCGCCGCAGCGAGGTAGACGTGACCTGCTGGATATGGTGTCAACACAGACTTGCTAGCAAGGCTTACGATGGCGTCGAGCCTATGTAGCTGGGTTGAGGCTCGTATTGGTCTTAGTTTTTACCTGAGGTTCATAACTTTTGCCAGGTTTGAGACGAGTTTACACACAAGGCTGCTTATCCAGCCGCGGTTTTTGCTTCAAGTTTGAGGCGGTCGTATACAAGTTGGTCTGTGGTGACATAAGGGCAATCGAGTCTACAGGTGTGGTGTTTTGCCGTTCTACGCGCTTATAGTTCTGCTGCGAAACCTAGGGTATCAGTTGAATGATACAGACCATGGATTTTGACGTACTAGGTAACATACTCCGGGCAGTTATTTATTTCGTGTAATACGACAATTAAAACAAAAACACTACAACAGTTCAGTGCCTTTTTTCCGCTTTTTTCAACGAAATAATATTAATTGCACGTAAAGTACTGCAGTCAGTTTGGTATTTTTGTCACTTTTTTCCACCGAAATTGACAAAAATACCTAGAGCTTGACTTAACGTCTGGTCGGGTTTATGAGCTTGTGCGCAGACAGATATTAAAGCGAAGAAAGCACCGAAGAAGCTTTGTTAGTAGAAACAAGACATAGCAACCGCACAAGAGGTTACCCTTTTTAAATTTAAGTTTTCGTGCCTATGTATGTTTTCAAAGACAAATAGGATGGCTGGGGTTACGGGGGCATTTAAACAGGCAGGTGCGGTGTGGATTAGTAGCGAACTTGCGAATCAACTGTTTAGGTTTGGGATTATTGTTGAGATAAGCCGATAGGGTTTGCACCGAGGTGTTTAACTCAGAAACAACACCCGGCGCTAATTTGCTTGTCTAGGAAACAATAAAACCACCACAACGCTTTAAGTGCACGTCAGGCCACGGGTCGAGTAAAAACATCGCTTTTGTTTAGTGATTATCAAGCATTTCCCAAGTAAATCCTATCGCTGCTGTGTGACGTAATAAATAAATGCATCCTTTAAAATGCACAATTGCACATTGTGCTTTGCTGCGATCGAGAAGACTGTTTATCCGCAAAAAAAAAAAGTTTACTATACCGATTGTATTCTTACGTAATAAGGAGTGCATCATTTGAAAAACACGTGTGATCTAGTCTAGAGATCAAACATAACGGATTAAAAGCTGTACAACTCCGTTTGCGTTGTGACGTAACAGAGGAATGCATCATTTAAAATGCTATGGCGGCGCTAATATTCAACGAGTCATTTTAATGAGGTAACTTTACCTTTTTTAATGATAGATCCCTGTTTGTCGTGGTGGACTGCTTGGGTCAACCGCCCCCTCCCCCATTTCGTGTCTGTCCGCGGGCGTAACCCCAACCTCCCCCTGGCAACGAGCCAAATCACAGCGGAGCCGCCGACAACGGTCCGGTTCAAATCTCGTCCGCGTACCAGAGCCTAGAATGGTCGCAAGTCACGTTCGGCCAACACGGGAGCTAAGACCCGCGATCTCGACTGGACGTTAATAAGTCGCCGAAAAGGTTAGCGAAGGTGGCCGGAGACACGACTGGCCGTTACGGCCCATACATCAACGCGCAAATTCTCGCTTTCGCGCGCTGCTTCAAAGGCCGAGTTATTTCGAGGAAGGCAGAAGGCCGGACGCTGATCGGTCGGGTGCGAAAAGACAAGTGTGTGAAGTGTTTTTTTCCCGCTATTTTTTTTTTGCAAAGTTACGGATTCGAAGATGTGAAAGTGATGCACGATTCTCGAATGAGTCGAGGAGATTTTGGGAGTAAAATTAAGATTTCCCGTTAGTACAGTTGAAAGTGAAGTCGTCTCTTCAAGGTATTCTCAGTGGTGAATTTTCTGCTTTGAAATGCCCCAGTTATTTTAGATCTGGAGTCATTCTTTATCGATTTAAATTTTTGAATTCGCTGTTTGGTGAACAAATCGAACGAGTAAAGCAGATTCAAAGGGTTGAAAAGCAGGCGCATAATGCAAACGCAAAATAAACGCTGTAAATCTAGGTGAAATCGTAAGTTTCCTTATATCTGCTTCTTTCGCTTTAAAATTGGCAATCTATCTTTATCGATTGTAAATGTAAAACCAGACTTTTACTGAGCAAACCAAGAGGATATGGCAGAACTAAAAGGACAAAAAGGCAAGCTTAAATTTAAAAGCACAAGAAACGTTGTAATTTAAAGTAAAATCATAAATTCCCCCCAGTTTACGATTTCAAATATTCAGTGATTCTTTATGGAGTTTGATTTTCGAATCTTTCCTAACCCATCGCCTAGCATTGAAAAGCAAAGACCAATAAAAATCTTTCAGGCAGGGAGACCCATACAGATCTTTTCTAACCCAGCCCCATACAATATTTTGCTAGGCCAGTTTTTTTTTTAAACTTGACCCTTAAATTCCACCTTAGGGTACGTCGCGAAACTTAACCCTCCAAGTTGTCCCGACGGCGCACGACAGGGAAACATATACCCCGCCTTTTGAGCAATCGTCGGCCCGTGCCAGCCTAATGTGTCAACGCTAACCGCCAAACTATAGCGCGAGCAACTGATTTCTTGCCTTCACAGATCAGTGCATATTGAATGGGGCCGCGGTGTTGTGCTACAGCCATAGGCTCGGTAAACATTGACGAAATGCCAAGTAGCGCGAGCATTGCGGTGTCTGCCCCCGACTGTTCACAAAAGCCGGGCAACATCGCGAATCGTAATGCAAATAGAAGGGCCGCGCGCGCAGTGAACTAAGAGGCCGGAGAAATTCGTTTCGGATTCGAGTTTTTTTGGTCTCGAGTCATAACCAAGGCCACCAAGCGCATCAGAACAATGTTTGTAGGTCGTAAAGTGAACTTGCAGTTAGCTGCGTTCAAGCGATAATTTTCCATGTCGAATGACAGATTACGAAGTCAGCGTAAAGGCCTGTATAATATTTAGTATTGTATTTCAGCACCGATGCCTGTTATTTAGGTAGACAAGTTAGGTTAAGTTGAACGATAGGTTGTGTTACTTATGTTTCAGCTCCGTATGTTGCTTTGGTGTTTAAAAATTAAGTTATCTTAAGATGTTAACACAGAATTTTCGGGAATTGTTTTCCTAGCAGAAAACGTTGTGTTGTATGTATCGTCCTGCTAGAAAGCCAACTTTATATCTGGGATCCATTTGGCACAGATATAACCCTAATATAAGATAAAGAGTAATTCACCCGGAATCGGCTTCGATTCGATATTTTTGGACTTTTCTACTTTTGATTTGTAAAATTGACATTATTAATATTATTATGAACATTACAACCGATAAATTGAAATTGCTTCGCTATAAAACTAACGATTTGTAAATTGCAGAGAACACCGACTTAGTTGTCAGTTGATTCTCCAAGTAAAACCGCGGTAGGAACAGCACGCCAATTTTATCTCAACGTCAAACTACGAAGCCGTCACGGCGCAAACGGTCTGTCGGCGTTTTGACGGCATTTCGACAGCGATATTTCCTATTAGCCCGGTAGCTTTTAAGCAACGCTAATCGGCGGGGATTGGGCCGCAAGCCACAAGCCTACAAAATAACGAGCAGCTTCAAAACAACGTCTTGTTTTCCGGCAAAGCGCGCCGCTTCGCACTTATTTAAACTATTCGCCCTTAAACCAACAGGAAAATTAGCGTTGGCCGCGCCGCTGGCCGCCGGATTAGTCAGTAAAAATAAGTGGATTTTGCAGATATCAATTAAGGCCCCGAAGAGCGGCGGACGCTAGCCTAGGGGCAGCGCGGGCCAGAAAAGAGTGTTATTTGCCCCTGCCTGGCCGACGCTGGCTCTCACAACAGTGGCGTGGGGTAACAACAACAGGCGGCCGACAAAAGAGGGAAGGTCAAAATTGCGGCGACTGTATGGCGATGATACACGGGCGCCGATATATCGTCGGTCAGACTCAGAATACTGGGTTTTGTCGTTCAATTGGATTTGAAAGGATGTATTATATATGTTGAAAATTCGGCGATGATGGACGTAGTTTGTTTAGAGTAAAACGCAAGGAAATTAAATTTTGCGATGGTTTGCGTCACACAAACATTCAATGACGTTGAAATTGCTGTAACTGTCACTTTTTTGGGGGGATTTCGGCGATTATAAACCTCTTACGGTTTGCTTTCGCTATAGTATATAGGGTGCTGTCTTTGTTTGAAGATACGCGACATTTTGTTTTAAGGGGAAACGCAGTGGAGTTTGAATTCGAGTGTTTCCGTTCGCAAAACAACTGCCTTCAGTGGGATTCTGACCGTAGAAATAAAGGAATTCTTGTATCTCTCAATCGCAATCGAGCGTTAGAATTCCTGACACTATACAGTTCAAGCATCTTTTGTGCAGCGAGCGTTTAAAAACAGTCTCCTGTTTTCCTTTGAAGCCTATAGGAGTTTGCCGCATTTCCGCGCGTAACGCTCGTGCCGCTCCGAACAACAACAATAATAGGTTTTGCTGCGACGCGTGCGACAGCGACTGGGACCCCGGGCGCAGGAAATAACTCGGCGGCAAAGGTGGAGTCGTTTGCCGGGAATTGCGCCCATGGAATCCGGCGTGTCGGCTGGCGAGTGAAAGGCGCGTTTGATTTCGGCGGCTTTACTTTTACGTTTTTGGTCGCTTTTTTGTTGTTGGTTGGGATTAACGCTGTTTGTAGCAGAACGCGCGGAAGTTGCTGGAACTGCGATGCTTTAAATATCAGAGGCAGGATCTTGTATTTATGTGGCTTAAATATAAACAAGGATCCCGCATAGTTTAAGGCAAAAGTTTAATTATGCATTCAAGTCCAACAGTTTACTAATATAAACATGTTAAATAAAGATAAGCTTCTACCAGGTGTAATTTTAACTTCCCAATTCGCCCTAATGGTCAGTAAGCATATTGGTCGCTTAAATCCACCCCCCCCCCTAACCCCCACTATGGGGTACCCGTCACCCATCTGCGCCCCTGAACGGTATACACAGCGTGCCGGCCCCACGGTCCCATAAACTTGCCCCTACCCCCCAAAAAGCACATCGGAACAATCGTGAACGGAACTGGCCTTCAATATGGGGGAGCCCTATATAGGCAACCATTCCCTTTTCGGTCACAAGCCGAGGCGATATTAAATTCCATTCCGGTGAGTTGGCCGGCCCATTGATGCCCGCCTCCGCGTTAAACGCGCCAGGTGCACTGCGAATAAATAGCGGAGCCGTGCGTGCTTTGCGTGTCCTATAGTATAGCCCTCTTTTAAAGTCGCCTGCTGTGAGCGCGTAGTAGCTTTGTAGTGGGTACGTTTTTTGACGCGTGGTATTGTGTGGTTTATGGATAGGAGTGTCCAAATGTATTGGATCGGAGCCAAAACCTGTGGCTTTTAGGATACTTGTGTTGGCCAAGCGCAAATATCTACTTAAATGCATTTTTTCAATGTATAACATTGCATCATACACATTGGCCTCTATCTAAGTACGCTTAGGGTCACTTAAGGTCAACCACAGCATAACTTTTAATCGTACAACGGCCATGATTTGCGATTTAACGCAGCTATGTTCTCCAATGGAGGTTACTTTTTCAGCAAATAGTAAACAATTGCAACTAAGCTTTGTAATAAGAAAAAATAGTTTACGATGCTTGTCGTTTATTCCAATGGCGATGCTAGACATTCTGCACAAAACGCACGGCTTCCACGGTGTGTTGTTCTACCGTTCGTAACTGTTTTTGCTGTTTTGGATTTTTTATATTGTTTTTTTTTTGCCAAATATGCTATAGCGCCTTCCGGGTGAAGAATAAAGGGCAATTTAGCGCCAGGCTTCATTTCGTAAATGCTGACTTTTGTCTCCTTATGTAAAGCAATTTACATATAGGCGCTTTAAAATCAACCCATCATCAATTTCCCAACCCTTTATTTATGTAATTTTAACAGGCCCAGTACGAAAATGCCAGTTGTCCTTGAAAAAAGGGTCATAAGTAAAGTTCGAATCGGCCACGATTTCAAACTACCTTTTCTAACACTGTGGCCGAGCGGTGATACGGCGTTTTTTCTGGCGTCATAACAATCGAGGCGAGACACCGGAAAACGATAGAAACTACTGTGGCATTCCGCGTCGAACCTGATTTCTGGCTTCTCCCTACGCTCGTGGCCAGCCATTGAAAGGCAGGGACCTGTGACGGCCGTGAAAGTGGAAGCTTGACTTTTCGGAGGATGTTGTATTAAAGGGCACGGGCCCTTGGCAGTTTGTGTGGCCATTTTTTAAAGCACCTAGCTTCGGGGGCCACATACTATCCGCTGTCATAACTAGGCTCCGATTCGATGGTAATGAACTTCTTTATTTTGCAAAGATTAACATTAGTAATATTATTATGAACTGTACGCATTACAACCGTAAATGCTTAGTTAGAAAAACAAACAACTGGCACTTATTTTTTGCAGCGATTTTTCGAAGCACCTATATTTTGGGGCCCAGTATTTTGTACCGGCGTGGCTTGAAATCGTCGCGAAAAAAAACCGTTTTGAAGAATGTAAAGAGTGGCAAAAAACTGAAACAGAGTTTACTTTGAAAAGTAAAAAAGTTCTTTACGATGGGTCCTGAAATTGATAAAAACAAAACACTTTTTCACTGTTCACTTGCTGTTTAAACAAATCGTTGGGTTAATAGTGGTAACTGGGTTTATATATAGGGGTGAAAACCAAATCTAAACACGTTTAGAAAAGCACGTAATTTTGTATACTAGGGGTAAAAGTTAAATTGAGATAGATTAAAAAAAACATCTACTCATAATCAGAAACTCTATTATGGCTGCCTGCAAAAATGTGTTTTTCCTCACAACGACTTTTCGAGAACTTTTTATAAGGTTTTACTTCAATTATTGCGCCAGCAACCGTAAAGGCACATTTTCTTGGGAGGGGCGCTGAAATTCGCAGGATGGCCGTCGCGGAATTAAAACGTCAGCTTACGGCAGATCCCTTCCAGACCCGGGGATGTTATTTCAAGGTTGCCACACACGTGGTAACCATGACGACGCTTGCAGGCGGGCGCGGGAAGATTTGGCGCGAACGCTGACGGTGTTATGATTGGTTCGCTTACGACTTGGCCACTGTTGTTATTCCGGTGAATTCGCCGCGACCTGTTTATGATTTGCGCCCGGGGAAATATTGAAGTACAAAAGGGTTGGCCCTAGATAAGATGTTTTTTGTGCGAACTGCGAAAATCGACGTTAGATGGCTGGCACTCCCATGAGTTACACAACAACAAGTTGTATCTGCAGTTTAAAATCTATCTAATTTAGTTCCAATATTAATGCACTCTTGACAAGAAACGCGCTAGAAAATTTTGGTCTTCTTCGTCCAACTTTTGAGGGCAGCAGCTACCCCAGGAAAATATTTGTGTGAATTTACTTAAAAATAAAAATATTACCCGTATCGCACGATAATAGTGCCGTGTTGGTACTGTAAAAATAATTATAGAGAAAAATACCGCACAATCTACTATATAAAGAATAATTGTATTGGAATCTTGACAAGCTTACACACAACCGTGCTTCATCAGGTCTCCACAGGATAAACTGAATTTGAAAAATGGAAAAATGCTGAGTTCATTAATTCCTGTTGTGTCCAGGAACCTATTTGGTACAAACGTTACCATTAGTACGACTTAAAAACGTTACCATTAGTACGACTTAAAAACGTTACCAGTAGTACGAGTAAAAACAAGCTTTCTTACAATCGAAACCCAAATTTTCACCAAATATTTTAGTGCAGTTTAAAATCTATCGAATTTAGTTGCCACATGATAAAAGGCAATCGAAAACTTGGATCATTTGGGAAAATGCCGAGAATGATTAAATTATGTTGTGTGGAAGAGCCTATTTTTGTTCAGCTTTGGGCCTGCCTGTTCAACTCTAACCACGACCCTATGCAGCATTGCCATAATTGGTAGTTCGTCGTGAGGACACGCGGCTCCGAAAAAAAAAATAGCTTTTAGCGCCCGGCTCCGATTCCAATCACACGTGAGTGCGACCGGGACGCTAAAACGTCCGTTTCAAACCCAAGCGCTAGTTCCGAGACCCGGTTTTCTGCGCAACGGCCAGCCGGTCAGCCGGTCAAATAGTGGACCTGCTGACCCTTTGTGCGGCACCCCGTGCGCCAAATATCACCGACGTGCTAGAACAGCGCGGCATTTGGGTTATGTTTTTTGTTTGCGAAGTGCGTTTTGTCCGGGATGACTTTTTTGGTTGGATTTAAACTAAAACGGTATTTCTAGTCTAGTTTTTTATTATCGAGGGATTTCGGTTTTGTAGCATGATGGTCGGAGGTTGTAGTAAGACTTATTAAGAATATCAAAGCCCATACAGAAGTTGGTGTCATTTTGAAACGAACTCTTTATTCATTTTCAATACAATCTGATTTCTTGTGCCGTTTTTGTCTGTAGTCCACAAGACGCAAGCTAACAAAATGTGGACACATTGTTCGGTTTATTTGGTATATGGCAATCTAAAAAACTGTCATTTTTAAATTAAGCGGGACTGGCGAATGATTAGGGTTAAGTTACACTTACGGCTTGTCGTATAGATTGTGACTCTTAGTCAAATACAGGTATATTTTTTGTGATCTAAAATTACATTGATTCAATTTTTATTACGCCCAAAACGCCAAAACGTAAATCGTCAGTATCACGAAAAAATGTCGATATCCCTCTCTTTTTTGTGGATAAAGAACAGGGCTATAACGGGCGTATAATTGACACTTAGGCGTATCGGTGGTAAAAAACAGCATCGGGCTAAACAGTTAGCCGTGTGAAAGTAGGTGGCAAGGTTTGAAAGTTATACGCGAGTAAATAGGACCTGGATATAGGTTTGTTGTGGGGTCAAATCTTCAGGCGCCGCCAGGTTGCTTTTATGCGTCAAAAAGCCAAATAGTTTTATATTTTAATGGCCAATTGTGTTCAAAGTGTTAAAGTGTGTTTTCTGTGTGTCTTGCTGACTGGGTTATATATATAGCCTATTATACGTTTAAAAATGTCACTGATTTCTTTTAATGTGGTCTAAAAGGTGTGATTACGCTTGCTAAAATAGCTCTATACGACTTTGGAAGAAAAACAGCTACAGGCTTTTTTAACGCAAAATATAGGCTTCGGAAATTAAAATACACTGTTACAGCGCTATTGGGCGTAATCGTACCGAATGTCAAACAGAAAATCACTAAATATCAGTGACTGACTCGAATCAATGCGGCATGTTTAACGCCCCGCCGCGGGTCACATTTGACAAATGTCAAATCGGGTTTTCCTCAAAAAAGGTCGCTCTCGACGGCTAAGGAGCGACGTAAATGCCCACAATATAAGTGTGCTCGAAACGCGGACAAAGGGGGCGGTTGTAGCGAGGCAGAAAAAAATGGCTTTAAATTCGCGGCGCTGCTGCCGGCTTCTCGGCAGTGTTGTAAACAAGTCATTTTGAAATGATGTAAGCAAGCATATTGTTATATTTGCAAAACCTAAGATAAATAATTGAATGTTATAAAAGAATGCTTGATGAAAACACTTCTTTTTAACCCAAGTAATTGATTCCCCAAAAAATTCAAGTCAGATCAAGTCGTTTGTACAAAAGACTTGAGTCAAGTCAAGTCATTTTGCCTAAAAGACTTAAGTCAAGTCATTTGAAAACAGTAACTTAATTGCACTTAATTCCATTCAAGTCACTGACTAGTCATTACGCCACTGCTCCAAGAGAGATTTTAAATATCAAATTATTTTTGGAAATTCCTCAGAGAGGCGGCCTTGTTGGGATTGTAGGAATGGAGGGCGTGCCCAAAACAAATCGAAAAACAAACACTTGGCGCGGGAAACGCGAGCGAAATGACAACGAGAAGGTCGCTTGTCCCGATTAATTGTTGCCTCTTTGGAATATGCACCCGTTGTTGTATCTGTGTGTGCTATGTGCGATGTGTGCGCTTGACAGACGATCGGATTATTGCGGGAAACGATTAAGTGGTCCTGGCCAAACGGGAAATTAACTGCTGCTGATCTATTTTTTGCAACGCGCTGTGGCGACAGACGTTTGAAACCTATATAAACTGAAACGTTTTTAATAGATTCCAAGTGTGTGTTTTTTTCAATCACTTTCGAAGGCGTAGTTAGAATATTAAAGTGCATACAAAAGAAGAGGTGTCATGTTGAACGTTTCTAATAAATCGTAAGATGATGGTTGGAGGTTGGAGTGAGACGTAGTAAGAAAATCAAAGCCCACTCAGAAGTAGATCGACATCTTGATTCAAACGTTTCAATACGAACTTGTATCATCTTTAATTAATATGTTAACTGAAGATGATACAAGCTCGTATCAAAACGTCTTAATCAAGATGATGTCGATCTGCGCTTTTTGGCTTTGTAATTCATTATCAAGCTACAGTACAGATTCGTGCATAGTGTACCCAAATATTATACTTTTTTGTAAATTTGACGGCGGAACATACACTTATGAGCAATATAAACAACATAGGATCAACATAAAGTAACACAGGGTCGACTAAGAAAAGTAATAAAAAATGTCTAGTCCTTACGCCAAGGTCGAATCATCGTGTTCTGCTAGAAGGGAAGACAAGGGCCGCTAAAAATACCGCCGGAAAAGCGAGAATAGAATCGCTCGCCCAGTTCCCTTCTTCGCGCCGCGCGCCGCCCAAATACATGTCGACCGGGGTAAAATTGATCGAATCAGTTGCTCCCGGCTTTTGTGGAGCGCAGACCCGGGCTTTTGGCAGTCGTTGGTCCATCGTAGTTGTTAGCGAGAGTTTATTTTTGGCTGGACGCTTTGTGCGTTGATTGGTGCGATTTTGTAGCTTAGGTATACGATCTTGGGCCTATTGGTTATTATATTGCAGGTTTATTATGTCGCGTGTTGTGAAAGTGTAAGTTGCGTTGAAGTGGGGTATGTTTTTCTTTCAGCGGAGGTCAGCCATTTTAGACAAGATATATTTTGTGCGTTGGCGTTGCTTTCTAAACTTATCGCAAAATACGTTTGCGACGCGCAGATTATTTGCGGGCAATTCGAAAAAGCTTCTTGTCGCTAGATAATACCATTTCAGAAAAAACGTGTTGTGACCAGCGACCAAAATTTGTCACCAAATACGCAGCTCGAAATTTCACCGTTTAATATCTCCGGAAGTAAATAAGATATCGATTAGATGTTTTTCAAGGGTCAAGGGTAAACCCGCAATACAAAGAACCCACATATGATCGAGGCGCAAAGGTGCTGTTGTGTTTCTTGGCGGGGCGCCCGAAAAAGAACACCTGACTTTTCCCCTTGTGCAGGTTCGAACGATTATTGCGCCTCTCGTAAATGTTTGTTTTGGCACACTTACCAGCGCCGATCATGCAGCGTTCGGCTGGCGAGCTTTCGTAATGCGTTAAACGCCGTTGATTCGAAGCTCGGGCAATTATCAGAGCAAATATATAACAAGGTCTCGCAACGCCGGCCCTGTAAATTGCTGTTGCCGACAACAAGACTAACGGTTTGGGTAGAAAGCAAAAGGCTGGTGATTTTACGTGAGTAATTCTGTCAATTGTACTGAAAAAGTTAAATCGTACTGCAAGGGTAGTTGTCAATTTTGGTTGAAACTTGTAAAATTTATTGCTATTTGAAAGACGTTGTTGCCAAAAAATAGGCTACTTCTTTCAATTGTACTAAAAACAGTTAAATCTTACTGCGTTTTTTATGTACAATAGTTTTCGCAATAATTTTACGCTTCATTGCTATTTAGAAGACGTAGTTATCAACGAAAAAATAATACTTCTTTTAATTATACTGAAAATAGGATATTCTTAGTGCGTTTTTTATGTACAACAATAGTGCAATTTTCGCGATAATTTTACACTTCATTGCTAAATGAAGGGCGTTGTTACCGAACAAAATACGTTTTTCAATTATACTGAGAATAATTTATTCTTACCACGTTTTTATGTAAAATAATAATGGGCCATTTTAGCGATATTTTTAAACTTTATTCCTACTTGAATCGCGTTTTAGCCGAAAAGGTGCAACATTGTGTCTTTTTCACACCACAAAACATCCTTTGGTGCGGTAAATAGCAGAACGAAAGCGAATTGCGCTAATTTGCGGCATTTAAGTAAGCCGCTTCCATAGCGCAGTGTACTTAAGGCCTTAGTTGAAAGGTTAAACGCGGGCTGCCGTCTGGAATTTTCCTGGCCGAATTTCAACGAACGATTCCCAGCGAAAAGTAAGAAAATAGCTCCGGGCTGTGCGAAATCGATACACCTGGCTGAGGCGAGACGACTTACGTTCCAGATTTAATGAACGTTTACGACTTAGCGATGTTTAGGAATATTACTTTAGGTTAGATAGAGTTGCGAAAAAAAAGCAGAAATACGCGTAACATTTAACACATGTATATATGAGTGCAGTGTTGTATTTTTTTGAGTCATTTTCAAGCCATGTCATTGATAAAACATAAAACGTTGAACTATTACAATTGGTTTACTCGTCCGATATTAAGCAATAACTGAATTAAAAATAACAAAAACGCAATGTACAGTCAGAAAATTGTGTGCAAAAATAGCGATAAATATACCCCAAATTTGTTGAAAACTATTCAAAGATAACCTTAATTTTTAACCCAAATTGTTTTACACAATGACCTTAGTCGAATTCAAGTGATTCTTAAGTCATAATTAGGCTTTAAACACTGGATGAGTGGAATGAAGACGTTATCGCGTCCCTAAGGCTTTAAATATTTATCAGAGGTAAATCGTTTAGTGATGAGTTTCCGTTTCTCAACACTAGGCCGGAACACTTTATCGCCTTACATTTCTAAAGGCGAGCGCCACCTGCGCCTTTTTTTCCAGCAAAAAGCGAAACCCATTTTGGAGCGAACGAAAGGAAAAGCGCAGATGCGAGTTTTTGGAAGAAAAACATTCCGCACCGGGCACAATTGAAACGAAACGACGAGCGAGCGAGAAAGAAAAAAAAACGGCCGAATTATTCGGGCCGCTTATTGAGGCGAAGGTGTCGGTATTAGGAGGGAGGCGTTTCTATCACTTAAGCCGCGCCTTTGTACTAAGCACACCTGCGCGGCGTACTACTGGCCACTTAGCACCTTTTGCTCAGAGCCAAGCTTTCCGTCAGACGACGAAACACCTACTTAGCGAGAGCTGTCATTACAGGCCGGCCGGATCCGCCGCTAAACAGCAACGAGCCGTCGATGGCCGTGGGACGCAAAACGATCGGGTCCCTGACAGCTGTTTGTGATTTTTCGTACATCAAAAAGCGGCTTGAAAAGACGGGCTTCTGCTGTGGGCGCTATATGCTTGCTGGAAACTCGCAGCCCGGTCGGTTTAACTTGAGATCTTCATACGTTAGGGTTTGTGTTATTGCAGGTGGCAGGTGAAAAATGCAAGGCGTAATTGGTGTATTTGCTTATTTCGGTTGTTTTGATAGGTTTTAAAACAACTTGTCAACAAGTTGAAGGCAAATGAAGCGTATTTTGGGCTTGCATATCTCTAAAAACAGGGTTAACATTTGTTTGATTTTCTTATGCGCATTTTTCTAATCCGCCATTTTTATTTTTCCCCACAGCGATTTAAAAAAAAATTAAACAACGCGTAACGTAGCTGCAAAAATCGCGTTAAACCTAAAGCCTGAAACCGCAAGAAAGGAGCGTTCGCTTCCAACGAAACAAAAGAGAAAAACGCCACAATGGCGCCGGATCACCAGCAGCACCTGTGCGACGAATGCCGGCGACGCTTCAACCTTCGGAACTCGACGGTACGGGGTTCGAACCCTGGCCCGTCCACGCGTCAGGTCTGCTTTTTCCTGTTGGCCGCTACCCTGCTTTCACTGGACGGAGCCAAATCGCTTCCACGCGGTGGAATAAACAAGGACCCATGCTTTGATAACAAGGCGCCGCGTCAGTGCGCACCGAGCATTGACTTTCTTCAGTCATTGAAGAAGGTGAAAGTGTCGGAAACCTGCGGCGACCCGAAAAAGGAGGAGTTCTGTCACTTGGTCGAGGCGGAAGGCGGGCGCGTAGAGCAGGTTTGCGACAATTGCCAGAGGCGAGGGGACAAGTCGTACCCGGCCAAGTACCTGACCGACAACAACGACACCGGTAACCCGACCTACTGGCAGTCGAAAGCCATACACAGGGGCCCGGCGCAACGCGAAATCACTCTGACAGTTTCGTTTGGCAAGCGATTCGAACTGGCCTACATAACCTTGACCTTCCATTCGCATCTTCCACAAGCGCTGGCCATCTACAAGTCTACAAACCACGGCAAAACCTGGGACGCTTACCAGTACTATGCGCGCGACTGTTTGGCGCAGTTCAACCTGCCCAACAAGAACTTTGCGAACGACACGAACGAACGCGAAGTGCTGTGCGCCGAGTTAGCCGACGAGAGCAGCGTCAGAGGTGGTCGCCTGATCTTCAACACTTTAGACGGGCGACCGTCGGGGACAGACATCGACAAAAGCTTTATAATGCAGGATTGGGTGACCGCCACCAACGTGCGTTTTGTATTGGACCCAGCCCCCAGCGCACAAAGCCCAACTTCACGGGGTAGCCGCGCAGTCGGTATTGGCAAGGGAGAGCCGCGGCATCGGCATTTGGGCTATGTAGGCACCTATACGATGCGCCATGCTCTGGAGAAGCCTGTTCGCGGATCAAACGCCCCACCTTTTGCCTCAGGGGCCCCAAGGAGCGAGTTTCACTTCACCCACTACGCAATCAGCGATATTAGCATCGGCGGCGTTTGTAAGTGCAACGGCCACGCTTCGCAGTGTATTATTAAGAAGGGCAAGCTGGCGTGCGACTGCAAGCACAACACGGACGGCGTGGATTGCGAACGATGCAAGAAGTTCCATTACCAGAGGCCCTGGAAGCGAGCGACCAAGGAGAACGCCAACGAGTGCGTCGGTGAGTGGGCGCGATTGTTTTTTATTTTGGGCTTTAAAATATGGGTAATTTTTAGTTGTTTTATTGGCCTTAAAACATGGTTAGTTTTCGTTTTTTTCTTGACCGTGAAATATGGTTAATTTTTGGTTGTTTTGTAGCTTGAAATATGGTTAATTTTTGGTTGTTTTTTGGCATTAAAATATGGTTAGTTTTTTTTTTCTTGACCTTGAAATATGGATAATTTTTGGTTGGTTTTTGCCCTTGAATAATGGTTAATCATTGGTTGTTTCTTTGCCTTGAAATATGATTAATTTTTGGCTGTTTCTTAGCCTTAAATTATGGTTAATTATTATCGGTTGTTTCTTGGCCTTAATCGGTTAATTTTATCGGCATTAAAATACGCTTAATTTTCAGTTGTTTATTGGCTTTAAAATATGGTTAATTTTCAGTTGTTTCTTGTGTTTTTAAATTGCATGTGTGTCTGAAACGGCTTGTACAAAAAAATTGTTTCCAGAAACCAAAACACCCCGCTCGCCGAAAAATTAGCCAAAAAGAATTCACCTATATCGAAAAGATCCAGCGAAAGCGATTTTTTTTGTGCGAGAAAAAATGGCTGAGTGAGTGAAAAAAACTCAAGGCGTGTCACGGAGGCTTGAAATTGTTGCCCAGTCGGCGACTGGTTGGGGCTTAGGGCAGGGGGAGAGGATATCCGGCGGCTTCAAAGCGGCAGGAAGCGGGTTTTTCGTGCTTTCCTTGCTAGTCCTTAGCGCGAGGAAGCTGCAAACTCAGCTCGTATAAATTGCCGGGGATTTAAACGGTACTGGGTGAAGGGAGCTGTTGAAATATTGCTTTAGAGGCGTTGATTTGAGACAAGTTAGACGGCTTTGGTTAACGAATGACTATTCTGTTAACTGATATTTGATGGGATCGTTTTGCCATGGCATACTCAAACGTTAACAAACTAAAAAATAGAGTTAGCTCCAACATGCAACATATCAATAGATAGAAATCGCTCTTCTGGTGCAAACAAAGTATAAACCGAAAGTCTGATTCCCGACGTATTGCTTGCAATTAAACACATAAAAGTTTCCTACAAAACGAACTTACTGTTTTCTACCGAAAAAATATTAATTTAGAAAAGATGTTACTTACTTCAAACCGAATTTGTAGTGAAATATTTTGCCATGGCATTCTTTTCCAAAGCAAACTTAGTCTTATCCCAACGTATTGTTTGTCAATGCAATAAACACGTCAAGGTTTCGTTCAAAACGAATAGCCTGACATTACTTTTTTCTATACCTAGTGATTTTTTTTCGTACCGAAAAATTACTAGGTATATAAAACAAACGTCAAAATGATCCACAAAAACTGAATGAAAGTAAACAACTCGCGAAATTACACGCCACGGTTTTGAAACAAAACCGTAATCTCGCCAAAGAACACGAAAATAAGCGGCAACAGCGGCAGCAGCAGGGGCGAGAAATTAATTTTGAATCGATCGCCCTGGGTTGACAGATTTTGGCCCGCGCCCTTAATCGAATCGCAAGACACAGCAGGCGCATGTCTGGCCGCTCCATAGCATAGTAGCGCGTATCTTGTTTACCCAGGTGCGGCGGCCCGCTGCTGTCCACTTTGTTGTGTCTTTGTCCGGCCACTGACCACAACAGGCCTGTCTGACCACTCGCTCACTGTCCAGCGCTATTATTCCGACGCGCCCCGCTCGATTTAGCTTCGACGTTAAAAGGCTCGGATGTCCAGTCGCGTTGTTGTTGGCTGCGAAAAGGAAATTAACTTTCCGCGGGCGGCGTTTTGGCAAAGCGATAAGGCCGATGCGGGCGAGAGGGCCGTTGGAAATTGCTAAATCGTTTTTTTACCACCTTTAATTGATGTTTTTTTTACTTAAGACTCTGGAAAGTTGAAATACCTCACTATACCGCAAATGTAAGAATTCTGCTGTTACATTTGTTCGGTGTCGTTAAATATGGCAGGTTTGCCCTTTATAGCGAACAATTTGCCAACTTTTCTGTAAATTTATGTACTTCACTTTGGCCACTTTCTTTATAGTAATGAAATTGCGACTTGTGTATTGTAGACATGGACGAGTATTTTTACCTTGAGTTGGTCATTAAAAAAACGGGCAAAAACAAGTTTCAGTAATACTTCTGAGGTCGCCCTGGTATTTAAATTTCTGTTTATCCAATTTGTGTCGCTGTAGAACATCGCGCCCCATGATGAACCCATGATTAAGTAAGTTCAAAAAGCCCCGAAGTTCGATTAAACGAAACGAATTGACGCGACCTGCCACTGAGCTATTCGCTTGATCTTAAAATAGCCCGGGCAATTTTCGTGGTGGCTAGAAATCAACATTGAACTCTCTTCGAGTCCTGTGTGAGATTTTGTTTGATGCAGTCGCGCCCAGTGCCCACCCTGTGTAGACAAAGCAAATCTAGCGCGACTTAATTTCGGGCTAAAATCGCGCGCCAAGCAGAAATACGCCCCCTCTTGTTTCCTTGAAGCTTTTTCGCGGCCTTTTCCACTGATTTGTCACTGTCACGAACGACGGTCAAGGTTGAGGAACATTGTGCTGCATCTTGGATACAGCATGGGCCACCTGGTTTTGCAGCTGTATACTGTTGCATGTTGCTCGTACGCTGATGTTAGTTGGCGCTAAATGAAATTGACCAGTGGTTCTCAACCGGAGTGCCGCGGCGTCCTAGTGTGTCGTTTCTAATGCTCCAGGGTGCCGATAGGTATTTGAGAATTTTTACGAATCTGATTTTTGCTCAATTGGTAAGCAACTATTTGTGTTTTGTGTTGTTCCAGTTCCACTTATGGTGACATTTCAGTAAAATACTGGACGAAAATTCCAGTCGGGGGGTGTCGTAAGCCATAAAAGGTTGAGAATCACTGAACTTGGCGAATGTTGCGACTGCCTCTGAGACGTATTGATTTTTTTCGTTTTAATGCGCTTGCGGAAAGGCGCGTTAATAATTTAGAATTTTTCGCGTCCCTTGTCTAACTTGGAACAAGCTGTGGTGCGGCGCTATGGATTTTAAAGGAAAAAGCGTGTAAAAATGCGAATTGTGTTTTTTTCAAAGGCGTTTAAACATGATTGGCCAACAAGCTATGTCAAAATCCTAGCGAACAACGATTGATGGTTTATGCCCTGCGGGGATTCGAACACACGACTGTTGGAATTGCGTTGTCGTCGAAGCAATAGTTTCTCTGTTCGGCAATAACGAAAGTTAACCAATAAAAACAAAAGGTTTTTGGGCAGCTCAGCTCGAGGACCGTAAGGTCGTTTCGCTGTCATTGTGTTATTCTTTATTCTATATTTTCTTTAAAAGTAAATTGAATTTTGAATCTTTTTTCTAGTTAGCACTAAGATCGTCAAACTTCACGCCCCAATTTTTGGCATCACGAAGGTCAACAATGAAATGTAGAAGAGCGGGGGTGGGGTGGAAGATATCGCTTCCCAAAATCTAAACGCAATATTGGCGCAGGCTGGGGTTTAGGGGGGCGGGGCTCAATTCGCAGGTGGGCGAGATGATCAACTGCGTACAGCCGCCCAATTTTCGGGCCCAGGTCGCAAGAAATAAAAAGGCCCACTCGCCGTCCTTAAACATTGGCGCTAGGTTGGGTCGCTGTTTGACTAGCTGCGTCGACCGGGTCTTTTTGTTCACTGCAGCGGGCAAATATTGACCGAGTACAGTATGCGCCGCCGCGTCAGTCATTGGCCCGGTTGTTTAGCCACTGTACTGTGGTAAGGACACTCGTAGTTTTGGGCTACCTGGCTGTATTGCCTTTACGGCTGTTTTGTGACCCGCTTGCGTATTTTTACCCTTAGAGCGGTGACTCTTAACGGGACCTGGTGAAAACGCAAGTAGGGCCTGGTTAAAAAAAATGAGATCGCTGCGAGTTTTGGGGGTCGTAAGTAGAGCCACTCCGTTTCCACACCTGTTACATTCATATATATTTGACTTGAAGCTAATTCAAATGTGCATATCATTAACTGAGATCTGTCATTTCGGAAGTAGTAGCGCTGGCTTGTTTGGCAAACCAGTAACTGTAATATACCATGTATTTTTCTAACTTTCGATGTTTATATGCAAATTTTAAAACTCATGCCAAACAAAGTGCTTAATTAAGATGCACATTACCAAAGTTTGCAAAAGTAAGCGAGAAATGTTCTGTTAATACCTGTCAAACCTAATCCTTCGCCAAAAAGTTTTATAAAATAAAAGCGGGTCGTCGACTGAAAATTCCTGATCCACTCCACAACCGACACACCACTCACTTTTGTTACGTCATAAACGCACGCCGTCTGAGTCACCGTGTTTTTTTTCTGTAACATTACCTTAATGTGGGTGCAATTCGTTGTACGACAAGTAGATGGTAAGGTGAAAAGGCGAGATGATTTATTGCACATTGGAAAATGGCGTTCCTATGGATATGTTATAAAAGTGGGAAAGTTAATGGAATTCAAAACCTGGTTTGTTTATTGCTAGAATAACTGGTAATACCACTTATTTTTTTAATAACTGATAATGCCAATTCATGTTTATTTAAACAAACGTCTGGCGTTTTTTGATAAGGCCCTTTTTTATTATGGCATTTTTATGGGGCCTTAAACTTTAATTTTACTTGTTTGATAAAATAGATTAAACACGTAAAACTGAAACAGCATATTTACATTACCTAAAAGTCGCACGCCGATTCAAAAAGAAAAACTTGGGGCTTAAACAGTATTTGTTTCGACCAAAAAAAAAAAACGCATTTGTCCCAAACGAAAACGCATTTGTCCCAAACAACACTTCGGAAAAGCCGCCGGGCCTAACACAACAAGGCGAGGGTTCAAATTACAGCTGGCCAATAAAGTAAGTCCGTAATGCCAAAAGTCAACAGCCGCCCGGGAGGCAAAAAACGTCGAGGTTCCGGTAATTTTCAGCGCCCACGGTTTTCACAGCTGGCCTATATACGGTCGTAGTGTGCACTTGAAATTCGCCGGGAATTACCTACGCACAAACCGCTGTTTTTTTATTAGAAGACCGTCGTTTGTTTGGCTGATCTTTTTCTAGAAGTGCTTATTATTTCGGAAACGCCCGAAAAGGTTAGTCCCGAATATCAATTTCCTCGATTTGGGGCGAAAATTTGGCGTGGAAATTGCAAAGCAATAACAATCCGTAGTTGGTCTTATTTAACTGTGAAAAGAAAGTATCAATCTTAAGAGGATATCGGTTAAATATAGTTTCAATTAAAATTTGTTATTCAATATTCCAATAAATGTGAAATCGGGATAGGTTTTTGTTATTCTTGTTGTATTTTAAATTAAGACTTTCTTAGTACTTTTATCATCTGCAAAAGATTTACAAACTTCTAAAAAAATATAAAGCCCTGTTCCACTGCAAATCGAAATTGATACTTTTAAAGCCACTTGTACACGATTTTAGAGTGCACATTTGTTGTTAATAATGTTTAACTTAAAAATGCGCTTGAGAAATATGAAGCAGTTGGAGCCCAATGTACTCAAAATCGGTGACAACAGATACGCTGGTAATCGACTGTCGATTGAGTAAGCAGAGTCAACATCGAACAGGTGACCGTCGGGCATCTTTTTAAATTTAAATCACGCCGCGATTGTCTACGTCATAATGGCAGCACTACATCAAAGCCGTTCAACACACAAACAGCAGGCCGGGCAGGCTATTAGGCGACTAAAACAGCAGCAATAGCACGGGTACATATGCATGCGATGGCGGTGGTCAGTTTCGAGTGTTTGCCGATTAAACTGTCCCGACGGTTTTTGCGAGTATGTGACAACACAATTACCCCTCCCGGCATGTTTGCTTTCGTCGCTTATGTATCACCATCGAACCCATTAGGCGGTGCCCGCGAACGCTTATGGCCAATTAAGAGGCCTCTTTTTTGACTTGGTAAACTAATTAGGAGGGTTTGACCGTCGCCGCTGCTGTGTGATTTTGTCACTTCTGCCGGAAGCACCCTGCTGGGGAAAATGTGGTGCTGTTTGTCTTTTCGACTGGCCACTTCAAAAGCGTGAACAAAGGTTTTTCTTAAACGAACAAAAAATCGGAAAAAGTTATACCGCCAAAAATCTGGAATAATGTTTAAAAAACGTGAAATAAAAATTGTTACAAAAACGCGAATTTAAAAAATTTGTCGTTTTGCGAATTTTATGGCATTATGTGGTCAATTGGGTGAATTTGGGGTAAATTTGTGCAAATTAATAGAAAAACGTGAGTATTTTTAACCTGGCCACTACAAAAGTCCATGCGAAAAGCAATAAGCGATTAAATCATTCAGTTCAAAAAAACACAAAAAGTTTAACGCTTAACAACACCTTTAACCAGTTAAACAAAATTAAACAAAATGCTTTGGCTTTACGACCTATAAGTTAATATTGCGTGTATGTTGTTTGCTGACTAAACACGGTACTTGGTAAAACAACTACTTTCGAAATAAACGTTCTGTCACTTTTGTACGATACCAAATCTAGGAGGACTTTTTTCATATTAATTTTTCCAAATACCTGCGTAGTAAAACGGGTCCTATCATTTTGCTATTTAAAAAGTTACTTTAATTAATTATTTGTTTCACGCCTCGCAAATTGTAAATTGTGATTGTTTATCTGATGTCTGCAGGCTTCTTGACTGAACATGTTTGCCTTTCTTGTCAAATACTTGCGCGATATATTACGTAACATCAAATTTATTTAGTGAACATAGAGAAGCGTTGTGCAATGGCTTGATGGTGTAAATCTAAAACGTAAAATGATTTTAACTATATTCCGCCGATTTCAATTTTGGCCAGCATTAAATGCAGTTTAGGTGGGCGTTTCTGCGTAAAACTTGTTACCATTGCGTTTCGAATCGAACTTGGCGTTTATAAACTTTCGAGGGGAGTTTGTGTTTTGTTCTTTCGACCGCGATTGCTGGAATCGGTTTCCTGTGTAGTAGCGGAGGTTTTCCAAAAGCGTTGGGGGGAGTCTGCATTCGCGTCACCTTCGAACTCGTAACAATGCCACATTATCACGTAACAATGCGACGAGCGACGTGCGACAAAGGGATTCGGGGGTAGACCAAACAATACGGGTACCGCCCGCCCGGTTCGGACAAGGCCGTGTTTAGTGGGTGGTACGGTGAAATAAACAGTTTGTTTTTCTTAATAAAAGAAACAAATTTAAAATATAAGAGGTGACTCTTGATTTGGAAAGTTACCCATGCAGCAATGAGATTAAACTAATAATATGTTGAACGGGTAAGGCTGTCTCTAGTGGTGCGATGAAAAAAAAAATAATTTGTGTTTCTTATTAAATTAAAAAGAATTGTAACATAACAAATTACATTTTGAATCAGTCCCTTTTCACTTTGTTGAACTAACATAAAAAATTAAAAATGCTACCTACTTCTGTATGGGCGTTGATATTCTACATTTTAACTGATTTGCAACGGTATCCATGTAGTGATCAGATTCAACGAAAAATTGTTTGTAAATAAAAAAAAAACACAATTGAAATGCTTCGAAATGCTTCAAAATGCTACCAGCACTCCACAGAATGATAATAATCAAAATATAAATCAGCTCACTCAGGGTAGTAAGTTAGATTCCCACCCTTGCACAAATTTATTTTATATTGGATGCTGTACAGAATCTCAACGAATTTAAATTAAGGTTTTTCTGGTGGTGAACTTAATGTGATTCAACACTATAGGAGAAAAAATGAAACGTTGTTAACTGATAAAAACCTGTGGGTTTCGCGAATTGCAGTGAAACGCCATAGCTATGCTTAAAAAAACGAAGTAGTTATTGCAGTTTTCGCCAGAGAAAGCAATTATTTAGCAAAAGGACGAAAATAGTTTCGCAACACAATAAATTTCCATGCAAAAGCTAAGAAAGGTAAACAAATCCAAAATGATCAAATATTCATCTTTAAACTAATTAATTAAAGAGATAATCATCTTTTGCCAAAACAAGGTGCGCAGTAATAATTACCCGGGCCGTAACGCTGCCGCCCGCAATAGCTTATTTGGTTTCGGATTGCGCGCGCACGCTCAGGGTTCAAGGGTCATGTAATGTTCGACACAAACGAGGCGCGATGCTTATCGCACAACGAGGTTTCAGGCACCTGGTGCTGCCGCCGTCATAACAACTTTGATTGACTTCTCCTTTTTTCCCTGTCTCGGCTGCACGTTTGCCGCACCGCAGCACTGGCAATGGCGGGAGCCGTCGCTTTTGCGGATTTCTGCGCGATTCTTTATCGATTTGGGGATTATTCGGTTTTAATTGTTGCGTTTTTTTGTATTTCGAGGTTTGTTTTGCAGTTTTCTTGGCGTTTTTTTGGCGCTCATTGACTGTAGCGCATATTTTGTTTTTTTCAGCAGATTATTTTATGTTTTTCTCGCGTAACCGCGGTATTTTAAAATAGTTTTAAATTAATAATAAATTTGGAGCATAATGGTTGGAGGTTTTAGATGTACGCAGTAGTAATATCAAAGCCCATACAGAATTAGGTAGCATTTTAAATTCTATGTTAAAAATGAATCCAAAGATCACAATCGAAACGTTTAAAATGATAACTACTTCTATATGGGCTTTGACATTTCTACCAACATACATCGGCATTAATTCCACCGCCTCTCGAAAATTTCAATCCTCGTTTCGAAGCCAACCGAAAATTATGCCGCGTTCGACTTTCGAATTTAATGAAACGCGTTCCGAGTGACGTCACAATTTGCCCCATTGTAAGGTAACAATCGCACCCTCCACCCCCCAGTCGAGCACCTGCGCGCGATCCATTTTTGTTTGTCGGCGTTGAAATGAGGCGATTTTAATGAAATTCTCGTTACGCGACCAAGTATTGAAGCAGACCATCAATATTATAACAGGTCTATTTGCGCGGCCTCTTTGTAAAGACCGGCTCCTTTTTGCACATTTCCGCTTTAAATTGGTGAAAAAAGGCTTGGTATATATCAGGTTTATTGATTGTGTTATTTGACTCAAATGTATTTAAGTCACTTAAGAGTCCTTTTTTGGTTTCATTTAAAGAAGTGTAATAACTCTAAAAGAAAAATTAAAAGCTGTGTAATTACAGTGTTGTTGAATGGTTTGAGTAGAGGTTTCACATTCATTTGGTTGACTAAGGGTTTTTTTTTCGGTTTAAAATAACAGGATGGCTTAATCTGTTAAACTCCATAAAAAAGTATATTTGTTCGCAAAATGCGCGCTGCGAATAGCAAACAATGGTTGTTTTCGCATACATGTAAAAGCATTTAATAGCATTCAAAAAACGGATTTCAATCCAAAAAGGTTCAGTTTTAAATTTCCGAAAATGTTGGCTAGACGGCCCAACAAAGGGGCCACGAAACATGGCCAGTTGTTCCGCGGTGCCAGGGGGGGCAAACCACATCAGGCACAGAGTGCACCTGGCCCGCCTGGCCCCGAGTATTTATAGTCGGCCGGTCGCACACGTGCGCAACAATCTTGCGTTTCGCTGTTCGGAGCTTGCCAAAATGTTTAAACTCTAAACTGTTTTTGCCGTAGGAGTCAACACAAAGGGCAAGGGCTGCGTAACCCGTTAAATTGTTAAAGCGATTTTGGAAAATGTTAAACCGCTAATGTTTTTTGTCGTTTGTGATCGATTTTTCACGCCTTACAGGTACTTACCGCTATTAGACGCGTCTTGTTAATTGACCTTTGTAAGATTGTCAATCATTGACTTGACTGAGTTTTCCAGTTAACTGATTTTTGTCTTTGACGACTTTCAAATGGCAAGACGACCTTAAAAAAAGAACTCGTGGTCGTAAGGAAAGCATATATTACTTCGCGCGGAAGTTTAAATTAATGAATGATAACTAACCGAAACGATTTAAAATTAACTTAACTTTTAACGCAATCAATTGAACTCACGTTTTTAAAAGTATAAGTTTAACTGCTCAAAATAACGTATAGCGTTTTAAACTACGTATTTAAGCGACACTTGAAAAATAACAAACAGGTGGATTAGTGAGGTATTTTATTTCACCGGATCAGTCCTAAAACCCACTTAAAATTTCTCCAAGATTCCGCATCGTGTACGCAATATATTGTAACCGCAACCCTATGTACTTGGAAACAGCAGACTAACCAGCAACTGCAACATACAGTCCACTTGAAAAAGGCCCGAGCTTGCATAAAGACTGCGTGTGTGGTGTTTGCGGGGCGACCGTACGGGGTAAATTTGGACACAAAAGCGCGCACACAGGTGCCCCTTTAATTTGGCCGAGCGCGCGCGTTTGATAGATTCGACCTTGGCGCTGGGATTTGACCTTGAGTCGCCCTCGGTGTCGGGTTTGGGATCAGATTGTGTGGGAAACATGTCAATCCGACGGGTTTAGCCTCAAGTTGGGCGCAACACAAGTAAACTGAGAGAAAAAACACCGCGGAAATCGCACTCGACAAGTATCGAACTTGAACTGCAAAGCGATTGTGACGTAACAGCTGCGGTGACGCGCGCCCATATCGAGTGCCGCGACGGGGACCCCTGCCCGCGCCCCGATGGGCCTTAGGGGGCAAAATGGGGACAAAGGCCCCGAATTCTTGCGGTCGAGCCCGCGAGTTCTTCTCGTGTGTTGGTGTGTTGTTGTAAGACTTTTGGAGGGCGACCTCGCTACTGCTGCTGGTTAAGTGGCCACTTTAAAATCGGCCGGCTCCCTTTTCCACCTTCGCCATGAGTCCTTCTTTCGAATTTTTTCGATTAAACAGTTTATTTGACGATTAGCGAGTTATTGGAATTGCAATGTTCCCTCTATCATATTACAAACTGAGACTATTATTACGTCACAAAGCGTATTATTGTTTTGGAACGTTAGCACAATGCGGTTTGGTATTAGCCAATTTAAAGTTTATGACGCCAAAGAGGTGCATTGTTTTATTAGAACAATTACACAATGCTACCCAATTCTACATCTGTTTACTTTGAACTTTTATACAAACAAATGGCAAACGTTGGCTGTCGAAACAATAGGAGTAAAAATTGTATGTAGCGAGCCTCGTGGTCATTTGTTCCCAACCAGCGGACCCCCTAGGGGTACACACAAATGTTTCCCGGCTTTCTTGGTCATATTTGTCTATTGTAAGGCAACAGTAAACGTACCATTTATGTGTTTGTTTTTATTTAGTTCGACTACAAGTTTGCTTGGTTACTATTTTCTATCAGTGAAAGCCCAGTTTAACGAACTTATTGGTTTAGGTAAAGTTTTTTTTTTTATATAAATTCAGGGGTCCGTAATTCTGGTAATTATTGAAAATTTGCCTGTAAATATTAAACTGTCGGAAACCACTGCTCGAAGTCTGTAGTCTTGTTATCTCCATACATTTAAGCGAAAACTTGTGCCTTTCTGACAGCATGCCACTGCAACCTTCATTCTACTCGATGCCATTTCGACGCCGAGCTTTACCGAAAGACGGGGGTGGGGGGCATCTGCCAGAGGTGCCGGGACCACACCATGGGACGCTTCTGTGACAAGTGCAAGCCAGGCTTCAGGCGAAATAACGCCACTTCGATCGCCAGCACCACCGCGTGCAAACGTAAGTGGGACGTTGTTAGGTCAAAGCGTGGACGTTTTTTATAAGAGTAGATTGTAGAATTTTCGTATCGTTTCCAAGGCGGCTTTGCTGGGGAGTGTACGTGGTTATGTTGCAGGGGTTTTAACCGGGGTCCGCGAAACCTTAAGAGTCTAAAAAGGTGCCACATGTGTTTCAAGTAATACTTTCGTTGCTGGGTAACGTATGCTATAGACTCATAATATTAACAGCACCTATAGTCACATGTTCATTAGATCAATTAGCAGTTAAGGCAGCATTTGCTATTTCGAGGTAGTTCTGTAAACATGCCTTTTACTTGTACATGTTTTTAACAGAGTAACCTGAATAGGGAGTTGAGAAGTATTTATTTTAACATTGAGCTTTCACATTGTATTATTTACAATGTGCCTTTTTGATTAAGGGGTCCAGCAGTAGACACTAAACCTTTACAGTCCAGCAATGCACACCACCCAATAGAGCCGCCTTAAAACGATGCGTTAGTAGCATAAGACACGTTTGTTAAAAGCACAAAATTAGGTTTTCAGCTAAAAAAATGTTGTGTTATCTTTGATTATTGTTAAATTCAAATAAGCACCATAGGTACAGATATTCACTCACAGCATGTTATATTTATCCACAGCGTTTGTGTTACTGGTTTATATTGTAGGCTAATCACGCAGTAAGCTTAGTGGTAGCACTTAATGTTAAACGAAGTCTCACAAAAGCGTTTGGATAAACGGAAACACTCTTTGTAATTCGACACTCTAGAAACTGTTTCACCTTTTCGAATAACGCAATTGTTTGTGTGGCTAACCAGTGTTGCGTAACAAAGTAGCTTTGTCGTAGAGGCGTGACGTGACAATAGCTATTGTGTACGTTTGACCGTGTGCTGTGCTTATTTTTATGTCTCTGTAAAAAACTAAAAAAAATTTAAGTTTGACATTTGATATTTCTAGAAGCGAGAATCAACATTAAAATCTGATTAAATTCGTGTTTTTTAAAGAATAATTTTACTTAATACACTGTTCATTTGATTTAAACACAGTTTTAGACTTTGTTAAAACAAATCTATCCTGTTTTTTTATTTTCTATACTTTTTGTGGTGTTTTTTTCGTTTCGGGTGTTGCAGTGTTTTTGTGCGTGATTCTAACGACGCAAAATTTTGCAAAGATTTGCCGAAAATCACTTGAAAAAAATCCTCACATTTTATTTAACCACGCAAAACGAAAACATTGCGTTTTTGCAACGGTTTTTAAAATTGATATACACGCCAGTCGCCAGACACGTTGTATTTTTTAATATTAGGTTTAGGTCGCCATGTAGCATTAAAACTATCGAATACCTTATCCAGCGCCAAGTATTTCGTCTCGTTCGCGGTAAAACAAAAAAAGGTTCGGTTATGTGAACTTAAACGCGAATAACTTGGTTTCGATCCGTAAAACCGCCCTAAGGACATGCCCAGGCGTGATATTGAAGTTATTAGTTTTTGTTAAACCGCCTTAAACAGTACACAGTATACCAAGTGGTCTCGAGTGTCGTACGGTCGGGTCTGGGAAACGAATGAAAAGACTGGGGGGATTACTATGTCGTCGAGACTTTTGTCGAGCGTCGCTTTTTTATGAATTGACTTGATGAAAAGCGAGCGACCAATCACGGCGCGGAACGTGTCCCAAAACGCCAAATGTCACGTAATGGCCGAACCGCTGTTTGATGAGCGTTCGACGGTCGTTCCAGGCTAAAGGGGGTGCTGGGAAAGGTAAAGACAATACTGATCCCTATAGAGGGGTGGGGGCATTGTGGCGGGTGTGTGGTAGGGGGGGGGGGTTGTAATTTAATTTTGTGCGATTCTGTTGGCGATTTTGCGCCGTTCCATTGTTGAGTGTTTTAATTAGGGGACGACTAACAACGCGACTGGGGTTAAGCTTTGCTTTTTCCCGAAGGCCCTCTGAAAGCGTCGGTATTTGTTCATTAAGTTTTTCTCGTTGGTCCAAGGGAACTGTAGACACTCAACGGAAAAGAGGGTTGCAGGGCCGTAGGAAGATAAGAAACCTTCAAACGCGACTTGATTGATGCCCAAGCGACCTTAATTAAAGCGCCGAAGAATACGGTTTAGAATTTACAGTGGTCGGCAAACTTTTTTTAGCTGCGGCTTAAAATATTCTTTCAAGGGCTATTGAAAGCCATCTACGTGACTTCGCAGAACAATTAACTTAGAAACTCCTGTTCTTCTCGAACCTACTTTCGCGCAAAATTATGCAGCTGCAGTGATCGCGCCAAATGAAAAAAAAAATATTTGTTTTAAATTGGAAAAACTTCAATTAAAAGGAAACGCGACGCATGAGGCACATAAAGTAGATTAGAATTTTGCTCGAAATAATGGCATTTCCACTTAATAAAACAGAAATTAGACTTTATCAAAATTATAAGTCACGCGGCACAACATGCCGTTCAAAAAATACCAACTTTTGGCTGAATAGATTTAATTTAAACGTAAAAACGTTCGAAAAATTTGTATATAAACTTGGCTAAAACTCTAGCCAAACCAACCTTTTGAAACACTGTAGAATGAATGTAGGGCTATCACGCGGCCACACCTACATTATAAAACTGAGGGAATAATAAATAGCTCGTGGCCCACTAAAATTGGCGAAAAAGCCCACATTTGGGCCGCGATCTAACTTGTTCCGAGCAATGGTTTTCGGTTACAAAAGCCGGGTGAAATTTAAGGAAATACATTTATGAACTATCGCGCGGATTTCTTTTTAACCGACGGCGAAAAGTTTCGATCAAAACACGCAAATACGTTTAAAAAAAGTTTCGAAACAGCATACAGCAACCGTGGGACCTCTTTCCCATTCCTGGCATATTTGCCTCGACAATCACCTTTGATTAATAAAAATATAATGTCCCTGACATAGTCATCGATTGTGGATTGCGCGGGCGAAAGATGGCATTCGGGTGGCGTAATATAACAGGACGACACGATATATTCATGGGAACAAGTTGATTAAGCGCGCGATGGGAAAACGTGGCGGAACAAACGGCCGGGACAATGACGGTCCCAAGTAAGATTACCCCCCGGGCCTGCGTTGGGTCCCGGTCGCACAGGCACTGCCCTATCAGTCGCTGGTAACCCGAGAGCCCGGTACATCGGAGCCGACACTTGAAACAAAGGCGGCGCGCGCGATTTTCACACCTCGGCTACAAGCGACGGCGAGGTGTCGGCTAATTGTCACTGGACACCCCTCCCCGTCGCTCAATTGGCCGGCGCTTGAGTAAATAGCTCTCGAGGCGAGCGCTGCTTGATCATCAGTCTTTCGCTACACAAAACGAAGCAGTTTCAAAGCCAGTTATTCGAGCGATTTGGCGGGATTCGAGGAGACTGTTTCCGGTGGCGACAATATGTGGGGGAAAGCATTCCGATCGAACGAGAGTTTTCGCGGTGATTAACGATCTAGTGTGTGTGTGTAGGGGGGGTGGGGCTTTGAAAGGGGAAATTATATAGATTCCCCGTCCGGTTTCACTGCTTCAATTATTTTAAAAACTTTAACTTTGGGAAAACAACCTGAAATTATTTAATGGATGTCGCATAATTTCGGCGAATAATGTAGGTTTTAGCCTCTTTTTCAACGTTCTATGCCGTTCCATTTTTTAAACTCCCCCGTTTTTGTCTTGAAATAAACCATTTTTTAAACATTGAAGCTATTTTCAAAAAACAAACACAATGACAGTTTTTCCTCCATAAGTTACGAAAGTTGATTTAAAAAAAAAATTCTAAATTCTAAAAAAGCGCCGTTTTAAAAATTCACTGACCGTTTAAATGTTTCAAGTGACAAGCGTGTAATCTCATTACGTTTAAAGGTAACTGGTGAATGTTTTTGAGTTATAATATGAAACTACACGCACGTACAACTTCCGTATGAAAGGCATGCATCACCTTGTCTCACCAAACGCATCACATCGTCTCACGTATCACACTGTCGTTCACGGTCCTTATCACGTATCACGAAACGTCTCGCAACACGCGTCACGCTGTCTCACGGGAGTGTTTCACGAAATACGTCACGTCATCTTGTTTCACGCCGCGCTCACAAAATGGCATTGAATTGCATCACGGATTGCGTCATGCAAAACTGTTTGAGTGTTTTCATATGTGAATTTAATATTCCGTGATAATAAATTTCCGTGAATCTACAAGATGGGAAATTCACAATCTTGAAATAAGGAATGTGGGAAAATAAGAAAAATGTATTTCAAGTAGATATAGTGAATAAAATCTGTACAAAACGGCATTTTCGACTATATGGCGTATTATTTCCCTATATGACGCGCTATCACCAATAGTTATCACAAGAGTAGGCGAACATTGGAGTAAGACTTGGTTCTTTCAAACATAACTTAAGCTTGTGTTGAACAAAATCAACTGGGCCTTCCGAGAACTTTTCTGCAGGCGGGTGACCTTGCTGTGAACTTTGCTACACGGTGTGACGTCACGGAAACCTTCTGTGACGTCACTATTGGACGACGACGCTAACAAACGCGTGTGTTCTGCTTGCGGCCAGCCTGTGTGCTATAAAACGCATGTGTTTTTTTGCCTTTACTAACAGCAAATTTTGATTGCCGAATGCAACTAACAACTAACATCCGAACAATTTTTGAAACAAAGAGCTTTACAGTAAAGGCTATTGAGGCTATCGAAAGGTTCTTTGAATTTTGTAACCACTTTTATTTTGAGATCAACTTCAAAATCCCGCAAAAATGCAAGAGCAGTTGGACTGACCACCTAAGGAAAAATGTTAGCTTTAATGCTGTTACTTTCCTTGTGCGGTCATGTCCACGCAGCAGTGTGGTATCTCATTCGTTGCTTTTAAAGGAATTTGAAATAAGGGATGTCCGATAATATCGGATTCGAGACGATACACACACGATGCCAAGTGGTAGTATCGATACTCGTCCGATACTGGAGTAGTATCGGAACCGATCCGACACCACCTTAGTTTGTGCTTTAAAGCCACGCTTAGCGAACGTTATTAAAGCAACGAATATCGATCAAACGCGAATGTTGTTTGAAAAAAACAAATTTATCCACAAATAGTGAATCAACAGTGGAAAAGAACCTATGTAAAAATTTAGTCTTTTTAACCGTATTTTCAATTGGTAACGACGCTATTCGCTATAGATTCGTGCGGTCGTACTTTTATCGAATCGAAAAAAAAAATTATTGGACATTCCTTAATCGAACTGACAAGCAACCCTTTCGAAAAAATCAAAGTTCGTTTGGCCGGGCGGCCGTGCTAACCGGCTGTGTGTCTTGTTGTCTCTTGTAGCCTGCAACTGCCACACTGTAGGAGGCGCCGGCAAAATCTGCCACCCGATCAGCGGCCAGTGCCCCTGTAAGGACGGCGTGACCGGCAAAAGGTGCAACCGATGTGCCAAGGGCTATGAACAGACCAGTTCGGTCCTCGTCCCATGCGTCCGTACGTGAAGCAATTTTTTTTTCTTTTTAACTCACTAAAGTTCTGTGAATGCTACGGACGGGGTTTGCGCCATGTTTTTTCCTTTTTTCCGGGGTTAAAGGGTCAGCTTAAATCAGTGTTTCTCAACCTATAAGCCGCGGCCTTACATGGTTACATATATTGGAATTGCTTGTGAGAAAGATTTCTTCTAAATTTAAAAAAAAGCCATACGAATACACGGCTAATATTAATTAAAGTCGATCTTATTATTGTTTATGTCTTATGTTTTCTTTTCTTACCAAACGTTTTGCGAAGATAATTGGGTCGCCAACGCCTGTCTGTTATACTTAAAAAAAACGTGCAATAAGTTAAGAAACACTGGCTTTAATGTGTTTTTATTATGTAGAGTTTGGTTATAAGTTTTGTTACTTTAATAAAATGGTAGCAAATAACGGCTAAATGGGATCATGCCACAGCAAAATAACCTCCCCTGGGGCAAATACACAGTAAAAAGGAAAACATGGACTAAATAAGGATACAGAGGGAATTAAACAAATTTGCTGGCTAAAATCTGGGGTCCCAACTAAATAACCTAATTTTCGTGTCACAACTTTTCGACTTATTAGCTAGACTATCAAAGATAATTTAGAAATGAATTAAAAAAACAAACATTAAATTGAAAGAATTATCCCGTCCGTAGCAAATCCTAATTACTGTTTACGGACAAGGTCGATTCACGGAATAAGCAGCTTGGAAAAAAAATGAAACCAAATTGATTTTCAGTCAATTATTTTCCACGAATCTCGGCTGCTTTGATTGCCGCTAACTCCGATGCATTCCGTTAATTGGCCTTGCCGCAATGATGTCTGTGTGTGTTTGTGAACTTGCGTTGTTGGCTGCTGTCAGACTTGATTCGACTGGACGCGAAAAAGAAATGATTAATATTAATAATAATAATGCAAAAGGAGCATTAATAACAACGATGAATAATAACAACGAGCTACAACTGCAATAATTCGACCTTCCAGTACAGGTGCGATAGTAAATCAGCGGGAAGCGCATGCAGCGACAAACAAATATCCTTCTGCAGGCGCTGATCTACTTTCGCACCTACCTGTTTCTAGCTATATAATGCATGTGCAGCTTTTTGCATGACAGCGCCGCATTCTTCGCAATAGTGCGCCAATTTTTGCCGAGGAGGGCTCCAACCCCCCACACCCGAGGGGGCATTTGCACCCCCTGCTATTCTACCCCCTCGAACACACAATCCCCTTCCCCCTGCCCACTTAGACGCGGCTAATCATGTTGAAAGAATCAAGTCTTACAGCCTCAACCTCGCGACGTCACAAGAGCGATTGTGACATCACACATAGTCGATAGTAGAATGTGTTATTGTTTAAATTTAAACTAAAGTCACGAGTGTTGCTTTTTTACGAGTCTCGCGTCGCGCGATTCATTCTGAAGCTTGTTTTTCAACTTTTACAGGAACAGCGGCGGCGCCCAAACCCACCCCAGCACGTAAGCAGCATTCGTATGGTAAAAAATACTTTTAATTGCCTTTTTACTTGGAAGTTCAATACATTTTCTAGCATCTAATCTAACAGTATTATTGTAAAATAATACTGGGTTCGACTTTCACTCCGGCACCAGTTTTTATCATGACTTGGTGCTGAATTGTCGGACGAAATATAGTTTAAATGTGATTCAACTAATCCGTGCCTATATTCAATAAAGTAGAATGTTAGATCTGGTTAGTTTTTGAAATTGCAGTCTAGCAGCGAACAACTGACATAACGCACATAACTGTAAAGGCTGCATATTTCTTATACCAATTCGTCAAAAACAACAACAAACTGATGCAATAATGGTCTTAAATTAACCGTCTGCGTTTGTTTTTGCAGCCAAGTGTCCCAGATCGTGCCAGACCAGATCGGCCCACATTAGAGTGAACAAGTTCTGTAAGGCCGACTTCGGTAAGTCGGAAAAACGGTTCTTAAAAATGTGTAACACCCTGCGGGGTGTCGCTTGCAATACTCGTGGACAAATAAACAATTCTAGATGTATTATTAGACAAGTAGAGCTAGTCAATTCTAATGTAATGTGTAGATTGTTTGTGTGTTCTAATTTTAATTCCAATCTGATTACTGACTATGACGTAAGAAACAAGTATTCCAAAGTTTTCTAGCTCGGTTCAAATGTTGTAATGCTTACTTGACTTAGGTGATTCTATTTAATGACTTGACTAAACATAAGTCTTTTGGGTAAAATTACTTAAATTAAGTCTTTCGGGTAAATTGACTTGACTAAACTTGACCTGGCTTGACTCAAGTAAAATTGGTCGTTAATTTATAATAAATTACTTTTTTTAAATTAATTGTTTTAATTGAATGCATTTTAGTGAAATTGGCATCTTTACTTCAGTTTTTTGAGTAAAACAGTTTTCTTGCTATTTATTTTGTTTTGGTGGTCGCTATACGTGAAATAATGCTAGAGATGGAACGAGTTCATTATTTTTTGAGTTAAAAATTTAATTTTAATCAAAAAATGACTTAAAAATTAACAAGCTTGCTATAGCAATCACTTTGACCGGGACATGAGTTTGGTATTAGAGAGTATATAGGCTTGGACCTAATTTGCAAATTTCTTTTCAAAAATGACTTGTTTACAAGAATTGCATGACTGAAAAAGACACTTCAAAAATGACTTGTTTACAAGAATTGCATGACTGAAAAAGACACTTCAAAAATGACTTGTTTACAAGACCTCCTTTTTCTTTGTCGCAGTTGTCCAGATGAAGGTGGTCCAGGCCACACAGCAGGGAAAACAGATGGCGGTCATCATCCAAGTGATCAAGTCGTTCATAAAGGGCAGGCGCCAAGTTCGCGAGAAGTACCACGACATCAAAGTCAAACTCCACCACCACGTGTGCAAGTGCCTGCAGCTCAACGAAAAGTACCTCTTGCTAGGTGAGGGGTGGAAACACGCAAAATATAGCCAGGAACTCGGGGGGGGGGTTTACGATTTTTGTTTTGGGGAATATGATAATAGTTCATTCTGGGATGACGTCACAAAGTTACGTCAAAACGTGACTTTGCAAGTTACGTCTTGACGTTACGAAAAACACTCGCATGCAGCGTAAAAAGTCTTTGAATAGTTCCAATTTGGTCAAACTTTTATTTTAAATGGTGCGATGAGACGCCTTTGGGACTAAGCCGATTTCAACGAAACAAGCTAAGACATATTAGAAAACTGAGGATTTTTTTCTGAAACTGTAAAGGCCATTAAACAAACTGTCAATTAGATAACTTATCAGTTATTTGGAAAAATAGAAGCGACGTGGCTGAATATGAAGGAAACCTTTTTGGGCCTCGTGAAGTGGCCATTTTGTAAAAATACAATAAAGTAGCCAAAATAATTAAATGGAAAGTAAATTCTACCAGTTCAATACGGTTGCTGTGATATTTAAGTGATTTGTAACTGTAAAAACACGATAAACTTTTCGGCGGCTTTAACTCCAAGTCCTGAGTGTTCTTTTAATTTATGATTTTTTTGGAAAACCATGAGGGCAAAAAATGGCAGTTTCAGACGATTCTTCCATCGAAACGGTTTACGTCGAATTCCTCTGCACGTATTTCAGCCAACGGATCAATTTCCTCAAAAATACATGTTAAATTAGCTGTTTCATATCTTTCTTTCACCGGAATGTTTTTCGCACACTTAACGCTTCAATATTTTTTCAGGAAAGTTCGATAGATCGGGCGGAAAACGCGTCATGACCATCAACAAGAACAGCATCGTTTTGCCCTGGCACAGACGCTTCAGAAAACTGGCCAGAAAGCAAGTTAAGAAGGCCAGAAGAAAGGGCTGTTGAACCGTGCTCCACGACGCTCCCCGGTGGTCACTTTGATGGGTGTTTCACGGCCGCTCGGTGGCGCAGCGCGTCACGGGCAATCCAAAAGGTTGTTAGTCGCGGGATATTTTCGTTCTGCGTGGTCGTGGCCCCGCGGAAGTTTCGCGGACCGACAACCAGAGACGCCAGAAAGCGAAAAAATACTTTTTACGGTCCGCGTTCGCTCCTTATTTCGATATTCTTGCCAAACGAACGCGAAAAAAACATATGCAGCAAATGTTGAACACTTTTAACCAATTCTTGGTAACTATTTGGGTTTTTTTGATGGCACAAAATTTGTTAAATATGAACAAAAACTTCTACATTCAGTTTTATTTACAACACGTCGCTTAGTTTTGCAAAGTTTTCGTTTTTGAACCTAATTTATTGCCAGCGAAGCCTATAGTTTTTTGTTGTATTCTGCGAGCACTAAGGCATCCATTTATTTCCACTCGTAAGCAAAGTCGATGTTGCGTTTCTTTTTCAAGTCAGCGATATTTCTACAAGTGTATTTTGTTTTGCATTGCCGATTTGTCAAATTCAGCAAATTTTTAATGCGCGTTGTGACATTTTTGTTTCTGGGATATATATACGTTTTTCCGGTGCTACATTTCAATAGTCGATCCAATTTTTTTAATCATCATTCAAGGCTTTCAGCTGTGGCAAATGAATATTCAAACCATTTTAACAAACAATTTTTCCATTATGGTTAAACATTATTTTTTTAAAAAACATTTATGGTTAAACATAAAATCCCATTATGGTTTAACAATATTTAAAAAAATATATTTTTAAGGCGCACGACATCTTTAGTCTAAAATAATACGAAAACGCCCTTTTTTTTAAAAAGTAAACATTTTTTTTCTACATATATATATATATTTCTATTTATTCTCCGACACTGTAACGACCTGCATACTTGACGTCCAAACGGGGAACCTATTGTTCTTTGCTTTTGTTTGTCTCCTCCCCGTGTTACCGACGTTTTATCTCGCTACTTCTAATTCGTCACAATTTTTTTGTTCTGCGTTTTCTTTTACCGCTAGACGGCGTAACGCACCACCCCCCCGTTCTTTTTTCTTGTACTCGTTTTTTCGTTGTAGGATTTTTTCACCGATATTGCTAAATAAACGACTTTCTTCAACTTCAAGTTTTTATTGCGTTTTTTTTTTTGGCTGAATTCGAGCGCAACAAACAGAGAGTTTTATTGGCGAAAAATAATAAAAAACCCTTAAATTCCTCATACTAACGTAATAATGCATTCTAAAAAACTAGGGCGGCAAGAAAATAAGCCGATTATGTTGTTTTTCAGCTAAAAACTGCAATGTCGATTCTAATGTATTTCTACTGCACAGGTGGCATAAAATAGGTATGTTCACAAAGTTCATTGCTGGAAAACTGGAAAATTCAAATTATGAAAACAAAAACTAAAAAAAGAAAAAAAATGTGAAAAGAGCAGGTATAAATAAACGCGTTTTGTTTTCCATGCTGCGGTTAGACAAGTTTTCATGACATAACGTGTCACGCGTGTAAGAACTAAGAGGAAACTTTCGTCATATTTTTTTAAACCTTTTTAACGCGTTAATTTTTTTAGACAAATATCGCCCCTTTAGACACCGGCATTCAACAAGCCCAATACATCACGGCAGATGCGTGTAATCTCGCGCAGAAAATGAGCTAGTCACGAGCATAGGCGTAGCCAGGGGGGTACAGGGGTCATACCCCTCCCCCAATTTATAAATATTGTACTCTTAATAATAATTTGTTTTGTAGCAACTATGAGCAGTACCACAAAAGTCGATCACAGGCACGCCGCACCTTCAATTGTCATGCATTGTTACGTCACAAACGACGTAGTTATTACGTTTGCTATACTTGTTAATGTAGTTTCACTAGTTTTTAGTCATTTTGGTTTTGCTTTTTGAATGGTTTTTGAGTATTGCGTTAAAACTCAGCCAGTTTCTGCTTGAAACGGTTTGCTAGCATATTTCTTTGTGTTCTATATGGCAGTTCATACAATGACAAAAGCTATACAAAAAAGTTCAAAATTTTCGCACCCCTCAAAATTTTCGGCTGGCTATGCCACTGGCCACGAGCCGCTCAAGTTGCTCTATATTGGGAAAGGTGTGAAAACGTGAGAACTCGCGCCCGCTAAGGCACGATAATCGAAACGCAGCAACCATAGCCAAGCAATGATCACAGACCAGGTATTGCGGGCAGCGTTTTAGGTGTGGAAACCTGAGAATGTCGCCCTAATCAAAAAGGCAAATGGCGGGCCGGGAATAGGTCGCGGGTGTATATTTAACCTTTCGCGTGGCGCGTTTCAGCGAAACTCTACGAGATAGGATCAGGTTTGAGACGCTAGAAACTTCGGGTATTGTCCAAGTTTGGCCTAAAAGTCGCAAATTTGCAGTTTGTGCATTGGCGCTTTGTATTTATTACGGGATTGGACGACAGCATTACATTTCTAATATAGTCTAATTTGCATTGTCGCTCAGAAAAAGCGCTAGGCATACTTGATAATCTACACACCCCTTTTGTGCTTTCAATAGTTGTTTTTTCACCCTTTGTTTGTCGCAAGTTTAGTTTTAAAGCTCGTCTAATTAAAAAAACTAGGCATACTTTATAACATACACACCCCTTTAGTGCTTTCAATAGTTTCTTTTTCACCCTTTGTTTGTCACAAGTTTCGTTTTGAAAGCTCGTCTAATTAAAAAAACTAGGCATACTTCTTAACCTACACACCATTTTTGTGCTTTCAACAGTAGTTTTTCCAGTCTGTTTTTGTCACAAGTTTCGTTTAAAGCTTGTCAACGTATATTGGCAACAAGGAAAATGTTTTTTAGGTCTTTTTAACTGTGATGTCGTTTTGATAAAAATGTTTTGCGAGGAGAATGCTTTCGGGTTAATAAAATATAAGCACTTTCGCACAACTGTGGATGTTAGGTTGGAACAGACTGTACAAACAAAATGGCGTAAAGACTGGAACAATTCTTGACAATAAAGAAGCAATACAGTAAGAGGATTTAGTTAGACGTACAGTATGAATATCAAATGCTATATACAGTAGGAAACATTTTAAACGTTTCGGATAACTTTTTTGTCATTTTTAAACTCCACAAAGTTTATTGTGGGCCACTATACATCAAACACGAGCAGTGCTCTGCGCAACTAGAGAACACCATCCGCAAACTTGCGCGAGGATGTACCTTTTTACAAGTGAAATAAAGAAGTGAATAAAGAGATATACAAAACGTTTAAAAATGTTACCTACATGGGCTTTGATGTCCTACCAGGTCTAACTAAAACATCTAACCTTTGTGCTCTAAAATTCTGAAAACGTAATGCGCTTTAGGGCTAATCGTGGTATAAAATGATAGCCTATAGTTTTGTATTACATAACTGACTACTTGCGCCGCACTGTTAATAACTAATAACCACCGGTTGATTATGCTAAATTTGCGCGAAAAAACACACGATAGGGTAACAAACACATTAAAAAATTACATTCAATTTGGGGTTTGGCTGAGGTTGTGGTTTAGTTAGAGTGGAACAACGGATACAGGTAAACTAACTGACTGACGCAACTGTAACATCCCTAGTAAAAAATATTCAACTCGAAGATTTGGGTAACCTGGTACATATTTTTGCCTAATGTGCCGACTAATAACTTTAATAGAATCTGTTTATAATAACCTACTCGTTTTTGCAGCCACACAATTGTGAAGACAGGACAATAAATATATTGCAATCGATTCATAACGCAAGACAGCATCAGGCTTTTAGCAAGATTGTACAACAACAAGTAAGGTAATTGCGAGGGCGAATCAAAATCCAATTTTAGGGACGCAATCAAACATTAGCAATAATTTTAAATTAATAAATTGCTACGAGAAAAAAAAAATCATGTACGAGTAACTCACAATTTTCTAGTCAAAACGAAAAAAATTCCTGCATGGAAATCTGTGTTGGCGGACCGCAAAAATAAAAATAAATCAGAAAGAGACAGCGTCAATCATGCAAGCGAAGCGACCATACGACCGTATTAGCGTCTTTTCACGATAAAGAGGGAAGTGAAATAGCCAACTACACAAGCGGACGAGAAGCTATATTAATTACTAACAATCTTCAAATCTGATCAGATGGCGAAGGCAAATAGAAAGCTAAGCGACAGACTTAAGTGTATAGCTGTGTAATTAGATCAGAAATTCATGTAAAATAATTAATCTATGTAAATTGTCGAACTTGTCTAATTCTAAATACGATAATCAGGTGACCCTACATAAAGACAAATTCTAATGAATTCTCGACAAGCTTTCGCACAACCGTGCTTCATCAGGTCAAAGTAGAGAAAAAAAAGACTTCCTAATTTCCAGATTAGTACTTTGACCTGATGAAGCACGGTTGTGCGAAGGCTTGTCAAAATTTCAATAGTCTTTATATTGTGATTTAAAATAGTAACCTTTTTTCTATTTCTACTCGGCCAAGTTAAGAAGATTGGGTGTAACATGCTATAAGGTATGAATAGGAATATTACAATACGAAAATAAGCCTTTTCATTGAAGCAGCGCAATTACAGAAGACAGTGGATAACCCAAACTGTAAACCTAAGTGCACGAGTTCAGATCACGTGACGATTTGGCGTGAGCAAGGCACGGAGCGACGATGACGTCATCAACGCGCAGAAGTGACGTCATAAAGGGCTATTTGTGACGCGAAGGCACGGCGGCGATAACGACGACAATTGCGACGAAAAGAAGTAAAATGACCGTCCACAGCGCTGGAAAACAAAATAAAAGAAAATGCGAAATGCATGTAAGCGAATTATTACCGAGCCATCTCAGTTTTGGAGCATAATGGTTGGAGGTTGTAGTAAGACGTGATAAGAATATCAGAGCCAACACAGAAGTGGAATTATTTTTAACGTTTCGAATAGCTCTTTATTCATTTTCAAGAGTGTCTTATCACTATAGGTTGAAACTGAATAAAGATTTATTCGAAACGTTTGAAATGCTACCTATACGTCTGTATGAACTTTGATATTTAAATTACGCATTTCAGTTAACCTTTCTAATTTCTTTATTAATTAGGCAAGTTTTATTTTTTCAAATTGTATCGATATCCAGTGAGGTTGTCTAAAATATCGGATTGGAGACGATACCTGAAGTCAAGTAGCAATATCGGTACTCGTCCGATACTTGGGTGATATAGGTGCCGATTCGATACCCAAATTATTTTTGCATTTTAGTCTTGGTATGCCTTTAAACGCAGAGTTTTCTAACTTACAATATAACTGACGCAAAACATAGTGAAAGTCCAATTCAAGGTAACGCCATTTTTACACTACAACGTTGAAAACATTTCCCTTGCACGTTTTGTAATTTCGTATCGAATCAGAATGCTGCACTTTTTTACAAAATATTGGGAATCGCAATGCATGAAGAAATAACGGACACCAATAATCACAAGAAATTTTTCCAAATAAAATCAATACCGAAATTGGGCACAAAAAAAATTTAACCTCGTTTACGATTGGCTTTGAAAACAAGCCAATTTTTTTAGCGGCCATTTAACTTATCGGTGACTTTGAGCGTAAATTCCTGCGCGCGTGAAAACCAGAGTCGCAGGTGCGGGCGGTAATGCTGATGTAGTAGCGTAAAATTGCGATTAAAGCCTTATCTTTCGCGCGGCCATTTATCAACGAAATTAGCGCGCCCGTTTGGCAGCAAACATTTCAACCGCACCAGCTGCGGAATTCGTCGACGTTTTGGTCGCGTGCGCACCAAAATAAAACCCTTTCGCGACTTCGCTCCATTTTCAGAAGAAAAAAATGAGGGTGATATTCGATCGGCGCGAGGAATTTCGTTTGTTTATCGCGTGATTTCGCCATTTTAGTTTATCTGTCTGGAGCTGATTTTACTGCGTTTCCAGAAAGATGGTAAGATTTTTTTTTAAATAAAATGTTTTTCTATAGCTTCAAAATTCTTTTTTGACAAACTTAAATGAAATATGACAAGTTTAATTGAAATTTCTTGATAATATTGTTATGAAGAACCAAGTATGCCCTATGGATCTTTTAAAACAATTGTAAAAGTTTCAAAAACAGATGTTGCATTATGATTTATGCAGTTGCTTGAAAGTGACGCATACAAAAAGGTTGTAATCACCATAGAAAAAAATACATTTCATTTATAATTTTTTTTAAATAGGCAAGGATGTTCACCACGTCCAAATTACAATTTACGCAAAGCTAGTTTCGTTATAATTTTTTATGACTTATTTTTCTAAAAATAAAATACGTGGGCGTTGGATACTTGTAATGTTGCTATTTTTTTTTTAATTTTGGGAAATGTACCTATGACTTTTCACATTTAAAGTTTGGCGTTTCCCGTCAAGAATCATTCCTAAATATCTAAACATACGTTATTTTTCGCATGGTAAAAAAGTGAACTAACCTAAACTGTTTTTGTATATTTCAATTCAAAAAGATTTTTTAAATTTACAATTATTATTGAAGGTTTATCGTGTTGGCATCTATACGAGCAGAAATACGAGTTGGAACGAGTTACTCACCACAGGTAGACGATTTCTTCATCACTCGACCGACTCGCTGAGTCTGCTGCTGTATTCTGGACTCGGTGTGACCTACTCGTTGCGCGATGTCGTCTATGAGTTCTGCGCGCAAAGTGTGTACTTAAGTATCAAATGCTAAAGTGACCCAAGCAAAAACAATAACATAGGTGTATTTCACGTCTATTGAAACATACAGCTCTATGAGAGTTGGACTGTTTTACCGTTTTAAAAACATACATTTGTAAAACAATATTGGGGATGTATTTCACGTCTAAAGGAACATACAACTATATGTAATACATTTGGGTCTGTTTAAATGCTTGAAAAATCTCTAAAAAGAATAACATAGATGTATTTCTCGTCTACTGTAACTTATGCCTCTTTGTGATGCTTTCGGGGCCGTTTTAATGCATAATAAACATACATTTGTAAAAAATATACTATAGAAATGTATTCCACATTTATTGCACCCAACAATTATGTTTTCGATTCTCTTTTGTACTATTTTTAAACGGTTTAAAAAAACATTATTCCTTAAAAAAAATCATAACATGTTTACTAACATATATCTAGCTTGTCACAATTTTAATACAATTTGTCGCAAGAGATATTGTTGTATTTAGCGTTTAGAACAGTGGTTCTCAACCTTTTTTTCTTTCGTGGCCTATTTACGTTGCAAAAAAATTCTGTGGCCTAATAATTTTTTATGAAAGAAAAAACTGTAAATAGGTTTAGAACAAAACACAACAGAACATATTTCAAAACAGATTATTTATTCAACCGTGCATAAGTGAGATACTTGCGGCTGAAAAATAAATTTACATTCCTTTTTTATTTCTCCCCAAGCCATTATTCCTGTAAAATTAAATATAGTGACACAAATGAAACTAAATCTTAGCTTTTTTAAATTGGTCTGTGGCCCACCTCAAATGTTTTTATGGTCCACTGGTTGACAACCGTTGGTTTAGAGGTTTCGTTCGCATTTTTTATGGAAAAAATTGGTGCCTTCTGGTACAGAACACTGATGAAATTCCAAACCTTTTCGGCTGACAAAAACCTATCGGAATTTTGCCATTTTCCCTAAATGTCAAAGCCATGTGGATTAAGTTTATGGCGAAAGGTTGAGTATTCGCTGAACAAACAAAGTTCATACCGCGTCGTGCTTAAAAACACAAGTGGTTTTACTCTGGAGATATTTCGGTGTCCGTCAAGGTAATTGTTTTTCTTGACTGTTAGATGTGAATAAGCCGTGCGTGGTATTTGCTTGTTGTCGTTATGCCGTTTTCACTGTGGCTCACAAAAAAAATGGGTACATGCCTAGGGTTTTTGAACTTTTAGGGACTTTCAGGCTTTTCTAAAATCTTTTGAAAGTGCATATGTAATGTTGTCTTAAGAATCTTTGCCAAATTACTGAAGCTAAAATAAGTAAATTATGTTACTCTTGTTGTTCTTTTAAACGAAGTAGAGATATCAAAGCCCATATAGAAGTGGGTAACATTTTTGTACGTTTCGAATAACTATTTCTTTATTTTAAACATAAAAATCCAACCATTTTACTCCATAGTTTGATGAATATTATTTAATATTTTCATCCATTTTTTTTTAATTATGTAAGTTAAAACTGCAACAATGTCTAGCATAGCAAATGTATCAAGAATGGAGAAAACGCAACTTAATTTGGCAACCTATACTTTGCCATAATACTCAAACACATCTCATCTGGTAATTGTAATTGGTAACCAACTTTTGGATAACCTATTCAAGTCGCCTTCTTTAGAATACCACCGAACGCTAAAATTTGTAATTTCCTCCAAAAGCCCATTTCCACGATTGCTCTCAAAATAAAAGCACTAAAATCCAGTCTTGTGCGGAAAAGGGAGATTTGGCGTTTGAAGTTCACCGTACAACTATATACGCGTGTCGTGCGGGATTGCCGTCTGTTGTGGTCCGCATTTTTTGGCAAATAAATAGTCCGTGCAGTGCAGTAAGAAGGCCAAGCACACGCCAGCTCTGTTTGCTATTGATTCGGAGACTGCGCCAGGGCAGAACAAAACACGAAAAAAAGACCAAAACACCGACACCTGTCTGGAGATGGCCACCTATACCGAACTACCAAACCTAACGTACTTTTAAGCTTCCCTTCTTTAGGTTAACTCGGTGTTTCTCAACCTATAAGTCGCGAACCGAAAATAGGGTCGGCTTTGATTTTGCTGGGTCGCCGACTGCAGCGATTTTATATGACGAGCAAAATTTAACCAAAATTTGAGAAACTTGGGGAAACAATGCGAAGACATTGGTCATACTTTCCAGATTCGAATATATCAATGTGATTGCTTTCTATGTGTTTTTTTCACATGAAGCTTGCAAGAAGTTAAGCGAAGATAACTTGATCGCCGAAGCTTTGCTGGTAAACTTACGCTCAGTTTTGGGTCGCCGTAAAAAAGCTGAGAAACACTATATTAACTTAAAACTACAGCAGAGAAACAAATCTCGTTTAAAAGGTTTTTAACTTTTACCTACGTCACACAGTATCGGAGGCGGTCGTGATTTTTGGAGACTTTCTTTATAAGGAGCATATATTCTTTATAAGGAGCATATATTCTTTATAAGGAGCATATATTCTTTATAAGGAGCATATATTCTTTATAAGGAGCATATATTCTTTATAAGGAGCATATATTCTTTATAAGGAGCATATATTCTTTATAAGGAGCATATATTCTTTATAAGGAGTATATATTCTTTATAAGGAGCATATATTCATTATAAGGAGCATATATTCTTTATAAGGAGCATATATTCTTTATAAGGAGCATATATTCTTTATAAGGAGCATATATTCTTTATAAGGAGTATATATTCTTTATAAGGAGCATATATTCATTATAAGGAGCATATATTCTTTATAAGGAGCATATATTCTTTATAAGGAGCATATATTCTTTATAAGGAGTATATATTCTTTATAAGGAGCATATATTCATTATAAGGAGCATATATTCTTTATAAGGAGCATATATTCTTTATAAGGAGCATATATTCTTTATAAGGAGCATATAAATTCCATTTAAAGGGGCAAAATCACGGGTTATTAAATAAGCTTTTTGATTCACCGCTTGTGATTTTGGGAGAGAAGGTAGTGACGTTTTGAAGAGCCCACCCAAAAGTTCTATGTAGATGAGTTGGGAAAAAGCGAATGGAAGAATTTCAATTCGATTTCATTGATGTCACGCATCAAGTCACGTACACAAACGACCCGTGCTTGGCAACATTGCACAAATTGAAATTCAGCTGCTTCGGAGTTAGATTTTTTTGCCAGTTCACGATATTTCTTTCTGGCGAGGAATGATAAAATAAATAAAACCGGTTTTTAGTTTTTACAAAATAGATCTCTAAGTTTTGTGTCTATTGTGTATTTATCAACGTATACAAACTTTTTTCGGTGTATCATTTTTTTATTTTCGTAATAATTTAATTATTTTTTTGTTACCCACCACCTGCTATGTATGCATTTTTCTATGAATACAGGGACTGAAAAATCTGTTTTATCGGTTAAATATATATTCCGTTGTCTAAAGTTCTAACCCTGTATTTTACTCGGGTTTTTAAACTCATAGTTTTACTTTTCGTTTTTTTTTTAAATTGCGATGCCTGCTAAGTGTACGTATGCATGACTCATTTTAAGGTTTAATTCGCATTTTTAAGATTTGTGAAGTAAACTTTCGGAGCTCAAAGCACAACGCTGTTGCGCCACCAAGCGTCAATTTACAAAGGTTCTAAAAAAAGCTGGTCACTTTACTATTTAAACAGAACCGGATTTTTTAATAGAAAATATGCACATACTTTTTCAAAAAAAAAATTTAAAGAAAAAAATGGAAATTTGCGCGTGTTATGCGAATCGAAAAGTCGATTTCTTGCACACACGCTATCAAAGTGCTTGTTACATCACAATAGGTAACTCACCAGTCTGGTAATCAGCCTCATCTCCGATATCGAGGCCGATGTTGCGCTGCCGTCGGAGGGCGTCAGATAGCTTGTCGAGGCCTTCGTCTTGTTCTGGAAAATACAAACCAGTGTAAAAGTTACTGGAACGTTCATATACACAATGCGTATACTGTGATCAAGCCCTTCTAAAGTCGTACTGGCCAACGATAACGGTATACCTTAAATAATACACAAGATGCCTACCGTAATTAGTCAGTTTGATCAGGCTAGTAGTGTAAGTAAGGTCAGGCTGGAAAAAGAACTAGCCTGCGGTGAGATTCGAACTCACGACCTGCAGGGTTATTGAAACGTAGATACGAATGACAGGTCTTCTGAATGTTAACGTGAATCTTGTTCAAAAGAAGGAACAAATTTGAAATATCCAACAAAACGTAATGCTTCCCAGAAGTCACCATTATATAAAAAAGGTTACACAACAAATTTTCGTATCCGTTTATTTGAAAACTAGGCCTTTGCAGTTTTTTTCGTTGAACTAAATTCTAAAAGTAATTTAAGAAAAAACAATAAATGATATGTTAAGAATTGCGTGATTGAAACCTTTTCTTTTAAACAGTAAAATCAAAGAAAAATAGCGTTTTCAACAACCATATGCCTATTAAAAAAAATGTTGAAAAATCTATATAATTTTAACAACTGTAACATACATATACACAACGCGTATTTTGTAATCAAACCCTTCTAAAGTATACACAAGGTGCCTTAAGGCTTACGATATTAGTCAGCCTGATCCAAAATGTAGTGAAGCAAGGTCAGGCTAGAAAAACAACTAGTCTGCGCCTGCGGTGAGGTTCGAACTTACGACCTCCGGTAAAACGATAATCCTGATCCGGCTGACTGATTTAAGCCTTTCCAAAGGTTTTTCCAAATTCCTTTTAATGTGTGGAAATGTAATTTAATAGTTTTTCCAAATGCATCTAATAACATAAAATAATATACAAACGCTGGCGAAGCGTCAATAAACTAAAAGTGTCGCATTATAGTTTAAAAATATTTTTGAAAAGGTGAAGGTGCCGGATAATTGCGGTGGTAAGGTGTTTAGAAATAGCAAGCAGCGTTTCGCAGAATCCACAAAATCTCATCCCGTGTTATACGGCCCACGTGCTGGAAAATTTGTCAAGTCCCGGTATAGGATACCTTAGATTTGAGCTCTTTTTTACTGAACTAAAGAAAAAAAGTAAAGTAAGTGGTGAACGTGTAGTGCCGTTTTCTTTCCATTGGTTAGAAATGTTAGAAATGTTAGAAATGCCGGCAATGCCGGAAATGTCAGTAATGTTCAGACCCAGTCCTCGGGGCAATCGATCTCAGGAAGGCGGTGCCGCCACTTGGGCCAGAGTTGAACTACGCGGCAGAAGATTAACGTTTTTACCTTTTTGGTTAATGGTGTAGGTGTTTATATGAGCGTAAATGTCTGTAATAACTTTAGTATTTCACTGCACCCCCCTAAAAAAAAACAGTGTTACCCAGGGAAAAATGGCAGGATTCTACCTTAAGGGATCCGGTGAAAGAACCCAGTCTGGTAAGGAATTGAGCTCTCACCTCTCATAACTTGCTGTTGCCTCTGTCGGAATTCGTCAGCAGTCAAACTTGAAATATGCTCGTCACTTTCAAGCCACGGGTTTGTAAAGGTGCCAACCTCGTCTGAAGAATCCACCGCTAACAGTGCCGCCCTGAAAAAAATAATTTATAAGAACTGGAGAGAAAAATGCGAAAGCACGGCGGCTTTACATCTCTGACGTAAAATCGTAAATCTATTCTTTCCAAAAAACAAACAATATAAACATGGTTTTGTTATGTTGATCTTTGTGTAACGAAACGCATTTGATAACAATCATTGACACCAAGACAATTCACACGAGCGAAAATTATCGATCAGACGTGGTCGACGGATTACGATATCTAAGCGACAAAATAGAGATGTAAAATACTTGATATTTTATTCCAATACCGATACCCGATATTTTATACAAAAAGTAACATAGAAATAAAGATGAAATTAAAATGTATAAAGGAAACTTTTGTAAGGCTACTATTAGGCTAAGACCGGCTTTAGCGTTGGAAGTTTAACCTTCAGTTGTTAATCTACTATTTTAAGATAAATTTACAATTCACGGTAGAATCGCAAAATTAAAGTAGACATTTCTATAGTAAATAGGTTAAATACAGACTGTAGAGTCGGAGCCGGACTCGACGAAGCGGCAAATTTGACCAGAGTCGGACAACTGACTCCACGTGGTTGTGAGCCACGCAACAGACGGTGATTTGCGCTTGTGTCCGCGACTCACCTTTCCATTTGGTGGTGGTCGAATGACCCGGCCCTGGCGTCCGATGCGTCGTTCAGAATGCGCCCCCTCGTGGTCAAAGTGTCCAGTAGGTTCTGGCGTCGATCCAACTCGCCGTGGGTGCTGTTGAACAAAAAGCGAACTGTTAAATATCTGACGGGAATTTAAACGTTTTTATTAAAACAGTAAAAGTAGATAAAACCATTGTGGACTGTGGTGGCTTTACTATATACGAGTTTTAAAAAACACAAGCGGCAATCCCTGTGGTTAATGAGGTTTATACAAGGCAGTGATTTAACAAATGGTATGAAAACTTATTTAGACTCATTTTTGTATTTTTTTTTTAACTTATTTATAAAAAAAATGAAAAGATGAGTTTGGCAAAGCTTACATTGAAATCAGAGATTAACCGATCATTTTTTTGACCTATACCGATACCTATATTTTATGTTTTAGATAACCCCATACCAATAACCGACTTTTATACATATAAAGATAATTTAATAGTTCTAATTAACAAATCCAATCCAACCATGCAATTATACAACTCTTATTTTGCATACCAACTTTGCATTATGCGTGGACAGGGGTCGGCATGATTTTTTTTTAGAGATGACGTCAATAATTTACGCCGTTTAACAAGCAGACTTACGAACCTGCTGTTTTCAGTTCCGACAAATGCAAATAAAATGAAATGAAATTTTTACATTTAACGAGAAAGCCAAAAGACGATTTTTTAATAAAACTCTTGAAAGATAAATAATTATTGAAAAATATATATATATTTTTTTTTGAAGAATATATACACGAAGATTTTATTTAGGCCTTTATGGGCCTCTTAAAGTAAGTGAACAAATCCCCAAGGGTCCACAGACCCAGTTTAACAACCTGTGGTTTAGGTATTCAAAAATGATATTGAAATTCTCTTAATCAATCGCTATCTAATTTAAGACGTGTTTTAAATTGTCTAGAAGCAACATTGTTGTGTCAAATTTATGATTAAATCAATTAAAACGTGGCATACACTGCTTTATAATATTATCCAGGGTCGTTTATATCAATGGTTACGTTTGGCTCACAACGGGGTTGGAAAAAGGTTGGACTGAGTAAATTTAAAAACTATACAAGGTACAGACAAGTGCTAACATAATTAAGACAGTTAAAACTATTTTTTTTTTTCATTCAACAGACAAAAACAAACTGAGGTGTGCGAGCTTTTAAAATTTTACAAATCGAGTAAGTAAAATTTTAGGCACTGTATGCTTTGAGACATCTTTTTTACCCTAAAATCTTGGATGAAGAGGCCAATAAATTTATGCGACTACAAGGTTTCACTGTATATCTGATATACTTCAGTTTTTTGCCCCTACTTAAAATAGTTTTATTTCATTTTGTTTTGTTTTTTTAATCAAGAAATTTCAAATATGTTTGGTTTTAAAGATGTGAAATGTTTTTTGAATACAAGAGAGTTTTTATGGCTGCTTTATCTTTAATTCTTCTACAACTTTAAAAGCAAAATCTATTAGTTTAAATTAGGAAAAATTGAGCTAATGCCAGGTTATATAGTTCTAAGGTTTAAGGTAGATAAATAGATTCCATTTTTTTTGGAACAGAAACAACTAGCTACGACGTAGCACAAAGTTTTTTACAAAAAAAGTACAGTTGTTAGTTCCAGGGTAGTACAGCCCGAGAGGACGGCAATGTACATAGAGTCAACTGCACCCTAAATGAACCCTCCAAGGCTGAATAAATACACCGGGTGAGTAAATGATTTACAAATCTGGATCTATTCAGACAGCGAGCAAGTCACGGTCCACGTTGCTTAGTTGGCAGTTTTCGGAGGCAAAGTGGCTTAGTTAGCAGTTTTTCGTCAAGGTTTGTACTGTGTTCTATACAAAATCAATACTTCGATTGTTAGCCATAAGGTAAATGCAGCTTCAAAAAGATCTTTCGAAACTAATGGCTGGAAAGTTTGTAGCAATTTCAGTAAAAATGTAGAACCTATACCACTTATTCGAATAGAAAAATGTCTATTCTATTAAACGTTCTGGCTTTTCTATTTTAATTGAAATGGCTTTGAACTAGCGAGCGCATTTTTTTATGATTTTACCATCACATAGATAAATTGTCGTGCATTGTATTTTACGCCATTGTGCCCGAGGCCCAGCAAATTGTTGGCAAATCTCAGTTAAAAAGGAAAACGTAACAAACCGAATAGCCGGGCCTCTGTGAACCAGCAAAAAAAATTATAACAGTGTAGCATGATGGTTGGAGGTTGTAGTCAAAGCCCGAAGTAGGTAGGATTTTGAACGTTTCGAATAACTCTTTTTTTAACATCAGATGTTAAAAATGTTAAAAGAGATATTCGAAACGTTCAAAATGCTACCTACCTCTATATGGGCTTGATATTCTTATTACGAATTTCAACAGTGTTACCTGTTTTATCCTATGTGCATTTTTTTGCTTCAGATAATCCAGCGTTTAATTGTAAAATGTCGATTACGCTTTGTTACTGGGATATTCGGGGCATTGCCCAGCCTGTGGTTCTTATGCTGAAATACTTGGGAGTTGAATTCGTGCATAAACCCCTTGCACCGAACAGCGAAGGAGAAAAGGAATGGTTTGGCGTCCAAAAACAGAAGCTTAAGAATGATTGCGACTTTCCAAATCTTCCCTATCTAATGGACGGCGACACTTTGATTACTGAGAGCTTTGCAATCATGAGGTACCTTGCCAGAAAGCATAAAGACCTTCTACCATTGGCAGAGAAGGAAATTCAGCAAGCTGATATCGCTCAAGGGGTTGTGCAAGATCTAAGGCTCGGATTTATTGAAGCTGTATACAACGAGCACGTGAAATTTGAACCGGAAGGTCGCAAGAACTACAGGGAACAGATTCCAGTTAAGCTTGAAGGCATGGAAAAGGTCCTGAAAAGGCAGGCGTGGATTGCAGGGCAAAAGCTGACCTTCGTTGATTTCGCGTTGTGCGAATACTTGGACCAGTTGCGCCTTTGCTACCCAGATGTGCTGGATAAGTACCCAAGTGTCAAGAAGTACGTGGACAACTTCGACTCTCTTGCGAAGATCAAGGAATACAAGAACTCGACTGACTACAGAGTCTTTCCGGTGATGACTGAAGGTGCCCAATGGGGATGGAAAGGAAAGTAAAAATCGCCCCCGGAAACATAAATTTGCGAATCAACGTTAGGTTTGCAGTAATTAAGTGCAGCTTGATGGTCTAATTCAGTGCTTTTTAAACCCATGGGTTCTATCGCCACTTGACTGCAGTAGTTCACATAGTTAGATTGATTGAGATTGGATTTGGGAAAGATTTCACAATCCTTGAGAAAACTGCGGAAACAATATGAAGATATGACTTGTAATAATCAAATTTGAGCTTATATATGCTAATGTGCTGTGTGTTATTTGCTTTCAAAAAGTTTATTGTAGAGAATTGGGTCGCCAAATTTTGCTGTTAAACTTGGCTTGCCGCGAAAAAAGATTAAGAAACACTGATATTTGGACAGCTTTGCATGCATTTCTTTTATTCGCCCGCTACTGGGAATGTTTACAGGAATTTCAGCAGATAATTGCAATCTAACTTGAAAAAATACCGTTAACATTTCAATTTATTCTATTTTGCTTTTTTGAACATAGTAATTACGTCATTTGGTATTCGATAGAATCACTTAAACTTTGTCCAAAATATCTGGTTTCGGTATTGGACCAAAAATTGTCAAGTATGGAAAATATAGCTAATTCCAATTGTTTAAATATCCTACTTTAACAGAATATGGTTGCGCTGTATTATGTGCCTTTGCAATTTGTGAAAATTTATGTTGTGATGCAAAATTGTTTAGTACAACTGAGTGTCACCTTTAATTGGCAATAAAAATGTTTAGATATTATAGCGTTTATATCTCGACAGCTACGAAAAGCTAATATAGATATAGCAACATAAAGGGCTCATAGTCTTTACACAATGTCAAACTTAGCAAACACGACTGTTTGCTCAAACGGCGGTATTAAGACATTAGCTTTCTATGCCTAGAAATAAAATTCGTACAGCAACTGAACTTGCCATCATTGTACGGATTATGTTAAGATGTGCTACAACCAGGGCTGCGGAGTCGGACTCGGAACTCGAGTAAGTCTACGTAAAACTACACGATTCCCGAATTCGATGTGCTCATGCGCAGTATCAAATTTTGAAAAAGGGCCGTAAACTGCTAAATTTAAATGTGAAATATCATGTGGTGAAATATTTCATCCACGTATTGTAGGCGGATGAGTTATATCACACCTATGAGTGAATTGCTGTACGTTACGTAAATGGGTGAAATACAAGCTCTATTTTCGGCGCCTGCTCGGGACTTGATGGATTCGGCAAATTTGCCGGAGTCGGATTCGGATTATTTTTTAGCCGGTTTCGGACTCCGACTCTGGTTATTTTTTTCCGACTTCGCAGACCTGGTTACCACAACGTCGGAAAATATATGTCAAAATTTGTTGCCATCTGAAATGCAACCTGAATCACTGTGGTTTTGCATACGTCGAATCATAGGTTCCCAAACTAGAGGTCGCAACATTTGTAAAAGAAAAAATTGGCAAGAAAACTAACAATATAAACTAAACAATTAGCAAGACCCGTTAGTTTAACAATTGTGTTGACATTGAAAATTTCTTAATGATATGCTATATACAATTTGTGGCATGGATTTTAATTGGAAGCAAGTTTGTTTTGTAACACCGACGTAATAATTTGATTTTTCCATTGTCGGACTTCGGCTTTTAACAGGCAGATCAATATACAAGTTCTTATTTTAAACTATCGCGTGAAATGCACAAGCCACAAGGTATCTACTGGAATGAGCTACTGAAGGCTGATTCCGTTTAAAAAGTATTTTATTCAGGAGATAAGCGAATAAATGAGCTATGAACTTTTAATTTTCATAAACCGATTTGCATCATATACTAAACTGCAATGCAGTATCACTTAAAAAACGATAGTCGCATTTTTCATAAACAATTAGGTATTAAAAGTTTTAAAAAACAAAGCATCGCGGTGACGGATTAGTATTTAGACACAAGTGTAGCCTCATACTAAACAAAAATCACTTAAAATGAAATAACTACCAGTTCAATATATGCTTAAATTATTGCAAGGCTCACATTAACGTGCAATTATTATAGATATAAAAATAAAAGTTTAGTGTGATCAGCTCACGTTAAAAACAATAGTTAAAAAATGTCATTACATGAGAAATTGCCTTTACACAGTTTGCCTACAGGTGTAAAATGGGCATTGTTGCGCCATTGTTACGAAACATTCAACGACTGGTGAACGCCGAACATGACTAGGCAATTTTTAGGTACACGTCACGATTCCACGGTTCACTGCACACCCGGTCGGAAAAAAGGAGCGCTAGAGTTTAAAAATAATGTATCCTGTCTGGCTTTCAGTCGGCTGTACAGTGATAGGGCAAAGTGCGTTTGTTTTGCAAACTTGCCTTTCTAAACTAAGCTTTGTGAATAAACGGAAAGCAATTAAAAAAAAGTTATTGGGTAAGTTAGGTTACAGTCGGTGACTTAATTTGCAGTTTGTGTGCGAAGCTTTTAGTAATTTTTCATTTTTAGAAGTTAAATACGTACGGTAAGTCCAGCGTTTGTATTTCATACCTAAATATCCCGACTTGGCAAACTAACATTCAACAAACTGTTTACCACATAGGCAGCAAGCAAGTTTGAAGCATGAAATGACTAGCAAGCAATTTTAGATGGGCGGGTTTTTAGTGTGTCGGTCGTCATACAAATTTTATACCATTCTTATACCCATGAGGAAATGCAGTTTAAAAACTGGCAATGGCTTTACTTGGTTTTTAGGACACTATACACGGATGTTTCTGTATTCATTTCAATGAAATACACCAGCCAGAAAACCGGATAGTATTAAAAATAGAACATTTTGTCGATCTTATGAAATGTTTAGGCATTAAAAACAATTTAAATAGCTTAATAAGTGGAAGCACTTTTGGCTTTATAATGGTAACATCACGTTAGCTAAGTGGTATGTATACGGAAACTCATTTTCTCACCTAGGTTATTTTACGCCACTGTGCCACAATGCTCAGCTCAGGAAATTGTTGATAAATCTTTGTTAAATTGGGAAACCTGACAAACTGAACAGCCAGGCAGATACAGACAGAAAGCAGCAATACAAATACGTCAACCTTTCTATGTTTTGTTTCAGAATACCCTACTGTTTATAATGTCGGCGGTTACGCTTTGCTATTGGGATATTCGGGGCATTGCCCAGCCTATAGTCCTAATGCTGCAGTACTTGGGAGTTGAATACATGCATAAAAAACTTCAAACGAACGACGAGGGTGAAAAAGACTGGTTTGGCGTTGAAAAACAAAGGCTTAAGAAGGTTTTCGACTTTCCAAACCTTCCCTACCTAATGGACGGCGACACTATGCTTACCGAGAGCTTTGCAATCATGAGGTACCTGGCCAGAAAGCACAAAGATCTCTTACCATTGACTGAGGAAGAAATACAACAAGCTGATATCGCTCAAGGGGTTGTACAAGATTTACGGACCAATTTCATGAGAGCCTTATACGACGGGCACGTGAAATTTGAACCGGAAGGTCGCAAGAATTACAAAGATCAAATTCAAGGAAAGCTGGAAGGCATGGAAAAGGTCCTGAAAAGGCAGGCGTGGATGGCAGGGCAAAATCCAACATTTGTTGATTTCGCAATGTGTGAATACTTAGACCAGTTGCGCCTTTGCTACCCAGATGTGCTGGACGAGTATCCCAGTGTCAAGCAGTACGTGGACAACTTCGACTCTCTTGCGAAGATCAAGGAATACAAGAACTCGACAAAGTACCACCCTTTCCCAGTGTATACTGAAGACAGCGCGTGGGGATGGACGGAAAAGTGAAAATGACAAAGGGGGAACTTTTGCACCGAATTGGTGCATTCGGAGTTGTGTTACTTTGCAGTAATTGGTTGCAGTTTGATCTTAACTGTACAGCTTTGCGTGCATTTCGTTTAAACGCTCGTTTATGTGTTGTGTTGTTGGCAGAATTTGTAAACTGAAATGTGCTTGATAATTGATGATCTGATGTTTCGTACAGCTAGTGAAGCTGTTATAATTATAAGGAGTTATAGAAGCTAATATAAAGTAATACACAGGTGCCTTATTAATTACAAAGAATAATTACAAGCCAAACACAAAGTCGAAGATAGCAAACACACAAAGGTATCTCGTGCGAAATTGTTCTCGGGTATAGGTTTAATTAAGAGACGTTCAAGCACACGGCTTTTAACGTATGTCGCGCTTAAAGCACTATGCATGGCAATACACCTTCGGTAAATGTAAATTTGTTAAGGCCGCGTGTTATAAGGCCAATATTCAGAATCTTAACATGCCTAAAATATAAATGTATAAAAAAAAACACAAACCACAACTAACAAACTAATTGGCAAATTTCCTGATTACGTTATGTAATCTCAAAGGTTTTTTTTTAACACATGGGCATACGATTTTACGGTCAAGGGCGCGTTCAGCGTAAAAAGTCAGTAACCCATACTCCTTGGTGTTTAAAACCAAAACAAAAACTCTACGTTCTACAAACTCCCCTAAATTTGGGTGACTAAACATACTACACTAAGCTAAAAACTATTAAAGTCTTAACGTGGTAAGATTTAATTTATTTTCAGCCAAGCGATGTACTTATTTTAATCTTTACGGTCACGCAGGTAATTGCGCTAACTATGTTTTTTTTCTTCACCTGGGGTAAATTTTCTCGTTTTAGGGGACAATGAGCTATCAATCAAAATATCCACATCAGACAGGAGAGAAAAAGTGTGCAAGCCATAGGTATTTGTGACCTACTTTCCTAGTTCAGATTAACTGCTAATTCGAAGTTAGTCATCTAGTGTCGGTAACATTATTTATCGCGAGGATAGCTAATTTAATTAATTGGCAACATCCTTATCTCTTAGTAACTTCATTGTTACATCATAACTGATATAATTTGCTACTCGTTTTTTTTTAAATTGAACCATTTTATATATTGGGGGTAAATCTAATATTTATCTTTTTTAAAAGGGTAAAATATACAAATAAGGTTAAGAACCCCTGCTTTAAGAGGTTTTGCGTGGAGAAGCGATCACATATTTTGTCGCCGCTCCTGTTGCTCGGCGACTTAGTCCCCGAGGAGCAAAAAAGCCTATTTGAAGCGACACTGACGACCTCAAACTAAAAAAAACAGGCTCTGCCTTTTAAATAATCGAATGCTTTTGATAACCTTAAATAGTGATTTTCAACACAAACCTTGCTATCCTAAAACCAAACAGAAACAGTGCTACTGAGATAAGGAAATTCGCCAAAAATGATTTGATACTAGCAACAGACGAAACTAAACAATGAAATATATGAAAAAATGTAAAACCATAAATTTAACAGCTTCTATTGGTCTAAAGTTTAGACTTTATAGACTCTAAACAAAAATTGTATGCATCCGACCTCGGTCATACCGGGACTGTCGCTCCCCCAACTAAGTTATTCACAGACTCAGTGGGTAGAAAGTGGAGAAACAACCATGGCACCGTTGCCAGCTGTACCCTGTTCGTACAATCGTACACACAACCCCAATTGTAGGGGGAACCATAGGCCGTGTTTTCTTTACGGTATTATGGGCGCCGTTATCATTGGCCAGTACGACTCCAGAAGGGCTTCATCACAGAATATACATGGTGTATTTGTATGTTTTAGTTGCTGGTTTAAGGTTGTGAATAATACGTTAAGAAAATACAGCTGTTTATATCGACAAAACGGGGAACAACCGGGAACATGGATGTTATGGGTTACTGAAATGGGACACGAACCTCAAATTACCGTTTGGCAATGATCATAAGGATTATAATGTTGAAGAGATGATGTGTCATTGCGTTTGGCTCGGTTTTTATCCAAACATATATGCACATTATCCCGCAAATTCGTTTTTGATTTTCGTGGTTTAGGCGCGTAAGAATACAAGTCCGTGACTACTATTAACACGGTTTCCACGTACACGTTTATGGACGAAATCCGAGAAATGCCTAACTTAACGCGCAGTTTGGTGCAGAAACAAGTAAACCGCATTGTTGTAGGGTATTTTACAGCATATATTTACGCTACATTACAGTTTGATCTTATAGTTGAAAATTAGACAGAACTTTAGCTGAGCAGAACAGTAACGCCAGAACTCATGTTAATCTAAAATCTAAATAAATATAAATAACGTTAAAAGTAATAACTTTAAAACGTTATAATTGTCCGGGGTAAAAAAACGATGTTTTTGTGGTTTGGATAAGCAAGCTGACGCGTCACAAATAAAGTTGCGATAAAAACCGTTCAACAGAGAAATGTTTAAACGCCAAAGAGCTTTTTTGATTTAAAACGTTGCAATTAAATCGCCGAAATGCAGCATATAAGCAACCGTAGTGGGCAATTTTTATTTCAAAATTTGGCGTAAGTGGGTACACAAATAATATGTCAAAATTGAATTTATTAGTCCTAAATTTTTAACAGGGTTCATTTTTTGGAATTTGGATTAGTTCAATTTTTAGGCGGAAGTACAAGTCCTGTTTCAGTTTTGGTTTGACAAATTTAGTTTTTTTTTTTTAATTTTGCTCGGTTTTAAAAAAAACTATAGTCCTTAAGGCCCTCAAAATGTAATTCAATAACATTATACGTCAGTTATACTAAAGGGTATTATTAACTAAAATCAGGAGTTCACAATCAACTCTAGAGGATTCAAGTCAGCTATAGATGTTCGATGTGAGTTTAGAAGAATTACACAAAACAAATATTGTTTATAAATACCACAAAAAGTGTTAGTCATTATAGCTTTTAGGTACAACATAGTGTAATTTAATAAGCTCATGTCAAGGTTATACCACTGAGTATCGGACACATTCTTATTAACCACCCAGCTTTTAAACACAATAGAATGCCATACGGACTAGAGCCAAAATACATCGGGGTTTAGCTTTATCGCTTTGCGTTGCATACACAATACTGGCGTTGTTTTCATAAGTTGAAAAAATAACGATGATGACAAATAACTATTTGCAGTAAATAATGTGTACCAAGTCAAAATCAGTAAGGGGTAATGCTTGTGTTTTAGATGTAATTTAGCCTCATTTAGTCTCAAACAACTGCTAAACTGCGAAGCTACCCTAACACAGGAAAAAATGCGAGTTTACCCCTCAATTGTTTTTTGCTTGAGAATCACTGCTATACGGTATGCTGTTGACGCGGTTACGTGTTGACCCATTATATGGCAAATTCGTTTTTAAGTTTCGTATTTTAAGCACGTAGTCCGTGACCGCTATCAAGGCGCTTTGCACGCACACGTTTGCGAATGCAGCAATAAATACAAGAAATCCGATGCGAAAAGCGCAGTTTGTTGCGGAAACCAGTAGGTGGTATTGTCAATGTTAAATAACAGTGTTCCAGCTTAGGTACACTATGCACGGATCTTTAATGTAGCTTAATGATAAATGTCAAAGCCCTTTTAAAAGCGATGTTTGAATATATTTCAGTCACACTATAATTGATGATGGTACAAGCGCGTATCGAAACGTCTTTATCAAGATGATGTCAATTTATTAGTTTTTTTTGGCTCTTAGATTCATTATCATGTGTTCTAGCTGTTGGGCAAGTTTTGCGTGGTATGCTAAGTATCATGACTTAACGATACACTGGTTGCCCGAGGTAGGCACGATATTATTTGTAAACATCAACGCAGTTTTCGTGGCACAATCCTTTTCCGATATACGATATTAACGAAACGCCGTGTCGTATTTCATTAACCAAAAACCTACAAGGAAAAAAACATATCAGCTAAATCTTTTCTAAAATTCTAGCAAAAGCACCCGCCAGGTTAAAAACTGTCGATATACGTCAATTGGTGAACCAGTCGTGCTTACAACGTCACAATTACGATTGTTATTATTCGAAGAATCAAGCATAGCTTCAGTCAAACAGAGTTGTCGAAATAAAAATGGCAAGAACAAAAACGTTAGGACTCACTGAGTTAGATAAAGGCAGGACTAAATGGCTCTTTCGTTACTAAAGATGGCCGACACGCGAGATAGATCTTTATGCGCCTATTTAGAAAAACAGGGTGTTAAATTGTTAACTTTTTTTCGGTTTAAGGTTTATTCTTTGAGCTTGGTTTAATTCAAAAGTTTGGGTTCGTGGCTGTTTCGGCCTTGCAACATTTTTAGCCGTTGGTAATTATACATAAGGAATTCTAAATTAGAAACACTCAGTACCCCAATGGTTTTAAACATTCGTGCATTTCATAGGCGCCGGTTACCACGCTATTCGTCTGGCGACTAAATAACGATTTCGGCTTGGAAAATTAAACGAAAACATTACCAGGTAGCCGCACAAGTTTATGACAAAATTCAACTACATTCAAAGAATATTTAAAAAAAAAGTAGGTGTTGAAAGGCTGAATCGCTCGACCATTTTTGCGCGTATAAATCGAAAACAAAACAGCCTTGATCAATACAACCAAAAGTTGGTTTTAATTTTTAAACACACGACTTAAGCTGCACATAAAAGAAAGCCAAATACTATTCAAATATTGTTTTAAATGAATGAAAGTCAAACAACTTTTAAAGATTCAAAACTTTGTGGCAACGCTGATTACCCGAACCGGTTTACAAAACAAATATGATTGATTAGGCGTCCTAATTACACAGTAGAACAACTAAATGTAGTCACAAATGGTGACAAAACGTGTAACAACTGTAACGTGTAGCTCATCCATTAATACTCCATCAAGGCAACATGCTTTACAACTTTACGTGACCGGGTCAAGATAGTTTGTCACGATCAGGGCTGCGAAGTCGGACTCGGCACTCGACGGAGTCGGGTTGTTTTGCTGGAGTCAGACTCGGGACTCGGTACTCGAGTAAGACTACGAGTACCGAGTCCGCGTGCACAGTCCAAGTTTAAAACTGATATGGCCGTTAGTTGTAAAGGTGGAATAGCATATGGTGGATATCTTCTAACCGTGTATTGTAAGTTTACGTATTAAAATCCACCTTAAATTTTAAAAAATCCATCACAAATTAGTTACTAAAATGAGTGAAACAAAGGCTGTAGAGTCGCTGCTGGACTTGAGATTCAACGAAATCGCACGTTTAGCCGGATTCGAACTCGACCTCGGGATTCGGGAGTTGGCCTCGCGTTATTTTTAACCGACTCTGGTCCGCTTTGTTACAGAAATCGGTTGCGATTGATTATTATAGACGCCACTCCAGGATGACATTAACTTTAGGCTACTGGGACGTGAGGGCCTACAACCAGTCGATTATCCTCATATTGGAGTACTTGGGCGAGAAATACGAGTTTATTGGAAGAAGTACGAGCGGCGAATCAATGAAGGAATGGTTCGACGTCGAAAAACCAAAGATGAAAAGCGTTTTCGACTTTCCAAATCTTCCCTATCTAATTGACGGCGAGACAAAACTTACCGACAGCTTTGCGATCATGAGGTACCTTGCTAGAAAGCACAACGACCTCCTACCATCGACTGAGGAAGAAATACAACAAGCTGATGTGGCACAAGGGGTTGTACAAGATCTCAGATCTAATCTCACAAGCGCCGTGTACAACAAGCACATCAAATTCGAACCGGACGGTCGTAAAATCTATTTCGGTTTGGCTTCTAATAAGTTGGACGGCATGGAAAAGGTCCTTAAAAGGCAGGCGTGGATTGCAGGGGAAAAGATGACCTTCGTTGATTTCGCGTTGGCCGAACACTTGGACCAGTTGCGCTTGTGCTACCCAGGTGTGCTGGACAAGTACCCGAGTGTCAAGAAGTACGTGGAAAAGTTTGATGCTGTTGAGAAGATAAAGGAGTACAGGGGCTCGTCAAAGTACAGTCCGTTCCCGGTGTATGGTGTATTTGCTCAGTGGGGTGGGAAGAAAGAATGACTTTGAAGAAATTATAGCTCTTCTAATCGCATTGAAATTATACATACAAGCTGTATTGTTTCCATATAATACTTTATTATATCCTTTTCCTATTTGTTTGATGTATATTTATGATGTAAAAATATTGTGAATAAAATATACAAAACGCTACATACGAAACAAATTGAAAAAATTCAAAACATTCAAATAGCTACCATGTCACTGTAACTTTACGTTCAGCGAAGAATTTTTACAGATTTTTTTAGTTAATATGGTAAAATAATTATAATATTATAAGCCGACATTCTGGCTTAATAGACTTATCGCCCTGTCGGCTTCTATCAATTATTGCACAATTCTCGTTTAAAGTTATACCACACTGTTCCATTGCAACACAACAACAAACATTGTACCAGTTTTTAATCTTACTAAAACCGCAGGGGTGGCAATCTAAATAAAAAAAAATCCATCGACGAATTCCAATGGTAAACGCAGTTTAACCGAATTTCCCAGTAAACACTACTCAAAACGACATCAATATCGGCCTCTACCTATATAGTGGTAATCAGTAAGTTAACGTCGATTTTTCAGACAAAAAATAAAAACACAGCGTTCTCCGAGTTAATCTAAGATACTTCAAAACATCAATCTTTTAGAGGCAGTAATGAATAGTGGAAGAACGTTTTCGCTCTAATTTATCTAATATTTAGTAGATTTTTTTCGCGGACGGTTAGTTTGTTTTCGACTTTCAACGATTAAAAAGCAAAATGAAAATAGCGATTATAATAGTAATGTTAGTTAATCTTTTGTAAAGATCAATCAAAAGAGAAAATTTCAATATTGATTTGGTCCAGCTAGCACAGTATAATGACAGTTTTATGGAATAAAATTACCAAAAAGATACTTTTAGTTGTTGTAGTGACACTTTCGTAAAAAATACTCAAAACAACACAGTATCAAATGACTGACTAAAAATTTAAGGTAAAAATCTGTTTTAATTCAGTATAAGAACAGCATAAGTATTCTGTTTACTTGAAGTTGATGTTTGACTTAAATATGTAAAACACCAGCGACATGTGAAAAAAGTAGGAACCCAGATGTAAAACAAGAAAAAATATGTGTGGTTTACAAGACCATATAGTTCATTTAACACTGCTTTAGTGTGGTATGTTCTAACTTGCATTGCACTTCTATGGCGTATACTAAAGATGACTATTACCAAACCTTAGGTCGTCAAATAGTTTATAAATCGAAAAAAAGTTAGAAAATAGAAAAAGGCAAAGCGCGAGGCATTGAAGTGAACTGAACGGTATGTTAGCATGTTTACACAAAGCAAACATCGTCAAAGTATTGTAAATGTTGCAGGCACTCGACTAAATACTGCACTGCACAGCGAGATATAAGGTGGTCAGTTAACATTGCAAGGGTGATAGTGTGGTAAAGATTGTTCAAATTTGGCTGACGGCAAGGTTGCAGGAAATAGACGGAAATAGACAAAAATAGAAAAAAAGTGAAAGCCGCGATAGGTTTACAAAATGAGTTAATATTGGTTTGGATGTTTGAAAGTTGAAAAACATTAATGACGGTTAAATTAGAAAAAAATTCTTACAAAATTGCAACTGACGTGAACTTTCAGTAATGAAAAAGAATTGCTTGCAATATTTTAAGAACGGTTGTGCACTAAAATGCTTGGGGAAAAACTTAATTTGCACAGCGGGATGTATTTAGTGTTTTACTTAGCTCTAAAATAATATAAAGACTTCAACTATTTTAGCGTGTTTTCCAACATATTTTAACGCTACACAGCAATATGAATATGGATTAAATAAGGTAAAATATAGTCCAAATGTTTGCCATTTTAGACGTCGGCTCAATACCGTTAGCATCATATCTCCACCAGCCACGTTGCTGTACGAATATCGCGCGATTTCGAGACTTACGTGGCCCTAAGGCAAATCATGCTTTACAAAAACCTGAAAATTGTTGGAGGATGGACATAAAAAACTGCACTGAACTGTATTCTACGTCCTAAGCTTCGTCTTAGTGTAGTTGCTTTATGTAAATGCGAGTATGATTAAAGTCTTGTTTCAATATATATATATATGTTGTCTGCAAGTTTATTTGCTAGGTCGTTTGGTGCCCGTAAAATATACAAACTAATAATACAGTTTAATATTATTTTATAAATTAGACAGAATTTTATCTGAGCAGAACAATAACGTCAGAAGTCATGTTAATCTAAATAAATATCAATACCGTTAAAAGTAATAGTATATAAAATGACGTAGCTATTTTACAGTAAAAGCAAAAGATAGAAAAGTCATGGCTACTGCAACAAATCATGCTATAGTTAATTTTTACGTGTTAAAAGAGCATTTTAGCATGATAAAAGCGATTGAAGGGTTTATCGCAGTTTATGTATTTTCTTTTTATTGTAATACTAAACTCAAGCAACCTGTTTAGCTTATAGAGGGCTGTAGTTACGAGTGAGAAGGCGCTGATCCTTTATACGAGAGCTCACTTACAAGTCCTTAATCTGACTCTTAAAGAACAGGCCACTAAAATACCTGCCCTTAACTTCTTGAACTCTAGGCAAAGTCACTTCACTCGATTGATAATTGCCCGTTAAGCATATTCACAAATCTCAGAAACACACGATAAAACGAAGCGGTGATTCAAGCCGCTATCAGTAAGACGTATTCAGTCGAAAGCTTCAAGTAGAATCAAATGCGCACAGTTCGGCGTTTTGGTCACGCGTCAGTGAACAACGGTCACGTGCATAATGACGTCAAATTAGACAAAAATCAGGAATATTGCATCTTAAATGCTACAGCCTGTGTTTCAGATTTGCCAACCCCAAAAATGCCTCTGACTATCGGTTACTTTGACGTGCGTGGCATGTGCGAGCAGATAATCCTGATGCTGGAATACCTGGGAGAGGATTACGTGCGAAAGGTATACCCGACCATAGTGGACGGCCAGATCAACTTCGGGGCCTGGTTTGACGAAGAAAAGCCGGCGATGGACAAGGTGTTCGACTACCCCAACATACCCTACATTATAGACGGCGAGGTGCGGCTAACGGAGACCTTTGCCATCATGAAGTACCTGGCTCGAAAGTACAAAGACTTGCTTCCAAACTCCGGGGATGAGATGCAAAAATGCGATCAGGCCCAGGGCTTGGTTGAAGACATTCGCGGCCGATTCATAAAATCTTGTTTCGATAGGCAAGTTCGGTTTGAACCGGACGGACGCCAAGCAAATCTGGCTTGGTCTCAGGCTAAGCTGTCTTACTTTGACAGGCTGCTGAAGAAGCAAGCATGGTTGGCCGGCGACAGGCTTACCTTTGTCGATTTCGCCATGTGCGAGTTTCTGGATCACTTGTGCCTTTGTACTCCTGAAGCCTTGGATGGTTTCCCGCAAGTTGCAGAGTACAAGGAGAGCTTCGAGAAGCTTCCGAGGATCAAGGCTTTCAGGGAATCGTCGAGATTTAAGAAGTACCCGGTGTTTACTATGAACGCGCACTGGGGCTACGCGCCAAAGCAGTAGGGAGCAAATGAAGGTTTTAATTTTGTCCTTAGCGCCAATTTTTCGTCGATTTAATTCGAAGCAAGAATATCAAAGTCAATATAGAAGTAGGTATCATTCTTAACGTTTGTAATACCTCTTTATTCATTTTCAACCCACAGTGAGGAGGCACAATCAAAAATAAATAAAGAGGTATTCGAAACGTTCAAAATGATACTTATTTCTGTATAGACTTTAATATTCTTACTTTGTCTTACTAAAAGCTCCAACCATTATGCCGTATAATTCGAAGCAGATTAATAAAACGTGTTTTAGGCTGCTTTTTATCGGACATAAAATGTAGGCTTATATAATTATTTGTTTATTTTAAATATAATATTTTGTTTATTTTAAAATATAATTATTTGTTTATTTTAAATAATTGTTTGGAAAAGTAAGCTGGATATAACTGTTTAAAAATGCTTCTTTCTTTTGGTGAATTTACACGGACAAAAATTCAAAATGGGTGGATAACCGAATACCATATAACTATTTCTTTAGCCAAAAATGTCTAACCAAACGAATTTCGTGAAATAAATTTAAAAATGTCTAAATAGCTATAACGAGAACAACGACACAAATTCCTCGCTTAAACGTTGACTCTGTTAATCTGAAGTCCAATGGGCTATTTAAATATTTATGAAGCAAGTTTTTTGGACCCCTTATTCGGTCGGGTTTATAGAGCAACTAATCCACGCTTATACAGTGAAGTGTAGTGCAAACCGTAATATACAAATAAAAATCTAGAACAAATTAGCTGACACTACAGCAGGAGTGGCCAACCAGTCAGGAACCAGCAGTTTCATTTCTTACTTGGTTAACCGCTAAGAATCACGTCTTGCACATGTGCAGAAATGTATATCACCATGCTTCTTCCTAATATACATATCTTTGTTTAGCTAGATTTTATTATAGATGTTGCACACTAACAATATTGCGTATAGGCTACATTTGAGCGAATTTTGTTCACACTGCAGGACTTCTCAAATAAATTCATTCACGCTGTCAAACTTTCCTAATTCTGTTTTAAATTGACTTTACAAAAAGGAATAGGATCTGAGAAGGGTGGATCCCCTAATTTTGTATGGTAAAAAACGTTACGCCATGAATTCGGTCTCGTGCGCAAATATACAACGGAGATCAACCATGCATATTAAATACAATGAACGAGAAGGTCACAAAACATTCGCTGTCCAAGAGTTGTTAGAAAATTGCCGTAATCAAAAAAAAAAAAGTTTATGCGGAAACAATACTCAAAACATACTGGACAACATGTAAAGTCCAATTAATTTCGTGCAAAGTACGGAAAATATTTATAATTGCGGTTGAAAAAGTCAAAAGCGTAAGCAGACGATAAATTAACACTCCTTCTAAAAATGCTATTTAACACTCATCCTAATAATTTAACCCCAAAGCAAAAGCCGCATGCCGGCTCGCGAGCGGCTTTGGGACGTTTCCAGATTGGAAAACAAATCGCGCGAAAAAGGCAGTCAAGCGCGACGCTGTCACGTTTCTCCTGGTTACCACAGTCTGGCTGTGTAATACAGCAAACCTATGCGACTACCATTCTGCATTGCAAGTAACTTTGCTATTTGTTCAAGGTTTGTTTGACGCAATAAAGTTTTATGGTGTAGGAAACTAAGAACCAATATTTTACTGTAACCTACTAGAAAAGCCTAAAACAAAGTCAAGCTGTCTAATATGATGACTCAGCAAATCTTCTGTTCAGGTTTTTTATTACTGCAGTGAGTTTGTGCTTTAATAGAGCAAGATTATTGTGAATAAATATTGACTATTAGAATATTACATTCTAATTTCACTAGAATCTTATAACAATACTTTCTGCTGTAAATAAACAGCACACAAGTGGTGCCCAGTGAAACATATAGAAAGTACAACAGGTGACACAATTAAGCCATTCATATGGATATACTTAGTGGTGGGATTGAATCTAGTTAACAAACAGGTCATTTTCAAAGGATAAACATTCTTTTTGGTGTTCTCTAAAAACACATAAATTAGGTAATTATAGCCACTTTAGGTAAAACTGAGAAAGATTCTTTCTTGCAGAACTAAATTCAAACTGTTTACTTTAAGGCAGGGATGTCCAACCTGCGGCCCGCCTGAAATTTTTGTGCGGCCGGCTAGTCATTTTCACTCCCAAGTAGTAATAACTCTAAAGGTCAATACTAGGCCAATACCCGTTATAACTCTAAAGGCCAATACTTAATCTTGAAACTTAATAGGTTCTGCAGCCCATTTAATTATTTCAAGTTTCAATGCGGCCCACTATAATAAAATGTTGGACATCCCTGCTTTAAGGCAATGGTTTGGGCAAACTGGCGTGAACCAGTTAAATTCTATTACTGGGTATTTTGCAGAACTGAATATTTAGCCACATTTTGGCAAGATGCGACAGTGACTGAATGCAATTAAAACATTATTTGTATATAAACTAAACAAGCATATTGTCATTATCATTATTTTTTTAAAAGTAACTTCTGTATTTCTGTTAAATATTGTCATTTTTTTTAGTTTGCTCCAGAATTTTATTAGCGGCCACATTAAAAATGACAACTGTAATTGCATACTGGGATATCAGGGGTCGTTGTGAGCCTATTGTTTTGATGCTTGAATATTTGGGAGTGAAATATGAGAAAAAGAAATATTTATTCGAAAAGGACGGAAAGGATTGCTTTGACATCTGGTTTAAAGGAGAAAAGCAAAAAATGGGGTCAGATCTAGACTTTCCAAATGTCCCTTATCTAATTGACGGCGATGTAAAAATGACAGAGAGTTTTGCAATCATGAGGTACCTGGCGAGAAAACATGGCGCTCTGCTGCCACTCAGTGAGGAATCTTTACGAAAATGTGACGTTGCACAAGGAGTCATTCAAGACTTAAGAATCGGTTTTATCAATGCTGTTTATTATGAAAACGTCGATTTTGAAACTGTAGGACGACAAAATCTACTCAAGGCGAGCAAAGAAAAACTTGAGAGATTCGAAAAGGTTTTCAGCGCACACCAATGGTTAACTGGTGACCAACTGACTTTCATCGATTTTGCTCTGTTTGAATATTTAGACCATTTGCGTCTTTGCTTTCCCGGTGTTTTAAATGATTACGCAAATGTCCATAAATTTTGGAACAATTTTCAAAATTTGACAAATATCAAGGCATACAGATCATCAGAAAGATTCAAAGAGTTCCCTGTATTTACTGTCTCTGCAAAATGGGGATATAGACCAAAAACATAAAGCTTATTTGAAGCTGTGCCAAAATTAAACTGCAGTTATGCTGATCCCCTGTCAGTAATCATTTAACATACTGTAGTGCTAAAACTAAATTGTGCTTCATGAGTATTTCTTTTGTTTTAATTTTTTTTCTGTATCTGTAAAGTGTGCTATTGTTGTTTAAAATGCATGATGTTTTTGAAAAACACCTGTTTCAAAAAACTGTCCTTAACTCCTTAGCACATGGTAAGGTTATGTCAAGTACGCAAAAAAACATCTTTATTAGTTTATATTTGTCATTGTGACATGTTACAGGTTATGTGTGGTTATCAACACGACGAACATTAAATAAATGTTTAACACACTATTTAACAATTTAAATATTTTAAAATAACCAAAGTTACTACTAATTACAAATGCCTTCTTATATCTGAATAATTATACTTAATATTAACATTTTACAAAAATAACGCCAAGCGGTTTTTGAACTTACGCAGAACGCGATTTTGCAGATTTGATCAAATCCAGCTTTAGCTTTTCTGTCATCGCTTTTAGGTTCAACAGGTCCTTCTTGATGAGATTGTTAAGCTAAAGCATTTACACATAGAAATTAAAAATATGGATAAAAGAGTATAAAGGCTAGATGTTGTAGTTAGACATATAACATCAAAGCCTATACAGAAGTGGGTAGCATATTTTTAACTTAATAATTATTTATTCATCACATTCAAAATATGCTACCTACTTCTGTGTGGCTTTTGATATTCGTCTATGGATAAATATCACACTTAACTTATTTAAAAATATAATATTTTTTATAGCATACAAAAAAATTTTATGCTTGAATTTTGTATAGACAGTGACACAGATAAAGTAGTGTTTTAGTAAAAAAATATGAGCAAGTGTTCCAAACCAGTGTACTCACATAAGATACATTTCCTCCAGTCCGTGCTTCAGAGTTGCGATCATTTATCAGTTCAGCTATGTCTTGGCACAATTGCTTACAACTGGAATAATCAGCAAGCCTAAAAACAATGGCTACTGTTTAGTTTTTGCCCTTGCAATTTAATTAGCAGACTTCATTAGACTAACACAATAAGAACTGTATTCGGTATCACAATAGAAACTTTATATCTACATTTAAAAAATAATTAAAATAGCCTGCTGCCCTTTTAAAATAAAACATTATTACTCTACACCAGGGGTCAGCAACCTACGGCCTGCGGGCCGGATCTGGCCCGCCGATGAAATTCATCTGGCCCGCTGCCTCTTTGACAAATTAGGCACGATTCCATTTTAAATACTTTTTAACTATTTTAACTACGTAAGCGCGAAAAATTTCTTTTGAAATATATATCAGCGCTTCTTAACCGTTGCGCCGTGGAAGGCTGCCAAGTGCGTTGCGGACAAACAGAAAACGTATTTACAAATATTGGATATATATTTTTTAGCACTTGTTTATTTTTTATTGTCGGCAATGTAGGCTAATGAAAACTTGCAAGAAATGGCGTTATACTAAAATAAAATCGCCCTCGCTTTGCTCGCCAGGTGTGCCCGGACTTTAAAAGGTTGACAAACACTCAACTAAATTAACTAATGTTATTGCGTTTCCTCAAAGTAGTTTTATTACACTTTTCATTAGTAGTCTGGTGGGCGCTGAAAACAGTAGTTTTAACATTTTAATAACATAATTATTATAGTTAACATTCTGTGCGGCCCGCAGAGACCTTTCTGAGGTTGGTTTTGGCCCGCGACTACAAAAAGGTTGCCGAACCCTGCTATACAACATCAACTCCATAAAAAACAAATGTTGATGAGTATGTAAAACAAACAACAAAAAACAAAACAAATAATCAGCAAGCTTAAAAAACATTGGCTACGGTTTAGTGTTTGCCCTCACAATTTAGTTAGAAGACTTGATTGGTTGATAAAAAAATAGGAACTTTATAATCAACATTTTCAAATTAGAAAAAAAAAATAAATACGATAGCCTGCTGCCCTTTTAGAATAAAATATCATTAATCTACACAATCAGACAACTCCATAAAAAACAAATGTTGATATCATTATGTAAAACAAACAACCCCAAGTTTTAAAATCTATTAGCATTCAAAGCAAAAAACAAACAAAATACCACAATTTAAAATTAATCAAAATAATCTGTAATATCCACATCGGGGTCCAAAAGGTCTTCACCTAACATAGAAAGATCAAGTCCATTTAAAATTAGGTTTTCAAAAGTCTCTTCCAAGTCGGTTTCGCCAATGAGTACTGCACCTTGCATTCTGCCGCTCAACATTACCACTTTGATGTATTCTTCACCGGGGGTTGTACGAACAAGAAACTCCAGACCGGGAGAGTTTTCTATATCTTGGGCGTTGTAGCGTCCTAGGAGAATCACTCTCTTTCCGAAAAAGTTGGTTGCGTGAGCGAAAAGATCAAAGCAAATATCCGGAATGACATCTTGGGCTTTTGTTTCGGCTGATTCATCGTTGTGATGTGCGACCATGCATTGCGCGGCAAACATCCCCATTTGTCGCGCCTGGGTCCAGAGTCGCATTTGGTGCCAGTGGTCAGCACGAGGCCACCGGGAGGCGCTACATACATCACCTGCAGCGTATACATCATTCAGTCCGACCACCCGCATGTTGAGATCAATATCAACCCCACCGTCCTCCATTATTGTGCAACCTGTGTCTTGCAAAATTTGAGTGTTGGGGACCACTCCTGTTGCACTTACGACAAAGTCACAGCCTATTGTTTTGCCGTTTGTCAGTTTTGCAAACACTGGCCAACTGCTACCATCTGACTTTTTATCCATTTGTTGTTCAGGTGCAGTGAGACTCTCGACTTCGCATTCATATTGCAAGCTGATGTTTTTCTTTTCTTGCAGACCTTTGAGATTTAACGTTGTGTGCCAATCGGGGCCCAAAGCACCCCCTGTAAATGTTTCAGAATCCACTTTATTATCGTTTGCTTTTTGATCAAGCTTGTAAGTCATACGCCTCATTTCAGGTACACCAGAATCACCAGGATTTTGCTCCATTGTAAGAAGGGGAAGGAAAAATTGTGCCGCACCGGGGTCGAAAAACACCTGGCCGATCGCTTTATCTTTTACCACCCAAACTACATTGCAGTGTTGGACCTGAAAAACAAGTTCGATTGCGATGCCGCCGTTGCCAACTACAACAATTTGTTCTGCGTTTTTGAGCTTTGCATCAAACTCAACAGCCGTGCCAGTGTCTCGGATGCCAATCACATTTTTGTTTTCAGGAAAAATGACGTTGGATCTAGCGCCAGTACAGATACAGACCTTTGTGTAGTTAATTACATCCCCATTGCTTGTAGTAATAGTTTTACTGGCCGTGTCTAACTTTTGTACAGAACAGTGAAGCACAGTAACACAGGGGTTAGAGTTAGTGTAATCCGCAATAGCCGTTTCCACTACGTCAAATGACACCAGAGTCTGAGTTAAATCGCGGACATTTCTGACAGCTTTGATGAGTGGGGAAGCTGATATGATAATCACCTTGGCCCCTGGGTTATAAGCTACAAGAGTTTCAGCACACGAAACACCAGCAATGCCACCACCCACTACTACAAACACTGGTCTTCTTGATCCTTCCATTTGCAACCACCACACCCTCACGTTTTGTATTTAATTGAGCTGAACCAAAATAGGTGCAATTAAACAACCAAAACATTAAGTTTAGATAAACACAAATCTTTGGAGACTGTAATCAGTGTCCAATATTATACAGTACTTTTTAGTTAATACCTGGCTACTGCCCTTATCATTAATTTAAATAATTATAAAAATCTGCCAGGCCAGTCTGCACTCTCTGGCAGTGCACATAGAAGATTTTTAAAAAAATCTTTAATATGTGCACACATCAATTTTCAAAAAAAGGTTGTGGAAAGATTTCCAACCTCTAGCACACCTGGAATTGTGGTGCGTTTGGGTGTGGGTAGGTTAAGCAATATTATTAATAATGCTTTACCCACCCTCACCCAAACACTAACCGACATCCTAACCCAAATATTGTGCGCTGCTTTGGTTTCAACGATGTGGTAGGATTCTAATCCAGCGCCCAAATAGTTAACCTAATCTATTGTTATCTACAACACAATGCAGTACTAAAACAATTTAGAAAAAGCACTTCAAACTCACCAAGAATCCGGCATGACAATCTGCCATCTAACTCTTGCTTGAAGATTGTTTTGATTCTTTTAAGCTAGCGCGAAAATTACTCAAAGTTGTGCAAGTGGAATCAGAAAACATTTACGTATAAGGTTTAGAAGTCATTGCTGAATGATTTTGTGAAAAAAGCAACCATTCAACTGCGGGAAATTGAAGAAAATTTATTAAAATAATAATAATAATTTTTGGAGTTTTTTTGGGGGGGTAAGTACAATGATTATTAACGCCCTTTCTTATACAAAACTTAACACTGTACCTTACGTAACAGTTCAAAACAAGAAATGTAAACACTGACTATTTCGAGCGCACTTTATCATCAGTTTTTCGATTGTTGCCTTGTAAAGTTGCAATATATATGTGGGGAATGAGATCGGTAGTTGTTCCATACTAGGGTGGTATCGGTGCCGACCAGACACCGAATTAATTTTACCATTTCAGCCCTGGTTTACGATTTAAAAATCGTTGATGAACAACTTGAGCTCGGGGTAACTACAATTCTCAGCGCTCAAGCACATTTTGGCGTTATAATGTGGAACAATTGCCTTTGGACGTTTCAATTTAATGTATTTTGCAAGTTTAATAATGTTATTTGTTATCGAATCGAACAACGGCATTTTTTGCCCAAAGTATTGCGTATCCTATTAACGCCCACAGCAAAACCACAGCAGGAATTTGGTTCAATGTTTTCAACTTTAAAAAAGACTTCATGGCGATCTGTTGTTTCAAATGTTAAATTAAATGTTAACGCTTAGTAGGCTACAATGCAAAGATGTTTACTATTTCACATCCTCTGTGAATCTGCAGTTGCACTATAGGTAGGATTCGTGTAGGCTTACTTTAAATTACTGCGCAACATATTCGTCAATTAGTTTTAAAGCGATTTGGTGGTAAATTTGTGGACTCTTATTTCACGTTTGCGTCAAACTGTATCGCATGGCACACTTTTTCAGGCGCGGATCTAGGAATTTTGTTTGGGCGGTGCCATGACAATGTTTTTAGAAGACGCCACAAAGTTAAGTCATAACGTAACGTCACAAAATTATATTAAATCGTGACGTCATAAAGTTATAACTAAAAGTGACGTTATAAAAAGTAGCCTTATAGACACCCACAGTTCTTTCATTTTATTATTGTTTTAAATTGGACAGGTGTTACCTTAATACAAAAGCTACAACGATGTTATAGATTCGCGCTTAGCGCAAAACGCCCTATGTCGTTTAAGTTGCTCAAACTTTTATTTTCGAGGGTGGGATGAGAAGCAAGACGCCTATGGGCTAAAGCAAGTTTATCAAAAATGGATAAGACATCCTAGAAACCCAAGTAGGCTTTTTGCATTTACTCATTGCTTCTGCAGATGAAATGTTAAGAACGTGTATTGCGCGTAGAAGAAACACATCACAGTGCAACAAAACTGAAAAGCACGAAAAAAATACGAAACGGAATAAAGCGAAGCAACGTGACACAAAAAATAAATATTGCTCGATAAAATATATTGTGAATTGTCACTCCTGCACAAAAGTCAACAAACAGTTACCGAATATCCTTTAAAAGCCTTTTAGCATGGCAAAACATATTTAAGCGTGGTAAAGTTCGGTACGCAAAATTTGAGCTAAGATTTAAACAAAACGTGTATGGCAAAGTTGACGTTTATAGCAAGAAAAACTGGTAAACTTTTTAAAATGATCTTACCAAGTCAACCCACAGTTTTTTTGTCGGTTTAGGAAAAGTCGTGCAGCTGCTAAAATCAAAGCTGGACGGAAAGCAACTAAACGAATAACAATTAGTAGCTGATTGCAAACGACAAAACTCGATGAAATTTTTTTTTATGGAAGATTGTTAAGGGAAGACGAAAGTTTTTTTTTCGAAAGTTTAAAATTTACCTTTCAAAATCGAATCGTTAGATTACAAAATCCTGGCTGAAATTTCCTATTAATTTGGTATCGAACGGCACCGATAGCACCGTAGTATCGGATAAGCATCAATGCTACCACATGGTATCGGAATTGATCCGATATTGTCGAAATAGTTTTCACTCACAAAGCCGCAAATTAAAATCCAACTCTAAATGCGTTACTCATTTCTCGCAGATGAACTTACATGGGCAGGTAGAGTTATCAGAGTCAACAACCGCTTGGTGGCGCACCATCAGCTTGAGAGTGCTCCAGTCTTAAAATCCACGAGCTGAAATATGAAACCAACAATAATAGAATTATATTGCATATAAATTAACAGGCAGCATAAAACAGCAAAGCGCACTAGTTGATTGAATCATTAACCGTTTATATTTGCGTATTATTACAGTTGTTCTCAAACTTTTTCATGTCGTGGACTCCTATAACCACTATTCAAACTCTTTCTCCTTAAAAAAAACTGTAAATTTGTCAATACTCGGTTGAGTATAAACTCTTGAAAATGACAAGCTTTCAGGCGCTATATAAGTGCCAAATTTTTAGTAATTCTCTACTCTTCTTCGCTAAATGGTATTTTGATGAAAAATAATATAATAAAAGGCACCCAAAGCGCATTGTGACTTTATGATAATTGTACACTTCAGTCATTTTTTTCTCGCTTGCGTAAAATAGCTGCACTGTTTAGATTTTGAATACTCACCCCTTACCAAGCCGTTTTTAATTTCGTCAAATTTAAAAACTCCCCCTTCAAACTTCAAAGTTCACCTAGGGGGTAATTCACCCCGGTTAGGAACCTCTGACATATTATATAACTGTTTATGTGATTGTTTCCGCCGTATTCAAGGTAGGTAAGTGCAAAAAGCATTACGTGATCCAGTTTTGTAGTGGACACCATTTTGTAGTGGAATCGAAAAAAACGACATACGATAAAAAAATGGATTTCACCTGGTACTTTAGGCAATTCATTGAGAAATCGTGAATTGTGGTGCTTGTCGGAAGTCAAACTTCTACATATCGAAGCGCACAAGTTGGACACTTCCTGGTAGGTTCGGTAGATCTGCGTTTAAACAAAATTCGCGTTAACACAAGACAATTTTTTTAAGATTTCTCAATTAGGTAGAAAGTTGAAGGGAGGCTGGAATTGTAAATATACAAGGGAAATCAATTATAAATACAACGAATGAGAAGGTTACAAAAGCAGTCGTTGTCCTAATGATGTGGGCAAATTGCCATAATAAGAAGACGTGTTAATGCTGACAAAATTCTCATAACTGGCTAGGCATCATTGAGGTCAAACGAGTTTCAGGCAAAGCGCGATAAATAATTAGATTTAGTCAGTTGAAATAGGAAAAAGTGTAAGCACACGATAATTAACACTCGTTTTCGTAAAAAAACTCAAACAGAACTATAAAGCCAAAGCGACATGCGGCTCGCGAGCAGCTTGAGACGTTTCCAGACTGGCTTAAAACAAACCGCGCGAAAAAAGCAGTCAAGCGCGACGCCGTCACGCTTGGTAATCACTGGCCACGTGACTCCTGGTTAGCACAGTGTTGCAGTGTAATACAGTAAACAATGAGACTGCATTCAGATAATTAACGTGGCATGCTACATTGCAGGTAATTTTGTTATTTGTTCAGTGTGAACAAGTTTTGTTTGACACAATAAATTTTTATGGTGTAGAAAACCACTAAAAACAATTGTTTTACTGTAACCTGCTAGGAAAGCCTAAAAGCAAACTTAGCAAATTTTCTGTTCAGGTTTATCATTACTGCATTGAGTTTGTGCTTTAAAATAGAAAGATTATTGTGAACACATATTTACTATTAAAGTATTACATTCTAACTGCATTTGATAGATTTAATTTATAAAAAAAACTCACAAGAATTTTGTTTATTTTTAAAAGATTTTAGCTAGAACTTTATTTTTAAAAGATTTAGCTAGAACTTTAGAACAAGACGTTTCTGCTGTAAATAAACAGCCCACAAGTGGTGCCCAGTAAAACGTATAGCTAAAGTACAACAGATGACACAATTAAGCCATTCCTATGGATATACTTAGCAGTGAGATTGAATCTAGTTAACAACCAGGTCATTTACCTACCCATTTTTAAAAGACAATCATTCTTTGTACTGGTCTTTAAAAAAACAAATAATTTAGGTAAAATCACTGTTTTCAAAAAGCCACTTTAGCTAAAACTAACCTCAATATAAAGTGATTGTTCCTTGCAGAACTGGTTGCAAATTTTTCACTTTTAGGAAATGGTTTGGGCAAACTGGCGTGAACTAGTTGAATTTTATCACTGAATATGTGGCATAACTAAATATTCAACCTCATTTTGGCAAGATGCAACATCACTAAACAAGCATATTGTTAACACATTTATTGCTTAAGTCAGAAGTAACTTCTACATTTCTGTTAACTATTCTCATTTTTTTAGTTTGCTCCAGAATTTTATTAGCGGCCACATTAAAAATGACAACTGTAATTGCATACTGGGATATCAGGGGTCTTTGTGAGCCTATTGTTTTGATGCTTGAATATTTGGGAGTGAAATATGAGAAAAAGAAATATTTATTCGAAAAGGACGGAAAGGATTGCTTTGACATCTGGTTTAAAGGAGAAAAGCAAAAAATGGGGTCAGATCTAGACTTTCCAAATGTCCCTTATCTAATTGACGGCGATGTAAAAATGACAGAGAGTTTTGCAATCATGAGGTACCTGGCAAGAAAGCATGGCGCTCTGCTGCCACTAAGTGAGGAATCTTTACGAAAATGTGATATTGCACAAGGAGTCATCCAAGACTTAAGAATCGGTTTTATCAATGCTGTTTACTATGAAAACATCGATTTTGAAACTGAAGGACGACAAAATCTACTGAAGGCGAACAAAGAAAAACTTGAGAGATTCGAAAAGGTTTTCAGCGCACACCAATGGTTAACTGGTGACCAACTGACTTTCATCGATTTTGCACTGTTTGAATATTTAGACCATCTGCGTCTTTGCTTTCCCAGTGTTTTAAATGATTATGTAAATGTCCATAAATTTTGGAATGATTTTACAAATCTGACAAATATCAAGGCATACAGATCATCAGAAAGATTCAAAGAGTTTCCGGTATGGACTCTCTCTGCAAAATGGGGATATGGACCAAAACATAAAATGCTTATTTCAAGCTGTACAAATATTAAATTGCAGTAACCCTAATTACTTTGTCAGTAATCATTTAACATGGTGCTTAAACGAAATTGTGCTTCATGAGTATTTCTTTTGTTTTAATTTTTTTCTGTATCTGTAAAGTGTGCTATTGTTGTTTAAAATGCATGATGAATGATGTTTTTAAAAAACGCCTGTTTCAAAAACTGTCCTTAAAAACTTAGCACATTGTCAGGTTATGTCAAGTTCAAGTAGACAAAAACATCTTTATTAGTTTATACTTGTTAACTAAGTGTTAAACATACAATTTAATAAAAACTTGTAAAGTAAACTTGACTTTAATCAAAATTACACCTACTTCCAAATGCCTTCCCAGATCTCAATTATAATACTTAATTATGAAATTACAAAAATATTGCCAAGCAGTTTTTCGTACTTACGCAGAACGAGATTTTGCAGATTGGATTAAATCCAGCTTCAGCTTTTCTGTCATCGCTTTTAGGTTCAACAGGTCCTTCTTGATGAGATTGTTAAGCTAAAACATTTACACATAGAAGTGAAAAATACATGGATAAAAGAGCATAAAGGCTTGAGGTTGTAGTTCGAATAATTATTTATTGAACACGCTGAAAAAATGCTACCTATGTATGGGCTTTGATATTCGTTGATATTAATAAATAACAGATTTAACTTATTAAAAATATGATATTTTTATACAATTAAATTTGATGCTATAATTTTGTATATATAGACATTAACATATATAAACTTCTGTTTTATCACAAAAAAAAAACATTGTACTCACATAAGATACATTTCCACCGGTCCGTGCTTCAGAGTTGCGATCATTTATCAGTTCAGCTATGTCTTGGCACAATTGCTTACAACTAGAATAATCAGCAAGCCTAAAAACAATGGCTACTGTTTAGTTTTTGCCCTTGCAATTTAATTAGCAGACTTGATTAGACTAACACAATAGGAACTGTATTCGGTATCACAATGGAACTGTATAATCTACATTTAAAATTCAAAGAAAAAAATAAGTAAAATAGCCTGGTGCCCTTATACAATAAAACATTATTATGCTACACAATCAGACAACTCCATAAAAAACAAATGTTGATGAGTATGTAAAACTAACAACAAAAAACAAAACAAACAATCAGCAAGCTTAAAAAACATTGGCTACGGTTTAGTGTTTGGCTTTTGCCCTCACAATTTAGTTAGAAGACTTGATTAGTTGATAAAAAATAGGAACTTCATAACCTACATTTAAAGATTAGAAGAAAAAATAAATAAATACAATAGCCTGCTGCCCTTTTAAAATAAAATATCATTATTCTACACAATCAGACAACTCCATAAAAAACAAATGTTGATATTATTATGTAAAACAAACAACCCCAAGTTTTAAAATCTATCAGCATTCAAAACAACAAACAAACAAAATTATACCAAAGGTCAAAATTAATCGAAATAATCTGTAATATCCACATCGGGGTCCAAAAGGTCTTCACCCAACATGGAAAGATCAAGTCCGTTTAAAATCAGGTTTTCAAATGTCTCTTCCAAGTCAGTTTCACCAATGAGTACTGCCCCTTGCATTCTGCCATTCAACATTACCACTTTGATATATTCTTCGCCGGGGGTGGTACGGACAAGAAACTCCAGACCTGGAGAGTTTTCTATATCTTGGGCGTTGTAGCGTCCAAGCAGAATCACTCTCTTACCGAAAAAGTTGGTTGCATGAGCGAAAAGATCAAAGCAAATATCCGGAATGACATCTTGGGCTTTTGTTCCGGCTGATTCATCGTTGTGATGTGCGACCATGCATTGCGCGGCAAACATCCCCATTTGGCGCGCCTGGGTCCAGAGTCGCATTTGGTGCCAGTGGTCGGCACGAGGCCACCGGGAGGCGCTACATACATCGCCTGCAGCGTAGACATCGTTCAGACCAACCACTCGCATGTTGAGATCAATATCAACTCCGCCATCCTCCATAATTGTGCAACCTGTGTCTTGCAAAATTTGAGTGTTCGGGACCACCCCTGTTGCACTTACGACAAAGTCACAGCCTATTGTTTTGCCGTTTGTAAGTTTGGCAAACACTGGCCAACTGGTACCATCTGACTTTTTATCCATTTGTTGTTCAGGTGCAGTGAGACTCTCAACTTCGCATTCGTACTGCAAGCTGATGTTTTTCTTTTCCTGTAGACCTTTGAGATTTAACGTTGTGTGCCAATCAGGGCCCAAAGCACCCCCTGTCAATGTTTCAGAATCCACTTTATTATATTTTGCTTTTTGATCAAGCTTGTAAGTCATACGTCTCATTTCAGGTGCACCAGAATCATCAGGATTTTGCTCCTTTGTAAGAAGGGGAAGGAAAAACTGAGCAGCACCGGGGTCAAAAAACACCTGGCCGATCGCTTTATCTTTTACCACCCAAACTACATTGCAGTGTTGGACCTGAAAAACGAGCTCGATTGCGATTCCGCCGTTGCCAACTACCACAATTTGTTCTGCGTTTTTGAGCTTCGCATCAAACTCAACAGCCGTGCCAGTGTCTCGGATGCCAATCACATTTTTGTTTTCAGGAAAGATGACATTGGATCTAGCGCCAGTACAGACGCAGACCTTGGTGTAGTTAATTACATCCCCGTTGCTTGTAGTAATGGTTTTGCTGGCAGTGTCTAACTTTTTTACAGCACAGTGCAGCACAGTAACACACGGGTTAGAATTAGTGTAATCCTCAATAGCCGTTTCCACTACGTCAAATGACACCAGAGTCTGAGTTAAATCGCGGACGTTTCTGACTGCTTTGATTAGTGGAGAAGCTGATATGATAATCACCTTAGCCCCTGGGTTATAAGCTACAAGAGTTTCAGCACACGAAACACCAGCAATGCCACCACCCACTACTACAAACACTGGTCTTTTTGATCCTTCCATTTGCAACCACCACACTCTCACGTTTTGTATTTAATTGAGCTGAACCAAAATAGGTGCAATTAAACAACCGAAACATTAACTTTATATAAACACAAATCTTTGGAGACTGTAATATGTGTCCGATACTAACAGTATTATTTACTTGATGCCTACTGTCCTTATTATTTAATTTAAATAATTATAAAAATCTGCCCGGCCAGTCTGCATTCTCTGGCAGTGCACACCCAAGTTTTGTAGAAAAAATGTGTGCACACCTTAATTTCCAAAAAAAAGTGAAGAAGATTTTGAACCTCAGGTGTGCATTAAACCTTGATGACACACCTGAAAATGTGAAGCGTTTTGGTGTGGGTAGGTTAAGAAATATTATTAAAACAAAAATGGGCGCTGGTCTAGAATCCTACCACAGTTCTAAAATCAACGCACAAAATTTGAGTTAGGGTGCGGGACCTGGGCGAAGTTTGCGCGCTGGATTGGTTTTGGGCAATATCTCCAAAAGTTGTGACGATACAAAGTTGAAATTTCTACACAATCCTTATATTGCTTACATCTTTCCAGCAATCACACTTTTAACGAAAAAATATTAATATTCATTTTTATGAATATTAATATTCAGCTATATTAACACCTAATTTTCAAACTTTCTCGCTAATTTTTTCACGAAATAAACTACAAGACATACTCTTCAAAATGAGCCATCGCTTGTAGTCAATATCAATCGGGCTTTGCTTCAATATGCGATCAAAAATTTCATAACTGCTCAAATTCGACATATGGCCTTTCGATTTCAAATGCCCCAAATACCATCTAATATTCACGTTAGAGATCTGAAATTTTCACACACGCCTTATAATAGCGATGGCTCATTTTGAAGAGTATGTCTTGTAGTTTATTTCGTGAAAAAATTAGCGAGAAAGTTTGAAAATTAGGTGTTAATATAGCTGAATATTAATATTCATAAAAATGAATATTAATATTTTTTCGTTAAAAGTGTGATTGCTGGAAAGATGTAAGCAATATAAGGATTGTGTAGAAATTTCAACTTTGTATCGTCACAACTTTTGGAGATATTGCCCAAAACCAATCCAGCGCGCCAACTTCGCCCAGGTGGGTGCGGGTTAGCGTTTGGGTGTGGGTGGGTCAAGTATTATTATATTCTTTGTTTAATAATAATACTTGGCCCACCTTAACCCAAACGCTAACCCGCACCCTAATCCAAATGGTGTTTCGTTGTGGTAGGATTCTAGACCAGCGCCCAAAAATGCTTTACCCACCCTTACGCAAACACTCACCGACTAACTAAGCCAAATATTGTGCATTGTTTTCAAAATTGTTTCAACGATGTAGTAGGATTCTAGACCAGCGGCAAATGGCTAGGTTTACCTTTTACTTATCTGGAACACAATGCAGAACTAAAACAATTTAATAAAAGCACTTCAAACTCACCAAGAATCCGGCATGACAATTTGCCAACTAACTCTTGCTTGAAGATTGTTTTGATTGTTTTAAGCTAGCGCGAAAATTACTCAAAGTTGTGCAAGTGGATTCAGAAACTTTTACATATAAAGTTTAGAAGTAAATACTGAATGATTTTGTGAAAAAAAAAAACTATTCAACTGCAGGAAATTGAAAAAAAAATTATCAAAATAATAAAAAAAAAGTTTAGCAACTTTTTTGGTTGAAAGTAGAATGGTTGTTAACACTCTTTCTTAACCAAAACTTAACACTGTACCTTACGTAACAGTTCGAAACAAGAAATGTAAACATTGACTATTTCGAGCGCACTTTATCATCAGTTTTTTTAATTGTTGCCTTGTAAAGTTGCAATAGATATGTGTGGCAGTATCGGTACTTGTCCGGTACTAGGGTGGTATCGGTGCCCATACTTCTCAACGCTAAAGCACATTTTGACGTTATGGAACAATTACCTTTGGACGTTTCGATTTAATCTATTTTGCAAGTTTAACAATGTAATTTGATATCGGATCGCAACTTTTTGCACTGTTTCACACTCCCTGCGGTACCAGAAGCTACACAGCACAAAAGCCATCACAAAGAAATACAAAGGCCAAAATAAACATATTTACGACGAAAATTAAAAAAAAAAAATTATACCACAATATTAAGAATTCTTTATACATTATAAATTTAATAAAAAATTATAAAAATTAAAAAAAATATTAATATTCATAATTAATATTTGCAATAAAATAAGGAAAAAAAGCTTGATCCATTATTTTACCAAACAAATTCGGGTTGCGCAAGAAAATACCTTTCCAGTGATATAAAACTTGATATAAGTTTAATGGGGGAAAGTATTTAATAGCGCCGATAACCGATATTAATATTCATAACCGATCGCGGCCATCTTGATACTGCTCCAGACTGCTCGATTCTAATCTTTATCGCGGCGATTTTTAAACGGCTCCAGTCTAGTCAATTCGACTCGGAATCGAACAAGATTTTTACACGCTGCTTCTGTCTACTCTATCTTCTTAAGGAAAGGAATTTTGAAGAAAAAATTAAAGTTTAAAAAATTCATATTTACAACTACACAGACGAAATATCGTGATTTTTCATCCTGGTAACATCCGGCCAAAACGATTCGATATTGCCAACTGCCCCAATAATGACCTATATTAAGAGGAGGACAGTGGTCACACCTTTCTAATGATACCCCATTTGTTATAATTTTGGCTTGGATAAGTGGTTCAGTCGGCGATAGACGATAATCGATATTAATATTCATAACCGATCGCGGCAAATTTTCAAATGGCTCTAGATTGCTCAATTCAATTTGAATTTGAACGAGATTTTCACACGCTACTTTTGTCTACTCTATCTTCTTAAGGAAAGAAATTTTGAAGAAAAAAATTAAAGTTTAAAAAATTCATATTTACAACTACACAGACGAAATATCGTGATTTTTCATCCTGGTAACATCCGGCCAAAACGATTCGATATTGCCAACTGCCCCAATAATGACCTATATTAAGAGGAGGACAGTGGTCACACCTTTCTAATGATACCCCATTTGTTATAATTTTGGCTTGGATAAGTGGTTCAGTCGGCGATAGACGATAATCGATATTAATATTCATAACCGATCGCGGCAAATTTTCAAATGGCTCTAGATTGCTCAATTCAATTTGAATTTGAACGAGATTTTCACACGCTACTTTTGTCTACTCTATCTTCTTAAGGAAAGAAATTTTGAAGAAAAAAATTAAAGTTTAAAAAATTCATATTTACAACTACACAGACGAAATATCGTGATTTTTCATCCTGGTAACATCCGGCCAAAACGATTCGATAT